>NC_044392.1:14344686-14969686 GCF_006542625.1 Nomascus leucogenys | reverse complement strand
AACTAAAAAGGATTAATAATCAGGATATATGAAGAATATTTTACCAACCAGTAATAATAATAAGACAGTAGATTGGAAATTCATAGAAGATGAAATACGAATGTCCTGCAGACATGAAAAGGTGTTCAACCTCTTTAGTAGCCATGGAAATGCAAATTAAAACTTCATTGGAATAATATTTTACACTCACTATTTTGGTGAGGATGTAGAATAAGGAAAACTCTCTTATACTTATGTGGACAGTGGAGTATCAACTAGAACCTCACTGTAGAGAGCTACTTAGCAATATATAGTAAAGTGTATACCCTAGGGAAACTCTAGAAGATGGACAAGAGTTTGTACCTGGGACAAGTACCATTAAGTTCATAGCAACATTGTTTGTAAAAGCAGAAAACTACAAACAGCTGAAATATCCATCATTAAGAGAATGAAGAAATTATAGAATATTCATGTAATGGTAGAGAACAGTGAGAAAATAAAGATATCTACTTGTATCAACATAAATTAATCTAAAAATGTAATGCAGAATGAAATGCTGTGGAAAGATTCCTCTTGTATAAAGTTCATAAAGATACAAAATATATTAGGAGATGGAACCCTTGGGGAAAAATAAGGGAATTTTGGAGGGGTAAAAAGCAATGGTGGATGAAGAAAAGCCTGAGGGAAAACCAACCTTGCATTCCAAGGAATCTAAAAAGCAGCAGCCAGAGATTAGAACCAGGTAGTTTTTCTGTCATATAAAAAATTGTACTAGGTTGAAGTAAGTCCTGAATTGAAACATCTAATTCTTTCTGATTGATCTTCGTGTATGTATTTTTGTGTTTTATTACAACTTAAAAAGGTCTGATAAAATTCTGTTTTAAATTAGGTAGAATTTTGAAAGTACCTTTGTTTGACTACTTTTTCTGTTACGATATAATTCACATGCCATATGTCCACCTTTTAAAAGTGTTTTTAACCACATCATTGGTTTTTAGTATAGTCACATAGTTGTGCAACTATTACAACTATCTTATTCCAGAACATTCTTATCACCCCAAAAGAAGTCCTGTAACCATTAAGAGTCAGTCTAGGCTGGGTGGGGTAGCTCATGCCCATAATCCCAGCTCTGGGAGACTGAGGTGGGAGGATCAGTTGAGGCCAGGAGTTCAAGACCAGCTTGGGCAATTTAGTGAGACCCTGTCTCCACACAAAAAAAAAAAAAAAATTAGCTAAGCATGGTGTCGTGTGCCTGTAGTCCCAGTTACTTGGAAGGCCAATGTGCGAGGATTGCTTGAACTCAGTAGTTTGAGGTTGTCAGCTATGATAGTGCCACTGCACTCCAGCCTGGGTGGGTGAGCAAGATCCTGTCTCAAAAAAAGAAAAAGTCACTCCCCATTCTTCTTAGCCCCAGTCTGTGGCAACTATTAATCTACTTTCTGTCTCTATAAGTTTGCCTATTCTGGACAGCTCATGTAGATGGAATGACATGGTATATGGCCTTTTGTGTTTGACTTCTTTCACTTAGCATAATGTTTTCAAGGTTTATCCAGTTGTGGTATTTATCAGTACTTCATTCCTTTTTATGGCTAAACAATATTCCACTCTGTGGATATTTGTTTTTCCATTCACCAGTTAATGGATATTTGGGTTGTTTCCACCTTTAGCTATTTTGAATAATGCTGCCATGAACATTCATTGCAAGTTTTGTTGTGTATACACCTAGGAGTAGAATTATTGGGTCATATTTTACTTTCCTGACAGCAGTGTGTTACGGTTTCACTTTTTCCACATCATCACCAAGACTTGTTCGTTATATATCTTTTTGATTATAGCCATCCTAGTGGATGTGAGGTAGTATGTCACTGTGGTTTTGATTTGCATTTTCCTAATGACTAATGATGCTGAGTATCTTTTTCATGTGCTTGTTGGAATGGGATTGTTTTTTTAATTTCATTTTTGGATTGTTCATTGCTAGTGTGTAGAAATACTCTTGATTTTTGCATATTCATCTTGTATTCTGCAACCTTGTTGAACTCTTTTATTAGCTTTAGTAGTTTTTTGAGTATTTCTTATGATTGAGTATGCAAATAGAAATCGTCGTTTATTTTACTTCCCTAATAGCCCTGGCTAGAATCTTTTTTGTTTGTTTGTTTGTTTTGAGATGGAGTTTCGCTCTTGTTGCCCTGGCTGGAGTGCAATGGTGTGATCTCGGCTCACTGCAACCTCCACCTCCTGGGTTCAAGTGATACTCCTGCCTCAGCCTCCTGAGTAGCTGGGATTACAGGCGCCCGCCACCACACCCGGCTGATTTTTTGTATTTTTAGTAAAGACGGGGTTTCACCATGTTGGCCAGGCTGGTCTTGAACTCCTGACCTCAGGTCATCCACCCGCCTCGGCCTCCCAAAGTGTTGGGATTACAGGTATGAGCCACCATGCCCAGCCCCTGGCTAGAATCTTAATTACAGTGTTGAATAGACGTGGTGAGAGCAGACATCCTTGTACTGTTTTTGATTGTAGGGGAAAACATTCAGTTTGTCACCGTGAATTACGATGCTAGATGTGGGTTTTCTGTAGATACTCTTTATCAGGTGAGGAAATTCCTTTTAATCCTAGTTTCTGAGTATTTTTATCATGAGTAGGTGTTTAATTTTTGAATTTTTTTTTCTTTTTTTTGTGGAGGCAGGGTCTCACAGTGTTGACCAGGCTGGTCTTGAACTCTTGGCCTCAAGGTGTCCTTGCCATGGCCTCCCAAAGTGCTAGGATTATAGATGTGAGCTACTGCACCTGGTAGGGTGTTTAATTTTGTCACATGATTTTTCTGCATCTGTTGAGATGATTATGCTGGTCTTTGTCCTTTATTCTGTTAATATGGCGTGTTACCTTGATTGATTTTTGTTTGTTGAGCCAATCTTGCATTCCTGGAAACAAATCTTGCTTGGTCATGATATATAATCCTATTTATATGTTGCTGGAGTTGGTTTGCTAGTATTTTGTTGAGGATTTTTTTGTCTGTCTTCATAAAGGATATTGGCCTGTAGTTTTTTCCTCCTGTTTTTTTTTGTTTGTTTGTTTGTTCGTTTTTCTTTTTCTGGTTTTGGTATCAGGGGAATACTGGCCTCACAGAATGAGTTGAGAAGTTCCCTGAATACTTATCTGATCTTAGTTTTCTTCAGTTTTGTTACTGACTTCCTCTTCTTCTTTTTTTTTTTTTTAAGATAGAGTCTCGCTCTGTTGCCCAGGATGGAGTGCAGTGCCACGATCTGCGCTCACTGCAACCTCCACCTCACAGGTTCAAGCGATCCTCCCACCTCAGCCTTCCAGGTAGCTGGGATTTCACCATGTTGGCCAGGCTGCTCTCTAACTGTTGACCTCAAGTGGTCTGCCTGCCCGTCTCCCTAAGTGTTGGGATTACAGACGTAAGCCACTGCACCTGCCTAGTTTTATTACTGCCTTCTAAAAATATATTAAAATATATATTAAAATATATTAATGTTTTTTTTTGTTCCGGTTATTCTTTTTGAGAACACACAGAAATACTTTGTTAGATTCTAATTTAATTTAGCTTACCAGTGAGGAATGACCTGTGGCACCCAGCAGAATATTAATGAAATTTCTGGTATTACAGTGAAATCTGCCTAGTATACTGTCTTTCAGATGGCTGAATATAAAAGTCCATAAAAATTAGAGATGAGAGAGACTGTGGTGATATAATCAACCATTTTACAGATTCATGGACCAGATTGTCCAAAGTTACACTGCTAGGTTACCTGGCTGAGCCAGGAGATTTTACTTTGGTAGTTTTTACTCACCAATGATTAGTAGTGTGTGAAAAGGATAGGTTTTTTTTAAAAAAAGGTTTAATTTCATCTGTGTGTTTGTGAACAATGCTAAGAAACAAATATAGTATTTATTTGAATGAAATAAGTGTATATGCATGCCCACTCATTCTGTACTCCAGCTGGAGAAGCCCTAGAACATATAATTAATCCATTATGTCGGGCATGGCGGCTCACGCCTGTAGTCCCAGTGCTTTAGGAGGCCGAGGCAGGAGGATCATTTGAGTCCGGGAGTTCAAGACCATCCTGGGTAACACAGCGGGACCCTGTCTCCATAAAAATAAAAAATATACATATAATTCATTGCTATCAGGAGCATTATTATCAACAGCATTTTGGGAAGTCTTCAATTAACTTTAACTGAAGAAACTACCCACATTATATGAGTGGGTGGTATCAAAATGAATTGAAATCTTGAAGAAACTGTCTCCAACTTGGAAAGAGGTATAGAGGGAGAATCACATTAATGTATCAATCTAATATATCAACCTAAATGTGTCAACCTTTAACTTTTAATTAATTGTTTTCCCTTCTAATTGTTTTTTTACTTCTACTTTTAAGTTCAGGGGTACATGTGCAGGATGTGCACATTTGTTACATAGGTAAACATGTGCCATGGTGATTTGCTACACAGATCATCCCATCACCTAGGTATTAAACCCAGCATCCATTAGCTATTCCTCCTGATGCTCTCTCTCCCCCGACCGCCCCGCGACAAGCCCCAGTGTGTGTTGTTCCCTGCCTTGTGTCCATGTGTTCTCATCATTTAGTTCACACTTACAAGTGAGGATATGCAGTGTTTGGTTTTCTGTTCCTGCGATCCTCCTGCCTTGGCCTCTCAAAGTTAGTTTGCTGAGGATAATGGCTTCTGACTCCATCCATGTCCCTGCAAAGGACATTATCTTGTTCCTTTTTATGGCTGCATAGTATTCCATGCTGTATATATACCACATTTTCTTTATCCAGTCTATCATTGATGAGTATTTAGGTTGATTTTGTGCCTTTATTATTGTGAATAGTGCTGCAATGAACATATGCATGCATGTATCTTAATAATAGGATGATTTATATTCTTTTTGGTATATACCCAGTAATGAGATTACTGGGTCAAATAGTATTTCTGCCTTTAGGTCTTTGAGGAATCACCACACTCTAGTTGTTGAAGTAATTGTTTATTTTGATTGTGAAACAGTTTTTAAAAAATGTATTTTCAGAGAGAAATAGTAGTATAATTTTATGAAAATATCATATGTGTCTCCAAAGATAAAATCATCCTTCAATTTTGCTGAGCCAAGAAACTCAACTAAAACTACCTGCTGGAAATGGCACAGTTTTCTGTCTCAACATCAGTAACATACGATCCAAATTCTATGTTGTGATTGGCTGTTGTACCATTTTCATTCAGAGATTAGTTTTGCCAACAGTGTCTGATTTGGGATTGGGATTTAGCTCACAAAGCAATTGGTTGTTGGGGTATACGAAGGGGTTAGTGTTACTAATGAGCACACTACAGAGAAATCATTCCACTGGGGAAAAATAGCATTTGTCCATGCATGAGCAAAGTTGTTCTGTAATTCAATGCTGGATGCCAAGTAGTCAGTGAAGTTTGGATTTGGATGTGGCAGCTCACTGATGCTGGGGGGAAATTTTGTTTAATCATTGTCTTTTAAAATGAACTTGGTAAAAGCTGTCAGTTTTTTCCCTTTTAGAAAGATGAAATGTTTTTTGTCTTTTTTCTCTCTTCCTGTTTCCGTAATTTTATTTTTAGGCTTTCAAAAAGTTGAAGATTTAATTAAAATAAATGTTTTCTCCTTGGTTAGCTTGATTAGTCTTTTTTTTCTAAGCATTATTCTGCATCTAAGATTATATCCTAACATCCAAGATAGTTCTAATTCTCTTCATTTTTTGTTCCTCTAAAATGAAATAGATTTGTGAATTTTAGTAAGTATATATTATCAAATTATTTTGTTTTATTTTGTATTTTGAACCTTTTATAATATCTAGTTATAACAAATAGATATCTTTGGGATTTTTTTCTTGTTTCTTGGTTCTTTAACAGATAGTCAGAATTTATTATCTGATGAAATATTTTAGGTTTGTTTTGTGTCTTTGATAACATCATTCGCCTTCAACACTTTCTTTCTTTTTTTTTTTTTTTGAGACAGGGTCTCACTCTGTTGCCCAGGCTGGAGTGCAGTGGTGCAATCTTGGCTCACTGCAGCCTCCACTTCCTGGGCTCAGGTGATCCTCCCACCTCAGCCTCCTAAACAGCTGGGACTACAGGCACACACCACCATACCCAGCTGATTGCTGTATTTTTTGTAGAGACAGTTTCTCCATATGTTGACTAGGCTGGGTTTTTTTTTTGTTTTTTGTTTTTTTTTTTGAGACGGAGTCTCACTCTGTCACCCAGACTGGAGTGCAGTGGCGTGATCTTGGCTCACTGCAAACTCTGCCTCCTGGGTTCAAGCAGTTCCCCTGCCTCAGCCTCCTAAGTAGCTGGGATTACAGGCACCTGCCACCACGCATGGCTAATTTACCTAGGCTGATCTTAAACTCCTGGACTCCAAGTGATCTGCCCGCCTAGGCCTTCCAAAGTGCTAGGATTACATGCATGAGCCACCACACTTGGCTGACAACATTTAACATAATAATTTATGTTCTTAGTATTTAAATGCCCTCAATACTGTATAGCAAAGATTTATGTGACAAAAATTTTTCTTAAACTGAGCATTTTCATGTCAAAGATATTTGTAGAAGATTGCATTTACTATTTGGAAG
The DNA here is from genome assembly GCF_006542625.1 of Nomascus leucogenys. Taxonomy (NCBI): domain Eukaryota; kingdom Metazoa; phylum Chordata; class Mammalia; order Primates; family Hylobatidae; genus Nomascus; species Nomascus leucogenys. The sequence goes on along the minus strand of NC_044392.1, from coordinate 14,963,087 downwards.
GTAAATATTAAGAATTTTTTGGGAAGCAAATGTGAGAAGTTGACAAAGAGAAGGAGATATTAGGGGGCATTGCAAATCCTTTACAATATTTCTTTTCAGTTGATTGACCAAAATGAGTAATTAAATATAGCTTAAATGAGTTAACTGCAAAACAGAAACATGAATTAGTAATAGTGTCTTTATTTCTTCCTAATGAAACTTAAAGGCAAATTCTGATCTACTAGTTTATGATCTCTAGTTATACTAAACTACCAGTACCAGCTAATTAATCTGGAAGTACTGGGGACTTTTTCCTAACACAAGAATAATACTTTTATGTTTGCCATTTTTGGTTCTACCTATGTTACTTAGGGCTGGTTCAGGGAGGTAGAATATGATGTTTGAAATAGCTTGTAGTGAAGAATGGGAGAGAGGTAAATTTAGGGTAAAATTTTTGGATTGTTTTGAGGGTCCACTTGTGGTTGGAGACCATTATTAGTGAAACCAATTGAAGATGATGTAACTTTTTTCCTCTTTATTAGCCTAGAGAGAGAGCAATAAAAGCATGAAAATGGATTGAGCTATAGTCGGGGTCTTGCCAGACAGGTACAGTGGGAGGATAAGAGAGCAAAAGAGATGATAGTATTAGTTGAGAGAGAGAGAGAATGAAGACCAATATGGGATAGAAAGAAAGTATTAAGTTTGAGGAATTAGAGGTCTTCCTGAGGTGAAAGAACAGTGGTAGTATTGCTGTAAATTGGAGGTCTCATTGAGGTGAAAGAACTGGGATTATTGGAATAAGTGGTAAACATGTAGAGAGAGGGCCAAGCGCGATGGCTCACTCCTGTAATCCCAGCACTCTGAGAGGCCGAGGCAGGCGGATCATGAACTCAGGGGATCGAGACCAGTCTAGCTAACACGGTGAAACCCCATCTCTACTAAAAATACAAAAATTAGCCAGGCGTGGTGGCACGTGCCTGTAGTACCAGCTACTCGGGAGGCCGAGGCAGGAAAATCGCTTGAACCTGGGAGGCGGAGGTTGCAGTGAGTCGAGACAGCACCACTGCACTCCAGCCTGGGCGACAGAGCGAGACTCCGTCTCAAAAAAAAAAAAAGAAAAAAAAAGATAGAGAAGTCAAGGAGTATGTTTGTGGGGTTAGGAATGTGGTTCTCATTCTAGTTTTATATCAGAATTACCAATTTCCTTTTTTAAAAAAACATAGTTGCCCAGGTCTCATTCTGGATCAATGGAATCAGAATCTGTAGGGAGTTGGGCTAAGGCGTCTTCATTTAAGATGTTATACAGCTGATTAAAAAATACTTTAAAATTTACATACAGTAAAGTCTATACTCTTTGGTGTACAGTTCTTTGAGTTTTGACAAATGCATAGTGGTGCCCTTTATCAGGATAGGGTGGATAGGAACAGGTGAGGAAATATGGTGGGCCCTCCGTATTCACAGATTCTGCATTCTCGGATTGAAATAACAAACAACTGTGGATTAGAAATATTCAGGGTGTGTGTGAAAAAACCAATAAAAATAACAATACAACAACAAAAATAATACAAATAAAAATATAGTATAACAATTCTTTACATAGCATTTACATTGTATTAGATACAAGTACTCTAGAGATGACTTAAAGTATATGGGAGGATGTGCATAAGCTATATGCTAATACTACATCATTTTATAAAATGGACTTGAGCATCCTTGGAGTTTGGTATCTGCAGGGGTCCTGGAACCAATCCTATGAGGATACTGAGGGATGATTGTATATATTTGGTTTTGAATACCCTCAAATTTGCTTGTTGCACTAAAGCTGCAGCCATAGAATTCAGAAGAGTGGAGATTATTACAATGAATTAATATTTTCTGTATCATTTCCTTAAGTCTAGATCTGGAATTGACTTTTTTTTCTGTAAAGAGCCATATAGTAAATACTTTAGGCTTTGCAGGCCACAAATGATCTCTTTCACATTCTGTGTGTGTGTGTGTGTGTGTGTTTATAACCATTTAAAAATGTAAAAACGGGCCAGGCGTGGTGGCTCATACCTGTAATCTCAGCACTTTGGGAGGCTGAGGCAGGTGGATCACCTCAGGTCAGGAGTTCAAGACCAGCCTGGCCAACATGGGAAAACCCCATCTCTACTACAAATAAAAAAATTAGCTGGGCGTGATAGCACGTGCCTATAATCCCAGCAACTTGGGAGGCTGAGACAGGAGAATCGCTCGAATCCGGGAGGTGGAGGTTGCAGTGAGCTGAGATTGCAACATTGCACTCCAGTCTGGGTGACAGAGTGAGACTCTGTCTCAAAAAAAAAAATAAAAAATAAAAACGCTGGTCACAGTGGTGCACAAATTTGCTTGTTGCACTAAAGTTGCAGCCATACAATTCAGAAGAGTGGAGATTATTACAATGAATTAATATTTTCTCTGTTAGGCCTCAGCTACTCAGGAGGGTGAGGTGAGAAGATGACTTGAACCCAGGAGTTTGAGACCAGCCTGGGCAACATAGTGAGACCCTCGTCTCAAAATAATAAAAAAAGTAAAAACTATTTTTTGCACCTTGGAAAACAGGCAGAGGGCCATAGTTTGCTAACCCCAGGCAGATCATCAATACCACAATAAATCAAGCTCTGATTTGTAGTATTTGCTGATTTCCAAAGTATAAATACTCTCACTGTGGCTGATTTCAGTCTACTAGTGTGACTGACATACCGAATGCAGAATTCGAAAAAAATCCTCAGTAGCACACAGTATTTCCATTATATAAATACCGTAGATGTTTCTTAAAAGCATAGTTAAATACAGTATTAATGAAGCAATGAGTTTTGAGTATTTTTTAACTTTATTTTTAATATAATTTAATTGTGAACTTAAATGATTGAATATTTAATAATGACTGTGTAGAGGCTGGGCGTGGTGGCTCACGCCTGTAATCCCAGCACTTTGGGAGGCCAAGGCAGGCGGATCACAAGGTCAGGAGTTTGAGACCAGCCTGGCCAATGTGGTGAAACCCCGTCTCTACTAAAAATACAAAAAAACTAGCCGGGCATGGTGGCACACACCTGTAGTTCCAGCTACCCGGGAGGCCAAGGGAGGAGAAGCGCCTGAACCTAGGAGGTGGAGGTTGCAGTGAACCGAGATTGCGCCACTGCACTCCATCTTGGGCAATAGAGGGAGACTCTGTCTCAAAAAAAAAAAAAAAAACTGCATAGAACAGCAGCTTGCAAAATTCCTGAAAATACAACAGTCAGCTCTCACTAGCCTGTACAAGTTGAATTCAACATAGCATGGAACTTAAGGCTCAGAGAGGTGAGATAATTTACCAAATCTAGTTTAAGTGGTGGAATCAGAATAAACTCTAGGTTTCTTTTGATTTTTATCTTAAAACAATACGGGTTTATAGTTTAAAAAGTCAAAAAGTACCACAAGGTTTATAGTACAAAATCATCAGTTGCCTGTCCTACCCTCTCTTCTGCCACTTTCTAGCCCCTAGGGGCAACACTTAACTCTTCTGGCCTTTTCTTCTGGTGTTTACCTCCCTATTTTTCGTAATATGGTAATACTGCTATTTATAATTTTTCACTTTTTGATGTCATTTATTCCTTCTAAGGAAGATAGTGATTTACTTCTCTTATGCCATATACTCTTTCCCTCTATGCATTTTTCCAGTGTATTTATATCACAATTATAACTTTCTTAAATTATCTTCCAATATTTACACTATTATTACTGTACAGTGTTCACAGCTAAGCCAATTAGTATATTATGATTGCATCCTTTCTTTTTTTTTTGAGACAGAGTCTCACTCTGTCGCCTAGGCTGGAGTGCAATGGTGCGATCTCGGCTCACTGCAACTTCCGCCTCCCGGGTTCAAGTGATTCTCCTGCCTCAGCCTCCCGAGTAGCTGGAACTACAGGCACACGCCACCACACTTCGCTAATTTTTTACATTTTCAGTAGAGACGGAGTTTCACCATATTGGCCAGGCTGGTCTTGAACTCCTGACCTCGTGGTCTACCTGCCTCGGCTTCCCAAAGTGCTGGGATTACAGGTGTAAGCCACCACACCTGGCCGCATTTCCTTTTTTTATATAAATTTAAAGACAGAATTTTATGGTTCTGAAAGAGCCATATAACAGAACCATAAAATTCATCACAGTATGGTTAAACATCAAATAATTTACCATTTCCCTTCTTCTCTTAAACATACCCTCTAAACCGCCCTTCATCCTCCTGTTTGAATTCTAATTGTTGTTTTCAGCTCTCATCCTAGTACTGCATTCAGCATTATGCTGGGCATTGCCGTTGCTTCTCTCCTGTGTTGGCATCCATTTTCCTGCATTTTACGCCACCTGCTTTCCTAGTTTATTTCTTCATTTTGGTGGAGCACATCATTCAGGAGCTTCCTAAGAAAGGATGCTGAGAGATAAGTTGGTTGAGATCTTGTATATCTGAAAATGTCTATTCTGCCATCATATGTAATTGATAATTTGGCTGGATATATCATTCTAGCTTGAAAAATCATTTTCCCTCAGATTTGTAAGGTTTGTCTTCAGCGCTGCTAGTCTCCAGTGTTGTTGAGCAACCCAAAGACATTCTTTAGTCCTTTGTGACCTTTTTTTTTTTTTTTTCCCTTGTGATAGATTTTAGGACCTTCTCTTTTCCCCCAGTGTTGTGAAATTCCACAGGGGTGTAGCTTGATGTGGATCTCATTCATTCATTGTGTGGCATACTCTGTGGGCATTTTCATTCAGGAAATGTGTGTCCTTGAGTTCTGAAAATTTTTTCTTAATGTTTCTCTTCCTGCTTTCTGGAACTTCTATTAGTTTGATGCTGGAACTTCTGAGTTGATCCTCTGATTCTCTTATCTTTCCCCTATTTTTTTCATTACTTTCTCTCTTTGTTCCACTTCCTGTGAGATTTCAGCTTTACCTGCCAGATTGTGAACGACTTAAAAAATTTTCTATCATAATTTTAATATATAAAGGCTCTTGTTCTTTGAATGTTACTTTAGTATAGATCTTGTTTGTCTTTCATAGATGCAGTCTTTCCTTTTATATATCTGAGATATTATGCTGTCTTTGTGTCTGTGAAGTTTTTTTTCCCTTGAATTCTCTGGTTACTCCCAAGTTTCTTCTTGTTTTGGTCTCCCTTAATGTAATGGCTTTCCTCAAATGTCTGTTGTTTTTTTATTTTAAGTTATGGTAAATATATGTAACATGTAATTTATCGTTTTAACCATTTTATCTGTTCTTTTAAAATATTTATTTATTTATTTTAGAGATGGGATCTTGCTCTGTTGCCCAGGCTGGTCTCAAACTCTTGGGCTCAAGCAATAGTCCTGCCTTGGCCTCCCAGAATGTTGAGACTAGAGGCATGAGCCATCACACTCAGCTGTTTTTAACCATTTTAAAATGTTTAAGTTCTGTGGCATTAAGTACATTCATACTGTTGTGCAACCATCACCACCATCCACCTCCAGAACTTTTTCATCTTCCCCAGCTGAAACTCTGTACCCATTAAATACTAACTTCTATTCCATCCTCCCCTCAGCCCTTGGCCAACAGCATTCTACTTTCTGTCTTTACGGATTTGACACTTTAGTAGCCTCATGTAGGAAGAATCATAATACTTGTCTTTTTGTGACTGGCTTATTTCACTTAGCATAATATTTTCAACGTTCATCCATTTTGAAGCTCCATGTGAGTGGGCAGGAACTTGTTAACTGGAGGCCCTCACTGAGAAGTGATAAGATGATGAATACCTGCCAGGTACAGTGGCTCACACCTGTACTCCAGCACTTTGGGAGGCCAAGGCAGGAGGATCATTTGAGCCCAGGAATTCGAGACCACCCTTGGCAATATAGTGAGACCCCATCTCTACCAAAAAAAAAAAAAAGATGATAAATATGTTTTTCATTGGGTAACCCTAGAATATCTATATTTTTAGATACTTTTTAGGGTCCTGTCAGTTTCCGTGGAAAAAATCTCCCAACTCCTGACTGGGGATATATGCTTGACAGCTCATTGTTTAGGTAACCAGAAAGGGATAGGGGAATCTACCTGTTTGGTAAACTTTTCTTTAGTTATGCCATTTTCAATATAGGGCTCACCTCTATTCTCAGCTGAGCTTGATGTTCCCTGAGTCCAAAGCCTTTCTTTCTTTTCTTTTTTTTTTTTTTTTTTTTTACATTCTAAAACAGCACTGAGCATGCTGTATCTTCCTTTTTTTTTTTTTTAATTATACTTTAAGTTCTAGGGTACATGTGCACAACATGCAGTTTTGTTACATATGTATACATGTGCCATGTTGGTGTACTGCACCCATCAACTTGTCATTTACATTAGGTATATCTCCTAATGCTATCCCTCCGCCATTCCCCCACCACACGACAGGCCCCGGTGTGTGATGTTCCCCACCCTGTGTCCAAGTATTCTCATTGTTCAGTTCCCACCTATGAGTGAGAACATGCATGCAGTGTTTGGTTTTTCTGTCTTTGCGATAGTTTGCTCAGAATGATGGTTTATGTCCTTTGTAGGGACATGGATGAAGAGTCCAGAGCCTTTCTGATTGTTTCTCTGGACTGGTGAGTTGACAGGCAGCCTCTGTCTAGGGTGGAGAATGGGTAGTTGCCTGGTTGCTTGGGCAGGTAGGGAGGAGAACTAAGGACTTAACTGCTCTTTCCATAGATTGTCAGCCAACTCTTCCGTTTCTGGCCACATGACTCAATCCTCCCTTCAGAGATGCATTGTGCTTCCAGTTCCTGGCCTTTCCAGAGTACAGTGGTGTGAATCAGATTGCTTTTTTTTTTTTTTTAGACAGTCTCACTTTGTTGCCTAGGCTGGAGTGCAATGGCACGATCTCGGCTCACTAACCTATGCCTCCTGGTGTCAAGCGATTCTCCTGCCTCAGCTTTCCGAGTAGCTGGGATTACAGGCGCCTACCACCACTCTCAGCTAATTTTTGTATTTTTAGTAGAGACAGGGTTTCACCATGTTGACCAGGCTGGTCTCGAACTCCTTACCTCAGGTGATCCACCTGCCTCGACCTCCCAAAGTGCAGGGATTACAAGTTGGAGTGCAGTGGCTATTCACATGTGCGATCATAGCACACTGTGGGTTGGAACTTCTGGCTTCAAGCAATCCTCCCATCTCAGCCTCCCGAGTAGCTGGGGCTATAGGTGCACAGTACTGCACCTGGCACCATTTTTGTTGTTCAAACATATAAAGAAAACATATACAATATACATACATACCTACAGTGTTCTCTGCTGTTCCCCGTCCCTATTGTATTCACTATTAACAGTTTGTGTATTCTTCATATGTTTCTGCGCATACATACCTATATGCACACATACACACACACTTAAAACACCTATATGTCTCTATGTTTCTTCATATAGCTACATATTAATTAAAACTGAATTGAAAATATATTTCTGTATTGCTAATATTTAAAAACTTATAATATAGGCTAGGCGTGAGTGGCCCATGCGTATAATCCCAGCACTTTGGGAGGCCAAGGTGGAAGGATTACTTGAGGCCAGGAGATCGAGACCAGCTTGGGCAACGTAATGAGACCCTGTCTCACAATTTTGAAAAAAACCCAAACTTGTAATATAGTTTCTAAAAATGGAAAGAGAAATATTTTTCATTGTCTACTAAATAGAAATAAAAGTGCTATATATTTTATGGATACTCATTTCAGAAGGTATTTGCTTAGGTGCACTTAACTTATCACTCAGCATTGCAGTGCTCACCTAATGCAAGAACTACTTTGTCAAGGAGTTGAAAAGATGACTAATGTATCCTAATCAGTTTTTCCCTGAAGATAGTCCTTTTGAACTACTTAAAAGCTTAATGATTTGGAATTATTTTACCTTTATTTATAATATCACAACCTGGAAGATAGATATAAATCTGCTTATCTTCATGCAATTAGGAGGTTATTAGGAGATAAATTTTTATTCACATTTGCCCAGTATATTCTACAATCTACATGGGAGGATGGGGAGCAACTCTCAGAGAAGGCAAAACATTTAGATGGAAGATTCAGTTTAGTTTGATAGAGCTGCATTTGAGTGTACTTACAATTTTAGGAACAATGAATTATCTTGAAATTTATCCTTTTGGATTATAAAGTCCATATGTATGGAGACTATGTCTATCTAATCTAGTTCATTGCTATGTTTACAGCTTCTGAAACATGAGAGGTGTTCAATACATATTTGCCTATGTATGTGTGGAGTGATTATAGATAGTAGGAACGTAGAAATAGGGCAGTATTGCATTCAGTTCAGATCTCATGATTGTGTTCTTTTAGCAACTTCATGTAGCAACTGCCTTTATAATAATTTCATTCTTCTTACATTTCTGTAGTTGAGAACAGCAAGATACAAGGAGGCAGCCCTCTGTAATAGATGTGAAATGGTCATTACATGTTTGTTGGTGGTAGAGCTATCTGTGAACTATCATTATCCATAAGTAGCAGCTTCCTCATGCAGTCTGGTCAACTCAACTCATCTCAATACAGAGCTCCTCCAGTGAAGGGATGTAGAAAAGTCTCCATAACGCCATTTGAAGGTGATTAGAGTGTAACCCACCTGCTGATACAATGAAGCACATTGGTTCTTGAGCCCTGTTGGTCATGTACTCAAATCACTAAGGACTAGATTTGAGACGCGTAGTGTTTGACCTTAAAGTTTCCGTTTTGCTGGGTTTCTGTTACAATTTGCTTTTTACCCCATTCTGATGAGTGTTATAAAGTTAGGTGTTTCTATGTGTCATTCTCTCTGGATTTGTTCTTCTGAGTGCAGGGAACACCTTGTCTTTGTACCTTTTCATAGCTATAGTGCAGTGCTTTGTATAGCACAAGTTTACACTGTTAATCCTTGTGTTAAGTGGATAAGTAGAAGAATTATAAATTTTGCTAAGTTATAGTTCAAACTGTAGCTACTTTTATAAGTCACATAAAATCCTTTTCAAACAAGATGGTTATTTAGCTACTTTGAAAAAAAAGTATGGATTATAACAAATCCAGCTCGATCTAGTAATTTCAGAAGTCTGATATTTATTTATTTTAAAACAGCTTTATTGAGATATAATTCACATGCCATGCAGTTCACCCACATTGTATAATTCAGTGATTTTTAGTATCTCCACAGAGTTGTACAGCCATCATGATAGCCAATTTTGGAATATTTTCATTACCCTGAAAGAAATCCTTTATACATTAGCAGTCACTCCCTATTTCCCTCTTTACTCCCCAGCCCTAGCCAACCATTGATTTACTTTCCGTCTCTATAGATTTGCCTATTCTGGACAATGGGATTATATAATATTTGGCCTTTCATGACAGGCTTCTTTCACTCAGCAAAATGTTTTCAGATTCATCCATGTTGTAACATATCAGTACCTCATTCCTTTCTATTGCTGAATAATCTATTGTATGGATATATACCTCATTTTATTTATCTATTCGTCTGTTGATAGATATTTGGGTTGTTTTCCATTTTTGGGCCATTATAAATAATGCTACTATGAACATTCACGTGCAAGTTTCTGTGTAGATATATGTTTCTTTTTTCTTGGGTATATGTAAGAGTGAAATTGCTGGGCAACTCTGCATTTAACCTTTTGAGGAGGCCAGACTGTTTTCCAAGCAGCTGCTTCATTTTGCATTTCCACCAGCAGTCTATGAGTATTCCAATTTCTCCACATCCTCACCAACACTTGTTATTATCTGTCTTTTTGATTATAGTCATCCTAGTGGGTGTGAAGTGGTATTTCACTGTGGTTTTGATTTGCATTTCTCTGTTGGCTGATTATGTTCAGTATCTTTTCATGTGCTTATTGGCCACTTGTTTGTCTTTTGGAGAAATATATATTCAGATCCTTTGCTCATATTTAATTGGGTCAGTTGTCTTTTATTGAATTGAAAGAGTTCTTTTATGTATTCTAGATACAAGTCAAAAATATATTTACAGAAACATTTACAAATATTTACAAAAATATATTTTATCAGTTCTACTTACAAAAACGTTCTCTCATCCTGTAGGTTGTCTCTTCACTTTCTTGATGATGTCCTTTGAAGTACAGAAGTTTTTAATTTTGATGCAGTTAATCTATTTTTTCTTGTTTGTTATTTTCAGTGTCATATTTAAGAAACCATTACCTAATCTAAAGTCACAAAGATTTAAGCCTATTTTTTCTTGTAAGAATTTTATAGTTTTAGGTCTTGACATTTAGGTCTTTGATCAATTTTTAGTTAATTTTGGTGTGAGGCAGGGATCCAACTTCATTCTTTTTGCATGTGGATATCCACTTGTTCCAGAACAATTTGTTAAAAAGACTGTTCTTTCCCTCATTGAATTATCTTGACACCCATGTTGAAAATCAGTTGACTAAGGGACTTTATTTATTTATTTGTTTATTTTTGAGACAGAGTCTCACTCTGTCTCCAGGCTGGAGTACAGTGGTGCAATCTCGGCTCACTGCAACCTCTACCTCCTGGGTTCTAGCAATTCTCCTGCTTCAGCCTCCTGAGTAGCTGGGATTACAGGTGTGCACCACCACGCCCAACTAATATTTGTATTTTTAGTAGAGATGGGGTTTCATCATGTTGGCAAGGCTGGTCTCGAACTCCTGACCTTGAACTCCTGACCTCAGTTGATCTGCCCGCCTCTGCCTCCCTCTCAAAGTGCTGGGATTACAGGTGTGAGCCACCGCACCTGGCCAACTAAGGGACTTCTGTTTGGGGGAAAATATTCACATTGTTCTCCTCCACCCCAAGATTGCTTACAATTTTTTGGTTAAATGAAGAAAAAAGAAACAATCTCAAAAAAGTTACAAGTACAATTCAAGGAACATAATTTTTTTGAATCATTTGAGAGTAAGTTGTCAACATGATGCCATATGATGACCATGTTGTGTATATTTCCCACAAACAAGAACATTTTCCTACAGAAGCACAATATAACCATCAAAATCAGAAAACTAACATTGCTGTATTACTACTGTGTCATACTGAGATCCCCTTAAAGTTTTGCCCATTGTCCCAGTGTTGTCCTTAATAGCAAAAAAGATCCAGTCCAGAATTACACATTGCATTTAATTGTCAGGATTCTTTAGTCGTCTTCAATCTGAAACATTTCCTCAGTCTTTCCTTGACCCTCATGACCTGTACATTGTTGAAGATTACAGGTAAGTTATTTTGTAGAATGCCCCTCAATCATAGTTTGTCTGATGTTTCTTTATGATTAGATTCAGTTTATGCATATTTGGCAGGATGTCACAGAAGTGATGTTACATCCTTTTTAGTGTATTGTATTGGGGCCCACAGTTTCGCCATTATTTCTGATATTAACCTTGATTCTTGATTAAGGTGGTATTTGCCAGGCTTTTTCACTATTATTGTTTTTCCTTTTGCAGTTAGGATTTTGTGGGACAATATATTGAGATAATAGTAATCTTGGTCCTCATCGATCTTTGTTTCTTTTATTTATTTATTTATATTTTTATGGACACATATATTCCTATTTAGTTTAATGAGTTATATTTCTTTACTATTATTATTTGTATTGATATGCCAGCTGTTCCAGATTTGGTCAGTGAGAGCCCCTTCAAGCTCGCCATTTTGTTCTTTTAACATAGCCTTTCCCATTATTTGAGCACTTCCTTCCTTTTTGGCACAAGACGATATTCAGACTCATTTGGTATTTGCTCTATTCTGTCCCTGGAATCAGCCATTTCTTCAGAGCCCTGGTTCCTTTTAGTAGAGAATGGTATTACAAAGCAAGGTCTAGGTGCTCAGTGTACATATTGGGGTGTTGTTGCCCCCAGGGCCTCTCAGGGCAGCAGTCCCCAACCTTTTTGGCACCAGGGACTGGTTTCATTGCTGGAGTGGGGTTGGAGTGGGGGTATTGGTTTCAGGGTGAAACTGTACCACCTCAGATCATCAGGCATTAGTTAGATTTTCGTAAGGAGCACACAGCCTTGATCCCTCGCAAGTGCAGTTCACAATAAGGTTTGTGCTTCTATGAGAACCTAATGCTGAAGCTCAGGCAGTAATGCTTGCTTGCCCACTGCTCACTTCCTGCTGTGTGGCCCTTTTCCTAACAGGCCATGGACCAGTGCCAGTCCACGGCCCGGGGGTTAGGGAATCTCTGTCTCAGGGGACAGAGCTAGGGAATATATGTATTCTGTGTACAGACATTTACATATTTGTGTTTATATACATTGAAATTCATGAGTTGGTATCAGTAGGTGTAATTCCAGTCCAAGACAAGAGGGTTCATTCTATTACAGTTGAGCAAATTATTAATAACATACCCATCATTTCATAGTTACCCTTTTTTTTTTTTGGTAGTAAGAATACCTAAAATTTACTCACTTGGCAGATTACCAGTATATAATAAAATATTATTAACTATAATCCTCATGTTGTACATTGGTCACTTAGTGGCTTTTGGACTTGAGTTGTTTGGAAAGGGGTTGCATGTTGTCTTTTGAGAAATGATGAGGTTTTACAGACTTAGAAGTCAGTGTTTCATAAGAAGGAAAAAACCAAATATCTTGACAGTTTCACTTTTTAGGCAATCAGAAGGATTCCTTCTGTTGCTAACATTTAACATAAAATAATACTCAATTTGATTGATAATTATTAGAATCTTAACATACCTTGGTTAGTGAGCTGCTCCTGAGGAAATTAGAAAACAATAAATAATTTACATCTACAGAGTAATACTCATTTCTCTTCTAGCTCTTCCACCAAAGCCGCCTAAGCCAATGACTTCAGCAGTTCCAAATGGAATGAAGGACAGTTCTGTTTCTCTTCAGGATGCAGAATGGTACTGGGGGGATATTTCAAGGTAACTAGAATGCTACTGTAATTGAATGCAGTTTTTTAAAAAGTCATTTTTGAGAATTAGTTAAAGTAAACCATTTTAAGCCGGGCATGGTGGCTCACGCCTATAATCCCAGCAACTCAGGAGGCTGAGGCTGAAGAATCGCGTGATACCAGGAGTTCGAGGCTGTAGAGAGCACTCTGTTGCACTCCAGCCTGGGCAACAGAGTAAGACCCCCAACTCTCAAAAAGCAAAAAAAAAAGAGCATTGTAATGCCCTACTAATTGTTATTTAAGATTACCATTTTAGGCCGGGTGCTGTGGCTCCACACCTAGCACTTTGGGAGGCTGAGGCGGGTGGTTTGCCTGAGCTCAGGAGTTTGAGACCAGCCTGGGCAACACAGTGAAACTCTGTCTCTACTAAAATACAAAAAATTAGCCAGGCATGTTGGCATGCGCCTGTAATCCCAGCTACTCAGGAGGCTGAGACAGGAGAATAGCTAGAACCCAGGAGGCGGAGGTTGCAGTGAGCCGAGATAGTGCCACTGCACTCCAGCCTGGGCGACAGAGTGAGACTCCGTCTCTTAAAAAAAAAAAAAAATGCTCATTTAAAAAATTTTATGTGGGAACACTTCATAAGTGTCTTAATACTTTTCTTCCCATGAAAAAGTGACAAAAAAATCTTCATTATTTATTTAATTTGAGGTGGAGTCTCACTCTGTTGCCCAGGCTGTAGTGCAGTGGCATGATCTCAGCTTACTGCAACCTCCGCCTCCTGGGTTCAAGCGATTCTCCTGCCTCAGCCTCCCAAGTAGCTGGGATTACAGTCATGTGTCACCATACCCTGCTAATTTTTGTATTTTTAGTAGAGACAGGGTTTCACCATGTTGGCCAGGCTGATCTCAAACTCCTGACCTCAGGTGATCCACCTACCTTGGCCTCCCAAAGTGCTGGGATTACAGGTGTAAGCCACTGCTCCTGGCTGAAAATCTTTAAATTATGGGTGTGATTATTACTTCTAATACTATATTGAGGATGGATTTCTAAATAAGTGACACTTAGACATTTAGGATAGTTACATGTGTTTTAGAATTAAAAATATTTGTGGGTACTTACGTTTCTGTACCTTTCTTTCTCTAAGCCAGTGGTTCCAAAGTCTTTGCATGCACAAAAATCAATTGAGGTGGAGCCCAGGAATCTGCATTTAACAGCTTCCCTGAGTGAATTTGATGCAGTCTCTTTACACACCCCAGTTTGATAAACAGGACTCTAGGACAGATTTGTTTTCTGGGTAAAGTGTAGTTTTAGATAATTTTGAACCTAAAGAGGGAATTATATACATTTAATTTGAATATTGTATTTTCTTATTAAATTTTTTTCTTGTTAAACTTTGCTTTAATGGGTCTCAGATGTATTTTCTTTTTAAAGCCCTGTCCATTTCTGTCAAATCAGTTTCCAGGTTGATGCTGTATTTCTCAATACACTTACCTATCCCTTTCTCTTCTCTGTTCTCTTCCTCTACCAAAATGGTATTTATTTTATTTTTTTTACCCTTACAATTTCAACTATTTTAAGAGTACATTTGCATTGTTGTGCAGCCATCATCACCATCCATCTCCAGAACTTTTTCATTTTCCCTAACTGAAATTCTGTACCCATTAAACAATAACCCCCCATTCTCCCCTCCTTCAGCTCATGGCAACCACCATTCTGCTTTCTGTCTTATGAATTCAATTCTAGGTACTTTGCATAAGTGTAATCATATAATAATTGTCCTTTTGTGACTGGCTTATTTCACTTTCTTCATACGTCTTCAAGGTTCATTCATGTAGCATGTGTCAGAATTTCATTCCTTTTTAAGGCTAATATCTTATTATATGTATATGCTATATATTTTTTTAATCCATTCATCTGGACATTTGGATTGTTTCTAACTTACGGCTGTTGTAAATAATGCTGCAATTAATATTGGTGCACACATATCTGAGTCCCTGCTTTCAGTTATTTTGGGTATATACCCAGTAGTGGAATGGAATTGCCAGGTCATATGGTAGGTAATTCTGTGTTTAATTTTTTGAAGAGGACTTAATACATTTTATTTAAAATAATTTTTTTTTGAGATAGAGTCTCGTTCAGTCCCCCCAGGCTGGAGTGCAGTGGTGCAATCTCAGCCCACTGAAACTTCCGCCTCCCAGGTTCAAGCGATTCTCCTGTCTCAGCCTCCCAAGTAACTGGGATTACGGGCACTTGCCCCGCCACCACGTCCGGCTAATTTTGTATTTTTAGTAGAGACAGGGTTTCATCATGTTGGCCAGGTTGGTCTCGAACTCGTGACCTCAAGTGACCTTTCTGCTTCAGCCTCCTAAAGTGCTGGGATTATAGGCGTGAGCCACTGCACCCAGCCATTTTATTTTAAAATTGGTTAGAATATTTCTATCTTAATATTGTACAATAAAATAGTCTATTTTTTTTTTATTTTAAGATCACGTGGTTCTGATATGATTCAAGGGTCTTTTATGCCCTGCCATTTCCTTTAAGTGTTCCTAGTGTTGTGCCTTAAAGTCCTAAACCAACTCTACAGAAGGAATTTGTTATCGGGACAAATTCAAACTAGGAGAATATCCTGTTGAAAGGTTACAAACTTAGTGAATTTTCCCCCTTCTGTTCAGAAACAGCTGCCACTGTTGCTTAAATATAACCTTCTTTCTAAACAGCCGCTGTTTTTTTCCTGAAACTTTATAAGTTCAGACCTGCCTAAGAACCCTAAAGGCTTGATGGAAACAGTATCTCTTACACACATTGGAAATCTGGAAGAGTTTAAAAATCAAATAGCTCTTCTGCAGATTGCAGAACACCAAAAATCAAAACAGAAAGAGCATATTTAATGCAGGGAAGAACTAAATGACCTCTAAAGGGCTCCATTATTCTATAACCTTAGGCACACCTACTGCCGAAGACGCCTTAGTAGTAACATGTAAAGACAACCAGTGTTGACATTTTTTCATTTTTCTTATAATTCTGTTCTTCAGGGAGGAGGTAAATGACAAATTGCGGGATATGCCAGATGGGACCTTCTTGGTCCGAGATGCCTCAACAAAAATGCAGGGAGATTATACTTTGACTTTGCGGTAAGTACTTTTCAGTCTTTTGGCTACTGCTCTACTGATATTATTTTAGTTCTGGGTATACAGATATTTCTGTATTTAAATCTTTATACAATTTTTCATATTTTCATTTAATTTATGTACATAATTTCCAGTCTGGCTAATTCTTTTTTCTATACATTAAGTATTTAAACATTTTGTATAAAAATGGCAACTTAAAAAAATGTAGAAAGAAAATAAAAAAGTTAAAATCCCAAAATGTAAGGGGGTAGGACGCATACCGTTGACCTTATAAAGGAAGTAGAAGTCATGGGCATATTCTAAGGGTAAAAATGAATCTATCCTTCGAATAACCCTATTATCTTCCTTAATGCAGACTTTAGAAAGCAGAACTCAACATAATTTTGGTTGATGAAGATATGTTGAAGATAAAGCAGTTCCTAGCCTGTATCATGCTTTCCATATGGGCATATTAGAGTCTTTTAAGTGATGGATGTATGACTTTTTATATTTGCACATATTTTTAAAAGGTTAAGAAAACTGCATGAGAAATTTCCACATTTAATTTTAATAATTAAAGTAGCCCAATTACAATAAAGCCTTATGATTTTTTTTAAAAAAGGAACTATTTAACAAAAAGAAAAAAACAGTAACAATGACTAACTTTCTTGTACTAAGGCCTTTACATGGAATATATCATTTATTCTTCACAACAACCTTATGAGGTAGGTATTATTATTATTCCTATTTTATAGAGGTAACTAAAGGTTAACATAGTTAAGGAACTTGCTGAAAGTCACATAGTTAGAAAGTGGTAGAGGAAGAGTTTAAATCCAGATTCATCTGGCTGTTCGCTTCCTTTCCAGACTAATATCTTTAGGAAAAATAATGCTATATTTTATGCTAATATGGCATAAATTTGGAGGCACTATTTTAGTTTCTGGTAAAGAGCTAAAGAAATTAATACCTTTGCACTTGAATTGTGCTGACTAATCAGTGTTCTACAATAATTCATTGAACACAATTTTTCCTCTACTCCAGTCAGGCTTCTGTCTCTACCACTCCACGGAGACTGCTAAACCAGTAGCCACTTTTCTCTTCTTACCTTACTTGACCTCTTAGCAGCATTAGTCATAGACACTTCTTCTTAGAAGCAGTTTATTGTTTTGGCTGTTAAGACATCACGCTTTGCGATTTTCTTCCTAACTTTAAGCTATTTTGCTCAATATCTAAATTTTAAGTGTTCCAGGGCTTGGGACTTGGGCCTCCTTTTCTTCTCTATATTCATTCTCTTAAGGTGAGCTTGTCCTGTCCCATCGCCTTAATATATGTGATGATTAATTTTAGGTGTCAGTTTGGCTGGATTACCTAGAGAACTGGTAAAGCATTATTTTAGATGTGTCCATGAGGGTGTTTCCAGAGCAGATTAGCATTTGAGTCAGTGGACTGAGTAAGGAAGATCGCCCCTCAATGTGGGTAAGCACCATCCAATTGGCTGAGGATAGAACAAAAAGAAAGAAAAAAGAATTTTATCTCCCTCTGTCTTGGAGCTGGAGCACACTCTTATTCTGTCGTTGGAAATCAGAACTCCAGCCTTTGGACTCCAGGACTTATACCAATCCTCCCCACCCCCTATGGGTTCTCAAGGCCTTCAATCTTGGACTGAGAGTTATACCATTGGCGTCCTGGGTTCTGAGGCTTTAGGACTTGGACTGAGCCACACTACTGGCATCCCAGCTTGCAGATGGCCTGTAATGGGACTTCTCAGCCTCCATAATCATGTGAGCCAATTCCCCTGATAAATCCCCTTGTATTTATCTTTCTCTCTCTCCTATTGGTTCTGTCTCTCTGGAGAACTCTGATTAACACAGATTTGGCACCAGGAATGATTCTAGAGGAACGTAATTTTTTTTTTTTTTTAACACAGGTTGTTGCTCTGTCTCCCAGGCTGGAGTGCAGTGGCATGATCATGGTTCACTGCAGCCTTAACCTCCCAGGCCTAAGTGATCCTCCTACCTCAGCCTCTGGAGTAGCTGGGACCAAAGGTGCATGCCACCACACCCAGCTAGTTTTTGTGTTTTTTATTTTTTGTAGAGATGGAGTCTCCCTGTGTTGCCCAGGCTGGTCTCAAAACTCCTGGGCTCAAGTAGTCCTCCTGCCTCGACCTTCAGTTCTGGGATTACAGGCATGAGCCACTGCGCCCAGCCTGAGGAAGAGAATTTTTTTTTTTTTTGAGATGGAGTCTCGCTCTGTCGCCCAGGCTGGAGCGCAGTGGCGCGATCTCGGCTCACTGCAAGCTCCGCCTCCCGGGTTCACGCCATTCTCCTGCCTCAGCCTTCTGAGTAGCTGGGACCACAGGCTCCCGCCACTACACCTGGCTAATTTTTTGTATTTTTAGTAGAGACGGGGTTTCACCGTGGTCTCGATCTCCTGACCTTGTGATCCGCCCACCTCGGCCTCCCAAAGTGCTGGGATTACAGGCGTGAGCCACCGCGCCCGGCCAGAGGAAGAGAATTTTAAGGATGAGTTTCCTTAATTAATTTTGGGGTTCCTGGAATTGGCTCTCTTAATTTGATGAGACTTAAAAATTCTAAGGACCCTACTTCTAATAGTACAGAGAGCACTGATAGTCCATGGTGTCCTCATAGAGATATGCAAAATATCTGCATTTGATACTAATTTACCACCTGTAAGAGGCAAGGAACTTGGCAACCCTGTATTTGATACTGTCAAACGTTTGTAGAAAACCAAGGTTTTCTAATATTGCTGGACAAAGTGATAAAAGAAAAGGGTGAGCTCAGGGTTTTGATTTCCTGGCCCTAGCTCTGCCATAAATAGCCCAAGAGCTTCTAAATATGCCCTAAGTCAGAATCTTCTCTTGTGTTGCCAAAGGTCTGAAATTGCAAAAAATCAAACACATGCTCTCATCATGTGATTAGCTGAATTACAATCAAAGTTGAAATATCAGCCTTGTAAGGTATCTGCTGTTAAAATGAGGGCATTGGTTGGGAAAGAATGGAATTCTATACGTTTGGATGGGGATGTGTGGGAAGACCCTGATGAGGCTGGGGACATTGAGCTCCTAAATTCTGATGAGTCTTGTTTGCCAGCAGAAGTGGCCTCCCACCCCCAGTAACAGCATCCCCCCTACACTGGCCTTTCCACCTTTGTCTGAGGGGATTGACTCTGCATTGCCTAAGGAAACCGTAATGGCCTTCCTCGAGGCAGCTGCTAAGCAAGAGGATGCTGAGTCTTGTCAGGACCTACCCCCACCACCCCTCTTTGCTTCTAGACCTATAGCTAGACTTGAGTCCCAGCAGCCCCTAAAGATGAGGTACAAACTTTTACCGATGAGGAGATGCGCTACATGCTAAGAAAGCTACTTGAGGTTTCTAATTTATACAAGCAGAAATCTGGAAAACATGTATGGGAATAGATATTTAGGGTGTATTTAGGGTGTGAGATAATGGTGAAAGGAACATAAAGTTGAGTCAGGCTGAATTTATTGCGTTTTTTTTGTTGTTGTTGTTTGTTTGTTTGTTTTTTTGACGGATCTCGGCTCACTACAAGCTCCGCCTCCCAGATTCCCGCCATTCTCCTGCCTCAGCCTCCTGAGTAACTGGGACTACAGGCGCCTGCCACCACGCCCAGCTAATTTTTTATATTTTTAGTAGGCTACCTGTGTTAGCCAGGATGATCTCAATCTCCTGACTTCGTGATCCTCCCGCCTCGGCCTCCCAAAATGCTGGGATTACAGGCATGAGCCACCGTGTCTGGCTGAATTTACTGTTTTTGGCCCACCAAACACATTCTGCATTTAATATTGAGGCTCAGGGAGTTAGAAAAGGCAACAGTTGGCCGGTCATGGTGGCTCACGCCTGTAATCCCAGCGCTTTGGGAGGCCAAGGCGGGTGGATCACGAGGTCAGGAGTTCGAGACCAGCCTGGCCAATATGGTGAAACCCTGTCTCTACTAAAAATACTAAAAAAAAAAAAATTAACTGAATGTGGTGGCATGAGCCTGTAGTCCCAGCTACTCGGGAGGCTGAGGCAGAGGAATCGCTTGAACCTGGGAGGTGGAGGTTGCAGTGAGCCAAGATCGCGCCACTGCACTCCGGCCTGGGTGACAGAGCAAGACTCCGTCTCAAAGAAAAAGAAAAGGTAACAGTTTATTTGGTTAGTTGGCTGAAACATGGATGAAAAGATGGCCTACTGTGAGCCAGCTAGAGGTGTCTGATCTACCTTGGTTAACACAGAGGAAGAGATTCAAAGGCTTAGGGAGGAGACTGGGTTGCCACAGTGGATTTGTCACTTAAAATCTACTTATTCACACTGGGTGGGTCCAGACTACATACTTTTCAGCAGTACTTTGAGAAACAGATTTGTGAGGAGAACCCCATCATCCCTAAATGCCATGATTGCTCTTCTCTGTAGGCCAGACCTTAAAATGGGAACTGCAGTCAGTCGGTTGAAAAATTTAAATGCAATGGGAATAACTGGATCCCAGGGTAGCAGAGGCCAAGTGAAGGGACTCAGTTGACAAAGGCAAGGGGGACATGGTTATCATAATGGACAGCAGAAGCAAAGCAACAGTCAGAATAGTCTGACTCATGTAGACCTGTGGCATTGACTAATTCGCTGTATGGGCAGCTCACTGTCTATTTTCTTCTCCCTTCCCACCTAGTCTGTCTTGCCCTACTACAATTTAAATTCTGTGAGGTTGGGGATTTTGTTTAATGATTGCTGTATCTCCAGTGTCCAGATTAGTGCCTGATAATGGGTAAGCATTAGAGAATGGATGCCTAATATATATATATTTATATTTGTGTTTTTGAGACAGGGTCTCTCTCTGTCACCCAGGCTAGAGTACAGTGGTGTGATCATAGCTAGCTGAAGCCTTGAGGCTCCTGCCTCAGCCTCCCGAGTAGCTAAGACTACAGGGGTGTGCCACCATGCCTGGTGCTAATTTTGTAAAAATTTCTTTGTAGAGATGAGGTCTCACTATGTTGCCCAGGCTGGTCTCACACTAAGGGTCTCAAGTGATCCTCCCACCTTGGCCTCCCCAGTCCTGGGATTACAGGCATGAGCCACCATGCCCAGCCTACAAATACTTATTTAATAGATGAATATGCTTCTTATTTATCTGGAAAATGGTTTTAAACCCTCACTAAGTTGTGGAATTTCATTCCTTTTAAGGCTGAATAATAGTCTGCTATATGTATATACTACATTTTGTTTGTCCATTCATCACTTGATAGCATTAGCAAGAATGTTTGAAAATTTTCATAGATCTATCACAAGGTCTGACATACAGTAGGTGTTTGATAGGTGTTGAGTAAATGTTTGAAAGACAGAATTAATGAGAGAAAGACAAAGAGAAAGTTTCTCGCAGGAAATGACAGTTGAGCTAGGTCTTGATAGATTTTTGCAAGGCAGAAGAGTGATGATCTTAATTCAATTTAATAAATACTTGCAACTCAGTACTCTGCAGGGTATCTAACAATGAGTTAAAACTTTTGTCTCAGGGAATATATAATCTAGTGAGGACAAAGGGAGTGAGAAAATGGCTTTGAGTGAAAGTTTAACAGCAGGAGAGGTTCACACAATATGCTTTGGAGGCTGGAAGGAGGAAAAGAGATATCTTTGTTAAGAGAATGTAGAAAACTGACCTTCACGGAAGAGACTGCATTTGCAGAATATCTTGAAGAAGGGGATAGGTTTGGACATGTAGAAAGTGGGAGGGGAGTAGCAGGAATAGATAATAATAGGAGCAAATATACGGAGGTGAGATTTTATAGCTGCTTTCTGTGAGATGTAGTCCTGTTTGGCTAAAAGATACAGTTTGTGAAGAAGAAGTGGTAGGGGATAGGAGGTTGGAAAGGGGTCATGTTTAAGAGGGCCTTGAATTCCAAAACTTGGGAGTTTGTATTTAATGTTGTAGGTAGGTGGGGAGAACCTACTGCATTTTTTCGGCAGGGAAATTGTGATCAGGCTATATATATATATATATATATATACATTTTTTTTTTTTTTGAGACAGAGTCTTGCTCTGTTGCCCAGGCTAGAGTGTAATGGTGTGCGATCTCAGCTGATTGCAACCTCCGCCTCCCAAGTTCAAGCGATTCTGCTGCCTCAGCCTCCTGAGTCTGGGATTACAGTCGTTTGCCACCACGCCCAGCTAATTTTTGTATTTTTGGTAGAGGCAGGGTTTCACCATGTTGGCAGGCTGGTCTTGAACTCCTGACCTCAGGTGATCTGCCCGCCTCGGCCTCCCAAAGTGCTGGGATTATAGGCATGAGCCACCGCGGGGATAGATGTTGACTTCTAGCTGCTCCAGAACTGCAAGGTAAAAATGTATCTAGGATATAGCTAGAAATGTAGGTTTAATGCTTGGGAGAGAGTATAGGGCCAGAGAAAGAGTCAAGCTACCACATGCATAAATGGGATTTTTATGGAAAAAATATATAAAATTTAAAAAGGTGGAGGCTGAAGGCACCTAAAAAAAAAATTTTTT
Source organism: Nomascus leucogenys (assembly GCF_006542625.1). Taxonomy (NCBI): domain Eukaryota; kingdom Metazoa; phylum Chordata; class Mammalia; order Primates; family Hylobatidae; genus Nomascus; species Nomascus leucogenys. The sequence continues at coordinate 14,940,641 of NC_044392.1, read as the reverse complement.
TTTTAGGGAATAACTAGGGTCAGGGACGAGAGAGGAAGAGTGGTTTGAGAGGTTGAAAGAAAATAATTTCATCAAAGTTATGGAAGGATGAAATATTAAGAAGGAAGAGACTGAGGGAGAAGGAAGGCCTGGGATAAAGGAAGGGGACAGAATCTGAATTTGTTCAAAGTCATTGGTGACTCTCAAATGAGAGGAATGAGAGTAAAACCAGACTGCAGAGAGTAGTAGGTAGTGAAGAAATAGAGATTTTTCAGTTCAATACGTCTTATTTTTTAAATCGGTAAATAGTATTTGTTGTAGAAAATCTGGATACTTAACAAATCTTTAAGAATCTGCTCTCTGCCAGGCATTGGACTAGGTGCTGAGATACAAGGAGGACTAGCATGACCTTCAATTCCTTCATTCCTTCTCTCATCTCTGCTTAGAGTTCATGGTACATTATTATTAAAATTACCCATGTGAATATATCCTTAACAAACTTGCTCCTCTCTTCCTCCAGCGTAGTCACCAGACTGAATTCCAACACGTATTAAATTCAATTCTCCACCTAGTCCTTGCCTATACTTGAGCTGCTGAATGTGGAGAAGGGGACGTGACCACATGGACTGGTTTCACATTAATTATGACCACTAACCTTAAGTGACTTTTAAAACTGCCCAGCTTAACTTCTGCATTTCCACAATGCATTCATCCTGCTTCCTCGTCACTTTCCTAAATGACAATTTCACATGTTCTTTTTTTTCTCTTTTAAAGGACAACCCTTCTTCCCACTTTTAACTAAAGAACTTGCTTTTAATTTCACTGATATGTGGACACAGTCAGACGAGAACTCCTTCATGCCCTATTACCACAGCTATCAACATATTTACACATTAATGTGAATAGTCTGCCGCTTTTGTGTTCCAGTGGATGACTGTTCATGTCCTTGTCCAGGGTCTGCTTCTCTGTTTGTGGACTGGATCCCATCCCATCCCTCTAATCTACTCAAGGACATCACTCTAGGAATTATCTTGTCCTCTTTGTTGGATCAACAATTTTTGTCTCTCTATTGAGTCATTCCCATCAGCATATAAATATACTCTATTATCTCCTATTTAAGAATAGTAAATAATTGACCCTGTATCTCTTTCTAGCTGCTTCCCTATTTCTCTGCCCTTATTTATAGCAGTATTCCTCGAGACACTTGCCTATGGGCATTTCTTCTTCATCTTCTTTCATTTTCTTAAATCCATTCCAGTCAGGGTTCTATCCTTACCATTTCACTGAAACCATTTAATCAGTTCATTTAGTGATATCTACTTTGCCAAACCTAATCATCACTGGACTTAGTTGATAATTTCCTCTTTGTTGAAATGCTTTTGTACGTATTGGTTTTTAGGATATCACACTCTTAGTTCTCCTCTCACTTCATTAATTGCTCCCTTTTGGTTTCCTTTGCTGGTTCTTCCTTCCTTGTCTCTGACCACTAAACATTGGCATACGCCAGTGCTTGGGCCTTGGACCTCTTCTTCTGTCCAGCTATGCTCACCGTCAAATAACATATATTGGTTGTGAATTTCTGTCTTTAGCCCAGACCTTTCTCCTGAACTTTAGATTCTTTAAGTAGGCTGCTGGATCATCTGCTTTTGAATGTTTAGTAGGCATCTCAAACTTAAAGTGTCTAAACCAAACTTTTTCCCCCTTTAAACATATTCTTTTTTTTTTTTTTTTTTTTTTTTTTTTTTTTTTTTTTTTTTTTGAGGTGGTGTCTTACTCTGTAACCCTGGCTGGAGTGCAGTGGTGTGATGTTGGCTCACTGCAACCTCTGCCTCCGGATTCAAGCGATTCTTCTGCCTCAGGCTCCTGAACAGCTGGGATTACAGGTGCCCTTCACCACGCCAGGCTAATTTTTGTATTTTAGTAGAGACGGGGTTTCACTACATTGGTCAGGCTGGTCTCGAACTCCTGACTTCAGGTGATCTGCCCGCCTCGGCCTCCCAAAGTGCTGGGATTATAGGCGTGAGCCACCGTGCCTGGTCTAAACACATTCTTTTTAAATAGCCTTCTTCATGTCAATAAATGACAATTGCATTCTTCTGATTGCTTATGACAAAAACCTTGAAATCATCTTTATCTTGTTTTTCTGTCATATTCGTATCCAAGCCATCAGCAAATCCTGTCAGCTGTCTTCAAAATATATTAAGAATCTCACTATTTCTCATGACCTCTACTACTGCTACCCTCATCCAAGACACCATCATGCCTTGCCTAGATTATTATAAAAGTTTCGTAAGTGATCTTTCCACTTCTACCGCTGCCCTTGTTGAACAGTCCTTTCTCAACTCAGCAGCCAGAGTGAGCCTTTTAAACCACAAGATAGATTATATGATTCTACTGAAAACCCTTTTGTGCCTCCCCATCTCACTCAGTAAAAGCTAAAGCCCTTTCAGTAACTTACAGACTGTTATTACATAATCTAAGCTCCTTTTACATCTGTTACCTAGTCTCCTATTACTCTCCCTTTTGGTCATTCAGGCCCAGCATCACTGGCCTTCTTGCTGTTCCTCAAACATGCCAAGCATGCCCTTACCGCACCTCTCTCTAGGAAACTTCCCATACATATCTGCTGTACTAGATCCCTCACTTCACTTAGAACTCTGTTCAAATGTCACCTGAACAGAGAGGTTTTCCTTGAGCAATACAAACAATTCCTCCATCACAAGAACTCCTTTCCCTTCACTCTGCTTTATTTTTTTTCCCAATAGACTTACTACCATTTGGTATATTTAGTTGTTTATTTTTGTGTTCTATCTTGAGAAGTTTGTTATCTTCTTTAATAAACTGAAAGACAGAGATATGTTCCTTATGCTGTTAAACTGGAAGCTCCATGAGAGCATGGACTGTATCTGGCTTGTTAATCATATATCTGTAGTGCATTGTGTAATTCTTGGCACATAGATATTCAGCACATCATTTTAAATGAATGAATGTCTTTTAACTTTAACAGAGAGGCCAGCTTGCAATTATTGTATGTGTGAGTGTACACATTTATAGTAACCGTATATGATTAGATGGTCCTTCTCATGTACATTTAATAGAAATAATTTATCATCCCTCTAAAAACTGACCTAAACATTGTTTAAATCAGCTTATAGGGTCAATGTTACTGTGTTTGAACTTTTACAAAAAGGTCATTTATATAAATGCCATTTATATAAAATGGCATGGCATAGAGATAGGGGCATAAGTCTGCATGTTGCTATAAGAAGAGTTGAATGGGAATGGTACAGCATTTTGCTATGAATCAACCTGCTGTGGTTTTAGATTATGCCTTATGGGACTTGCAAAACATTGCTATTTTAAACTGTAGTTATAAATTATCTTTTAAGGGACCATTTAGATATGACTCAGTAAACAAAGGTGGCCTGAACTGTCCAAGCATGAAATTACATTCATCTAATATACATAGCTCTTCAAAAGCTATACTTTGTAAAACAGTTGAATGACTTGAATCATTTACATGTTGTGATGGTCTGAACAGTCATTTCTGAGAATTATAAGCAAGTGTAAAATACAAAATAGTATAAGGTTCTAGATTAATTATGCAGCTATAAATCATAGATTAAGGAGCTCAATTATGTTTGTGCATTAACAATAAAACCTTGAGTGTGTTGGTGATTGTGTGACAAATGTTTATCATTCCCTTCACATAGAGATGGCTTCTGCTCCCCCCACAGAGACATACAACCACATATCTTTAGGTCCTTAAGATATTTTTTCTGTTTTTCCTGATAAAAATATTGATAGAATTTAAATTTGAAAATTCATTCAGAATATAAACAAAAATAGAATTTACTTGTTTTATTTTTCTTAAGTGATTTTTTGTGCTACATTTGTTCATACTGAATGCCGTGTAGATATGTTGACCTTTAATAACCAAAGTATTTTATGGACAAAACAATGCAAAAGTAATAATATATATATGTGTTCACACACACAGTAACATGCCTTTTCACTCCTTCTAGCCTCGTTAACATAGTAAAACTTGTTTATTATGTGACACCAAGCTTTCATGTCTCCATATGAAAGCAGTAGTTCAGTTGAATTTGGGGGAAAAAAATCCACAGTTGTTGTCTTGTTGTTTGCAGGAAGGGAGGCAATAATAAGCTAATAAAGATCTATCACCGGGATGGTAAATATGGCTTTTCTGATCCTCTGACATTTAATTCCGTGGTGGAGCTCATTACCCACTATCACCATGAATCTCTTGCTCAGTACAATCCCAAACTTGATGTGAAGCTGATGTACCCAGTGTCCAGATACCAACAGGTATGATTATGGAAATCCTTGCTAGCTATTGAGCAAGTGATTATTTAACAACCTTATTTGATTTTATTTACCAGACTTACCAGTTTAAAAAAACTAGCCATTTTGTTATTTACTTATTTATTTACTTTGAGACAGGGTCTCTGTTGCCCAGGCTGGACTGCAGTGGCATGAATATGGCTCACTGCAGTCTTGACCTTCTGGGCTCAAGTGGTCCTCCTGCCTCAGCCTCCCCGGTAGCTGGGATCACAGGTGCATGCCACAACTTCAGGATCTTGCCATGTTGCCCAGGCTAGTCTTGAACTCCTGGGCTCAAGCAGTCTTATCACTTCAGCCACCCAAAGTGTTGCGATTATAGGCATGAGTCATTGTGCCTAGTGCCTACTTAAGATTTTAGATATTTTTGGAACTTATTTTGTGGCTACCCTTCTGTAATATCTTATTGCATGTACTTGTTACCTTTATATAAAAATACTTATGTTTATGTTTCCCACTTATACTTCATTTCTTAATTTTTAAAGTATTAATCATTTTGATGTGACTTAAAGGCTGATCTTAATATTATCAAAGGATTTGGTACATTTGTGTGCTTGATATTAATACAGTGGCTTAAACCTGTACAGTTGAAATACAGTTTAAAAATAATAGATGGTTGAGGTGATATTTTCCTTTAAAAAATAGATGTGGAAAAAGTCACATGTCAGAATTGTTAACATTCTTTATTTTTTTCCTTACCTGTATAGGATCAGTTGGTAAAAGAAGATAATATTGATGCAGTAGGTAAAAAACTGCAAGAATACCACTCTCAGTATCAGGAGAAGAGTAAAGAGTATGATAGGCTGTATGAAGAATATACTAGAACATCCCAGGTTGGTATATTTATGTTGTTTTGACTAGTATGTGTGCAATGTTTTAGTTACATCAAATTTTCTGTCATTCACTTGATCTTTAGCTGTTTTAATGTCTTAAAGGTTTAAACAGCCTTTTTGAAACTTTAATGATATAAATTCACCTCCCTTCTTAATTGGTTAAGGATATAATTTGTATCAGTTAATATTAACTGGTCGCAAGTAACAAAAAAAATAACAAAGGCTTCAGATAGAAATTTAGTTTTCTTTCATGCGTATATAGGCACTACAGGGGTGTCAGAGTAACTCCACTGTCCTCAGAACTTATAGGCATTTTCTGTCTTGATGCTTTGCTCTCTGTGGAAGAGGGCTTAACTCTAGTATCAGCCATCACAACCATATTCTAGTAAACAGGAAGGAAGAATAGGAAGGAGAAAGGAAGGTTCTCTATCTTTAAGACAACTTCCTAGAAGGAGCACACTCTGCTTTCACTTTTATCCCGCTGGCTAGAACTAAGTCACATGGGCATACCTAGCTACAGGTCACAGCTAGCTGTAGGGGAGGCTGAGAAATCTAGTTTTTATTTGGTCAAGTGTGCTCAGCTAACGTGGAGATTTACTGAGGAAGAAGGAGCTGATAGATGGAAATTGTGGGCTTACGAGTAGACTTAGCTACACAGTTTTTAGATCATTAACTTTAATAACCAGTAATACTTTTCATATTTATGATATAGAGCAAAATTCTGTAGAATAATCTAGTTTCTTTCCTAGGACTTCTTAGGCCTGACTACTTTGATTCTTTTTTAGCTAGACTTGGATTGGTTTAATTTGCCTTAAGTTGTTATATAGTTTGTCAAAAGTGTTTGGAATTTTGATGAAGCTGAGTATCTTCACAGAAGTTTACCTTTTATAATATTTGGGTAGGAAGTGGCTTAGGAAAATATATTTAACTGTATTTTTCATGTACATTCTCTTGGAACACAGGTTATTACTTTGAATATCAAATGATTTATAGAAGCATTAGTCTATGTTGATTCTACTTAATTCCTAGTAAATTCTTAGTGCAACAATAACTTACCCTGGGCTCTTTTTAGTAGGTAACAATAATGGATTTTTTTTAGCGTTTACTTTCTATTTCATGAATTTCTGCTCTTTTTCATTTTTTTTCTGCTTTCTTTCAGTTTAATTTTCTCCTTTCCTAGCTTCTTAAGGTAGAAATTTTGTTCATTGGTTTAAAAACTTTCCTTTCTAAAATAAGCATTTAAAACAATACATTTTCCTCTAAGCACTGTGTATATGCATCTCACAAATTTCGTCATACTGTTTTCCTTATTATTCAGTTTTTAATATTTTCTATTTTTTTGTGATTTATTCTTTTGCCGCTTGTGTTTTTAATTTCTAAATACTTGGGATTTTCTAATATATTATTTATTTCTAATTTAAATTAATTTTGTTGTTAGTAAATATATTCATTAAAGTTATATTCTTTTGACATTTATTGACCTAAATTTTATTTTATTATTGATATTTTTATGAGACAGAATCTTCCTCTGTCGCCCAGGCTGGAGTGAAGTGGCACCATCTCAGCTCACTGCAACCTCTGCCTCCCGGGTTCAGGCAATTCTCCTGCCTCAGCCTCCCGAATAGCTGGGATTACAGGCATGTACCACCATGCCCGGCAAATTTTTGTATTTTTAGTAGAGACAGTGTTTCACCATGTTGGCCAGGCTGGTATCAAACTCCTGACCTGAGGTGATCTGCGCATCTCGGCCTCCTAAAGTACTGGGATTACAGGCGTGAGCCACCATGCCTGGCCAACTCTTTTTTTATTTTTATTTTTTATTTTACTTACTTATTTTTTTGAGACAGAGTCTCACTCTATTGCCCAGGCTGAAGTGTAGTGGCACGATCTCGGCTCACTGTGACCTCTGTCTCCCAGGTTCAAGTGATTCTCTTGCCTCAGCCTCTTGAGTAGCTGGGATTACAGGCATCCGCCACCATATCTGGCTAATTTTTGTATTTTTAGTAGAGATGGGGTTTCGCCACGTTGGTCAGGCTCGTCTTGAACCCCTGACCTCAAGTGATCGACCTGACTCAGCCTCCTAAAGTGCTGGGATTACAGGCATAAGCCACGGCGCCCAGCCATAAACAACTCTTTAAGAAGCTTATCTGTGATTTGAAGAGAATTTTGGAATAAGAGTGCTTTTTTTTCAAAGTGTTGTTACCAGAGCTTGTTTATATGCTGCTAAGAAGAAACCATTAGACTGGGAGAGTTAATGATGTAAAAGGGGCTAGCTGATACAATAGAGTGAAGTACCCAGAAAGGAAGGGGAGCTGAGACTCAGAGCACATGTAAATAAAGGGAGAGGAAGGGAGAGAAGAGGTGAACAGGTAGGTTTATAGTTTTGGTGGCAGGTGTAGTGGTATAGTGGCATTGTTTATGGGGGAGGTGCTGACTTACTAGTGATATCAAATACTTTTCCCTTTGCTGCTCTACTTACCAGTATATCTACCAGTGTTAATAAAGTCTAAATTATTAGTGTTTTCTTTGAAGATCCAGGGCCAAAACTTCATAGGTAATTTCTAACCTTGCAAGGGAGCTAAAGCTCTCCACTATAAGAGTTGTAGAATTAGTACCAAGATATTTGGCATATGGGCATTCTAGTTAGTTTTTAGTATTGAGATACATTTGATATAATCTCAACTGTATGGACTATCACAAGGTTCCAGCCTCCCTCATCTGCTAATCCTCTAATGTTCTAGCCCTACTGGGCAATTACTAATCCTTGAACATGCCTTGTTATTTTATGTATATATTATACCATGCCTTCTTTGTGCAGTGCTGCATTTTCTTCCTCTATCTCAGTTCTTTAAGACCTAGCTTAAGTGTCACCTCCTCTGTGAAGTCTCTGTAAAGCAATAAATAACTAGTTAATATCACTTGGTTGCCTCTTCCATGACATGAAACCAAACCTTATTAGAGTTCAGAAATCTGTTCCACCTGTATATTGAGTCCTGGAGGGCAGGCTTCATGTTTCACAAATCTCTGTCACCAGAGGGTAATTTCTGTACAGTGGATTCTCAATAATCAATTGTGAAAATGACAAATGCTTAAGCTGAGTGTGTGGTGCCCTCCTGAAGTCTCAACTAGTTGGGAAGCTGAGGTGGAATGATCCCTTAAGCCCAGGATTTCAAGTCCAGCTTAGGCAACAGTTTTAAAAAAACCAATCCACCCACCCACCCACCAACCAAAACCAAAACCAAACACTCCAGCCCAATGAGTGCTAGATAATGTAGGAATTATCCCATAAGCATCAAAACTTCTAGAATTGTAAACATTCAGGACAGCAGTTTTTCTAGACCCTTATGCATATTTATTGCCTTTCTAAAAAGCAAACTGAACAAAATTTAACCTTCTGAAGATTTTCGGGGAGTCGTGATTCAGATGCTTTTTTGTTTTTGTTTTTGTTTTTTTGAGACAAAGTCTTGCTCTGTCACCCAGGCTGGAGTGCAGTGGTGCAATTTCGACTCACTGCAACCTCTGCCTCCTGAGTTCAAGCGATTCTCCTGCGTCGGCCTCCTGAGTAGCTGGGATTACAGGCGCCTGCCACCACGCTTGGCTAATTTTTGTATTTTTAGTAGAGACGGGGTTTTGCCATGTTGGCCAGGCTGTCTTGAACTCCTGACCTCAAGTGATCTGCCTGCCTCGGCCTCCCAAAGTGCTGAGATCACAGGTGTAAGACACCACGCCTGGCCTATTTTATAGTTTAAATGATGTATTTTACATACAAGTAATAGAGTAGGTGTTGAATAAAAGCTCTTGTTTTAGTCCTGCTAAACAAGGAGAAAGACTTTTGAAAGACTAGGTGTTATATGGGATTATATTAATAACTAGAATTAAAAAATTTGTTTAACACCAAGGTTAGAAGAAAATAATAAAGATAATGAAGCCTGTGTTTTTTCTTCTTCTCTCCTGTAGGAAATACAGATGAAGAGGACTGCAATAGAAGCTTTTAATGAAACAATTAAAATATTTGAAGAGCAGTGTCACACACAAGAACAACATAGCAAAGAATATATTGAGCGATTTCGCAGAGAGGGGAATGAAAAGGAGATTGAACGGTAAGTCTACTTAGTACCTCCAAGGGCATCAGTGAGACAGGATTTATTTTCTTCCCCAATAATTTCTGTCTTGTTTGCTTTTACCCCCTCAAACTGCACAGCCCTACTATTGGAACCACTTGCTGTTTCCACTAATGGCACCAAATTGAACTTCCTCTCTCCTCTCCTCTTTCTTCATTCTCCCAAATTAACTCCTGCTTATCCGTTAGGACTTCAGGTTGGATATCATCTTTTCTAGAAACTGTTTCCTGATTCTGGAGACCAATTTAGGGGCTGTATTTTGGGGTCCCTACAGTGTCTGGTCCTGATCCCTAGTGTAACATTTACTGTATGCCATGCCCACTCAACTGTAAACTCATTGAGAGTAGGCATGGTGGCTTATTTTCCATGGTAGCCCTAGTACCTACCTATGTATGGGAGTACATAATGGGTGCTCATTGAATATTTTTTTGAATTGAATATCAACTTTGGCAGCAATCTGAGAATAAATTTTAGTAGAACAAGACTGTAGGCAGGAACACCAGCCTGACTTGCACATGACTGCAACGTTTGTGGTCATCAGGTTAAACGATAATGAGGGCCTGGACTAGAGAAGTAGCAGAAAAGAAGCAGGAGGTCATGGGAATGCTAAGGACTCTATGCCTGACCAGATATGGTAGATGTGGGAGAAGTCAAAGATTATTCCTAGATTTCTGGTGTGAGAGACTGGAAGATGGTGTTTTTCACCAAAATAAGAAGTACATGAGGAGAGTTTAGGGTTGGAACCAGTGAGTTCGAGGTTCCTGTGAGAACACAAATGGAGCTCACTGTGGGACAGGCAGATGATTATTTGGATTTGGAACTTGGTATAGAAAGGATTTGGGAGGCGTAGGTGTGTAGTTGATGGAAGATGCCAAGAATGAAATTACATAGTAAGAATGAGTGGCAGGAGAAGTAATGGATTTGATAACTAAAAGGATATTGAAAGCCTATCAAAGCAAATTTAGTGGAGTATTGGAAGACTAAGCTAGATTATAGTGGGTTGAGGAGTGCTAAAGTGGATAATAAATACAAGTAATTAATATGCAATGGAAAAGCAAAATTATTTCTCATATTAGGACCACAGTATTAGTGTATTTCTGTGTACATGAGTTTAGAGCTAAGCGCTGTGAGGCAGTGTACCTTAATGGTTAAAGTGCTGTGAGACAGTGTAGCTTAATGGCATGAGTTTAGAGCTAAGTGCTGTGAGGCAGTGTAGCTTAAATGGTTAAAACTATGGGCTTGAATTCTGAATTGGCCATTTATTAGCTGTATAACCTTGGGTGAATAAACTTTTCTCAGTCTGTTTACTATTCCATAAACTGAATAATATCTTGTTGGAATGCTAGAGAATTAAGTAATATATATCTTGGCACATGATGGGCTTTCAGTAAATGATAATTATTTATTTATTTATTTATTTGAGATGGAGTCTCTCTCTGTTGCCCAGGCTGGAGTGCAGTGGTGCCATCTTGGCTCACTGCAACCTCTGCCTCCTGGGTTCAAGCGATTCTTGTGTCTCAGCCTCCTGAGTCACTGGGATTACAGGTGCCCACCACCATGCCCGGCTAATTTTTGGTATTTTTTAGTAGACACGGGGTTTCGCCAAATTGGCCAGGCTAGTCCTGAACTGCTGACCTCAGGTGATCCACCTGCCTTGGCCTCCCAAAGTGCTGGGATTGCAGGCTTGAGCCACTGCGCCCGGCCTAATTATAATTATTATTAACGATGAAGAAACAGAAAAGGATTTGTAGTTTTGTTGCAGAGGGAAGTAAAGTAGCATGATAACGTTGTTTTATTTTTTTATTTATTTTTGAGAGAGTCTTGCTCTTTTGCCCATGCTGGAGTGCAGTGGTGCGATTTCGGCTCACTGCACCCTCCGCCTCCTGGGTTCAAGTGATTATCCTGCCTCAGCCTCCCAAGTAGCTGGGATTACAGGTGCATGCCAACACACCCGGCTGATTTTTGTATTTTTAGTAGAGATATGGTTTCATCAAGTTGGCCAGGCTGGTCCTGAGCTCCTGACCTCAGGTGATCCACCCGCCTCGGCCTCCCAAAGTGCTGGGATTACAGGTATGAGCCACCATGCCCAGCCTATTTTATTTTTTTATTATTTTTTGAGGTAGGGTCTTGCTCTTTTGCCCAGGCTACAATGAAGTGGCATGATCATGGCTCACTGCAGCCTCAACCTCCTGGGCTCAAGGGATCCACTTGCCTCAGCCTCCCGAGTTGCTAGGACTACAGGCAAGCGCCACTGCACTGGCTAATTTTTAAAAATCTGTTTGTAGAGATGGGGTCCTGAACTCCTGGGCTCAAGCAATCCTCCCCCGTCAGCTTCCCAAAGTGCTGGGATTACAGGTGTGCATCCAGCCTATGAAGTTTTAATAGTAATATAAAGCTACATATTGAATGACAAGGGAATAACGTAGATAGCTGTTACCATAAGGGTTCAGAGCATAGCAAAACTTTGTGTGTTGGAAAAGCTTATCGCTGTCATCTGTTGCATGCTTACCCAGATAATGTCAGGGAATGTTTTTGTCCTTTACATGTATTGTCACATTTAATTAACAGAAAAACCCAGTGAGGTAAGTACTGTTGTAGGTACCCATTTGTATTAGTCCATTTTCACACTGCTGATAAAGACATACCTGAGAGTGGGGCAGTTTACAAAAGGAAGAGGTTTAATTGGACTTACAGTTCCACGTGACTAGGGAAGCCTCACAATCATGGTGGAAGGGAAGGAAGAACAAGTTACGTCTTAGATGGATGGCAGAAGGCAAAGAGAGAATGAGGAAGATGCAAAAGCAGAAATCCCTGATAAAACCATCAGATCTCATGAAACTTACTCTCTACCATGAGAACAGTATGGGGGAAACCGCCTCCATGATTCAGTTGTTTCACCCTGGTCCCTCCCACAACATGTGGGAATTATGGGAGTACAATTCAAGAGGAGATTTGGGTGGGGACACAGCCAAACCATATTATTCTGCCCCTGGCCCCTCCCAAATCTTGTGTCTTTACATTTCAAAACCAATCATGCATTCCCAACAGTCCCCCAAAGTCTTAACTCATTTCAGCATTAACTCAAAAGTCCACAGTCCAAAGTCTCAACTCATTTCAGCATTAACTCAAAAGTCCACAGTCCAAAGTCTCATCTGAGACAAGGCAAGTCTCTTCTGCCTATGAGCCTGTAAAATCAAAAGCAAGCTAGTTATTTCCTAGATACAGTGGGGGCACAGACATTGGGTAAATACAACTGTTCGAAATGGAAGAAATTGGCCAGAACAAAGGGGCTACAGGGTCCATGCAAGTCTGAAATCCAGCAGGACAGTCAAATCTTAAAGCTCCAAAATGGTCTCCTTTGACTCCATGTCTCACATCCAGGACATGCTGATGCAAGAGATGGGTTCCCATGGTCTTGGGCAGCTCCGCCCCTGTGGCTTTGCAGGGTACAGCCTCCCTCCTGGCTGCTTGCACAGGGTGGCCTTGAGTGTCTGCAGCTTTTCCAGGCACACAGTGTAAGCTGTCAATGGATCTACAATTCTGGGGTCTGGAGAACAGTGGCCCTCTTCTCACAGTGCCACTAGGTGGTGCCCCAGTAGGAACTCTGTGTGGGGGCTTCGACCCCACATTTCCCTTCCACACTGCCCTAGCAGAGGTTCTCCATGAGGGCCCCGCCCCTGCAGCAAACTTCTGCCTGGGCATCCAGGTGTTTCCATACGTCTGAAATCTAGGTGGAGGTTCCCAATTCTTGATTTCTGTGCACCTGTAGGCTCAACGCCACGTGGAAGCTGCCAAGACTTGGGGCTTGTACCATCTGAATCCATGGCCTGAGCCCTATGTTGGCCCCTTTCAGTAATGGCTGGAGTGGCCAGGACGCAGGGCACCAAGTTTCTATGCTGCACACAGCTCAGGGATCCTGGGCCCAGCCCATGAAACTCCTTTTTCCTCTAGGCCTCTGGGCCTTGATGTGAGGGGTGATGTGAGGGGCTGCCTTGAAGACCTCTGACATGCCCTGGAGACATTTCCCCCATTGTCTTGGGGATTAACATTTGGCTTCTTGTTACGTATGCGAATTTCTGCAGCTGGCTTGAATTTCTCCTCAGAAAATGGAATTTTATTTTCTATTGCACTGTCAGGCTGCAAATTTTTCAAACTTTTATGCTCTGTTTCTCTTTTAAAACTGAATGCTTTTAAGAGTACCCAAGTCACCTCTTGAATGCTTTGCTGCTTAGAAATTTCTTCCGCCGGATATCCTAAATCATCTCCCTCAAATTCAAAGTTTCACAAATCTGTAGGGCAGGGGCAAAATGCCATCATTCTCTCTGCTAAAACATAACAAGAGTCACCTTTGCTCCAGTTCGCAACAAGTTCCTCATCTCCATCTGAGATCACCTCAGCCTGGACCTTATTGTCCATATGACTATCAGCATTTTGGGCAAAGCTATTCAACAAGTCTCTAGGAAGTTCCAAACTTTCCTACATTTTCCTGTCTTCTTCTGAGCCCTCCAAACTGTTCCAACCTCTGCCTGTTACCCAGTTTTAAGGTTGCTTCCACATTTTCAGGTATCTTTTCAGCAATGCCCCATTCTACTAGTACTAATTTACTAAATTAGTCCATTTTCATGCTGCTGATAAGGACATACCCAAGACTGGGCAATTTACAAAAGGAAGAGGCTTAATTAGGCTTACAGTTCCACGTGGCTGGGAATGCCTCACAATCATGGTGGAAGGCAAGGAGGAGCAAGTCCCGTCTTACATGGATGGCAGCAGGCAAAGAGAGAATGAGGAAGATGCAAAAGCAGAAACCCCTGATAAAACCATCAGATCTTGTGAGACCTGTTCACTACCACAAGAACAGTATGGAGGAACTGCCCCCATGATTCAGTTATCTCTTCCTGGGTCCTTCCTACAACATGTGGGAATTATGGGAGTACAATTCAAGATGAGATTTGGGTGAGGGCACAGCCAAACCATATCACCATATTAAACAGATGAGGAAATGAAGGCACTGAGAAGTTAAATAACTTGCCCATGGCCCCACAGCAAGTGACGGCAGAGATTCAGAGGTAGGTGGGCTAATTGCAAAACCATTGTTCTTAACTGTTGTGTTATGCTGCCTCTGGAATATCAAACGTATAGCTTAACTTGTTCAGTCATTGCTGGATTCAGGGTCCACACAAGGTTATTGGGATTCTCTCTCATGTTGTATTTTGGCTCAGGTTTTCTCTGGGTTGATTTTATCCTCAGGCAGGCATTGCCAGTGAAGTGACAGTATAGCTGCTGGGATGAGAACTGCATATTCATAATTTAGCAATTTGTGTGGAAAGAGAGAATTTATTTTAACAATACAGTTCTAGCAAATGTTCTAGAATTGACTCTCATTGGGTCAGTTTGAGTCTTACTCCTATTCCTGAACCAGTCACTGTGGCCTGCGGGTAGGGATGGGATAGAGTGGAATATTCTTATTGGCCAGTCTGGGCCATGTGTGTTTCCATCCCTGGATCTGAGATGGGGGAACGAATCCTTACCTCCAGGGGACATCAGGGTGCTAATACCAGAAATGGGAATGGTTATGGGCCAGGCAAAAACAAATGTTCACCACGCTTAAGATATTAGGACCTCACTGGGTGCAATGGCCCACGCCTGTAATCCCAGTACTTTGGGAGGCTGAGGCAGGCAGATCACCTGAGGTTAGGAGTTTGAGACCAGCCTGGTCAACATGGCAAAACCCCGTCTCTACTAAAAATACAAAAATTAGCCAGGTGTGGTGGCATGCGCCTGTAATCCCAGCTACTGGGGAGGCTGAGGCAGGAGAATTGCTTGAACCTGGGAGGTGGAGGTTGCAGTGAGCGGAGATCATGCCACTACACTCCAGCCTGGGTGACAAAGCGAGACTCAATCTCAAGGAAAAAAAAAAAAAAGGATATTAGAACCATGCTCACACAGTAGGATCCATCTGCTTGATTTCTATTTTAGCCTTAACATGTCAAATATTTTTACAGAATTATGATGAATTATGATAAATTGAAATCACGTCTGGGCGAGATTCATGATAGCAAAATGCGTCTAGAGCAGGATTTGAAGAAACAAGCTTTGGACAACCGAGAAATAGATAAAAAAATGAATAGTATCAAACCTGACCTGATCCAGCTGCGAAAGATCCGAGATCAACACCTTGTGTAAGTAGTCTGGGAGTGTATGGGGAAGGAGACACTAGTGCCAGGTTACTACCAGCACTAAAGACACTAGAGGTGGAAGAAGAGATTTGTAATTGAGAATTGGCCAGTAAGATGGTAAGAATTTAGGAAAGTGGCCTTGGTAATTGTAGGGGGTACTAGAGTTAATCTGAAGTTAATAGGTGGAGCAAACCAGAATGTAGGACTCTTGATTCATACAAATACCTTGGAAATCTCAGAGGCTGGCTGTGGCATGAGTAAAATGCTGTATCTTAACAAGAACAGATTAATGTTTGCCTAAAACATAAAAATCAGAATCTTTGTTTACATAGAACTGAGTGGGGAATTTCTGTTTCCTTTGAGGGGAAATAGGTTCTAGGCTGGACACTGTGGCTTACGCCTGTAACCCCAGCACTTTGGGAGGCCAGGTAGGCAGATCATCCGAGGTCAGGAGTTCGAGACACCAGCCTGGCCAATATAGTGAAACTCTGTTTCTACTAAAAATACAAAAATTAGCTGGGCCTGGTGGCACATGCTTGTAATCCCAGCTACTCGGGAGGCTGAGGCAGGAGAATCACTTGAACCCTGGAGGCGGAGGTTGCAGTGAGTCGAGATCATGCCACTGCACTCCAGCCTGGGTGACAGAGTGAGACTCCATCTGAAAAAAAAAAAAGATGGTGAAACCCTGTCTGTACTAAAAATACAAAAAATTAGCTGGGCATAGTGGTGGTCGCCTGTAATCCCAGCTACTTGGGAGGCTGAGGTAGGAGAATCACTTGAACCTGGGAGGCAGAGGTTGCAGTGAGTCGAGATCGTGCCACTGCACTCCAGCCTGGGCAACAGAGTGAATCTCAAAAACAACAACAAAAACAAAATGACATTCTTTATTTAAATAACAGAAATGTGTCTATAGAAGGCACTTGAGGGAATTTGACTGAGTAGTGAAACCTAATTCTTTAGTATTAGGGAAAACTACATAATTTAGCCAAATATAGGCATAATAGAGATAATATCCAAATATAAATGGCAAGATAGTATCCGAATAAAATGTGTGAATTATATTTTTAGAAACGTAAATAACTGCTTCAAAGGACAGAATGCATGAGAAAGGAAGATACTGGATATTTGGCTTAGTTCTGGGTAACTAATAGACTGTTTTGAAATACATCTATGGGTGACCTTGATGCATGTAACACCACTCAATTCAAACTACTGGCAGGAGAAGACAGAGCAGAGACCTCTGAATCTGGGTTTTCCATAGACTTCAGGGTTCTTTGTGTGAGAAAGAGGGAGAGGATGAAATATGCACCTAGAGATTGGAACTGTGGCAGAAGAGTTTCAGTAAAGGAAGATTTAAGGTGATTTTTTTTTTTTTTTTTTGAGACGGAGTCTCGCTGTGTCACCCAGGCTGGAGTGCAATGGCACAATCTCAGCTCTCACTGCAACCTCCACCTCCTGGGTTCAAGTGATTCTCCTACCTCAGCCTTCTGAGTAGCTGGGAATATAGGCATGCACCACCATGCCCAGCTAATTTTTGTATTTTTAGTAGAGATGGGGTTTCACCATGTTGACCAAGCTGGTCTTAAGCTCCAGACCTTAGGTGATCTACCCACCTTGGCCTCCTAAAGTACTGGGATTACAGGCATGAGCCACTGTGCCCGGCCTAAGGTGATATTTTTTGGGGTAAACAATTACAACTACACCATGCTGAGTAGTTTTTAATAACAGCCCTCTCAAGAGATCATTTTAGTTTGCTATTGTGGCCAAAAGTCAAGCCAAGTGTATATAGCATACTGAAGAGCTTTGTAAACAAGACAAGGAGGTGCTCTTATCTGTAAGTAGGGTGTGTCTGCTCTTGGAATGCTCACGTGGTTCTGGTCACATCATGAAGCTGAAGAAAGGCTCAAAAAGGCTATGCTGTACACCAAAACGATGAATGGAATTCCTTCTTTGCCCTGAAAAGCAATAAGAAATACAAGTAATATACCATCCCAAGGGACGTGAATAAGTGTGGTGTCTTCCTCTGTTTAGGCTGCTATAACAAAATCCCATAAATTGGGTAGCTCGTAAACACCAGAAATTTCTCACAGTTCTAGAGGCTAGGAAGTCCAAACTCAAGGCACTGGCAGATTTGGTGTCTGATGAGGGGTGAGGATCTGCTTTCTGGTTCATAGATGGCGCCTTATACCTATGTCCTGGGAGAAGGAGCTAGGGGGTCTCTGTCAGGCCTCTTTTATAAGGGCACTAATTCCATTCATGAGGGCTCTGCCTTTATGACCTAATCACCTCCCAAAGTCCTCACCTCCTAATATCATCATCTTGAGGGTTAGATTTTCAACCTATGAATTTTGGGAAGATACTAACATTCAGACTATAGCATGTGGCAAACCAGACCTTGGAAGTTTCTTTAATGCGTTGTATAAACTAAATACCAAAGAAAGAAAGAAAACAACAGCAAAAAAAGACAACAAAAACCATACACACCAAAAAAACCACAGAAAACAAAACAGTGACACAACAGCAACAACAAATATAAAAGAGTTTAGATAACATCATGGATGACAAATTCATGACCTAAAAGTAAGGACAACTCAGAAGTGTAGGGAGACACAGACAGCCATTACCTCTTTTGGAAGGGCTGCTTCCAGGAGAATAGTTCAGTGTCCCATGGTCCATGCTTTGATGTTTCTAACAGAGAATTGTCTCTGGGCTTGGTGGATTTGATCTGTTCTAATGCTGGAATTTGTATAGTTGGTCCTGAAGAAGACTGGTAGTAAAATATGTGTCTCATTAGCATTGCTCCATGACACTGAGTATGATCTCTCTCTGGTCTTGTTTTAAAGGAATAGGGTGGAATTCTGTGTTACCTAGCTAAGATTGTCATTAGTTCTTTAAGCCCTCTTTGGATGTGGTCATTTCCCTGACTGGCCACTGCATAGCCCACAAGGATTCTATGTGATTGTCTGCTGAGATCTTGGTGTACTACTAGTAGGATATTCTTGAGTGTTTAAATATAGAATTTCATTGCTTAAGTATAGAAAAAAATTTCTACAATATAATTCCATTTACTGGAAGCTCAAGAATAGGTAAAACCTATCTATGATGATAGAATTAAAAATAGTGATTATTTATGGTGGGGATTTTGATGGGAAAATGGGATGAGGAGTTTTAAGAGTTCTAGAAATGTTCTGAATCTTGATATGAGTGGGGTTCCGTGGGTTTATACATAGGTAGAAATTTATCATCAGTACACTTAAGATTAATGTGCTTTATGTGTATTATAATTCAATAAATACATTAAAAATTTCTTAGGTGTCTTTTTTTTAAAATTTCTTTTCAAAAAAAAGGAATTTTGTTGTTAATATGCAATTCTTTTTCCTCTTTTTCCTCATGAGTTAAGGCTAGCTTTCATGATTACCATTTACCTCCTTTGGTATTGTAGTCCCCCTTGGTCCGTGGTTTTGCTTACTGCGGTTTTGTTTTCTGTCTTTTCAGGCATCCCCAGTCAGCCACAGTCTAGATAGGTGAATACAGCACAATAAGACATTTTGAGAGAGACCACATTCACATAACTTTTATTCCAGCATATTGTTATAATTGTTCTATTTTATTATTAGTTACTGTTTTTTTTTTTTTTTTTTTTTTTTTTTTTGTTGTTGTTGTTGTTGTTTTGAGACGGATTCTCACTCTATTGCTCAGGCTGGAGTGCAGTGGTGCGATCTCGGCTCACTGCAAGCTCCGCCTCCCAGGTTCATGCCATTCTCCTGCCTCAGCCTCCCGAATAGCTGGGACTACAGGCGCCTGCCACCACACCTGGCTAATTTTTTCTATTTTTTTAGTAGAGACGGGGTTTCACCGTGTTAGCCAGGATGGTCTCAATCTCCTGATCTCGTGATCTGCCTGCCTCGGCCTCCCAAAGTGTATTATTAGTTATTGTTAATCCCTTACTGTGCTTAATTTATAAATTAAATGATCACAGGTATGTATGTATAGAAAAAACAGTATATATGGGTTTACTACTGTCTGGTTTCAGGCATCTATTTGGTTGTCTTGGAACTATTCCCCATGGATAAGCAGGGACTACAGTATTCATAAACCAAAATTCATAAATTTAAAATAAAGAATAATGGCCATAACAATATAGGTACATAATGATGATGGGTTTTTTGATGCATATTCTGCTTAGGGAATTGATGAGTTTTGAGTAATATATGTACTAGGGGAGTTTGCAGATAAAGGAGTTCTATGTGGCTGGGTGCAGTGGCTCACAGCTGTAATCCCAGCGCTTTGGGAGGCCGAGGCAGGTGGATCACCTGAGGTCAGGGGTTCGAGACCAGCCTGGCCAACATGGTGAAACCCTGTCTCTACTAAAAATACAAAAATCAGTCAGGCACGGTGGCGCATGCCTGTAATCCCAGCTAGTGGGAAGCCTGAGGCAGGAGAATTGCTTGAACCTGGGAGGTAGAGGTTGCAGTGAGCTAAGATCGCCCCACTGCACTCTAGCCTGGGCAACAGAACGAGACTCTGTATTAAAAACATAAGAAAAAAAAAAAGAAAAAAGGAGTTCTGTGGAGGGTGGTGTGTTCTGGTTTTATTTTTTGTTTTTACAACTTTATTGAGATACAGTTTACATCCCATACAGTTCACCCATTTAAAGTGTATTATTCAATGTTTTTAGTATGTTCACAGGTATTTTGTCATCACCACATATTTTAGAACATTTTCATCACCTTAAAAAAAACCCTGCATCCTTTACTTAACATCCCTATCACCCCTTTATCTAGCCCTAAACAACTGCTAATCCACTTTCTGTGTCTATGGATTTGTCTATTCTGGACATTTTGTATGAATGAAAATAATGTAAAATGTACTGTTTTGTGACTGGCTTCTTTCACTTAGCATGGTGTTTTCAAAGTTTGTCTGCGTTGTAGCATATATCAGTACTTCATTCCTTTTTATGGCCAAATAATAGTCTGTTGTATAGTTACACCACATTTTGTTTAATCATCATCAGCTGGTGGACATCTGGGTTGTTTCTGTCTTTTTGGCTATTTCAGTAATGCCGCTGTGAACATTTATGTACAGGTTTTTGGATGGATATGTATTTTCATTTTTCATGGGTATATGCTGAGGAGTGAAATTCCTGGATCATATGGTAATTATGTGTGTCTCACTGAAGGAACTGCCCAGACTGTTTGTGTAGTGGTTGCACTATTTTACATTCACACCAGTAGTGATTATTTGGGTTTCTTGAAGTAATAAATCATTCTTTAATATATTTCTTTTCTTTTTTTGAGACGGATTTTCACTCTTGTTGCCCTAGCTGGAGTGCAATGGCGCAACCTTGGCTCACTGCAACCTCTGCCTCCTGGGTTCAAGCAATTCTCTTGCCTCAGCCTCCTGAGTAGCTGGGATTATAGGCACATACCACCACCTCCAGCTAATTTTTGTATTTTTAGTAGAGATGGGGTTTCACCATGTTGGCCAGGCTGGTCTCGAACTCCTGACCTCAGGTCATCCACCTGCCTCAGCCTCCCAAAGTGCTGGGATTACAGGCATGAGCCACCGTACCTGGCCTCATTCTTTAATATATTTCTGATAACTAAATTTTTATAAGTGATTTTTCTTTTTAAAGTATTGTATATGTTATCCCACTTTGTTTTTATGTAGAGAATATGTCTGTCCATAAAATTTGGTGGAAGACAAGTTTCATTCCTCATTTTTTTTTTTTTTTTTTTTTTTGAGACAGAGTTTCACTCTTATTGCCCAAGCTGGAGTGCAATGGCGTGATCTCGGCTGCAACCTCTGCCTCCCGGGTTCAAGCGGTTCTCCTGCATCAGCCTCCTGAGTAGCTGGGATTACAGGCGTGCACCACCACACCTGGCTAATTTTTTGTATTTTTAGTAGGAACGGGGTTTCACCGTGTTAGCCAGCCTGGTCTCGAACTCCTGATCTCTTAGGTGATCCACCTGCCTCGGCCTCCCCAAAGTGCTGGGATTACAGGCATGAACCATTGCGTCCAGCTGCATTCCTCATTTTTTTTTTAATTAAATTTATTCCAAGCTCCCACTGGCCTGGTTACATTAAAAATATTTAATCTCTGTTATCATTCCTACCTCCTATGCAGACTGACACTTGGATCATGTAAGAATGTCATCCTGAAGTAGTGCCAGAAAATTAGAGGAGCACAAGGTCCTTTGTGCCTCCCTCTTGACTGCTGTCCTTGGGTGCTCCTCTGCCTAATCATTGGGTCTTGCCATCTGGCTATTTTAGAAAATTCCAAGGTGTCCTTCACAGTAATCTCTTCACTGGCTACCAACAGATGCTGCATCTTAAAACCTCATTCTCCATCCAGGATGCCCTGTGCATGGGGCACCGTTTTCTGTCACCCCATTTTCTACTTCAGCCAGGCTGTAGACAAGCTTCTGCTTTCTTCCAGGACCAAGGTGTCAGCTTCAAAGTCGTTTTTCCTGTCCTTCTCTCTCAGGGGCTTCCCAGCTTAATCCTTCTGTTTTAGACTGAAACACAAACTCTCTGCCTCTTAAAGTATGGTAGTTGGGCTGTAAAACCAATTAGATCTTTAGAAAGGACACTATATAATACATATTTTTTCCCTTACTTGCTGGGGTAGGGCTAGGAAAAGATATGCTAACACCAGCTATTTTTTCTGTCTCGTATTTCTTAAGAGTACTTTGATGTAATCTATGGAAGTAGTATTTTCCTTTGTTTTTTTTTTTTTAGAAGAGATTGCTGGGCCAAAGAGAGATGGGTCCAAGACCATGCCAAAAAATATGTATATATAGTATCCTTTCTAAAAATCTAATTGGTTTTACAACCCAATTACCACACTAACAGAATCAGAACTGGATGTTAGGTCTTTGAATGTTTTGCCTCAGATTTTTCCTGTAGAATTTATTGCATTTATTTGTGATCAGTAAATTATTCAATAACATTAAATGTGAATTAACATATTTACTAAAGTTATTTGAGGTTTTTGAAAATGGTTTTTAAAATCTAATCAGCTCCTGGCATTGTTAATAGGTTTGTAAGGACTCAGAACTAGATAAGTCTTTGAAATGGACTTTTAGGAGATTGGAAAAGCTGCCTAAGTCAGAAGGTAGGCACCATCATAAATGGAGGGTGGAGCAAAAGCAATTTTTCGTTTTCTTTTTTTTTTTTCATTAGGAAAGTGTTAGGAAATGAGTTCCTAACATTGTGTGTGGCAGAAAGAGAGGCTCAGTTTAAAGAGGTTGGTGGTTAAAAGAAAATGGGGATTCAAGAGAAAATGTGGTGCATTCATTCAGTTCACACCTTTATTTCTTTGTTAAAGAGAAGGTCAGTTTCTTTAAGGATAGAAAACTTTGGGTGATAAGAATGCTTAGAGGAGGGCATCTGGATATTTTGATGACAGACGTGATGGTGTGGGGAAGGGGGTTTGTTACTAAATCAGTAAGTTCACATATTATCTATTTTCCAGTTTCGCTAAGAATAAAAAATGAAATCCAAGTTAACTAAAGGGCAATTCTTACTGGGAAAGACTGTGAAATCTGTCTAACAGAACTTTAAAATTAGGTGTGATGCCAAGTTATCTTGTATACTTGGGGAGATACAGGATGATCCTGGAGAGAGATACAGGATGATCCTGGAATTGTGAAGATTTTGTTAAAAGCAGCCCACCAGCAAATATTTACTGACAATTGAATATCTATGTGCATGTGCTGTTTTAATAATTGGCAACATAGCCACGAACAGGACAGACCCCTTTCATTACAGCAGCTTACATTTTACTGGGGAGACAGACATAAACAACTACAAATATAAAATAGGCCTGGCATGGTGGCTCATGCCTGTAATCCCAGCACTTTGGGAGGCCAAGGCGGGCAGATCACCTGAGGCCAGGAGTTCAAGACCAGCTTGACCAACATGGTGAAACCCTGTCTGTACTAAAAATACAAAAATTAGCTGGGTGTGGTGGCGTGTGCCTGTAGTCCCAGCTACTCTGGAGGCAGAGGTGAGAGAATTGCTTGAACCCTGGAGATGGAGGTTGCAGTGAGCTGAGATTGTGCCATTGCATTCCAGCCTAGGTGACAGAGCGAGACTCTGTCTCAAAAAAACCCCAACCAACCAACCAACCAAACAAACAAAAATATAAAATAATGGATTTCAGCTAAGTGCTATGAAGATGATAAAACAAGGTAAAGTGTAGAGAGTGACTGAGGACTGCCTTAGTTGGGACAGTTAGGATAGTCCTCCCTGAGGGGATGGTGTTGATGATGAAACTTGAATGATAGGAGCCTTGCTTGGTGGGTAATGATGAATGAAGGTGCTTTCCACTCCACCCTAGTTTTAGACTATTGGCCATCTGAAAGGAACAAATGAGGTAGAATGCTGGTTTACCTCATTTTACATCTAAAATACTAGCACATTTTAAGATATATGATTTTCTTTTTCCTTTTCTTTTCTTTCTTTTTTTTTTTTGAGACGGAGTCTCGCTCTGTCGCCCACACTGGGAGGGCAGTGGTGCAATCTCAGCTCACTACAGCCTCCACCCCCTGGTTTCAAGCAATTCTCCTGCCTTAGCCTCCCTAGTAGCTGGGATTACAGGCATGCACTACCACACCTGGCTAATTTTTGTATTTTTAGTAGAAATGGGGTTTAACTATGTTGGCCAGGCTGGTCTCGAACTCCTGACTGCAGGTGATCCACCTGCCTTGGCCTCCCAAAGTGCTGGGATTACAGGCATGAGCCACCGTGCCCGGCCTAGATACTATGATTTTCTTGGTAATGAAGTTCACTCATATTAATTACTCAGATTGCCACCCTAAATTTCTTGTGGCCTGCTTAAATGCAAAAATAGATCTTGAAGTTTTTAGTTAAAATATTAAACTCAATTCAGTAGGTCACACGGGAAGTGCGTCCTCAGGCTTAGTGGAGATTGCAAATGTGACACCATGCTCATCTAACTAATGTTTTCAGAAACAAATGTCCCACTGTGAGTGCGAGTATGTGTGTGCTTGTGGTGGCACATCCTCCAGAAAAGAAAAGTGAAAAGTGAAGGGCCTAATTTCAAGTAGCCCTCTATGTTTCTGCCTTTTTCCAGAAAAGATCAGTTCATCTTGATAGTAGTTGAAAGAAAAGTAATCAAGAGACTAATTTTGGGAAATCTTTGCCCACTCTGTGGGACTAGGAAAAACAAGAGGTGTCTAGACTGTAGAAGTTTAGTTGGCTCAGACATACCTACTTTGTCCAGTC
Organism: Nomascus leucogenys; assembly: GCF_006542625.1. Lineage (NCBI taxonomy): Eukaryota > Metazoa > Chordata > Mammalia > Primates > Hylobatidae > Nomascus > Nomascus leucogenys. The sequence continues at coordinate 14,915,918 of NC_044392.1, read as the reverse complement.
AGAGTTTGCATGGATACTGACACTGGTGTCTTTCTCTGGCAGATGGCTCAATCACAAAGGAGTGAGACAGAAACGCCTGAATGTCTGGCTGGGAATTAAGAATGAGGATGCTGATGAGTAAGTTCTCTCTATACCTTTCTGTCAGAGGGCTTTGTTATCAATATAAGACATGCGCCTTGTTTATACATGGTAAATATTGGTTGTCATTGTCACTTGAGGACATTGAATCTAGAACTTTGACTGTCTTTTGAATTGAATTGCCTGAAGGTACCCTATAGGCACTGGAGTTCGGAGACCTGCCTCTGAACTCAAAATCTGGATGTGTAAGGTACTTTGAGTATAGCTACTCAAAATCTGGATGTAAAAGCACTTCTATTCAAATGTTCATATTTCAGCTTATTGGATGAAACATGAATTCTGTGCTTTATGCACCGTAGCAACTAATGAAGTTAACACCCAAATAATTGCAATTTTGCTTTGTCATTTGTGGTTTAAAGATTTAGAAGAGTGTTTTATTTATGAATTTGCTTTTAGATAGAAGTAACTTGTTAGAATAATATATTAATATTTAATTTTTAGGAACTATTTTATCAATGAGGAAGATGAAAACCTGCCCCATTATGATGAGAAAACCTGGTTTGTTGAGGATATCAATCGAGTACAAGCAGAAGACTTGCTTTATGGGAAACCTGATGGTGCATTCTTAATTCGTGAGAGTAGCAAAAAAGGATGCTATGCTTGCTCTGTGGTGTAAGTCTTCTCTGGGGATATAACCTTTTGAAATCTTTTGCATTAATTAATATAAAATCAACCCCTCATAAAATTCAGATGAAATTAGTTAATGTACAGTAACGAGGACCCATGGCTCGGACCATAACTATTAGTACAAAAAAACCCAGCTTTATGAGGAATGATATCTGAAATTATCTTGCAGTTTTAGTTTACATGGTAAGCAGATTAGGCCCTGCAGTATTGCTGTTGGATTTCGGGTGTCTGTGAAAGGCAATGTGAGATCTTAAATTGAAAAACAAAAAATCACTTAATTGTTTAGTAGTATCCTATATGCCTAGTATGGTCTCCAGTGTCAGATTAGGAAAGGCTTAACTGTTTTTACTTCAGAAGGAAAACTCTATCTAAAACTTTAAATTACATATTATTCTGTTGATGTAGTGATAGGAAATGTGGATGTGTTTTCCATGAGATAATCGTGACTTTTTTGAGAAAAGCCTATTTTCCTTTTAATGGAAAATGAAATTTTGGGGATAACTAACTGTGCTTCAGTCAGATTTTTGTCTGAGTGTGGAATATATTCTTTAAGAAGGCAAACATCTTTGACAAAAGCCACACTTAGAAAAGAGTTATGATGGTGCCAGATATACTGGGTTCAGCTCCTGGCTCTACTGCTTGCTAGCTGGGTAACCTTGGGTAAATTACTTAATCTTTCTTTGCCCAGTTTCCTTATCTGTAAAATAAGGATAATATATACTTTAGGGTTTTTGTGAGGATTAAATGAGTTAATCTATATAATACAATATGCTTTTAACAGTGCAGAGACATAAGAAGTAAATGTCACCTACTAGTATGATGATGATGCTACTGATGGATGTGGCAGAAGGCAAACAAAGTGACAAAATGATTGTGCCCTTAGAGGGCAAGGTGGAGAAGATAGACGAAAGGCATTCATATTAACAGACTGCTCAGTGCTTTGTGTGATCATCTTGTTCGTAGCGCTCTACTGTCATGGAGTCAGAGTTTGAATCCAAGTTTACCTGGTTTCAAAACCCACATTTTTCTATTGCACCAGGCTTTTTTCATTTCACCAAATATCCAAGATGAATAGAACCACTGTGGAATAAGTATCATTAGTAGGCTGTGCACACGTGGACGCGTTAATTTTAGTGGAGAAAGAGTGGATTGGGAGGTTTTGTGGAAAACGTATCTGAGATGGACCTCAAAAAGATGAATGGGATGTCTTACGGGCGGAAAATGGGGGAGGAGTTGAAAAGTGCATTGGATTACTGTTATCCAAAGATAGAACTACTTGCAACATTTCATTTCTCCTTGACTTGGGCTGTTCAAGTTATCTGAGTGGAAAAATGGGCGAGAATGGTTCTTGTAAGACTTAGGATCTTCTAAGAATAATAAAAAGAAGGAAGGCAGTAAGCCCAGTCACTCACTGTCACTCAGGTTATTGGGTGGCAGCCTGTAGGTTCAGGACTTGGCTGGAGTCCTTACATAAACTGATTAATGAAAACTACCCTTGGCTGGGCTCAGTGGCTCACACCTATAATCCCAGCATTTTAATAGGCTAAGGCAGGAGGATTCCTTGAGCCCAGGAGTTCACAACCAGCCTGGGCAACATAGCAAGACCCCATTTCTACTAAAAAAAGTAGCTGGGCATGTGGCTCACACCTGTAGTCCCGGCTACTTGGGAAGCTGTGGTGGGAGGATCACTTGAGCCCAGGAGTTCGAGGCTGCAGTGAGCTGTAATCAAGCCACTGTACCCTAGCTTTGGTGATAGAGCGAGACCCTGTCTAAAAAAAAAAAAGAAAGAAATAAACCCTTACATTTGTGGTTGTTTTAATACCCGTATCTGTGGCCAAGTCTGTAGGGAATGGGGGAACGCAATTTTACAAGCTTTGCCTGGTTAACAAAAAACACTTATTTGCATAACAATTGTTCTCAGACTTCTGGCCATTTAGTGTCCCTTTATCTATTGTTACCTACCGTAACATTTCTTCTGTGGTTTGTCATTGCAGGGCCGATGGGGAAGTGAAGCACTGTGTGATCTACAGTACTGCTCGGGGCTATGGCTTTGCAGAGCCCTACAACCTGTACAGCTCTCTGAAGGAGCTAGTGCTCCATTACCAGCAGACATCCTTGGTTCAGCACAACGACTCCCTCAACGTCAGGCTTGCCTACCCTGTTCATGCACAGATGCCCTCGCTTTGCAGATAAAGAGGAAGTGGGAAGAGAGGTGGTTCTCTGGCATTTTTTTCTACAGTTTTTATTAGACTACGATGAGGGCATTCTTTCTACATAGACTGCTTGTTTTGCACAAGAAGTGATTTTGTGAATGTGGAGGGGCTGAGCAGCAGCCGGCCGGGATGGGGGCATTAGAGGCCTGAGGTTCTCTAGGACTCAGCCATGCCGCTGCACTGACATACTAAGCTGGAAGCAGATGTTTTTTTTGAAAGTCTATTTCATTGGGGTTTTTGTTTTGTTTAGCCAGGCACCCTCAACAGAATATTAGGCTTGATGGTTATAGCGGGTGGGGTTGTATTTGGAAGCCTCTGAAGAGGCCATGTCTTTTTTAAATCTAACTCTTGAGAGTGCAGCAGGGGTATGGCTCTGCTGGGAGTTCTGTTTTGCTTTGGCAGTCTCTCTTCCCCCCACGAAGAAGGCTGTTTTGGTTTTGTGATAGAATGGGATTTGATGAAAAAGACAACCAAAGGAAAATGGGGAGGCTTGGGATTTCATTTAAATAATCTAAGCCGAGATGATAAAAAAACCTTCAACTGAAGGTACTTTGTTTCTTACCAACATAATTTAGGCTTCAGCATCTCACCAGCCCCTCCCTCTAAAGAAGTATTATGTTCAGAAGCCAACGAAACAATGTTTGTTGCCAGACCAATGTTTGATGGGAAAACGTGGCACTTGGAGTTGAATGTATACTTCTGTACCAAAACTTGAACATAAAAAGACTAGAATTTGTGAGTTTTAGCAAACACTAAAATTGGTCAGTGTAACCGCTTCTGTCTTTCCTGCCTGTTTCTCTGAGATGAGGAATAGCATTCTTTTTGTGGGGATGGTGAGCTTTGAATCATAAAATGAAGTTGGTGCTTGTATGGTGTTTCCTTAGCCTAAAGAATGATCTGTTGTTTGAAACCTTTGTAACTTGTTTGTATGAGTAAAGAAAAAGTGCAATCCAGTGCTTTTAGATGGCTTGATATACCAAATAACAATATAGAACAACATTATTATATGTGCTTCCCCAAGTTTAAAGGCCCTGCAGAAATAGTAAACATGGTTTAATTTCCCTTCATCTCCCCCTCCTTTGCTGGATGGGGTTTTGGGAGCTATAGGTTGCTAAGGAGGGGAGTCAGATTGTGGTCAGGGGCCTCAGTAAATCACAGACCCAGGGGCCCTGTGGTCCAGGGTGAGAGTCATACCACATTACACATGTGCTTCCATACAGTGGTTTCTGAAGCTTTTGCAGGGAGAGAAGATGGCTTAGTGTTTAGACTGTTAGTAGAAGCCATTTGGAAGCTTTTCTCTTTGCCTTTTTTTGTGATCCTGCCATTAAGGCTATGTGCAGTCTGCCCTCATGCTCCAGTGGCCTTGATTTTAGGCCAGGAATCTTCTGCTCCATGTGGCTTAAGCGTTCCAGCTGAGTGAAGCTAGGCAAATGGAGTGGGGGCAGGCATCTATTCCTGCCCCCATCATGCCCCACACCCATCAGTCAACACTCATTTGACAAATAGAGTCCAGCTGCCTCTGAGCCAATCCTGGAACCATAATAGGCTCAGAGTGAGTCAGCTGTTTGAACCCAAAGCTGTGCAGTCAGGCATCCTGGCTGAGCTAGAGAAGCCAGTACCTGCATCTTGGTTTATAAGGCTTACAGCTAGGAAAGCTCTAGTTTTGGGGGTGAAAGAAAAATATTACTTTACCTGAGCACTTATTTCCGTGACAGGGTCTAAAATATGGACCATGATGTAGACATAGATTTATAATTTTGGAAAAACCTCCAATTACTAGTGATGAGGATAGGAAGGGAAGTGCTTATCTTTGGCTTTTTCTTGGTTACACTGCAGTTTCAGGATTGGGTGAGACAGAGACAAATGAACCCCCCTCTAAAGTCACTTAACTAATAGCCAGCACATCCCTTCCCCAAACTGTCGATTGAATGAAATCTTAACTGAAAGTTTTACCGAATAATACCAAGCTAATTGCCGCTGGGCACACCTGGATGGCTTTGCACCTGGTGTTGAACCTGCCGAAGCAGATGGATGCTCAAGATTATGTGCAAGGAATCCCTCCCATCTGGTACTAAAATTTCAGTGTGTTCTGAGTGTCTTTTAAGCCAAAGTGGAAATACAGATACATACCTGTAGTATTCAGTAATGTGTCTGCTCCTTGTTGGGCAGACACCGAGGGTGTGCAGGGAGAGACCAAGTACCATCTTTATCTACACTCGGGCTGGCTTGTGGAGAAGGGCTGCTTTTTTTCAGTCCTACATTCCTTCATTTTTTTTTTCTTTTGTTTTTCATTCTTGAATTCATTGTTTTGTGGGATCTAAGACCCAGGGGTCATTTGAGAGGTTTGACAGTATCTTTTCTGACCAGTTGCCACATGACTTGCTTGACCCTGAGCCAGTGGAAATGGCATGGAGACCAGTCTACTACCCACTGGGCCTGGTGTGTAGAGGGGCAGAGGGTAGCAAGGTGCTTCTCTATGCCCATGGCTTGGGAGCAGGTCTTGGCCTCCTTCATGAGAGTCTAGTGCCATGTCCTGTCCCATGATCTGGACCCTGGGACTGTCTTGGCATCTTAAATGCAGTTTCAATGAGGCAGAGGGCAAAGAGAGACCAAGATCAGAGGGGTTCATTATACCCCTGGCTAGAGAACCCAGCTACTGACATGAAAGCAGCTTGGGGGCTGGCTGGACACAGGTACTAGACCCATCGTTTCCAGGTGAAGCTTTCATCACAGAACAGTGCTGTCTCCACCTGGCCTTAGATGGCACGCCATGATTCAGGCCTGGATAGGCTGCCTGTGTCCTTACCACTGATCTGGCCAAGAATGAGGCCCTCCCAACACTTTCACTCCCTCTCCAAGCCTTGATGGGACCTCCACTTATTTAGGCCTCATGTGCTTTGAAGAAGCTTTGAGAACCAATGTGGTGTCTTCCACGGGTCTCCTCTTTTTTGCTGCAAGGAGTCAGCCCCATGTGTTCTCTTAAACTGAGAATTGCACCTGGGCAATTCCTGTTTTCTAAGGTGGTCTCTGCTGCTAGTTAAGAACCAGAGTAGGCCTCTGTGAGGCTTCAGTGGCCTCAGAAACCAGAGGGTCCAGATAGGGGGCCTGCTTGGGCCCTCTGCTGCCAACTGCTCAACCCTGCTTTAGCTCTAGCCACTTGTGGCAAACAACCTCATTTCCTTACAAATTCCAGCATGTGACTTTGGTGCCGTTACTTGTGAAAAATCTATTCTGTTGTCTTTGATGTGTCCAAGAAAATTCGCGTAGTTTACGTAAAAATATCTGACTCACAAGAAAGCCAACTGTATGTCTTGTGATGGGACAGTTCATAATGTAGTTCCTAGACCACTTTGCAAATTGTTCTTGTCACCAGATGTGTTCAGACATTGCTGTGCAATTGTTGGGGAGGGTAGGGGGAAAGGCGAGAGGAAATACTTATTGGTCTTTTTGCTTAATACCTTCCCCAAGAGGGGACAGTCTGGCCAACTTGCTCCAGTAATGCAATAAAGACATTGCAATAAGGTAATTTTTTGTCTTCATGCTATGAAGGGGTGGGCTGGGGGCAGAGTGGGGGTCAAGAGAGAAGAGTACTCAGGTGTTGAACAGCCCTTGAAACTTCCAAACCTTCTCTCCAGTAAGCACCAAAAAACTAGTACTGGGGCTGAACTGGGGCAGCCAGAGGCTCTTTTCTTCCTAGGGGGGGACATTGACTCCAACTAGGCATGATGCCGGAGTCCTGTCCACCGAACACAGACACAGGAAGTCTCAGATACTGACTCTGAGAAAATTAAAACAATGCCATTTCCTCCACACCTCACTGCCCACTCCTGACTAATAAGCTGTTTATTGGTTCTCATGTTTCTGCCTAGAATGAAAAGTGTTTCCACATTCTACTCTGGGGGAGGGGGAAAGGGGCCCAGCTTTATAATCTATCCTTTTATTGCCCCAGGCCCTTGTCATCTCCTGCGAAGGCACACTGTTGAGGTTCCTGTATTCTGGGAACGTAATGAGCCAACATGTGATAACCTCTTGTTGCATAGGATATTGCAGCGCTCATCCATGTCTCAGGCCCCACCCATGTGTACTCAAGTACAAATAAGTCAGATTGGGCAGGGAACAGAATGTTGTTCTAAGTGACCTTGCCTATGTCTTTTCTCCCCACTACACTTTAGCTACACAGCATCCCAAGACCACTTCCAGGAACTATGGATTTCTCCTAATCCCAGAGTTGTTCGCACTTCTGTGTTTAGGATGCTCAAATTCCTAGCTCCTTCCCAGTTCTTTCTTCTGAACTGTACCTGCTGGCTGGATGTTTCCACTGGGCTCCTGGGTGTCTCACCAACACTTCAAACTTGTTTACTTGCGGCTGGGCGTGGTGGCTCACGCCTGTAATCCCAGCACTTTGGGAGGCCGAGGCAGGCGGATCACCTGAGGTCAGGAGTTCGAGAACAGCCTGGCCAACATGGTGAGACCCTGTCTCTACTAAAAATACAAAAATTAGCTGGGCGTGGTAGCATGCACCTGTAATCCCAGCTACTCGGGAGGCTGAGGCATAAGAATTGCTTGAACCTGGGATGCAGGGGTTGTAGTCAGCCGAGGCCACGCCACTGCACTCCAGCCTGGGAACAGAGGGAGACTCCGTCTCAAAAAAACAAACTTGTTTACTTGGCAGAAAAAGTATGATTGGCTATGAATTCACTCACCTTCCTACCACCAAACCTACAACCTTATCTGTATCTACATAATTATTCTCCCTCCCATCTGTTAAATTACAATAGTCCCCTCCAACTAAAGCCAGTCCTTCCACATGTATTTTGGAATCTATTTTCTTCCACCTCAGGAATCTCCCAAGATTAAGATCAATTCTTTCTTTACTTCAAGTGGATCATTTCCATTGACATTTAAACATGGTTGGTTGTTTCTCATTCTACTCCCCTAATCCCTACTCAATCATCCCATATACCTTTATCTCTTTTCTCCTCTTCAAAGCCAAGCCTCTGGAAAGAGCTGTCTTAAATTTCCTTATTTCCCCATCTCAAGTATTTCAGTACTGGTTCCACCACTGTTTGAAACTGCTTTCTTGATGCCTTCAATAACCATCAGTGTTAACTATCCTCTCCATGGAAAGCTCCTTCAGGGACTCTATTACAACTCATTAATCTAATATTCTTCTGACATCTGACCGTTCTTTTACGTCTCCTGGATTCCTTCAAGTTCTCACTTAACGCCATTTTACCTGGCAGTTTTATCCACAGCCATGAATCCACCTACCATCTCTAGGCTGATTACATCTGTTTATTTCACTTGCCCAGATCTCTACTGGAAGCTACTTAATATTTAGTGTATGGAATGCAGCACTGAACTATTTATCTCTGGTTTTCTTCCTTGTTTCTTATTTCGGTGAATGGAAATACAATTCATCTGGTTATGTAAGTCAAAAATGTAGTCAGTCATCATCCTTGATAGCCCTCTGCTTCATACCTAAAGTCCTTCACCACCTATCAATCAAAACACCACTTCTGACTTCACTGCTTCACTACCATCTGCACCCTTGATCCTGGAAGGCCCCCCTTCTTCCATTCTTGTCCCCCTCAGATCCATTCTCATTATAGCAACCAGTCATTTTTTCAAAATACAAATCTGAACCTGTGTAAAGCATTAAATAAGTCTCCATTGATCTTAGGGTGAATTACAAAATTAGATGGTCTGGCTTCTTTCTCCCTGATTCAGGATCTCATTCCCCACCTTCAACTTTTCGGACTCTATCCCCTCAGCTAGTGCCAGTATCTCGGGACTTCTTCCTCATTCTGCATATGTTCCCTGGACAGTCCTCATCTCCTGTGGCTTTCATTGCCCTCTACTTCCTGATGGCTCCCAAATCTAGATGTCCAGCTTCCCACCCTTTCCTTCCTTACCTCCTCACTGTTGCTGTTCTAGTTCAGACCACCAAAATGGGTCACTACATCATCCTCTGTGGTACGCTCACTCCACTCCAGCCTCTCTATACTGCAGCCAGTGATCTTCCTAAAACAAATGATAATACCACTTCCCTGAAGTTACCTTTTAGAAACTCTTCACTACCCTCAGGATAATCCCACCAGTTTCTCAAGGGGAACACCACTGACACTTGGGGCAGTTGCCCAGTGTGGTACAGGATGTTTAGCATCTCTGTGCTTCCTCCTCCCATCCCCATTTCCAACCTTCTAGGAGGGCAGTTCCCAACATCCTTTTCACCTGTGGTGCAGTGCTTCTGACCAGATCCCTACATGCACGGGGCACTTGCTCCCTCAGTCATGCCCCTGCCATTCTCCAGCTCACAACCTGTGATCTGTCTGCCCAGGTCCCGGTACCTTAGCCCAGGGCCCGCTGTGAATGAATGAAGCAGAGAGGACTAGAAGGCTGAGGGGCTAAATAGCTGCACAAATGGGCTCTGCCACTGTGGATACAGTGCGCCCTCTGGTGGCCAAAGCCTTCGCAGGCAATGGCCCAGTGGCATTTTCGTCTCCAGGCCTCCTAACACAGACCTAGGCACTGGATTGTGGGACGATCAGTGCAACCAGTGCAAGACAGTTTCTGAAGTCCATCACTATGGAGACAAAGCCTTGGTACTCTACCAAGCCCCACTGCCTGCCCTGTGATGCCACCTCCTGACTCCCCTGGCACTGGTCCCACTTATGTCCTCCCCCTTCCTCCCACATTACCATCAAATGAAGTTCTATTCAATGCGGGCTGCACACACGATGTCTATCCACCTCCAGTGCTGAGGCCTCTACCTGCAACAGCCCAGGAAGAGCTCACTGGCAACAATCATGAAGGGCTTATTACTAAATACGACTGGCAGTTGTCTGTTTTCATCTCACCCTTACCTTGGCATTTATCAAGTTAACTTCTCCGTCCATTTTAAAACTCCTCCCATAGACTTTATGACTCTTCTGGTTGCTGCTTCTGTCTTCTATCTCAAACACACTCAAAGTTAAACTCTTTGCCTCCTCTCACTTCTTCCCCTCCTCATTTCCTGGCTGAGGCAATCCAAGTTAGGAGAGACATGTGAGTTCTGGAGTCCAAGGGAGACCTACGTTCTAACCCCAGTTCTACCCAAGCTGCATTACCATGGGCATCGATCTGAGTACCCTTATCTATGAAGGAATTGTAGTTGCTACATGGTATTTTCTGGTTCCCCATCACCTTCACAAAGTCAAACCTCCTGGAAGGACATTAGACATGACCCTTGCCTCACTTGCCAGACCCATTTCTATTTTGAATTATCTTTGGTTCCTTGAATATGCCATGCCAGGTATACTGTATATGCTAAACGTTGCCTGGACAGCCTTTCTTAAGCCACCCTCCACTCTTCCACACCCAGCAAACTACTACCTATCATCTATTCTTCATGTTTGAGCTCAAATATCAAAGCCTTTGGGAAGTCAAGCTGGGTTAGGTGGCCCTCCCCTGATGGTGGAAACTGTTTTATTCACCACTATATTCCCAGCAGCAACACAGGACCTAATTACATGTGGGTTGACCGAAGGAAAACAGGCAAGCAAAAGACATAAAGATGGTTTCCAGGAGCATATATTACACAGGTGTGAGTGCAAGAAATGGCAAACAACTGCTATGTTTGCTTTAAAAGCTCATCTGGAACCAATGCCAAATCCCGATGCTTTTGATGGCCCCCTGGTTCTTGGCCCCTCCAGAGGCTGGGCTCAGACTTCTGGGTGAGGGGGCAGCCTCGGCATGGAACGTCCTGCCTTCTGTCACCTGAGGCATCAGGCACTTGGGTGATGCTCAGGGCTGGATCCTCTTTCACTGCTTGTGCACACTCAGACTCCCATAGCCAGCCCTGGCTGGGATCCTCATAAGGTGGATGGGCCAGTCTGGGGGCACTAGGTGGCTGTGTCTTCCCCTGCTCCCTGGGAGACAGGTTCTTAGGGTGGGCTGGAGTTGTGGTTTCCAAATCCTGGAGGTTGGCTAGCCCACCTGCTATGGTTGCCTTTCTGCTTGGGGATGCCCTGTCTGAGCCCTCAATAAGGGATTTCCAGGACCACATGCCCAGCTTCCCAGAGGTGGAGCTGGGAGGAGAGCAACTGCTGGTGGGGGTGAGTCCTGAAGTGCTGGGAGAAAGTGCTGTTAGTGCCTGGGTGTGGAGGTGCTGGGCCTTCCAGCAACCTTCAGGACGGATGGGGTCTGTGGCTCCAGACCTACCCAGGTTGGGGCCTGGTGAGGAGGAGCTGGCAGCCTCCTCAACGGCTTGTGGGCTCCCGAGCCTCCTGTGGGGACCACTGGGACTTTCCATTCTGGGAGGCCCCAGTGTGATCCCTGTCAATAGGCTTGGGACCACTGGGCCCGGGCTCCTAGGGTCTCTGGACGGGAAAGGATCCTCTTCCCCACTCTCCCCTCCTCCTTTGGGGGCCACACTCTGGCTCACTTCTGGGTGAGGTGCCAAGTTCAGCTCCTGTGCACCCTGGCTGTTCTCAGGCCTCTCCTCGGTGTCGTCCTCTGAGGAGTCCACCTCACGAATGGCTTCTTGCTTCTGCAGTGACTCCCGTCGTTCGGCTCGGTCCTGCCGGAGGGTGCCTAGGGCCCGTGAGGGAGCAGGCTGCAGCACCCCCTTCCCTGGCAGGGCCCCCTTGCCAGACAGCACACCCCTGGCTCCAACTACCTCCAGAGGGCTCACTTCCCTGGGCGGCAGTTCCTTCTTTAGTTCAGAGTGGGGCAGGTCAAGGCTGTGCTTGCGAGAAGTGGCTAGCTTCTTCTCGGAAGCGGCAAGTGCTGCTGCCAGTTTCTCAGCCGACTGCACCCTCTTGAGTAGTGGTGAACGGGGTGGCTCCGCACTCTTGGGCCGCGAGAGTTGCCTGCCCAGGGGAGGTGACAAGTGAAGCTTTGTGGGAAAGGCCTGGGCTACATGGCCAGACAGGGGCGATGGGGACCGCTGAGGTGAAGCTGCTGGGGGTGGGGGAGAAGGGGTGTGGGCCAGTGGTGACAGTGGGATGCTGCCTGCTGACTTGCGCCGTGGAGAGCGGTACTGGCGTTGGAGCTTGGGTGCCAGACCGTGGAGGGAGCTGGGCCGTGTGTGCCCAGAGCCGGCTGGGGAACTGGGCACGCTGGAGCTGGGGGAGCTGCTCTGTGATGAATTCCCTCCCACTTTGTACAGAGACAGACAGACAGACAGACAAAAGCAGAGCAGTGTTAGCTGTTAGAAGTGACTCAAGGGCAAGACAGCGCTTAGCCCTGTTACATCCCAGAAACCAAGCTACCCCCTTCCCCATCAATTAATTCCTTCCCAAGACTACAGGATCTTTCAGGGGGTGGGCTAAATGAGAGATTCAGAGTGGGATCTGTGAGAAGCACACAGGGCCTAGGAACTTTCCTATTTCCCAGGGGTTGTCACTGATATGCAGGGAGCCCTTCGTACCTGAATGCACAGCATCGGGGGTCACCCGGTAGCCTTGAGTGGGAGATCGGGGGGAAAGGCTGTGGCTGTGTGTGGGAGAGCCTGGCCCACTCTCCCCTGATGACAAGGAGCGGTTAAGGGAAGAAAGGCTGCGGCTGGTGTGGAGCAGGGATGCCTGCTTGGTGATCTTGCGGAACAGGGAGCTCCTTTTTCTGCTGTGGGGATAAGGGTCGAAGGCTGAGTCAGTGCAGTGAGCACAGCACACACTGGACCCCCCAGGGCCAAGGCACCCACCACATACCAGCACTCATGTGGCTCAGAGAAAACCCTCTGGACTGGGCCTGGCTCACCTTTCTTGCCCATCCTTGCCGCGGCTCCTCTTGCTCCTTCGGGCCATCTTCGCCTTGTAGCTGCCCTTCCGAGCTGGCCCCACTTTAATGGATGTGTTCTCCAGGGGAGTTGTTGAAATGGCCACCTTGTTTCCACTCTGGGGAGCAGAGCATGAGGCCTAGGCTAAGCTGGAGCCATATTCTTGCCCCTCCCCTCCCCCAATCCTTCCCTCCTGGCATGGCTATACCACAGCTCCAGCTTTTGCCCCTGCACTAACACATCTAAACCACAGGCCTATATTATTGTCTTCGCAGATGAGGAAATGGCTCCCATTGGAGCCCCAGAGTGGTTTGGGGTAAGAAGGTAGAAAACAGGCTAACCAGTCCCATTCTGCAGCCCTACCCACAGCTCAGAAGGATCCCTGGGCCTTAGGGAGGGTACTGCCTTGTGGAGAAAACTCTCTGTTGTGCCACATTCAAGTTCTGTATGTACCTACATCTTTTTTTTGTTAAGACAGAGTCTCACTGTCACCCAGGCTGGAGTACAGTGGTGCGATCTCAGCTCACTGCAACCTCTGCCTCCTGGGTTCAAGCACTTCTGCCTCAGCCTCCCAAGTAGCTGGGATTACAGGCATGTGCTACCACACTCCGCTAATTTTTTTTTTTTTTTTTTGGAAACAGAGTCTCGCTGTGTCTCCCAAGCTGGAGTGCAGTGGTGTGATCACAGCTCACTGCAAACTCTGCCTTCCGGGTTCAAGCGATTCTCCTTCCTCAGCCTCCCGAGTAGCTGGGATTACAAGTGCCTACCACCACGCTTGGCTAATTTTTGTATTTTTAGTAGAGACAGAGTTTTGCCATGTTGGGCAGGCTGGTCTCAAACTCCTGACCACAGGTGATCCACCCGCCTCGGCCTCCCAAAGTGCTGGGATTATAGGCGTGAGCCAGCATTTTTTTTTTTTTTTTTGTATTTTTAGTAGAGGCAGGGTTTCACCATGTTGGCTAGGCTGGTCTCGAACTTCTGGTCTCAAGTGATCCACCTGCCTCAGCCTCCCAAAGTGTTGGGATTACAGGCATGAGCCACTGCGCCTGGCCTGTGTCTACCTACATCCATACTCGGTGTAGATGTGTGTGCACCCAACTCACCCACTCCCCTAAGTGCCATCACAGACTCACAGGCTGAGGTCATTCAGGGACCATGTGGGCAGCACGCCCAGCACTAACCTTCAGGATGAGCTCCACCACCTCTGTGTGCACCAGGCCATGCACAGGTTCCCCATTGACATGGGTGATGAGGTCACCTTGACGAAGCCCTGCCTCGCCGGCTGGACCTCCATCCTCCACGTGCTGCCCCAGGAAGAGAACAGTACTCAGACTGGAGCCTGAACACGAAGTATGGTTCTGGACATGAAGCTGTGAGCCCCTTCACCACCACCCTTTGATCCCCGAGCAGGGACAGATGGGCTTCACAAAGGGGAAGCTGGAAGGATGATGAAGCAGGGAGACAGCAGGTCTGGATGGTCAGACATACCCACACCATATGGTGCACGGTGTAGACATCGGAGTCACCCATGTAGACGCGAATGGCCCGCAGGGTGAAGCCATACTTCTTGCCAGCTCGGTGGATGATGATGGGTGGCCTCGTGCTGCCAAGGGCTGGCAAGAAGTCCCTGCTTGGAGAAGAGTCCCGGGATGATGGGTTGGACGACTGAGAATGTGGGGACATGGGGCTGGCCAACGGGGAGCAGGTGTGGTGTTCTGGAGAAGGAGAAGCCAGGACTTAGTGGGTCAGAGGGCCTTGGCCTGGCCCCCGGTCCAGTCTGTTGATGTCAGCACAACGCTAGTCACAGACAGAGCCTGAGCCCCGGTCCATTTTCCCCACAGCCCCTGACCTGTGAAGCCCTCTCCCGTGTCCAGACCCCAAGAGACGGTGGTGGTGATGAGAAATGGCAGCTAGCTAGCATTTATGTATCAGGGACTATATAAGGTTGTCATGCATATTTAAATGTCACAACCTATGAGCTGGCCACTATTATATCCACATTTTTGGATGAGAAACTTGAGGCTTAGAGGAGTTAAGCAACTTGCTCAAAGTCAAGAGTCCGTTAGTGATGGAGCCAGGATTTGAGTGTGAGCTCTCTGCCCCAAAGCCTGCACTTGTGACATGGTGCTGTCTTGCCTTCTGGCACATGTATATACAACCCCAGACACCAATACACACCTTCAGAGACCACAGTCTCTCAGATCCCTGCTACACACACACACACACACACACACACACACACACACCGCTGCCACGTGCAGAACCCTGCTAAGGCCTAGAGATTCCAAGGCCCTTCCTGTGAGTTTTATCCCAGCTCCCCAGGGGCCTCACCCGAAGGAATGAGGAGTGAGAGGGCTGTGGCTGAGGCGGACTTGATCACTTTGTTGACAGGGCGAGCGGTGCGCTTCTCTGTTGAGTCCCCAGAGAGCAGCCGGTGGCGGGCCCTACGCACAGCCAGGTCACTGATGGCCTTGGCTGTGGCTCCCTCAGCCAGCTGTGGGGTCCCACGGCCTCGGGTCTCCATAGCTGTAGGCCCAAGTGAGCAGTGAGACCCGTGATGCCGCTGAGCCTCCCCGCCCTGCAGTATCCTCCAGCTTAGGTCCTTTGGCTGCCCACTGGGCCATACCTGGACTGGAACCACTGCTCCGGCCAACAGCTTCCTCATCCAGCTTCGGCCGCTGCTCCCCCGAGCGTTCAGTGACAGGCCCAGATACCCCCTCTCCAGAGGAGGGTGTCAGGACCCATATACCCTCCTGTGGTTGCCTCCTGAGGGTGCTGCTGGCCTCCTCAGGGCCCTCCGGGAACCGCGGTGCATCCAGGAGGCCTGAGCAGCGGCGTCGCACTGTCATTGGAGGGCTTGAATCACTCTCTGTGTGGGACGACTCAGACACTGACAGCCGCTTCCGTAATCTATGAGACACAAGGCCTGGGGTGAGATGACCCAGGTGGTCCCCCTCCTCCTGCCAGGTCTCCTTAGGGGCACACAAGGGTTATAGTAACAGAACTTTCCTCCGCAGACATTCCTCCAGGAGCCACCCTTGTGAATGCCCCCTCCCTGCCTCCTGCACTCCTCCCTGGCATCAGAATCTCTCCCATGATCTGTGACAATGCAGGGATGGCTGTGTGGCCCACCCTGGGTGAACTCTGGATGCTCACATCTCAGGGGAACCAATCACCCAGCTCCAGTCTCGGCCTTTGAGCCCTGCCAGGCCATCTGAGTGGTCCTCCTTCTCCTCACTCAGGCTGCGCTTGGTCGGGGGTGGTGTCCGGCGCTCCTCGAGCAGTGAGAGCCGCTCCATGCTGCTGTACACCTGTGGGCACAGGGGATGTGCTGGGGATGGGCTCTGGCAGCCGTACCTCCCAAGTGGCATAAAGCATCCTTGGCATTGGAAACCTAGGAATTTGAACCAGTCGGCTCCGTCCCTCCTTCACACACCCCTGCTGAATATTTGGGGAAGCAGTTATCCCACTGATCTGACCTGGCATCTCATGTCAGGGACTGCAGTGGTTCTAGAAGCACCTATATATAGCTATATGTAGCCCCAGCCCTTGGCTCCTCTTTTTCTAGAGGTGGCCCCAACCCCAACTCCCTGAGCCTGCCCCAGGTGTGCCCTTTGACAGGCCCTCTTCTTCTGATTCTCCAGCCTGTTCTGCCCATTCTGGGCCTCCTCAGTCACACCTTGCTGAACCTTGGAGAGCAGGAAGAGAACTGGCGGATCTCAAGGCAGCCATCCTCACTCACTTCTTCCTCATCCTCCGAGTCCATGTGGTGGTATCGCTCTGAGCGGGCTGGGCCAGACATAAAGGACACTTCCCTTCAGAGCCCTGCTGGTGGCCTCCTTGTGACCCCATTAGATTTCAGCAGAGCCCTGGGAAGTTGCTCCCAATGCAAGTTCAGTGTGCACAGGTGTTTCTAGGCAAACAGGTAGGACCCATACTCCACCCCACCCATTGGTGGCCTTACTGTCAAAATAGCTAGTATCGTCCTCTGACTCCAACTGAGGAATAAATTCAGCCTTCTGGCGGAGAAGTCCTGTCCAGTCCAGACCCGTAAAGAATGGGTGCTGCTTCACCTCATAGGCACTGCCTGTGGACAGGGAGGGCATGGGCAAGGGGGTAGATGAGCCACATGGAGTCCAGGTCAGCAAATCTAGTAAGAAGCCAGACCTTCAGAAGCTATACCTAGGGGATCAGCTCAAGCATCTTCCCTTTTCTGCCTACAGAGAGCAGGGCACAGTTTCAGGATCCAGAGGGGCTGCCCATAACTGAAGCCTGAACCTCCAGGGTACATGACTCAGCCTCCCTTACCCCTTTTCCAAGTAGCGAGAAAAGTTATCGGGGCCTGCCCTACCTGTGCCCAGTCTCTCCAGAGGGTTCTGGTGGAGCAGTTTGGAGGTGAGGTCCTGGGCGTCTGGGGGCAGTGCATCATCACCCTCAGGCCACACAATCTCGTCTGAAGTCATCGGGGTGAGAGGGAAAGGAGAAATTGTGGGTAGAGTGGAGAGATGCAGAAGAGGGCCCCAGAACAGGGAAAGAAAAGAAGGCAAAAAGGACCCAGCCCGGAGCCCCTGAAAGCCTTGCCTGGGACCCCAGTCCTTAAATTCTATAGGTTCCTAGACCATAGCTTGATCTTTGATCCACAGCAGGCACTGCAAAGCTCTAGCTCACCCTGCTTTTATACTCCACAAAACATACACAGACATACCCCTCACACTTATGGGATGTGCACATACAGACAGGAACACCCAGGTGTATATGGGAGACATGTGAAGACCCAGGGGACACAGTGTGCACATGTATGTACGTGCAGAAACACAGAGACACCCACCCCCAAAGCAGCAGACATCACAAACTCACATGGTGAGTTCAGAACAAGAGCTCACAGGCCTCACGAGCTGCCTGCAAATATCATATTTGTGGATCCAGACTTTGTTTCCCCACTGGGCCAGGGGGATAGTACCTACCACTGATCACTTGCCCAAAGAGCTCCTCCGGAGTATCTCCAAAAAAAGGGACGCAGCCCACCAGGAACTCATACAGGATAATGCCCATGGCCCACCAGTCCACTGGCTTCCCATAGCCCTGGCGCAGGATCACCTCAGGCGCAATGTATTCTGGGGTCCCGCATACCTGGGCACAGAAAAGCCAGGCTGGCTCAGCCTCCTGAGGCTGCTGACTGGCATGACAGCCGAAGATGGGGGATGCTCCCACCTTGAGCAGAAGAGTATCTGAATGAAGACTCAGCCCACCTTAGTTAATGAACAAGATCAACAGAAGCCCCAGGAAACAAGAGTCGGAACTGTCAGTAGGTATTTCCTAATTAACAAAAATGTCTCATTCTAGCCCGGAACTACCATCCCTTAAGCCCTCAACACCCACCTCTGGCATCTGATCCCACAATTGGCCTCTGCACTCCAGCCTCTAACAAAACAGACCGTTATCAGTCACGTTAACTACTACAGGGACTGGTGAACAGTCATAACCTGAAATGTCAAAGCAGGGAACATCCAGAGGCTGCCTCTCAGGACACTGGGCCACAGCCCAATGGAAATTCAGAGCTGTGTTCCAAGAACCTCAGGCTCCAGGAGAGTCTTGTCCTTGATTCAGGCTGGGAGATTCAGGACTGATCTCATATGAAACTCTGTGCTAACAGTTACATGACCTATTTTCCCCAAACCCTGAGGAGGAAGATGACTTTGGATTTTATATCCATATGATTCTCATGGCTCATCCTGTTTTCCAAATGTGCTACCTATCTCAATGCCTCTCTGGAACCCAAAGGTAGAAAAGATAGGGGTTCCCAATCTTAACATCTAGCTACAAGGTAGGCATATGGCCCCAAAGCCTTATTCTAGGGCCTGGAATCTATGTATGTGTACACAAATGTAGAGATGGGGTCTCACTATGTTGCCCAGGCTGGCCTCAAGCGATCCTCCTGCCTCAGCCTCCCAGAGGGTTGGGATTACGGGCATAAGACACTGTGCCAGGACAAGGGCCTAGAATTTAACCCCCAATGTATCAACTACCCTTCCTTACCTGCTTGTCCAGGAATTCCCGGGCATCCTTTTCAATATGACCCTCATACAAGTTCGTTGTCAGACTCATGAGGCCAATTTTGGACAGTCCAAAGTCCGTGAGCTTGATGTGCCCCATGGATGTAATTAGGAGGCTAGGAGACCGGAGGAATAAAATTAAGAAGTTATTCCTGGTTTTCTGAGAGTACTGATTTTAGTATATGCCCAGTTTCCCCACTCAGGCTTCCACGGGGTTACTGTGAGACATAAGCTGGGTAGCTTCAGCAGCGGGGACAGGCAGGTGTGGAAATGTAAATCGCTCTGGCTGTGTGAGTGCTGCATTCTGCACAAGCAACGAACCTGCCTTTTGCCCTTTCCCACAACTCCACTTCTGTGTATTGCCCTAACTGTATCCTATATTGGGGGCAGGAGTCATTCAGCTGAGGAACAGAGTTTCTTCTACAGAGCTGAGATCAGCCTCATCCTAAGGCAGCTGCTGGAGCCACTCCTAGTCCCCTCTCCCAGTCTGAGTGGCCCAGGGAGAGGGGCAGGGGGCACACATCGTTTTGTTCCATGTCCATGGCTGGTCCTGGGAAGAGGGTTAGTTGGGAGAAACTAGAACTAAGATCCCTTTATATACTCTGCCTGAGCCACTCATTTTGTGCTGAAGGCTTTACCCTGCCACCCTTTTATTCTAATGATTCCCCAAATAGTACCTCTGGCTCTGACTTCCCTTTTGATCTCCAGGCCTACCCAACTGCCCATGTGTCTTACAGGCTTCACAAACTCAACCTGTCCAAAACAAAGTCATGCCTCCCAACTGGTTCCCCTCCTCAGTGAAAAACAGTAATTTCAGTTATCTGTTGAGCTCTATGCTAAGTGCTTTAAAAATATTCTGGCCCCTGAAATGTTTTCTAGAGTAACACATCAAAGGTAGGGGTAATTATTCCCTATTTTAGAAAGGAGGAACGTGAGGGTCAGGGAAATTTTAATTAATAGACTCAAACTCAGACTTAATAAGCAGAAGAGTGGCCATTTGAATTCAGGTCTGTCTTACGTCAAAGCCACTTTCTCCCACAGAGGTTTATCACCCTGCACCAGTCCCAAGCTGGAAATCTGGAACACATCCCAGCTTCTTCTGTTCCCTCACTTCCTTTCCTACCCCCACCCCAGCCTGATCCTCTTTCCTTTCTTCTTCACCACGCTACCCCTCTTCTTTCTATTCTAACTCCCTGTTCTGCTGCAGGCATTGCTATCTTTGCCCTGGTCTCAGTATCTCTTTGGCAGTGGTCTCAGTGTCTCTTTTCATCAGCAGAGTGAGCTTTCTAAACCTAAATCATAATCTGGGCATGCCATTCTATCGTATCTTTGGTTAGCAGACCCTTCCAAGACTCTCTAGGCCCCTTTAAAGTAAAACCCAAATATAACAAAAGGGCCCTTGATGGACTAGTTCCTGCCTCTCTCTCTAGCCTTTTCTCTTACTACTCTCTCACCATCTAAGCTGTCGCCATATTGTACTATTTGTAGTTCCTGAACAAGTGCTGTTCTCTCGCACCTGTGTGCCTCTGCACATTCTGCTCTCCTGCTTTAGAAAGCAGGTCTTCCTTTTTCCACTTGACTAATACCCTCTGAGAAGAAGCCTATATACATATATTTCTGTCTCCCACTGTAGACTTAAGTTCTACATGCCAGGGACTACATTTAAAAACCCACAATATAGTGCTGGCACAGAGTAGATGTCAGTAAACGTCAGGACACTTGTTTAGCCATCTACTAGATGTGCTTATTCTTTTGTTCTTGCTTGGCTTCTTCAGTGGGGCTCCTCAGTGACTCTTTCATGTCACCGAAGCTTTATAGTGTTCCAGCCAGACCTTGAGGCAATGATCTGCATCTGGGGTGGTCGGGGGGCTAGAGAACTAGGCCCAGATGGACACACACAGGAGCATGTTTTCCCAGTAGCCATCTAGATAGATTTAGAGCTACTGTGCTTGCCAACATTTTATCTAGAGACCCAAGAGGGAGACCCTGGACAAGGGACACAGATTGTGGACATACTTGTCAGGCTTGAGGTCACGGTGCACGATGCCGTAGTTGTGTAAGTACTCCAGGGCCAGCACAGTTTCCGCAAAGTATAGACGCACCATGTCCACAGGCAGGGCCCCAATATTCTTCAGCAGAGTGGCACAGTCTCCCCCTGCAACAAGCCCAGGCTACCATGAGGAAAGGATTCAGTTCCCTGCTCTAGCTAGCCAGCTCCCATCTGGCAGTTTCTGAGGTCCCAGAGGAGACAGCTTCATGGAATATCCTGGTGCTGGAGACTCTGATTCTAGCCCCTTTGCTGCTGGCATGGGTGGGAGACAGGGTGATATGGCTTGGCTGTGTCTTCACCCATAGCTCATCTTGAATTGTAGCTCCCATAATTCCCATGTGTTGTGGGAAGGGACCTGGAGGGAGATAACTGAACCATGGGAGTGGGTCTTTCCCATGCTATTCTCGTGATAGTGAGTAAGTCTCATGAGATCTGATGGTTATTTTTATTTATTTATTTTTTTGAGGCAAAGTCTTGCTCTGTCACCCAGGCTAGAGTGCAGTGGTGTGATCTCAGCTCACCGCAACCTCTGCCTCCTAGGTTCAAGCAATTCTCCTGCCTCAGCCTCCCGAGTAGCTGGGATCACAGGCATGCACCACCACACCCAGCTAATTTTTGCATTTTTTGTAGAGATGGGGTTTTGCCATGTTGGTCAGGCTGGTCTCGAATTCCTGACCTCGGGTGATCCACCTGGATCAGCCTCCCAAAGTGCTGGGATTACAGGCATGAGCCACCACGTCCGGCCCATCTGATGGTTTTATAAAGGGGAGTTTCCCTGCACAAGCTCTCTCTCGTCTGCCGCCATGTGAGACATGCCTTTCACCTTCTGCCATGATTGTGAGGCCTCCCCAGCCACATGGAACTGTAAGTCCATTAAACCTCTTTCTTTTGTAAATTGCCCAGTCTCTGGTATGCCTTTATTAGCAGCATGAAAATACACAGGGTATGGAGGGGGGTGGAAAGTAAAGTGAATCTGCTGATAGCTGTCATGGACATTTTTCAGGCCAGAGAGGAAAGGAACCCAGGCCTTTATTAAAAGTAATGGCAAAAATGCAATTACTTTCGTACCAGCCTAGTATTTTAGGACAGGAATACTGCATATTGTAAACACATCTGGCTGAGACGTTAACATTTGTTCATGTTACTTCCTTCTTACTGGGTTTTAGTTTCTGAGTAAAGTAACACTATGAACTCCCAGCATGTACCCACTAAACACTAAAGGACAGTTTTGTTCAGCTTCAGCTTCAAGACTAGGCACGGTGTCTTTAGAGGCTGTACACACAGTGAGGTGAGAGGGAAGGCCACTGGCAAAGCTGCTGCCTCTCTCCAGAACTATGCCCCATGTTGCTCTTCTGTTCTACTCCCAGAGCATTTTACTTGGTTTTGCTTGGCCTTTGCAAGCCAGTCAGGGTAATTAATGGCTTTCCTTTCTTCTGAGGGTCCAGATGCAATCTGCCTAGCACCCAATCCTGGGCTTTTGCAGCTCTGCTGCCTCCTCTGTTGCTGTCTGATATCAGCAGTAGAGAGCGTGCAGGCTTTGGGGTGCAAGATTCCATAGCTGCTGGCCTGCTACATCCTATCCCAGCCCATGAATGCCCATGAATGCCTCTCATGGTAGAGGCAGGGAGCTTTGTGCCCACTGTGGCCAAATGGTCTCTGTGATCTTGAGGCAGAAACCAATGCCAAAGGTGGACTGGAAAGCTGGGCCCTGAAACTTCACCTCCGTACAAAGCTGCTGGTCCCTGTTTAAGGCTAAGTCTCAGATTGTGCCTTGGCCTCCATGCCAGGCCACCTTTGCCTCAGTACCTTCAACGTACTCCATCACCATGCACAGGTGGCGCTTGGTCTCAAAGGAGCAGAACATGCTGACCACAAAGGGGTTCTCAGCGAAAGTCAGTATGTCACGCTCCACGAAGGCCTGCTGGATCTGGTTCCGTAGGATCAGGTTCTGCTTGTTGATCTTCTTCATGGCAAAGCGCTGCCGGGTGGACTTGTGCCGCACCAGGAATACGGCCCTGGGAAACACAGTCCGGCCCATCCCCCATGGACCCTCAGCACCTGAGCTGTGCTCTCTGCCACCCAAACTGCCTTCTCTCACACCTTAATTAATGCAGAGAACAAGGGGGCAAGGGCATGCATATCAATGAGAAGGGTCTGGGACCCCTTGGTCCATAGAACTCTTAAATTTCTTGATAGACCATGTCCTGATGACATGGCTCAATGCTTCCCCAGAGCTCAGGGAAGGGAGGATGCGTGGTAGTAAGAGGCTTGGGAATCTTGTCTGGGAAAGGAACAATGATCGGATGTCAGAGGAATCTGAACTCCTGCCCACCCAGGAGGCTTCTGGGAGTGAGAAGGTCCACCCCGAGGCATCTGCCCAGAGGACTGGGCAGCATACACTCTCACATGGAAGAGACCAAAGGCTGACCTGGCTTCAGTCCTGGCCACACCCTGACCCCTGCCTTTACCCATAGGCGCCATTGCTGATGAGCTTAATGGTCTCGAAGTCCTCTTCAGAGGGTGTCTTTTTAGACGGCAGAGATGCCCCACGGCCCTGGAAGACAAGGGAAAAGGCAGGAGATAGGCATGCTTCTCAGAGCCCAGATCCTTGCAGAAGCTGTGGCTCTAGCATCTTCTCAGCTCTCAGCTCTAGTGCAGTCTCCTGCCCATTCTTCTGGGAGTAGAATGACTTCTCAGCGTTTGCTGTCACCAACTCCCCCATCCCTTCCTCAGATACTCTCTTAAAGAGAATTCATAGCTCTTTGCTTCACAGGGTCCAGGCTCCAGGAATGGGGTAGGAGCTGAGGGTTTTTACCTCAATAGAATCATCTGTCTCTGGAGTGTCAGGACTGTCACAGCTGCTCAACTGGGCCATTTCTGGAAACAAAGACACAAGAGAAAAGTGTGCGTGGCAATGTCAGGTATCTCAGCAGTATCCTCAGATCACACAACAGGTGCATGTAGGGTAGGCATTAATGCTTTTTGCATCAGCCTAGGATGTGAATTCAGTCCCACGGCACTATACCCAATGTAGTCCCAGCTTTTGGATCAGGAAACAAGCCAAATCCTACTGCTACTCTCATTTCCAGAAGTCCACTGCCATTCACAGGGCCTGGCAAATTCTATAAACTTGGGACATTTCCTGGAAAACAGGGCCTGAAACTGG
Source organism: Nomascus leucogenys (assembly GCF_006542625.1). Taxonomy (NCBI): domain Eukaryota; kingdom Metazoa; phylum Chordata; class Mammalia; order Primates; family Hylobatidae; genus Nomascus; species Nomascus leucogenys. The sequence continues at coordinate 14,891,911 of NC_044392.1, read as the reverse complement.
GTTACTAGTTCCCATCCTGCTGGCCAAGACTGCTTCACTGGATGGGGCTGGGAAGCACAGAAGGCAGGAGCAGGATACCTACAGACCAGGGACTTGGAAGCCCATGGTTGCTGCAGGGGTTCAGCAGGAAGCCCAGAAGAATGGCGATATCCTCTGAAGCCCTGTGTTAGACCACCCCAAAGACACAGGAAGACCCGTAAGGTGGCCAAGAGGAGAGGCAAGTTGCAGAGGAGGTGACCATTTTTGCAAATGTGATTGTGGCCCTTTGTTGTTGACCTCTTTGGAAATGAGGTTCTAAATGCAACTCAGCCGGGCCAATGCAATCCAGGTTGGGATCTATCACACAGATGTGAACAGCAGTTCCAAAGTAAAGACGGTTTTGTCACAGAGATCACAGTGTATCTCCTAAAATCCTGAGGCCCCCGGGGCCATGTTGTGTCCATGTCCAAGCTAAGTCTCTTTTCCAAGCAGCTTCCCTGCTATTAGAGCTTGCCAGCAGCGGTGGGGCCTCTTTGCAGCCACTAGGCAGCATGCTCACCCTCTAGGGGATCCCGTGTGAGGCCCAGCTGGCTAACGATGTAGCGGGGAATGTCACATTTAATTCCTTGTCCCTCTTTGGCGTGGCCCTCAGCTGCTTCTAAAAGGTGGTAGAACTCTTCAGGGTCAAACTCCTGTACCAAGGGAGAGAGGTAGTCAGTGGTGACAGATATAAGCGAAAGCTGCTGGCCTCTTTGGTTTTAGAGCATATAGTAGACTGAGATGAACAAGACTTTCTCTGTGATAGGACACTCCCACCCCTGAATATTCAGAAACAACATGATTCAGGGATCACAGGAATGGGGACAAAGATGTCTTACAGGTCACCTCCAGATTGGACATACTAAGCATATGCTGTCTTCCTGGCAATAAGAACTAGAGGTTTTACTCTAAAGAGAGCTCAGCCTATTGTTCTGGTCCCATGCTTTCCATCAGCCAGGTGGCACTGTCTGGTGTATTCAGATGCCCAGTCCACAGCAGTCCTGGCACACACTCAATTATGGCTCACAAGAGCTTTGGCACAGCCCTACTGGTGCATGTATACCTTTAAATATTTACTGGGCACCTCCTATGTGCTAGAGGCTGGAGATCCATTGAAAAGCACAATCCTTGTCTGCACATAATAACTGAGTGCCTACTAAGTGCCACACACTGGGTTAAACCCTCTAGCAAGTCTTTGACCTCACTGAGGAAATCAAGGCTCGCAGGGATGCACTGATTTGTCCATAATCACGGAAGTAGGAAGGAACAGAAAACCAGCATTCAGCCCAGGTCTGACTCCAAGCCCCTGCTTAGCCAAGGACTTCATGTTCCTGAGGGAGAGGCTCTAAGCTCTATCACAGCACTAGCCTCTGCTCTGAACTCTGTTCTCATTCCCTGTGGCCTCACTGTTTCAGAGAACTGTACCTATCTGGATATAACCTACGCCAGACCTGGAAGTCCTTTTAACTTCTTATCCTTCCTTAGCTCCTATTTGGTCAGAATGTCTCTCTCATAAATACCCCTCTAATCCACCTCTTTCTCTCTGTTATCCTACCATTCATTGTCTGAGTTCTGGCACCCCATCTCACATGCATTGCTTTGAGTACCTCTGCCCTGATGTCCCTGGCTCATCCTGCCCTCTCTTCCAATTCACTATCCATGTTGCAGCCAAAGTAATCTTTCTCAGGATGTAATATTTACACAGAAATAAATAGGAACCAATTACTGATACATGCAACAACATGTATGAATTTCTACAAACATGCTGAGTGAAGGAATTCAGAACATACTACAGAAACCACACAGAAACATGGTTTCATTTCTAGGAAACTGTACACAAGGCAAACCCATCCCTAGTGAAACAAAGCAGGTAAGTTATTGTCTGGGAGCAGGAGGAAGACAGGACTGACTTCAAAGGGGCACAAGGGAACTTATATGATAGAAATATTCTCTATGTCAGCTGTGGCTATGATTCTACAAGTGTGTATTTGTTAAATCTCAATGAACTGTACCATCAAAGGGATATATTTTATTGTATGAAAATTATACCTTAATAATATTAAGAAAAAAGTAAATGTGGCCATGTCACATTCTTACCTAAACTTTCTGGTGCCTCCAAGTGGTCATAAGGGTAATGAAAAACTCCAGAGCCGAGAACCCGACACCCTCCGTGACCCTGTCACAGCCTACCTTCCAGGCTTATCCCTCAGCACTTCTTCAAATCCACCCTGTGCCCCACTGAATGCTCCTTCCCATGCTCCCGATCTGGGAAACTTAGACTCATCCTTCAGTTTGCTGAATAAGCCTCAGGTCCCCCAGGGAGCATTCACTGAATGTTCCTTCCAGGGAAGACTAAAGCACTTCCTTTTCCAGGTTCCCGTTACGCTGTGTACTGACCTCAACTGCAACACTTCTTGCAGTATTGTAATTACTATTTACATGTCCTCATGCCTTATGCTTCCCAACTGCACTGTAGAGGAAACATCCCAAGATCAGAAACTGTGCTTTATTCATATCTGTATCTCCAGTGTCTAGCATGAAGTAGGTACTCAGTCAAGTATTGCTGAAGATAAAATGAAGGACTCAACTTGTGCACACTAAACTGGGCTATGCTCCTGATGCTTCTCATCCCCAAGACCCCCACTGATGTGAGCCCTGCTCATGTGGGGGTGGGCTAGACTAATAATTCTCCCTGCCACGTCCCCTTAGGACCATACATTTGTCCTCAAAAAAACCTGTTTAGTCCCCCAATGGTGGCAAATCATACTTAAATAAGGACCTAAGCAACAGAAATGGCAGTGGTTACCACCACAGTTTTGCTGTCATCAGGATACTTCCTCTATAGCCCTCCTCTAAATCTGCCCACCCGACTTTCCTAGAGTCCACTCACCAGGCATTCCAGGAGACGTGCTGGGCGGGCAATGACAATCATCAGCTTTTTCACCAGCTGCATCACAAAAGCCACTTCTGAGCTCTCTGAGCGCTCATGAGCCTATAGAGAAAAGAAGCGTTGCTTAATCTATTGGCCCAATGTGGCTGGGCTAAGCAGGACCAGACAAGGCAGAGCTGACTCCAGGGAGAAACAGTTCGGTAGCATAGAGAGCTCCGCAAAGCAAGGAACTCAGAGAAGGCTGGCTGGCTGTGAGAGGGAGCGGGTTGCTCATAGGGAACCATTTGAGCTTTAGAACACTACATGACACCAAGAAATGCCCCTGTACCTGCTCCTCCATCCAACAAGCCTCACTTACCCTCCAGACCCCAGCTCAAGGGGCAGCTCTCAAGGGCGCCTTCACTGACGTTCACTTTCCACCCTAGACTGTAAGGAGTAGAAAGACTTCAAAGCCGAGGAGTGATATGACCAGAAAGGTACTTCAGAAGGATCACTCTGGCTGCAGTGTAGAGAGTACGCTAAAGACGGCAAGGCTAAATGCAGGAAAACCCATTAGCAGGCAATTCTAATAATTCAGATGAAAAAGGCATAGGTCAAGGCAGAAAATGCAAACAAGGGGACAGACGTGGGCTACTGCAGAAGCAGATAAGCGGTGAAAGAAGCACGAACAGAAGGCAACTACAACTTCAATTTTAGGAAAATTTCAATGAATAAGTGAAATAGTAACTGTAAGAAGCCATTTAGGTGATAGGTAAAGAATGTACTGCATTTGGTTTTAGAGAAAGAACAGCTAGGCAGAAAAGATAAGCTCAGTTCTGGGCGTGTAGAGTTTCAGGCACCTATATGAGAGTCTCTTGGGTATCTGCTTGGCCCATGGGCCTTTCTCTTTTTTCCTGAGAACTGCTCTGGTTTCTAGGAGCCACATTTGTACTGTGTGTCTGCACCTTCCCTCCCACCTCTAATAGCTGACCAGACAGGATCACTTTCCTAGGAATTTAAAAAAGGATAGAAAGACAATTGTTAACGTCAGTGTGGCAGAACTGTTTAAGAACTGTGAAAAGGGATGGCCATACCTACCATGGAAATAGAGGAAAAGATGCATACAGAAAAAGGAAGAATGAAGACTTCCTGAGCTTCCCGGAGCTTCTGGTTTCTAGTTCTGGTTCCTTCTTAAGGCCTGGTTATATCCCTCACTTCAATTCTCTAAGACCTACCCCCTTTATTCTTATAATGCTTCCCTTTACTGTTTAAACTATTCTGAGTCAGTTTCTATTAAGTGCAACCAAAGAATAAGAACCAATATGGGGAAGTCAAAGTGGAGGAGTCCAGCAGGCAGCTGGGTGCACTGATCTGAAGCTCAGGAGAACAGTAAGAGTGGCAGCCACATGTGGGAGTCCTCAGCGTAGAGATGACAACTGAAGACATGGGAGCAGGTGGCAAGACATCAGAGAGAGAGTGGAGGAAGGAGAAAGGGGAGACCAGGCATGCAGGATGGTGCCCTGTGACACACCAGTAGGAAGAGGTGGGCAGCAAAGGAACTTGTGAAGAGGCAGCAAGACTGGTGAGAACGGTGAATTGACAACTGGGGAAGGAAGTTTAGGAAGTATTCACTGTGCTCCATGGAGAGGTGGCAGAAGATGGGAACTGAAAGTGGCCATAGGATTTGGCAATTGGCCAATGAGTTCCTTGGTGAATTTTGCCTGAACAGTTTTGATAGACTGGTGGGAAGGGAAACTGGAAGGCAGAAGATTGAGTAGTAAATAGGATACAAGGAAAGAAAAACAGTAAATGAGGACTTTTCTTCTTTTAAAGTATTGGTTATGAAATGAAGAGAAAGGTTGAGCAGTTGGTGAAATCTCATTTATTCATTTAAAACCTGTCTCCTGTTCCCAACACACATATACACACACACGAGAAGAAAAAGAATTGCTGTCTTTAACATGTTCTCTTGGCTGTTCATGCATACCACATGGTACTGTCATGCTGTTTCATAAAGAGCTGTCTGTCTCTACAGCTACACTGCTGGGTCTAGTGAGTAAAGAGGCTCTGTGTCTTTTTATTTTATTTTATTTTTTTTTGAGACAGAGTTTCACTTTTATTGCCCAGGCTGGAGTGCAATGGCATGATCTTGGCTCACCGCAACCTCCGCCTCCTGAGTTCAAGCGATTCTCCTGCCTCAGCCTCCTGAGCAGCTGGGATTACAGGCATGCATCACCATGCTCAGCTAATTTTGTATTTTTAGTAGAGATGGGTTTTCTCCATGTTGATCAGGCTGGTCTGGAACTCCCGACCTCAGGTGATCTGCCTGCCTCAGCCTCCCAAAGTGCTGGCATTACAGGAGTGAGCCACCGCACCTGGCCCTTTTTCTTTCCTCAAATGCTAAGCCTAGCAGAGTGCCTCCTATACAGCAGATGTCAGTCAATGTTTGTTGACTGTTTGAAAATGTATGATCTTAGGCTCTGGAATAAGCCAAACCTGGGATTGGGTCCTGGTTTTGCTACTTAAAAAAATCAGTTATCTTGAGCTAACTTAGTTTCCTTATCTGTAAATTTAGGAAATAATATTAAGTACCTTCCTTACAGAGTTGTGAAGATTTAATCAGATAAATTAAATGAGGTAATATAGTGTCTAGCATGTATTAAATGCTCCATAAATGTTACTTTGATTATTCTAAAATCTGATCAGGTCATTTTTCAATTTGTCACATTGGATGATACCCACTGCCTTCATGATACAATCTAAGCTCTTCACAAGGCCGTTCAGCATCTGGCCCCCAGTCCAATTCTTCCAATTCATCTGCCAGCTGGTCGGGTGTAGTGGCTCACACCTGTAATCTCAGCACTTTGAGAGGCCGAGGCAGGGCGATCACTTGAGGTCAGGAGTTTGAGACCAGCCTGGCCAACATGGTGAAACGCCAGGCTAATGTAGAGAGGGGGTCTCACTTTGTTGCTCAGGCTGGTCTCAAGCTCCTGGGCTCAAGTGATCCTCCCATCCTGGCCTCCCAAAGTGCTGGGATTACAGGCATGAGCCACTGTGCCCAAGCAAGAGGTTGTTTATGCTGTCTCCTAGCTTCAGTGAACTCCTACCTGTTTGTTAAGATCTAGCCTTCCCTGAACTTTCCACAAAGAGTCAGCATATCCTCCTCTGTGCTCAGAACCTGCTTATCTCTAGTGCTCATCAATCACATTGTATTGTAGTCAGTGGAAGTGAGAGAATTCATATAAAGCATTCAGTGTAGTAATAGCTGTTATTTTTATTAAGTACATGTTGATGGGTCTGTAACCCCATCGATGGCAAATTCCCTAAGATAGAGCCTGCACTGAATTCTTTTCTGCATTCCAAGGGCTTCACAAATTAGGGAACAGATCAACAAACTGGCTGCAAATTCAGTGCTCTTCCTATTGTATCAAACAACCTAACCGCACAAGCAGTCAGTCTGGGAAAATGCCTAAAGGTTTTGGGCAAGGCTCTGACTTTAGCATTTTAGAAGATAAATCTTAAACATACCAGGAAACTTGGAAGTTACTCTCCATTAATCCTTTATCTGATGCAGTAATCCTGATTCCTATATGTCTCTCGGGTACCCCTTTCCGTTGCTGGAAAACTGTCAGAAAGCTTTTGTTGAACAGAAACAAACAGCTACCAGTGATTTTCATGGGACTCTGGCTTTCTAAAGTTATACTTCTACAGTGTTTCATTTTAAGTATTTCTTCTGAAATCACAAAAAGATATTTTTGTAGAAGGAACTACTTTTTCACCTATTAAATCAAAACCTTTCTCGCTGTAACTTCTGCCCACTGGACTAATTATGTCTTTCAGGGGTACTAAGAACAATCTGCTCTCTTTTATATATGCGAAACTTTCCACTACTTGACAACAATAATCATGATCATCTTTAGTCACCCTTTCTCTAGATTCAACTGTTCTCTGAAAATTTGTTTAAACTCCCTGCTCCTTCTTATTTCTAGATGAGCACACTGATGTCCTTTTGATCACTAGCCCTGGGCCCTCAGCTCAGTTGGTACTACTCCAGAGAGAGAGGTCTTGGTCTGGAGGTAATAAGGGGTTCTGGACTGGGAAATTCTCTAGTGACGTGATGAGCTCTGGGGGGACAGGCACATCCTCTCTCTCCCAAACTGTATTAATGGATAACATGGAGCCACTGTGGTCTGAGTGAGATGGCATCTGGCCACCTTAATCAAGAGGCTGATAGCAAAGGAAGCGCTCGTGCAGGAAGCAGTGCTTAAGAACTCTCACGTGCTTTGGTCTTGGCCATCTCTGGATTACTTTACCTTTAGCCTCCCAGAGATTTTTTCACACCAGGGAGGATCAGGTCTCAAAACATGTAAGTCCCAACTGAGAACTTCTCACCATGAAAATGGCTAAACCCATCGTGCAAGCTTCATACCTGTTTTCCCTTGGCTGAGGATAAACAGTCTGAAGCCTCGCTTAAACCAGTATTTCCAGTAGAAGAAAGCCCGTCACAGCCACTGGAGCCACTTTTTGGCTTTGGGTAGCAAACCTCCTAGTCAAATACTTATGACTACTACCCATGGTGGAGCTTCGCGTAATACAACAAAGTAATACAATTTTGGATTTAGAAAAGGAACAGAAGTGACTTCCTTTGATACCAAGCAGGCTTCTCTCAGTATTGCAGGGGACTGAGGAGGAATCTAAGTCCCTCAGCTCTACCTTTGAGGGTGGGTAACAAGCAGTCTGTGAAGACTGAGAATACCACTAATGCCCTGATCTTAGCTTGGGATTATGAATCCAATACCAGGTGGAGGTTTTTTCAGAACCCCAGCACAAGGACACTCACATCTTGTAAAAGTTTCTCCAAATTCTCTTGAAGTTCGTAGAAGTATTGTGATGTAATGAGGCCACTCTGAGATTTATCCAGGCAGTCTCGGGCCATCTCAATCACCTGATGATGAATAAAGCTCAGGGCTCCATCTGCCAAGGGCAGCACGCTGTCTGGAGTGTTGGAGGAAATAAATTCTGCTAGTCGCTCTTCCATTTGTGCAGTGGCCTGGGAAGAAAAGCAAGAAAGAAACACTTCCCTTCTAGTTCCAGCTCAGTTGGAGCTAAGCCTGAAGGACCTGGAAATAGCAAAATAATGGGCTCCCTGTGATCCTGGTTTCCTTACACTGCATTTGGGAAACCTGATAACTGAAGACGTTAATAGATCACCTTCAAGTAAAGTCAACTCAAGATGCCTTAGCTTTATATTCAAGGCCCTCTTTCACCTGGTCTTGCCCATCTCCCCCAACTCCCTCCAGGGCAAGCTCTTTTGCTGTAAGGACACACAAGTGTTTGCTATCTTCCTCTTTTACTATGCTGTTTCATGCCTGTTTATGCTGTTCCCTGTGTGTGGCTTTTTCACTCTGCCAAGCCTGCCTGGCAAACTCCTAATTCTCCTTCTAATCTCAATTCAAATATTGTGTCTCCTCTGGGAAGTCTTTCATTTCCCCAGGCAAATGGGTTTCCATTCCTCTGTTCTTCCACTGGACCTCCCAACTGTGTAAACTTAGTGCATGGGCACTGCTGGTTTCTAAACTGGGAAGTTCTTTAAGTGAGAGTTTCATTTATCTCAGGATCCTCTTACTTAACACCTTAGGACCCCAAGGGAGCTAGGCAGGTGCTTGGAGAGCTGCTTAGTGAACCTGTCTGGTCACAGATGGTGAGTTGGAATGGGGGGACTGTGGATAGGAACATGACCCTGGCCTGGATCCCCAGCAGAGGAGAATGGAGGTCTGGCTCCAAACCTCTTAGGGACCTAACTACACAGTCATGTCAAAATGACAGATACACATCTGTGAACGATTTCTTAGCTGCCTATCTAAGACTCTGCCTTATTTCTTTTGCTACCAGGTGGTGATTTCTGATTTCCAGTGTGTGTTTAGGCAAATGTATACCTACATACCTATATATGTGGTGTGTCTACGTGGAGAATGAAAGAGGAAGAAGGTGAAAAAGTGGGAGTAGAGGAGAAAGAAGGAAGTGAAGGAATCTTAACACATTTTCTCCAACAATAGTTCATCCTATAGGAAGGAACTGGAAACATGCCTATAAACACAAACATCCAATGCTACAAAAACACCTAATATACAAGGAGGAGGAGGAGAAGCATGAGATACATTTCTCAACATTATATACTCCCAAACTTCATAAACACCATATACATCAAAATGAATTCCTAGGTGTTTGTTCTGCCTCCTTCTTCACGCTTATTTTCTAGTGCCCACTCCAAAGCTGGAAGGCACAGACCACAGGGCATGGGTTCTGCAGTCCAGTATCCCCTCTCAGTCAGGAACAGGGCCTATCTTCAGGAGGCCAGGTCACAGCGTACAGGCATGTGGTGTTGAAAAAGACATGCAAATGGGGCCAGGTACAGTGGCTCATGCCTGTAATCCCAGCACTTTGGGAGGCTGAGGCAGGTGGATCACCTGAGGTCAGGAGTTCGAGACCAGCCTGGCTAACATGGCAAAACCTGTCTCTACTAAAAATACAAAAATTAGCCGGGCTGGTGGCGCATGCCTGTAGTCCCAGCATCTCAGGAGGCTGAGGCAGGAGAACTGTTTGAACCCCGGAGGCAGAGGCTGCAGTGAGCCGAGATGGCGACATTGCACTCCAGCCTGGGTGACAGAGCAAGACTCCATCTCTTAACAAAAAAAGAGACATGCAAATGGGAAACAAGATCCTAGTTCCATATACAAGGAGGTTCACAGCCAAGCAGCAGAGTTATGAATGCTACTTCTCAGCTATCTCAGGATAACAACCTACTTTCCTCCCTCAGCATTTTCCTGCTTGAAAATGAAAATTCAAATGTTAGCAAGCAACTCTGAGATCTGTCTCCCACTCCTACTGCTCTCTCTGGCCTTCTTGCCAGTGCAGCCTACTTCTGTCTGTGTACTCTGACACCTGGTAATGAGGTGCTGCTTAAGAAATCTCTATCAAATGAAGATGCCACCAGAGGGCAAATCCTGCAATGAGTGAACCCTGACTCACGGATCCTCATATGCACAGTGAGAAGTAAAGCCTCCAGTTCTTTCTTTCCTCTTTAATACATGGTGGGATCCCTTTCTGACATTCCCTCTGGATAACTCTACTTCTGGGTAGTGAAGAAACAAAGGCTCTGCAAATACAGTTCCCAAACTCATATCCTGCTGTCTCCTTCTCCAGCAGTCTGGAAGCCCTTGTTGCTGTGTCCACAGCCTCCTGGCTGACTTTCTGTTCTTCTTCTTGGTTACCTCTGGAGGCATTACTTCATTCCTTCACTCCAGAGTCTTCCCATTGGGGCTGGCTGTAGGCAGCCACCCTGAGGGGTATTGCCACTCTCCTTTTAAATGGATCCTTACCTTTGGGAATCTTTCTTTGTACACATGATTCATCATTATGATTTCACTGTCAAAGGAAACTGGGGATCGTCCAGGACTAAAAAAGAAAGAAATGATTGTGTTACTTTAGTGCTATGGAACTATCAAGAAGAAAGATGGTCATCCCCAGAGACCCTGCCCCTCCCACCATCTTCAGCAGCTACATATCCCACTTTAATGGGTACTGAGGAGCCTTTCTTATTCCTGGAGTTTCCAGTGTACCTTGTTCAGTTCAAAATGGTACTATATGGAGCTAGGCTTGGTTTTCACAAAGACCTCTTCCAGGCTAGAAAGACCTAGAAAGGCACCTACTCCTAAGCTCACTGGTGGCTTTCCCAGGATAACCTCCCCCGGAGTAGGATTCTCTGTGTCCTCTTAGTTTTGGTCAATAGGGTTGGGTGTGCCCCAGCATATTCTTGGGAACAAAACAAATAAGAAAACTACCAAAGCAACCAAAGGAAGACGGTGCACACGTACATTTTTTTCCAAACTAGCTGCAGCCATGGACCTAACTTGGGGATGAATGAGGCCAGTCCAGACTGTTGTGAGTTATACGTCTGGGTCATTTACTGAAGGCAGCTGATATGTTTTCTGCCTTAATTTATTATCTTCCCTGATAACTTAAATCTTCCCGTCTGGCTCATGTGTTGTTATATCTCCTTAAAAAATTTCCAAGTTGGAGCCACACAGTTGAGTGGATATGTGGGTCTTGCCCAGTTTACTGCCTGTGACACATGATCCAAGATGTGCTAGGTTCACAACTGTCCCACTCTTTCTTCCCTGGAATGTGCCATGTTTTGCCTGCTGTACTGCTGCACATTACCAAGGATTTAAGAGTAATATAGCAGGGATTTCTCTGAGCATCACCGTGGGCCTCTCAATCTCAACTGGCCTAAAAGGTACCCTTCTCTGTCTATGGGTTGTTGAGAACACCAAGACTCAGGTGTTCCTCTGTGACACAGAGAAAGGCACTGGAGATTCACACCTGCTCGTTTGTATGCTTGATCCTTTGCACTGAAGCCTCAGATACCATCTTCATCAATCTCTGAACCTGAACCAATCATTGTGGTCTGGCCCAGCTTACTCCCTGTCACTCCTGGTGCAGTGCCAGCATTACCTGAGGGGATTCTTTCTAGGAGGAACTGCTGCTCCTCTGGGATCCTACCCTGCACATCTTAGCCAATTAATTACTTCTTAGGGACCCTGCAAAACTGAGCTCGGTCATTAAAGTCATGTTCATTTTAATCTCCATCACCTTCCTTAACCTAAAATTCTGGCACTGATTTACCAGCTAACGCCGAAGAGAAGCGAAAATTAATCAGCAGCTGTTAAGGTTAGTCTGGTTTGATGAAGATGTGCCCAGGTGATTCACAGAATAAAGACATATTCAAATGGACATTTAATTCTGCTTTTGAAATGGGCTTCTTCTCCGTGCCAGCAACCTGTCTTCAGCAGCAACTTTTTTAGCTGGCCTAGATCATACACCCAGGGCCAATGGGTTCTGGAGCCTGATAACGATCAGAATTGATGATACCATTGTTCTCCTTTTACTGGATGTAATCTAAAGTATATTTCTGCTGCTAACTACCTTTAAACAGAAAAAGAGAGGGACCACTTGACAGTATTGTTAAATACCTCCTGGGGTGATGGATTGAGCTGTACCTGAAGCCAAAAATAGCTTGGGCTTTGTTGAACTCGACTCACTCAAGCTGGCCAATGTATTATGCCAGGGGTTAGCAAACTACAGCCTGCAGACTAACTATGGCCTGCTACTTTTTTTTTTTTTTTTTTTTTTTTTTGGTAAATAAAGTTTATATATTATTTGTGGATACTTTCATACTACAACAGCAGAATTGAGGAATGTGACAGAGATATATGGCCTATAAAGCCTAAAAATATTTACTGTCTTGGCCCTTTATAGCATAAGTGTGCCCACCTCTGTCCTATGCAAACAAGCTGAAATCCACATGCACTGGGACAGTGGGCAGACAGCACCCTCACCTGAGGCTCCGGGAGCGAGGCCGCATGGCTGGGGACTGCCGTCCTTCCTCATCTGGTACGCTCTCTGTGCTGAAATGCTTCGTCAAAAAGTGCAGCTCATCAGCTGTAGGCTGGAAAGGCAACTGATGCAGCTTTTCCTGTGAGGAGCATGATGACTAGAAGGGAAAACATTAAGAAGTGGCATTAAAGACATGTCCCAGAGCAGTCCAAGAATGGGGAAGGACTGAAAATGGTCAGGGAACTTCCCAGTCACTATAAACCCAAAGCAGGTCTTCTTTCCCCTACTCCCTTAGCCTTGCCTGTGCTTGATCCTGTTTTTCTCCAGCCCTTCAGAGCCCTCAGCCCTGAGGAATTCAATATACTGGAGTCCTTCAAGGGTTGTGCAGGGAGTTGGGCCCAGACTTTCATGGAATTTTAGAACTGCAAAAGTAGTTAATAAATCATGCTTCCTCACTTGGGACATGTTTTAGGTGTACCCAGCTGCAAATAACATCCCCTTAAGTTCTCCCTTCCACAATCTTGAGAGAGCCCACCCTGGGGGCAGCTCAGCGATGTTTCCTTTTGGCCGTTGTCTGGAGGAGAAGTGCCTTTGCTGCGGCTGTGAAGGCTGCGCCCAGACTCACTCAAGCTGGCCAATGTATTATGCCAGGGTTTAGCAAACTATAGCCTGCAGACCAACTATGGCCTCGTGTCCAGCAGGCAAGAAAATCCAGCAGGGAAGAAAATTACTTTTACATCTGGACCTGAAGATTAGGCTTGACCTGAAAACACTCATGAATTCTAAACATGGCTCAGTGACTGAGGAATCCTCACAACAGCACTGCCAATCTCAACAGGCCGTCTGAGGGAGGGTGCTCGGCTATCACAGGACTTCTACAGGCATAGCTAATGCTGAAGCACCCATTCAGCCCCAGGATCAGGGAACTCCCCCCCATTACCTGACAAGACTGACAAAGAGGACAGGCAAGTCGAACACTGTCAGCCCAAGTTCTATTTACCAAACTGATCAATGATCTGGGTTTTTTTTGTTTGTTTTTTTTTTGAGACAGAGTTTCGCTCTTGTTGCCCAGGCTGGAGTGCAATGGCACGATCTTGGCTCACTACAACCTCCACCTCCCGGGTTCAAGTGACTCTCCTGCCTCAGCCTCCTGAGTAGTTGAGATTACAGGCATGTGCCACCATGCCCGGGTAATTTTGTATTTTTAATAAAGATGGGGTTTCTCCACGTTGGTCAGGCTGGTCTGGAACTCCCGACCTCAGGTGATCCGCCCGTCTTGGCCTCCCAAAGTGCTGGGATTACAGGCGTGAGCCACTGCGCCCAGCCTGTTTGTTTTTTCAGAGACAGGATTCTGTTCTGTTGTCCTGGATGGAGTGCAGTGGCATTATCATAGCTCACTGCTGCCTCAAACTTCTGGGCTCAAGTGATCCTCATGCCTCAGCCTCCCAAGCAGCTGAAACTGCAGGTGCATGCCACCATGTCCAGCTATTTTTTTTTTAAGTGACAGGGTCTTGCTGTGTTGTTCAGGCTGGTCTTTTGGAACTCCTGCTTTGACCTCTCAAAGTGCTGAGATTATAGGCCTGAGCTACCGCTTCCAGAGCCAAGGTTTAAATATCTAAATCCACTTAAGAATCAAAGCTAAAGCACCACACTGAGATAACTCTGTTGTCACAGGTTCAATAAACAAGTGAGAAATCAGCATTTCTTTTTGGCTAACAGTGCACATTTTCTCGCATAGAATGCTGTAATACATGAAGTTATAAACAGCTAGTGAGATGTCTCCACAGGGTTATTTCTTGGCCACATTTTAATAAATGATTTGGATCAAAGTTGCAAAAAGTATTCTTACCAGTTATAGCTAACATGAAACTAGTGAGGCAATGTAAACTACAGTGGGCAAAACTGGTGTTTTAAAGAATCCTAATAAGCTGGAGCAATGAGTTAAGTCTATTAAAATTTGCAGAAAAGGGATATTTACACATAGATGAGACTTACCTTGGTTCTAAAAAAATCACTTGCTTGAGTAAAGAGTTACGGGAAAGGGGATTTTTTTTTTTTTTTTGAGAGAGAGTCTTGCTCTGTCACGCAGGCTGGAGTGCAGTGGCGTGATCTCGGCTCACTGCAATTTCCACCTCCTGGGTTCAAGCGATTCTCCTGCCTCAGCCTCCTGAGACGCTGGGACTACAGGCGCGTGCCACCACGCCCAGATAATTTTTTGTATTTTTAGTAGAGATGGGGTTTCACCATGTTAGCCACGATGGTCTCGATCTCCTGACCTTGTGATCAGCCTGCCTCAGCCTCCCAAAGTGCTGGGATTACAGGTGTGAGCCACCGCGCCTGGCCCGGGAAAGGGGATGTTTAATAGAGAGAGATCTTAAACTTAACAGTTGCCAAAGACCAGTGACATCTTTGGATTAATGTGATAGTAATATCTAGGTTGGGAGAGGAAATGTACTCCTTTTCCCTGCTCGAGATTCAGGAATAAAGGCACACTGAGCAAGGAAGACCTGAAGAATGCTGCAAATAATGGGGATGGGGTCAGCAGGTCTACGGCCTGCTTCTATATGGCCTTCAAAGACTAAAACATTTACTCCACATTGGGGTCTTTACAGAAAAAGTTGGCCAACCTTGTCACTGTGGTTTTAATAAAAAGTTGCTCAGCTGGGTGTGGTAGTTCACGCCTGTAATCCTAGCACTTTGGGAAGCCAAGGCAGATGGATCGCTTGAGCCTAGAAATTTGGGACCAGCCTGGGAAACGTGATGAAACCCCCTCTCTACAAAAAATTAGCCTGCTACAGGGTGGTGGCATGCCCCTGCAGTCCCAGTCTACTTAGGAGGCTGAGGTGGGAGGATCATCTGAGCCTGGGGAGGTCGAAGCTGCAGTGAGCCGTGACTGCGCCACTGCACTCCAGCCTGGGTGACAGTGACACTCTTTCAAAAAAAAAAAAACAAGGTTGCTCAGTGAGGGCTTACTTAAGGGTCAATTGTGCATAGCAGCAATTAGTATAGCTCTTGTGTTTTAGGCTAAAACATTCTCCAAAAGAAATAAACACTTTAGAGACAGGTCCAGCTTTTTGTTTCATATGCATCAAACTTGGATATCAAATAACAATCACTCTTCCCTTCTTTTTTGAAAGAAAAAGGTGAAAAAGAGGGGGAGAGTCTACCAAGTGCTTCAGATATGAGAAAGGTGATCTGCTCTTGGTTCCAGTTCTAGAAATAAGGATGGAGGAGTAGGGGAAGTGTGCTTAGGAGTTCCCATATCTGGTCTCACTGTCAAAGCAAAAGTTCATCCTCAAGCTCTCCTCTGCCTCCACTAGAAGTAACTGATTCCCAGAGAGGGCACTGGTCATCCTTTCCGAAGGCACTTATGGAGCTGGCTATGGTTGGGAAGGCACCCCAGCCCTCTGTTGCACCCAACATCATCTCTCAGCAACCTCTCTTGAGTTTGACTTTGGAGAAAAAGTTGAGAACCATTTTGTAACACTAGATAACCCAAACAGAAGTACTTCCTCAGGGTGAAGGAAGTATGGCCACAGATATGGCTACTTACTGAGACAGTGGAGCTAGGAGTGTTAGTTCCGTATCCTGAAGAGGGCAAAGAGGCCAAAGACCAGCGCCGCCCATCAGTCCTGTATGCAAGAAAAAGTATTAGGCAGTTTCTACAGGACTACACCCTGACCCACAACCTGCCTGTCTGTTCATCAGCATTTTAGGGGCAGTTGATTCACTGTAGGGCTCCTCCTTAAGACATTACTGCTCAGTCCAGTACATGCTTTTATATCTCTCTCCTACAGAGGGCTTATTGCTGTTTTCCCTGCAAAGACAGACATCTCTGACTATAAAATAGTCTATAACTTTGTATAACAGAAGAACATCTGTCATACAATACTGTGGTTTTGGAATATGTATTTTCATACTCTCAACTTACTTTCATAGAAACAATGACAGAGGATTCCAGCTATAGGCAACATTACAAGATAGAACTGCCACTGAAACGCAGCTATTTCCGTTTGTGAAGGCTCCATGTTAAGGGCTCTTTGGTCTTCCCCAGGCCACTGGCTGACAACAGGAAGAAGTGGGCCACCATCTGGGTCTGAACTGAGCTAATCAATGGGAAATAGTTATAGGCTGCCTAGGAGCTGTTAGGACTTATAAAACCAATATTTGGGAATGTCTGTCGAAGTGTGACAGTAACTTTATGAAAGAGGAGGGAGGTGACATACCCTTAGCTGTATATGAGACTTTGGGGGAGGCTTCCTGCAGCTCTCAAGAGGATGCTCCCCACAGCTCTCATCAAAACAAACAAACAAAACACACCCCCCCACCCCACCACAGTTATTTGCTTTACTGTAGAGGGGAAAGATCAAGCAGGGATCTAGTTTGAAACTTTTATAATATGAATGTGTGATTCTTTGCCTGGACTGTGGGATGTGGTGTATGCTTTTTTGTAGAGCTTAAGGGTACAGCCTGCTCTGGTTGAAGTTAGATACAAAGTTTTTTTGCTGCTACTCACAGAACCTTGGACTATCAGCAATGGAGGATCTTTATAAGTTCATATTACAATTTACAGAGAAAGCACTAAGATCCTGAGATTTGGGTGGTTTGTTCAAGGCTTCATGGTTATGGCAGGGACAGGGAGAGGAAGAAGCAAAAAGGAATAAATCTTGCTGGGGCTTCTCCCTTCGAAGCACTCCTCCCCACCCTCACCAATACCTAGCAGCTTTTCTACTCTGTTCTGTAAGGGGTGAGCCGCAGGTTCCATGCCACATGCACATGACTCAAACTTCATGCCACCCTGGCAGCAGCACATATAGGCTATAACTCTGCTGGAACCTAGTCTCTGAGGTTCAGACATGTCCAGGGAGCTGGGTCCTGGGAGCACCACACAATAAAGCAAGTCAGTTCCAGGAAACAGCTCAGCAAAGATGAGACAAGCATAACTCAGGGATGGATTTCCCAAACCCTTGTCAAATACACTTTTGTACACGTAAGTTTTCCTCCCCTTAGATAGAAATGAAAACTAGTTGCATGGCAGCTATTTCTCTGTATAATGAACAGCAGGGGCCACCAGAGTCAGAAAGAAATGCCACCACATGATGCCTCTATTTCCTCTATCTGGTTACCGCAGTCACCTGACTGTGCAACGCTGTGGGAATAAGGGTGACTTGTCCCTAAGCTCAGAAGTTTGGAACTATTCAGCAATTCCTGCCTCCAAGCATATGAGCTCTGAGCCTTGGTTCCAGCAGGTAGAGGGAGATCCCTTTGGGCCTCTTTGCAAGACATGAAAGGCCCAATGTTCATACCCACAGTCAGAGAAGAATCATCACAACCAGTTTTCACCAGCCACAACATCACAAACCATATTGTCTGGCCATGCATAGCAGTTTCCCAGCCCCTCTCCCCATTATACCCGCTATTACCTGTCAGCTCTGTGGCTATGGCTGTAGTAAAAAAATACACATTACAGTGAGAACCAAAGGAACCAGAGACAGTGATCTTTTTGAATCTTGGTATTTGGTCTAGCTTGGCACATTCCTTCTGTTTAGGAATGTGTGATAGTTTGAAGTGAAATTGTAGGACCAAAGGGTCTATCCTTAGTGTTTAATTCAATCTGTCTTTTGTTTGACATTGCAAACCCATGTGATCCTCCAAAGCGCCAGCCAGTAACACAGAAACAAACAATTCCTGATACTCTGTTTGGCAGGGTTGAAACACTTCTCCCCATCCCACCAATAACCAGCAGCTTTTCTTACTATGTTCTGTAAGAGGACAGCCCAGAGATCCATGTTCCATGCACATGACTCAAATGTCATGCCACCTAGCATAGACCTGTTTGGGTCTCAGTGGTAAAAACCAGGCCCTGAAGCCTCCTAGTTGGTCCTACTCCTAAACCCAGGCAATGAAACAGACCCATGGTATCAATGGAACAGGCTGTTCCCTCTGCCTGGAATGGTCTACACACACCTGCGTCCTCACACCTAAGGTGGCAGCTGCTTCTCATCCTTCAGAGAGGCTTTACATGGCCACCCAGTGGAGGTTCTTTGGCCTTAGTATCTTCCTGTTCTTTTTTTGTTTTGTTTTGTTTGAGATGGAGTCTCGCTCTGTTGCCCAGGCTGGAGTGCAGTGTCATGATCTTGGCTCACTGCAATCTCTGCCTCCCGGATTCAAGTGATTTTCCTGCCTCAGCCTCCCAAGTAGCTAGGATTACAGACCTGCGCCACCATGCCCGGCTAATTTTTGTATTTTTAGTAGAGATGGTGTTTCACCATGTTGGCCAGGCTGGTCTCAAACTCCTGACTTCAAGTGATCCGCCTGCTTCGGCCTCCCAAAGTGCTGGGATTACAGGCGTGAGCCACTGTGCTTGGCCCTCTTCCTGTTCTTTCATGCAGCATCATGCTCTTTCCCTCTATGGTGCTTGTCATAATTTATAACCGTATATTTGTTTGTCTTTCTCTCCCACTACTCATTTGTCTTCCTGCCAGGACACAGCTTTCAACAAATTAAGGTATCTCTATTAAAGATGACTTGATTGTGGTTGAATTGAGACAGAAAATATGCAAATAAGATAATATCAGGAATTGAAAAGTACTAGTTTGAAAATAAAACTGGATGATTTGATAGAGAAAGACAAGAAGGCCCCTTTAGATTGAATGTTTAGGGAAGGCCTCTCTGAGGAGGTGACATTTAAGAGGAGCTATGAATCATAAGAATGAGTTAGCTAAATGAAGATCTGAGGGAACAGCATTCCTTACAGAGGAAACAACCAGTACACAGACTCTCCTACATCCTGAGTTTCAGGGAAGTAGGGACTATGTCTATTTTGTTACCACTACATAACTAAGCACCCAGCTGAGTGTGCCTGGCTCTAGTTGGTGGTGCTCAGCAAATATTTATCAAATGGATGAGAAATAACTCAATGCCACCTATGGGGATCTGGCCACAGGTCTTGGTGTCCTAGCTCATACCTACTCTGAGAGTACAGTTTATATACAGTCCAGGCAAGAAGTCTGGGATAAGTCTTTCCAGCTGGGTTGGACAAACAAATGCATCAAACCAGCATATTCTTATACTGTAAGTGATCTTATCTGGATCCTTGCTTAACAAATTGGAAGTTCCATAGGGTAGGAGAGATGAGCCCATGGAACAAACCTGCATAAAATTTGTTTTGAATAAGGTAAGTGGGTTGAAGGAGGAAACCCAAGTCAGCCACCAAACTTATCCCAATCTGTTCATGTTCTTTTCACCTGCAAAGAATCCTGGAAAGAGGATGGATTTATTTTGGGTTATCACTGGAATAGTGAGTTAACACCATTTCCAGGAGCCTCCCCTTTTCCTAATATGTCTTTTTTAAAAAAGTAGTCTAAGTAGGCCAGGCGCGGTGGCTCATGCCTGTAATCCCAGCACTTTGGGAGGCCAAGGCGGGCGGATCACGAGGTCAGGAGATCGAGACCATCCTGGCTAACATGGTGGAACACCGTCTCTACCAAAAATACAAAAAAAGAAATTAGCCGGGCGTGATGGCGGGCGCCTGTAGTCCCAGCTACTCGGGAGGCTGAGGCAGGAGAATGGCGTGAACCCGGGAGGCGGAGTTTGCAGTGAGCCGAGATCGTGCCACAGCACTCCAGCCTGGGCGACAGAGCAAGACTCCGTCTCAAAAAAAAAAAAAAAAAAAAAAAAAAAAAAAAAAAAAGTAGTCTAAGTATTAAAACTGTCCTGGCCTCCGGCTATATTACATTCTCCATCCATTAAAGGTTACAAATCTGGAACCATAATTTTCCTGGAAGTCTTATACCAGAGACTAACTCTAACCAAGAACAATTTTAAAAATTAAAAAATAAAATAAAATAAATATAAACTCTGGCAAAGAATCTTAGAAAAGTTCTGACAAGAAATCATGTGTGTATAGAGCCCAGGTATGTGATTTGGATGGATAAATCTCATTCAGCTTTCTCTAAAGGCCTGATGATATTCCAGCCACAGGCAGAGCTGTCAGCATTGCTGCCACGGGCCACAGACAGGTTTGTTATCACTCTCAAGAGGGAAGAAACATGGGAGGAGGACTGTAAGCATGGCTCTGTATGCACCAAATCTTTCTAAATTCATAGAAGGAAAAGTGAAGTCCCTGTAGTCTCTTTATACCCCCAAAGGAACTCCAGCTCAAAGTCAAGGAGAGAGGCACAAAGGGCCCTTCCAGCTGCTTTAAACTAGCTGAGTTAAAGAGGACAAAGAGTATAACTTTGGGTCTTCCTGGAGGACAGCTTATTTTCTCATTCATCACTCTAGGACAGTTCTCAATTGAAAGTATAATGCTTTGGAACATACCCATAGGACATTACGGACTTAAAAAAAAAAGTGAATTATACAAATAAATCTACTTTTACTTAGTATCTACTCTCCTGTTTAAACATTCAAACACAAATACGTGGGGCACCTACAAAGCAAAACCAGAACACGATCATTACAACTTGGGAGAGGAAAGCAAAGACAGAGTTTTGATGGATGGGAGCTTCAGGTAATACACTTGAAAGAGTAGTGACACTTAAAGGAGGAATCTGACATTCAACTAACACTCATGCAAGTGCCACATGTGCTGGTCCCAGAGGAGGTTTCCTATCAACTTACCTACGGGCAGGAACAAAAGAAAAGTGAGCAGGTGCATTTGGAGAGAAATTCCGGGGGCTGTCCAAAGGACTGTTACCTGTGGATGGGAAAAGAAACGAAACTCTGTGAGGTTTGCTTGTGAGAAGGGTGGACATGACTTTCGGGCAAGAAATATTCCCCTAGCACTGGCAATTATATAGTTATTTTCTCAGGGCCACTATCAGTTTAATGAGTCTCTTTCTGTAAAAGTTTCATAGCCCAGAGGTTTTCTCCCTTGTTCCCAAGTTTCCTGTAACAACCCATGTCTCTCAGACAACCATTCTAGATCTAGCAGCAACTTGACTATTTCCTGCCCTCCTAGGAACACCTGAGACTTCAATCTGTCTTGTCAAGTGAACCAACATTCAGAAGGCTTAAAGAGCTCATTCGGTCAGAGGGTATAGCCAAATGTTCATGCTTTCTCAAAGTGCAATAGGACCCCTAATCCAAAAGTTTCTTGCATATATATCTCTGCGCACCGTATCCAAGGGCTAAACCAGGAACATGTGTGTTTTAAGGGGAAAGAGAAGTTCTCAGGTAGGGACTCAGGATAGTATTAAACCTTAAGATAGTTCATAATCAAGGCCCCCAAGTCTACAAAGCATACCGCCATTTCTTATTAGTATTCACGTGTTCCCTGTAACTTGCTAACTTAAAGCTCAGAAGCTTTGAACAAAACTGTAAGTTTACCTTTGTATTATTCCCAATGGTTCTTAAACCTAAGCCTGCCACACTTCTCTGGGCTATCTTCTAGCTGGGGGCTGGTAAGTAGGAGCCCCTAGTTGGCAGTTGTTAATATGACTACTCAAAAGGCCATGTTGAAGTAAGCACCATACTCCATGCTGTGCTGGCTCCCCTCTAACCCCTGTCCACCTCCTCACTTCTGTGCTTACCTCCCAGGGGCCTGGTACTTCAACATGCGCTGGCTTTCTCTTGGATAGTATGTTTCCTGCACAGGGTATGGATGTTCCAAGTTGCCAAAAACCTACCCCTTTGTTTCCCATTATCTCTATCTAATAGGGCTTATATGGCACTTAATGTCTTTTTATACTGATCTAGTAGAAACCAGCCTCTCAATCAGTGCTCCTACTACCCTATGCAGCAGCACCTCTGTATCAATTATATAATGGTATTGTTTTTGGTTGAAATAATAAGGGGCATTTTCAGTTCTTCTCACCCCCAGGTGCATAAAATATACAACTTCATCCAGTGGATCTGCTCTCAACATTGCATGAACTCTGGGTTTTCCATGCTCTGTGTTAGGGCTATCTGTTATGACCTCTCCCCATCTTCTGGCTAGCGGGCACCAGGATATAAGGGAAGTGATCCTGAGTAGCTGTTTCCTTAGCCAGGACTTAATAAGGGTCAGGCCTCCTCAGAAGTATCAAGGCTTATTTTTTTAAAAAAATTCTATTCTTTTTTGATAGTGTCATCTCATGTCAAAGATTAACAAATACCCACAGTTTGATTCTTGACATGCAAAATCAGATGCCCTTTGTTGGTTCCCAAAACCACCCAGCTAAAGCCACAAGGAGATGCCTGGACATGAGCATCCTACAATGACTAGACTTCCAAGGATCGGTCTGGTTACAGAGGTACAAAGAATCTTCCAGGTGCGCATAGTAGAGCTAGGGTTACATAACACACACATATGTCAGAAATAACTAACACCGAGAGGGAAAAAAAAAAGCAGCAAAAAAACTAAATAAACAGCACCACTGAGCTGTAGGACAACTTCAAGCAGGGGGAGGGGAGAGCAGTGGATACAGAAAAAAGATAGGAAGAAATAATGGCGGACAATTTTGCAAATTTGACAAAAACCATATACCCACATGTTGTGTGACAGGTCCTTTACCAGATTACTTAAAGGTACATATGTTCACTGCCTGAAACCTGAAGGCTAGGCCCATGGCAATGGTAACCAGCTGAGGAGCAGGTATCCCTGAGAACCAGCCAACCATCCCAGAGAGTATCTGAGAATCTCTCAAGAAAAACGCTATCATTGTTCAAACACAGTAGGCAAAGATCCAGAAAATTAGCTTAAAAGCAGTTTAGAGGGAGCCGGGTACAGTGGCTCACGCCTGTCATCCTAGTTTGGGAGGCTGAGGAGGACGATCACTTGAGTCCAGGAGTCTGAGACCAGCCTAAGCAACATGGCAAAACACCCCATGTCTAAAAACAAACAAACAAAAAAATGCGGTTTAGAGACAGGAGGCAGTGTGGATCACTAGAGCTGTCCTGCTGCCGTCCAGGAGTGCCTTGTATGTAAGTTGAATAAACTTGTCTACTCATCAAGTTACACTTGTCTGAGTCATTCTTTGGTCTCATGGCTCCTTCTCAGTTTAGATGGGATGTTGCAATCCCAAGTTTTTCTTGTAACATCACAAATCTAAGAATCTCTAAGAATCCCAAACATGAGAAAGAAGAAGAGAAGTATATCAAAGAATACCATAGTCAAATCGCTCAAAACTCAAGAAACAGAGAAAAATCTTAAGAATGGCTAGAGCTTGGTGGAGCTGGGTAAAGTGAGAAGATATGTTATACAGAGGAACAAAGACAAGGATTATAGCAGATTTCTCTATTGTTTCTATTGGAAACAATGCAAGAAGACAGCAGAGCAATATCTTTAAATTATGGAAGATATGGGCCAGGCGTGGTGGCTCACGCCTGTAATCCCAGCACTTTGGGAGGCCGATGTGGGTGGATCACGAGGTCAGGAGATCGAGACCATCCTGGCTAACACAGTGAAACCCTGTCTCTACTAAAAAATACAAAAAAATTAGCCGGGCGTCATGGCGGGCACCTGTAGTCCCAGCTATTCGGAAGGCTGAGGCAGGAGAATGGCGTGAACCCAGGAGGTGGAGCTTGCAGTAAGCCGAGATCGCACCACTGCACTCCAGCCTAGGTGACAAAGCAAGACTGTCTCAAAAAAAAAAAAAAAAATTATGGAAGATATGGCTATTCTCCTGCCAACCTAGAATTCTAGACCCAGCTGTTGTGTAGTAAAGAATTTGACTGGCCTTAGTCCCCAGTTCCTGGGAAGGAGCCTCTAAATCCTTGGAATTTCCCAAGTGATAGGAGTGCTTTTGTTATTCATGATAGGGCCTGATACTTTATGCTAATGATATAACTCAGGATGGGGGCTGGCCACACCTGAAAGACCAACCATGTAATTGGAGGGTTGGGGCTTTGAGGCTCACCTAGCACCAGGGAGTGCTAGCACTCACCTAGCACTTTGGGAGGCTGAGGCAGGCAGATCACCTGAGGTCAGGGGTTCAAGGCCAGTCTGGCCAACATGGCAAAACCCCGTCTCTACTAAAAATACAAAAATTAACCAGGTGTGCTGGCACATGCCTGTAATCCCAGCTACTTGGGAGGCTGAGGCAGGAGAATCGCTTAGAACCTAGGAGGCTCACTGCAATGAGCCGAGATCGTGCCACTGCATTCCAGCCTGGCTGGGCGACAGAGTGAGACTCCGTCTCAAAACAAAACAAAAACAAAAAACAAACAAACAAACAAAAACAACAAAAACAAAAAAAAGAGGATTAGGGCTTTGAGCCACTTGCTATCAGTCTGACATAAACCTGACTTCCCAGAAGTGGAGAGGGGCTAGAGATTAAGTTCAGTCATATGGCCAATGAGTCAATCAATCATGCTTATAAAATAAAAGCTCACTCTGGACACAAAGCTCCTGTGAGCTTCCCTGCTTAATAATAATTTGTATGTATTGTTATACATCCATGTGCTAGAAGGGTGATGCATCCTGACTTCACAGGGAGAAGGCACTGGAAGCTTTGTGTTGGGACCCTCCCAGACCTTGTCCTACACATGTCTTCTTTGGCCGGACCTGATTTTTATCTTTTTTGCCACAATAAAATTGTAAACTTAAGTATAGTGAATTACTGAACTCAGGAGGTATGAAGAAACCTCAAATTTGTATCCATTTTGTCAGAAGTATGGGTGACTTGGGAACCCCCAAACTTCTGCTTGGTGTCTAAAGTGAGGGCAGTTTTGTAGCAGACTGGGCCCTTGTAAAGTTTGGCCTAATTTGGGGTAGTTAGTGTCAGAGGTCATTGTACCAGCAAAAAAAAAATTTTTTTTGAGATGGAGTCTCGTTTTGTTGCTCAGGCAGGAGTGCAATGGCGCAACCTTGGCTCACTGCAAGCTCTGCCTCCTGTGTTCAAGAGATTCTCCTGCCTCAGCCTCCCAAGTAACTGGGATTACAGGCATGCACCACCATGCCTGGCTAATTTTTCTATTTTTAATGGAGATGGTATTTTACCATGTTGGCCAGGCTGGTCTCAAACTCCTGACCTCAAGCAATCCTACTGCCTCAGCCTCCCAAAGTGCTGGGATTATAGGCATAAGCCACTGCTCCTGGCCTCAGCAAAAATATTTTTAAAAGACAGAGGTAAAAAATAAATACTTTTTCAAACAAAAAAACTAAATAAAATTATCAACAGCAAACCACACTACAAAAAAATGTTTTAAAAATGTCCTTTAGGCAGAAGCAAAGGATACCAGGTGGAAATATGGATCTGCACAAAAGAATGAAGAGCAATGGGAAACTTAACTACATGGAAAAAGATGCATGACATTTTCTTATTATTTAAATCTCTTTAAAAAGCAGTACATGTTTAAATAATAATAATATTATTACTATTAAATAATAATAGTGTGGGATTTACAACACATGAGGATCAAAAGTTTGAAAACAACTGTATAAAGGCTGGAAGGGGAGACATGGAAGATTCTTATCCTGTATATGAAGTGGTATAATATTATTTGAAGATTGATATGAGGGATATGTTAAAGATATATACTATAAATGCTAAGGCAAACACTAAACAATAAAGGGTTATAGCCTATAAGCCAATAAAGGACTTAAATGGAATAAAAATACACACTTAACCCCAAATAAAGCAGCAAAAGATCACAGAAGGAGAAAAAAACAGGTGGAATAATTAGGAAAGAAAAAGGGAGGTGGTAGACATAAACAAACCACATCAACAACCACATTAAATGCCCCAATTAAAAGGTAGAACTTGTTAGATTGGATTTTAAAAAAAGAAAGACTCCATTAAAGAAACTGAGTCAATAACTAATAATCTCAAAAAAAAGCACCTGTTTCAGATGTTTCACTGATTAATTCTACCAAACACTTATAGAAGAAATGATACCAATTCTCTACAATCTCTTCCAACCAAAGATGATTGTAACATGATTCCTAACTCATTCCATGGGGCCAGTATTACTCTATTACACAACCAAATAAAAATATTGTAAGAAAAAAAATTATAGACCAATATCTCTTATGAAAACAGATGCAAAAATTCTCAATATAAGAAATATCAAATCCAACAATGTATAAAAAAGTTACATACTGTCACCAAATGGAATTTACTCCAAGTATGCAAGGATGGCTCAACATTTGAAAATCAATTATCTACCACATCAACATACTAAAGAAGAAAAAGCATATGGTCACATCAACTGATACAGAAAAAGCACTTGACTAAATCTAAAACCCATTTAAAACTTTTTTGATAAAAACTCAGCAAACTCGGAATACAGGAGAACTTCCTCATTTGACCAAGAACATCTACAGAAGACATACTTGTTGTTAACATCATACTTCATGGGGAGAAACTGGGTATTTTTTCTCCAAGAATGGGAACAAGGCAAGGATGGCCTCTCACTAGTCCTATTCAGTATAATACTGGAAGTTTTAGCCAGTGCAATAAGGTAAGAAAAGATGGCTGGGTGCAGTGGCTCATACTTGTAATCCTGGCACTTTCAGAGGCTGAGTTGGGGGGATTACTTGAGCCCACGAGTTAAAGACCAGCCTGGGCAACATAGTGAGACCCCATCTCTAAAAAAAATAAATAAATAAAAAAGCAAAACAAAACCAAAAAGGCAAGAAAAGGAAATGAAAGGTAAATACATTGGGAAGGAGGAAATAAAGGTGTTTATGTTTAGAGATGACATGATTGTCTATGTAGAATATTCTAAAGAATCAACAAACAACACTCCTGTAACTAATAAGCAATTACAACAAGGTTGCAGGATATAACGCTAATATTAAAAAGTCAATTGTGTCCCTTTATACCAGAAATGAATAATCAGAATTTGAAATTAAAAACACAATACCATTAACAGAAAAACTGAAATGCCTACATATAAATTTAACAAATGCACTGAAAATCTATACACTGTAAATTATGAAACTCTGATGAAAGAAATCAAAGATCTAAATAAATGAGACACTGCATGATCATAATGGAAGACTCAATATGACTAAAATGTTAATTATAAGCAATTTGATCTATGGATTAAATGCAATCCCAATCAAAATCCAAGCAAGTTAGTTTGTGAATATTGACAAATTGATTCTAAAGTTTACATGGAAAGGCAAAATAACCCAAACAACCAATACAATACTGAAGAAGAATAAGGTTAGAGGACTGATATTACCTGACCTCAAGACTCACTATAAAGCTATAGTGATCAAGACAACATGGTACTGGTGGAAGAATAGATACGTAAATCAGCAGAACAAAGTAAAGACTCCAGAAACAGACCCATACAAATACAGTCAACTGATATATGACAAAGGAGCACTGGCAATTCAATGAAGAAAATATATATTCTCATTGACGAATGGTGCTGCAACAACTGAATGTTCATATGCAAAGAAATGAATCTAGATACAACCTTTTACAAAAATTAACTCAAAATGGGTCATGAAAATGATCCCAATGTAAGATTTACCTAAATGTAAAACACAAAACTATAAAACTTGTATATGATAACGTAAGACAAAATCTAGGTGACCTTGGGTTTGGCGATGAATTTTTAGGATATGAAACCAAAAGCAAAACCACGAAAAAAAACATTAATAAGCTAGACTGCATTAAAATTAAGAACTTCTGCAAAAGATACTGTTAAGAGAATGAAAAAGACAGACCATAGACTAGAAGAAAATGTCTGTAAAAAACACATACTTGGCTGGGCGTGGTGGCTCATGCCTGTAATCCCAGCACTTTGGGAGGCTGAAGATGGAGGACTGCTTAAGCCCAGGAGTTCAAGACCAGTCTGGACAATACAAGGAGATCTTGTCTCTACAAAAAATTTAAAAATTAGTTGTGTGTGGCAGCCTAACGCACCTGGTCTCAGCTACTTAGGAGGCTGAGGTGGGAGGATCATTTGAGCTTGGGCTGTAGTGGGCTGTGACTGCACCACTGAACTCCAGCCTGGGTGAGAGAGCAAGACCTTGTCTCAAAAACAATCAAGAAAAGTCAAGTCCCAACCCCCAACCCCCAAAACAGAACAAAACAAAAAACCCACATACTTGATAAAAGACAAATGTATAAAGAACTCTTAAATCTCAACAAGAAAACAAACAACCCAATTTTAAAAATGAGCAAAAGATCTGAACAGCCACCTCACCAAAGAAGATATACAGATAGCAAACAAGTATGTAAAAAGATTCTCAACATCATTTGGCATAGGACATTGCAAATTAAAACTACAATTGGATACTCATACATACCTATAAGAATGGCTAAAAAGGATGGGGAACAACAGGAACTCTTGTTATTGTTAGTAGGAATGCAAAACGGTACAGCCACTTTGGAAGACAGTTTGGCAGTTTCTAAAAAGCTAAACACAGTCTTCCCACACAATTCAGCAATTGCTCTAAATAAGTACTCACTTGGGTTGAAAACTTGTCTACACAAAAACCTGAACATGAATGTGTATAGCAAGTTTATTCGCGATCGCCCAAAACTGGAAGCAACCAAGATGTCCTTCAATAGATGATGAATAAACATACTGTGGTACATCCATACGATGGAATATTATTTAGTGATAAAAATAAACAAGCTATCAACCTATGAAAAGACAGGAACCTTGAAGGCATATTGCTAAGTGAAAGTGGAGTAATTTGAAAGGCTATATGTCATAAGATTCTGACCATGTGACATTTTGGAAAAGGTAGGTATAACTATGGAGACAGTAAAACAATCAATGGTGCCGGGGGGAGAAGATGAGGGACAAATAGGTGAAGTACTGTGCACTATTTTAGGGAAATAAATCTACTCTGTATGATACTGTAGTGGCAGATACAAGACATTACGCATTTGTCAAAACATACAGAACTTTATAACCTAGAGAGTAATGTAAGGGAAAAAAAAATTTAAGCCTTGGTTTGTCACCTCTAAAGGCAAATTAAAAAAAAAAAAAATTATGAGATCAGAGGATCCCAGAGAAGAATGCAGACTATGACAAGAGAATCTAACTGTATTACAAATGTATGAAACAACATCACTGAAGAGGGTGAAAGGAAAAGTGCTGACCTAAGAAACTTTGGAAATGAATGAAATCAGTAAGACTAAAGATCAAAGGAACTACAGGTAAGTACTGAACTCAACTTGATAAAGTTGTTTCTCAAGGAGTATGGGTTAACAATTTTGATACTGCTATACATGTATACTGGAACTGAGTAGTTTATGTATATGGATGGTGGATGATGGGACCCAGGTTTCTCATTGTTGGAGTGGAAATTTACAGATCAGCAAAGGGAAGAAGAAGCTAGAATGATCCATGTGATATTGAATTGGAGCCAGAGACATCAAGAAGAATTCATGTTTAATATAAATACAGACAATTACATATAAAAATATTTATAGATATGTGTATATTCACAGGTTAGTATACATACTAATACTATATGTCTTTGATCAATCAGCTAAGAGGGACTAGAAAAAGCACACTCCAGTAGAAACAAGCATTCCTAGAACCCAGATCTTGATTTGTAACATTGCTCTCCAATTTAAAAATCCAGACCTCTTGGAGAAATGGCTGATTCTAGGACTGGGGTCAGAAATATACAACATGAGCCTGGAATATCTTATAGTCGCAGATAGTAAGGAAAGGATAAAACAACAACAAACCAAAACCAAAACCAACCAAACAAAAACCACCAAATTGATGTATGTCAAGGGGGAAAAGGAGCCAACTGAAAGGACCTTGATGGCCAAAACGGAACAACTTAAGCAAAAAAACTAAAGTATTAATGGATTACAGTCTGATCTAGATAACAAATACCTATTCATACTGATATAAATGATTGAATAAATAAATGGGAAGAAGATTAGTGAGGATGTAGAATACTTGAACACTACCAACAAACTTGACATAACTGTCACTTAATAGACCAGTACCAAACAGTAGTAATATACATTCTTTTCAGGTGAACACTGAACATTTGCTAAGAAAGATCACATTCTGAGCCATAAAACAAAACTCAATAAATTTTAAAAGGATTCAAGTCATATAAAATATGTTTTCTGACTACAATGAAATAGAAGTAGAAATCAGTAACAGAAAGATCTCTGGAAAATCCCCAAATATTCATAAACTAAACAATATACTTCTGAATAATTTGTGGGTCAAAGAAGAAATCAAAAGGGAAATTAGAGGCTGGGTGTGCTGGCTCATGCCTGTAATCCTAGCACTTTGGGAAGCCAAGGTGTGGGAATCCCTTGAGGCTAGGAGTTCAAGACCATCCTGGGCAACATAGCCAGATCACGTCTCTACAAAAAATAAAATAAATTAGCTGGGTGTGGTGGCAGGCAACTGTGGTCCCAGCTACTTGGGAGGATGAGGCAGGAGGATCGCTTAAGCCCAGGAAGTCGAGGATGCAGTAAGCTATGATCAGGCTACTGCACTACAGCCTGTGCAACACAGCAAGACTCTTGTCTCTTTAAATAAAAATGGAAACACATGTCATACCACTAAAGCAGTTCTTAGGGGGAAAATTATATCA
The DNA here is from genome assembly GCF_006542625.1 of Nomascus leucogenys. Classification (NCBI taxonomy): domain Eukaryota; kingdom Metazoa; phylum Chordata; class Mammalia; order Primates; family Hylobatidae; genus Nomascus; species Nomascus leucogenys. The sequence goes on along the minus strand of NC_044392.1, from coordinate 14,861,156 downwards.
CTACATTATATTAGAAAGGAAATTATATCACTACACTATATTAGAAAGGAAAGACTAACTCCCAGCACTTTGGGAGACCAAGGTGGGAGGACCACCTGAATCCAAAAGTTCAAGATCAGTTGGGGCAACACAGTGAGACTTGGTCTCTACCAAAAAACACCAAACCAAAAAAAAAAAAAAAAGGAATGACCTCACTTTCTACCTTAAGAAATTTAAAAAAGAGGAGCAAATGAAACCCAGAAGAAAGGTAATCGTAAAGACCAAAGTAGAAATCAATTAATAAAAAAAACCACTGGAAAACAAGAGAGAAAATGTATAAAACCACACACAACGCCAGGCATAGTGGCTAACGTTTGTAATTCCAGCACTTTGGGAAGCCAAGGCAAGAGGACTGCTTGAATTCAGAGCTTCAAGATCAGCCTGGGCAACACAATGAAACCCCCATCTCTACAAAAAATTTAAAAATTAGCTGGGTATGGCGGTGTGCCTGTGGTCCTGGCTACCTGAGAGGCTGAAGTGGGAAGACTGCTTGAGCCCAGGAGGTTGAAGCTTCAGTGAGTCATGTTTGTGCCACCCTACTCCAGCCTGGGTGACAGAGCAAGACCCTGTCTCAAAAAACAAACCAAAAAACCCAACAAAAAACATACACAGGTTTTTGAGATCGATAAAATTAAAACGATAGACAGACTAATCAGGAAAAAAAAAGACAAAACACAAATTACCAACATCAAGAATGAGAAAGGTGACACTTCTATGGATTCTACAGTTATCAGAACAACTTTATGTCAATTATTATAAACAACTTTGTCAATTAATTTGACAACTTAGAAGAGACTGAAAATTCTTTGAAAGATATACACTACCAAAGCTCACTCAGTAACAGATAACCTAAATAGTCCTATATCTATTAACAAAATTATAATTTAAAACCTTCCCACAAATTCTAGTTTCAGAGGCTTCACTGGAGAATTCTGCCAAACATATAAGACAGAAGTAGTAACAATTCTACACACTTCCAGAAAATTGAAGAGGAGGGAATACTTCCCAACTCATAACTATGAGGTCAGCATTACCCTGACACCAAAACCAGACAAAGATATTGTAAGATGACTACAGACTAATATTCCTTATGAATATAGATGCATACATCTTAAAATTTCAGCAAATCAAATACAACAACATACAAAAAGACTAATACAAACGAATATTCTCTTTTTTTTTTTTTTTTGACATGGAGTCTCGCTGTGTCGCCCAGGCTGGAGTGCAATGGCGCAATCTCGGCTCACTGCAAGCTCCGCCTCCCAGGTTCACTCCACTCTCCTGCCTCAGCCTCCCAAGTAGCTGGGACTACAGGCACCCGCCACCACACCTGGCTAATTTTTTGTATTTTTAGTAGAGACGGGGTTTCACCGTGTTAGCTAGGATGGTCTCGATCTCCTGACCTCATGATCCGCCCGCCTCGGCCTCCCAAAGTGCTGGGATTACAGGCATGAGCCACCACGCCCGGCACAAACATTCTCTAAATAATGGGAAGTGGGAGCAAATACATCATGACCAAGTAACGTTTATCTCAGGAATTCTAGTTGGTTTAAAATCTGCAAATCAATCAATATAAGTCACTACATTAGTAGGCTAATCAAGAAAAAAACATATAATCATCTCATTAGACATAGAAAATGCACTTGACAAAAGTTCAACAATAATTTTTGATAAAAACTTTTAGCAAACTAGGAATAGGACACATTCTTCAGTTGATAAAGGGTTTCTATGACAAACTTAGAGCTAATGCCACAGTTAACAGTAAAGACAAAATGCTCTAAGATCAGGAACAAGGCAAGAATATTTACGATTACCATTTCTATTCAAAATTATACTGGGAGTTCCAGCCCAGTGGAATAGGCAAGTTGTCTTTATTCATGGACAACATGAGGATCTCCAGAAAATACAACAGAATCTACAATAAAGCTACTGGAATAAGAGTTAGCAAGGCTGCAGGATAAAATATCAATATACAAAATCAACTACATTTACACATACTGTAAATAATCAGAAATGAAAAATAATAATACCACTTATAATTGCATAAAAATATGGAACACCTAGTGATAAATTTGACAAAAGAGGCATAAGAACTTCAGAAAACATGTTGAGAGAAATTAAAGATTATCTAAATAGGTGGAGAAACAAAGCATATTCATGGGTTAAAAGATTTGATATTGTTAAGAAGTCAATTCACTCCTAATTGATCTACAGATTCAGCACAATCCCAATAAAAATACCAGCTGCCTGTCTGATAATCTGATTTTTAAATTCATATGGAAATACAGAGGACAAGACGCCAGACAAAAAAAAACAGTACATACTACATAACTCCATTTAGATAAAATTCTACAAAATCCAAAGTAATCTACGAGTGACAAAAAGCACATCAGTGGTTGCCTGCAAGTAATTACAAAAGGACCTGGGGAAACTTTAGGAGATGACAGATGTATTCACAATTTTGATCATGGTGATAGCTGCACAGATGTATATACATAGGTCGAAAGCTGGCTGGGCACGATGGCTCACACCTGTAATCCCAGCACTTTGGGAAGCCGAGGCGGATGGATCACCTGAGGTCAGGAGTTCAAGACTAGCCTGCCCAACATGGTGAAACCTGGTCTCTATTAAAAAAAAAAAAAAATACAAAAATTAGCAGGATGTAGTGGCGGGAGCCTGTAATCCCAGCTTCTCAGGAGGTTGAGGCAGGAAAATCATTTGATCCCGGGAGACGGAGGTTGCAATGAGCTGAGATCAAGCCACTGTACTTCAGCCTGGGCAACAAGAGTGAAACTCCGTCTCAAAAAAAAGAGAAAGTTATCTAATTTTATACTTTGAATATTGTATATCATTTTTATCTCAGTAACATTTGTTTAAAAATAAATATAAATAAGTAAAACAAATATATTAAATACCTTACATATTCATGGTACAAAATTTTTTACCTTTTCATTTAGAATGCAATGTGATTGAAGATAGCTCATATTTATGTACTCATTTACTCATTTTTATTGATTTTTTTTCTGAGACAGGGTCTTGCTCTGTCACCCAAGCTGGAGTACAATGGCTCAATCACAGCTCATTGCAGTCTTGAACTCCTGGGCTCAGCAATCCTCCCGGGGCCTCCCAAAGTGTTGGGATTATAGGTGGGAGCCACTGTGCCTAATCAGATGGCTCTTATTTTTAAAAATCTTAAGTCTAAACCCTTCTGTGGTTTGGTTTTTTAATTTAGATTTTGACTTGCTTTTATTACAGATAAAAAATAGGTCAGGGGTGGTGGTTCATGCCTGTAATCTCAGTACTTTGGGAGGATGAGGCAGGAGGATCAGTTGAGGCCAAGAGTTCAAGACCAGCCTGGGCAACAACACGGTGGGACTCTGTCTCTACAAAAATTTAAAAAATTATTAGCTGGGTGTGGTAGTGTGCATCTATGGTCGTACTTAGTTGGGAGGCTGAGGTGGAAGATCACTTGAGCCCAGGAGGTCAAGGCTGCAGTGAGCCATGATTGTGTCACTGCACTGTAGCCTAGTTGAAAGAGTGAGACTCTGTCTCAAAAAAAAAATAAATAAAAAAAAAAAAATAAACCTCACAAAGACATGTAGCTCCCGATGGAAGAAGTGTGTTGTTGGCTGTATTTATTAAATCATGATACTTGTTTTTCAATTCCCTCCAAGGGATGATAAATTTTTATCTTCTATAATGTCAGCAATTTTTCTTGGAACCTAATGAAGAGGTATTATAGTTTTATATTTTTAAACAATAGATTAAAAATTGAACCTTTCTTTTAGAAGATTAGAAACATTCTATTTCCAATGTTTTCAAATGACAGACTTACCAGTTTTTAGAGGAGGCATAACATTTTTCAACCAAAATCACATATAGATGGTAACATTTCTAAACGTCCATCTTCAAATTGCTTTTTCCATGGCACAAATTTCTTTTAAAGTGTAGCTACCTTTGCACTCAATGATAAAATATCACCTTCGCCCTGAAAAGAGTGTTTGTGCCCGTTACCCCAAATCTCCTAGGGGGCATACTACTAAAAATCACTTGTTAGCACAGAAAAAGTTGGCATATTTGGAACACATTTTGTAAAAGAAAATTGGGCCTGTAATCCTAACACTGTGGGAGAACTTCTGGAGTTCAGGAGTTTAAGACCAGCCTGAGCAAAATAGTGAGACTCTATCTCTACAAAAACTAAAAAAAATTAGCTGAGTGTGGTGGTGCACACCTGTAGTCCCAGCTACTTGGGAGGCTGAGGTGGGAGGACTGCTTGAGCCCTGGAAGGTAGAGGCTGCAGTGAGCTGCGATCATGTCACTGCACTCCAGCCTGGGTAACAGAGTAAGATCTTGTCTAGAAAAAAAAAAAAGTGTCTTACTCTAAAATTTAGAATGGACAGAATAGAGAGGGAAAAGGAGTTAGGGGGTATCTTCGATAAGCCAAACAAAAAGTGATGAGGGCTTCCATAAGGCCATGATAATGAAATCAGAATGTGCTTAGTTTACAACACCTTCTAAGTCAAGGACTTTTTCTGAGTCTTACATTGAATTCTTGGTGACACCTACCAGAATGAAAGGCATCATATGATAAGTCTTTGTTCTTATATAAATAAGGTAAATACTGTACTTATTAAGTTATCAATTTTAAGGTTCATTTATTTATTAGGATTTTTTAGAGCTGATTCACAATTCAACATTCTACATTACCAAATATGGCCAACGTTGGAGAAAAGAAATGGTTTCCAAGTTATGGAGTTGTTGCCAGGATAATAGCAAAAAACAGACCACTACATATGTGATGGAAATCTTTGGCAAAAGGCATCTGTAATGCAAGGGGAAGTAATGATGAATTCCCACCAAATGCAAGCAACAATATAATAAACAAGCATTCTTTCCAACTGGCCAGGCTCTGCAGACTTTTCAGAAGATGCTATTCTGACACTACCTCAAACTGGGTATACTGCAATTAAACTCTGATGCCATCCATATAGAGTTAGCATAGACCCCACAGTTTAAGAGCAAAGTCCTTGACAAGACTGCCTCACTTCCAACACCAGTCATAAATCTTTGTGGGGGTGGCAGGGGGAGGGGCCAAGACCACCAGCATACCTGGCTGACTAGCTACAAGTTTAGGGAGTACTCACAGCCCTCCCACATTCAATAATTTACTAGAACAACTAATAGAATTCAGAAAAGCACTATACTTATTATTACAGTTTTATTATAAAGGATACACAAAGGCAGGGTGAGGTGTGGGAGGGGAAGTAGAGATCCTGTGCCCTCTCCTTGTGGAATCCGGGAGTGTCACCCTACTGTGTTCACCAACCAGGAAGCTCTACTGAGCTTAAGGTTGTCCAGAGTTTTAATTTTTATTACATAATCATGATTGATTAAATGATTGGCTAAATGACTGAACTCAATCTCCCGGCCTCTATCTCAACCTTCTAATAATGTGGTTTGTCTTTCTGGTGATCAGTCCCCATCGTGAAACTATCCAGGGGCCCATTATGAGTCACCTCACTGGTATAACAAGACAATCCTAGGTTTCAGGAAATTCCAAGGTTTTCAGAGGCTCTTTGCCTACATCTGGAACAAAGATCACAGAAATTCTTTATTCTACCACAGATGCTAAGGCCTAAAAATGTGTGCTACTTTTATTGGGTTTTCTCTATTTCTCCAGTATATACTTTACCTTAAAAGGCCAAAATTACAGCCGGGCACGGTGGCTCACGCCTGTAATCCCAGCACTTTGGGAGGCCGAGGCAGGCAGATTGCCTGCGGTCAGGAGTTTGGGACCAGTCTGGCAAACATGGTGAAACTCCATCTCTACTAAAAATACAAAAAAATTAGCTGGGCGTGGTGGCGTGCACCTGTAATCCCAGCTACTCGAGAGGCTGAGGTTGAGGCAGGGGAATTGCTTGAACCAGGGAGGTAGAGGTTGCGGTGAGCTGAGATCATACCACTGCACTCCAGCCTGGGCAACAGAGCAAGACTCTTTCAAAAAAAAAAAAAAAAAAGGCCAAAATTACTACCATTTTAAAGTTTGCTGACAGAATAAAATCAATAATTTTGAAACTGCCTTTGCCAAAATTATGACAGTGAGAAAAATCTGACATAGGAATATTATGACAATGAAAGAAATCTGACCTAACCAACTCCATCTTGCTTCTAACCTCCAAGCTGCCCTTGTACATTTCTGAGCTTGGGCCAAAACTAACTTTGGTGGGAATTCAGCTTACTTTGAAAAAAAAGATGGTAACAGCTCCCCCTGGGAAAAACCCTCTGAAGGATTGGGGACCAGACCACTGTGGTAAAACTGACAAATTGGCCACAAGGTCTAAAATTATGGCTCAGGAGTTATTCAGCCAGAGGCCACAAGATTCCTAACCTCACAGATTCTCCTATAGATAACATCATCCCTGACTCAACCAATCAACATTCCCCCATTCCCTAGCCCCCTACCCACCAAACTATCCTTAAAAAACCCTAGCCTCGCCGGGCGCGGTGGCTCACGCTTGTAATCCCAGCACTTTGGGAGGCCGAGGCGGGCGGATTACGAGGTCAGGAGATCGAGACCATGGTGAAACCCCGTCTCTACTAAAAATACAAAAAATTAGCCGGGCGTGGTGGTGGGTGCCTGTAGTCCCAGCTACTCGGAGAGGCTGAGGCAGGAGAATGGCGTGAACCCGGGAGGCAGAGCTTGCAGTGAGCCGAGATTGAGCCACTGCACTCCAGCCTGGGGCGACAGAGCAAGACTCTGTCTCAAAAAAAAAACAAAAAAAAACCCTAGCCTCAGCCGGGTACAGTGGCTTACGCCTGTAATCCCAGCACTTTGAGAGGCCAAGGCAGGTGGATCACCTGAGGTCAGGAGTTTGAGACCAGCCTGGCCAACATGGTGAAATCCCATCTCTACTAAAACTATAAATATTAGCCGGGTGTGGTGATGCACACCAGTAATCCCAGCTACTCAGGAGGCTGAGGTGGGATAATCATTTGAACATGGGAGGCAGAGGTTGCAGTGAGCCAAGATCAAGTCATTGCACTCCAGCCTGGGCACTGGAGTGCAATTTTTGAGACTCCATCTCAAAACAAAACAAAACAAAACTATAGCCTCAGAAATTTGGGGGAGGCTGATTTCAGTAATAAAACTCCAGTCTCCTGTATCAAACCCTTTCTCTATTGCAATTCCCCTGTTTTGATAAATTGGCTCTATCTGGGCAGTGGGCAAGGAGAACCCATTGGATGGTTACAATTTGAATTGGTCTTATCTAGAGGGAAGGAAGATTAAGATGTTATAATAACATTCTGGGCCAGCATGGTAGCTCACACTTGTAATCCTAGCACTCTGGGAGGCCAAGGCGGGAGGATCACTTCAGCTCAAGAGTTTGAGGCCAGCCTGGGGAACACAGTGAGACTCTGTCTCTACAAAAAAATTAAAAAATTAGTTGGGCATAGTGGTGCGCACATGTAGTCCCAGATAATCGGGAGGCTGAGGTGGGAGGATTGCTTGAGCCCAGGAGGTTGAGGCTGCAATGAGCCGTGATCATGCCACTACACTACAGCCTATGTGACAAAGCAGGACCTTGTCTCCAAAGACAAAAGCAAAAACAACAAAACATTCTGGAGAAAATACTTAAACTGATTCTTTAAAAATTCACATAAAAAATAATTTCAACTTTTATTTTAGATTCAGTGGTACACTTGCAGGTTTATTACCTGGGTATATTGCGTGATGCTGAGGTTTAGGGTACGACTGATCTCATCACCCATGTAGTGAGCACAGAACGCAATAGCTACTTTTTCAACTCTTACCCCCTCCTTCTCTGCCCCCTCTAAGTAGTTCTAAGTAGTCTCCAATCTTTTGTTGCCTTTTTTTTTTTTTTTTTTTTTTTGAGACAGAGTCTCACTCTGTTGCCCAGGCTGGAGTGCAGTGGGGCAATTTCAACCTCCATCTCCTGGGTTCAAGTGATTCTCCTGCCTCAGCCTCCTGAGTAGCTGGGATTATAGGCGTGTGCTATGACACCAGGCTAATTTTTGTATTTTTAGTAGAGATGAGGTTTCTCCAGGTTGGCGAGGCTGGTCTTGAACTCCTGACCTCAAGTGATCCACCTGCTTCGGCCTCCCAAAGTGCTGGGATTACAGGTGTGAGTCATTGCACCTGGCCTGTTGCCATCTTTACGGCCATGAGTAACCTGCTGTTTAGCTCCCACATATAAGGGAGAACATGCAGTATTTTATTTTCTGTTCCTGCCTTAATTAACTTAGGACAATAGCCTCCAGCTGCATCAGTGATTTCATTCTTTTTTATAGCTACATTTTTTTGTTTGTTTTGGTTTCAGGTAGGGTCTTATTCTATCACCCAGGAGTGCAGCGGTGCAGGCATAGCTCATTGCAGCCTCAGCTCATTGCAGCCTCAAAACTCCTGGGCTTAAATGATCCTCCCACCTCAGCCTCCTGAGGAGCAGGATCTACAGGTGTGAGCCATCATAAAGTGGAAAAGCCAGATAATTTTTTAATTTTTGGAAGAGATGGGGGTCTCACTATGTTGTCCAGGCTGGTCTCAAGCAATTCCCCTACCTTGGCTTCCCCAGGTGTTGATATTACAGGTGTGAGTCACTGTGCCCAGCTAAGCTGATTGTTATTAATGACTTACATTCACGGTTCTAGCTCCAGAAAAAATGACATTATTGAGAAGAATCCTTCCTTAAGGATGGCAATAAATGGCTCAATGGGACAAAAAAAAAAAAAAAAAAAAAAAAAAAAAAAAAAAAATCTGACAGAAAATCCAGCAGCCTAGCAAGCAGGCTTTTTCCACTTTATGAATCGATTTTAGCAGCTGGAGGAGACAGTTCAAAGGTAAGTGATCATTCATCCCAGAGAAATAAGTTATAAACAAAACTGGGAGCAGTCAGTTGAGCTTGAATCAGCTGCTTCATTTATACAGTTTAACTAGTTATAAAGGAATATAATTATATAGCAAGCACCTGTGTAAACACCATCTAGGTTTAACAATGCCATCTTCCAAAATCCCTCCACATAATCCCTCCTGATCAAAACCCCTCCCTTTACCCCATCTAAAGTCAATAATATGATAATCATTTCCTTATAGCTTTACCAACTAAATATGCAACTTTAAACACTCTAGTTTTTCTCTCATACAATTTTAAAAGTGAGATATAACTTTCATGTAACATTTACCCTTAAGCGTGCAGTTTAGAGGTTTTTAGTGTGTTCACAAAGCTATGCAATCATAACCATTATATAATTCCAGAACATTTTTATCGCCCAAAAAAGAATCTATACCTGTTAGCAGTCACTCTTCATTTCCCTCTACTTGAGCCCCTGGCTACTACTAATCTACTTTCTGCCTCTATGAAATTGTGTATCCTGGACATTTCATAGAAATGAGATTATATAATATGTGTCCGTTTGTGTTCTAGTTTGCCTGTTTCTGTACATAAGAAAACACCAAGCTGTTTTGCAAAATAGTTGTATTAATTTATATACTCATCAGCAGCGCTTATGGATTCCTACTGTTTCACATACTCATCTATACTTGGTTTTGTCACTCTTTAAGCCATTATTGGTCATACAATATCTTTTTGTGATTTTATTTTGCATTTTCTTTCTTTCTTTTTTGAGACAGAGTCTCGCTCTGTTGCCCAGGCTGGAGTGCAGTGGCGTGATCTTTGCTCACTGCAACCTCTGCCTCCCAGGTTGAAGTAATTCTTGTGCCTCAGCCTCCTGAGTAGCTGAGATTACAGGTGTGCACCACCATGCCCGGCTAATTTTTTTGTATTTTTAGTACAGACAAGGTTTCGCCCTGTTGGCCAGGCTGGTCTTGAACTTCTGGCCTCAAGTGATCTGCCCACCTCGGTCTCCCAAAGGGTTGGCATTACAGGCATGAGCCACCGCACCCGGCTTATTTTGCATTTTCATATTACTAATGAGAGTAAATTATCTTTTCATGCATTTATTGACCACTTGGATCTCTTTTTTGTGAACTGTCCAAGTCCCTTGGCCATTTTTCAATCATACTATCTTTTTATTTTATTGATTTACAGGTTTTGTGTGTTGTTTTTTTTTTTTTTTTAAATATAAGGGATAGGGTTTCACTATGTTGCCCAGGTTGGTCTCGAACTCCTCGGCTCAAGCGATCCGCCCACCTAAGGCTCCCGCAGTGCTGGAATTATAGGAGCCACCTGTGCTGGCCCCAGGAGTTCTTTATATATTCTGAACCCAAGTCCTTTGTTACTTTTATGTGTCATATTATCTTCTCGCACCTTGTGGCTTGTCGTTTCACTCTTTTCATAGTATCTTTTGATAACTAGAATTTTTTTTTTTTTTTTTTTTTTTGAGACAAGAGTCTTGCTCTGTCACTCAGGCTAGAGTGTAGTGGCGCGATCTTGACTCACTGCAACCTCTGCCTCCTGGGTTCAAGCGATTCTCCTGCCTCAGCCTCCCGAGTAGCTGGGATTACAGACACCATGCCTGGCTAATTTTTTTGTACTTTTAGTAGAGACGGGGTTTCACCGTCTTAGCCAGGATGGTCTCGATCTCTTGACCTCATGATCTGCCCGCCTCGGCCTCCCAAAGTGCTGGGATTACAGTCGTGAGCCACTGCACCCACCCTTTTTTTTTTTTGAGACAGAGTTTCCCTCTTGTCACCCAAGCTGGAGTGCAATGGCACCACCTTGGCTCATTGCAACCTCCGCCTCCTGGGTTCAACCCATTCTCCTGCCTCAGCCTCCTGAGTAGCTGGGATTATAGGCGCCCGCCAGCACGCCCGGCTAATTTTTGTATTTTTAGTAGAGATGGGGTTTCACCATGTCAGCCAGGCTGGTCTTGAACTCCTGACCTCAAGTGATCCGCCCGCCTTGGCCTCCCAAAGGGTTGGGAATACAGGCATGAGCCACGTGCCTGGCGAAATTCTTCATTTTAAATGTAGTCAAATTTAGGAACCTTACCCTTTATATCCTGTTTTTTAAAAATTTCCCTATTTTAAGGCCATGCAGATTTTCTTCTGTACACCTTCTAAAAGTTTTACTGTATTACCATTCACATTTAAAATTATACTTCACCTGGAATTGATTTTTTGGTGAAGAGCCACATTTTCTAATTTCTCTATACAAACATCCAATGGATTTTGCCTACAGCTCTATAGTGCCACTTTTGTCATAAATCAAGTGTCTGAATACGTGTAAATTTGATCCTGGGTTCGTCTTCCTCCCCCTAACTCTTCTCTTCCTATTAGTATTCCTTATCTAAGTTAAGAGTATCAACACATGGCATTAATCACTCAGGGAATCTGAAGACAATCAATCCACATGCCACTTATTTAATCTCTTACATTTTTCTCATATTCATATATTTTCTTTATTTCAAACATTCCCCTAACATCTTGATAATGGCAATGGCCTCTTAACTGGTCTTCCAACTGCCAGCACTGCCCTCTGTTAATAACTTTTATTTTAACATTTTTATCATACAATTCACAAATTCTTATGGCCAAAAACAGTAGCAAATTGAATAAAAAGTGAAAGCTGCTTTTTTACTTTTTTCCACAGGTAATCACCATTAGAACAATGTGATTTTAATTTTTCCAGAGTTTTCCTTGCATTCTTCTCACATGTTGTGGCCCCGAGTAGCTGGGATTACAGGCATGTGCCACTATGCCTGGATAATTTTTGTATTTTTAATAGAGATGGGGTTTTATCATGTCGACCAAGCTGGTCTCCAACTCCTAACCTCAAGTGATCTGCCCACCTCGGCCTCCCAAAGTGTTGGGATTACAGGCATGACTCACTGTGCCCGGACCACTTTGCCTCTTCAAGCCTTAAAGAGTATTTAGTTTTCCCCGGGTTTGGTGGCTCACATCTGTAATCCCAGCAACTTGGGAGGCTGAGGTGGGCGGATCACCTGAGGTCAGGAGTTCAAAAGCAGCCTGGTCAACATGGTGAAACCCCATCTCTACTAAAAATAAAAAAAAATTTGCTGGGTGTGGTGGTGCGCACTTGTAGTCCCAGCTACTTGGGAGGTTAAGGCACAAGAATCACTTGAACCCAGGAGGTGGAGGTTGCGGTGAGCCGAAATTGCACCACTGCACTCCAGCCTGGGCAACAGAGATTCTGTTTCCAAAAAAAAAGCATTCAGTTTTTAGATTAAAAAACCGCCTTTGGCAAATCTTGCCTCCACAAGAAAATGAACATATATACAAAATTGGGAATATAATTTTAGGAGATTTATGGCACTTCTAAAACCACTCAGGGTCCATGGATCTTAGGTAAAAAAGAGTCCATGCTACGGACTCTTGATACCTCATCCCTTTAGCACTGCATATAGCTCTCCGTGACTTTCTGCCTACCCATCCATATTTGATTAGCAGTTTATAATCTAGTAACATATGATCTGTACTTTTTTATGGTCTGTGCTTTTTTTTTTTTTTTGAGACAGAGTCTTGCTCTGTTTCACAGGCTGGAGAGCAGTGCAGTGGCGTGAGCGCGGCTTACTGCAGCCGTGACCTCCTGTACTCAAGCGATCCTCCCTCCCACCTCAGCCTACTGAGCAGCTGGGACTACAAATGTGTATTACCACACCTGGCTTTTTTTTTTTTTGTAGAGACAGGGACTCACTATATTGCCTAGGCTAGTCTCGAACTCCTGACCTCAAGTGATCCTCCCACCTTGGCCTCCCAAAGTGTTGGAATTACAGGAGTGAGCCATCGTGTCCAGGCAAGTATAATGCTCTGGACTGTTAATTTCCTGATCATACAATTCTATTTCATACAGATCTTAGAATGAGCTTTCTACCTCATTCAATGAGCTAACTCCAAAAAGAACACCTTGCTTAATGACTCTTGGGTTACAAATCTTTACTTTTGTACTCCCAAGCACCCTGGACACACATTTAGTACAGCCCTTAACATACCCTGAACAGGTTGAAACTTGACTGTCCCCTGTGGATGCAGCTTCCTTAGCAGCTCTCTCAAATGATGGCTGTTGGATTTCATACCCCCTTTGTACCACTAGACCTAGAGGTGGGGTAGACATCCTGCTGGCTCATTTCATCTTCAGGCATTCTCCCTCTGTTCTCCGTAAAAACACCCAGGTTTGAAATGATGTCATCAGACTACAACAACCATTACCCCTCCTTGCTAAAAGTCACATACAAACCTTTGGGAAATCCCCTTCACTCTTTAAAGATTTTTATTCCTGTATCACTGACATTCTTTTTATCATGCCTTCTGTCAGGAGTAATTTCAGTATCTTCACACAATCTTTCCAAAATCCTAGCCTGAGAAGTTTCAGAAAGTCATACAGAAAAACTGACTAGTTTCACTTTACATGTATGATCGCTAACTTTGGCTCTTCATACTACTGGAAATCAGACCATACTTCTTAGTGTATTCTCTCTCCCATCCTTTTAAAAGACTGTATCATACTTTATCCTCTCTCTTCAGGCTCTCAGATAATCACCTCACTTTCCATTTCAGTGAGAAAAAAAAATTTTTTTTGAGGCAGGGTCTTGCTCTGTCTCAAAATCACAATCACAGTTCCGTGCAATCACAGCTCACTGCAGCCTCGAACTCCTCAGACTCAGATGATCCTCCCACCTCAGCCTCCCAAGTAGCTGGAACTACAGGTATGCAACACCATGCCCAGCTAATTTTTGTACCATTTGTAGAGATGGGGTTTCACCATGTTGCCCAGGCTGGTCTCAAACTACTGGGCTCACATGATCCTCCCGCCTTGGCCTCCCAAAGTGTGGGGATTACAGGCGTGAGCCACTGCACCTGGCCTCAACTAATCAGAGAGGAACTTCAATAAGCTATCTTTACCACATCTACCCAGCCATAATCTGCACTGTATTCCCCACATCCTCCCCTATTCCTAGAGAAGGACTGTTTGTGCTCCTGACTAGGCTAACCTACTGCTTATTTACTAGATCCTATCCCCTTTCAACTACAGAAGGACACTGTGCCAGCCATTCTCCTTTCTCCTGCATTATCAGATTTTCTCTTGCTGTTGAATCACTTCCATCAGTGTATGTACATAGACACCGTTACTTTTTTCAAATAAGAAAACTCTCTTGATCCCTCTACCCATCTTTGCATTTCATTTCTGCTCTAACAGCAAAACTCCTTGAACAAATTATTTAGCTATTATCTCCATTTTCTTTTTCCCTTTCTTCCTTGACTCACCAATTAGGTTTTGCCCCCACCATTCCATCAAAACAGCTAATCAGTGTCAACACTGACATCACATTGCTACATCCCACTGGCAATACTCAGACTTCATGTCACTTGATCTGTCTATATCATTTGGCTCAGGTGATCACACGCTATTTCTGAAATACTCTTTTTATGTGGTTTCCAGGACACTATATATTCTAAATTTTCCTCTTTCCTTTTGGGTCTCTCCTCATTCTCTTGATCTCTGAAAACTGGAATGTCCAGGGTTCAGTCCTTGTACCTTTAGTCCTTTCTGTCTATGTTCACTCCCTAGGTGATGACATCTAGACAAACAGCTTTAAGATTTTTTATATGGTGAAAGTCCAACATTTGTATCTCTAGCCCTATTTTTTCCTTGAAATCAAGACAAACATACTGAATTATTCACACAGATGTCTGGAAGACATCTCAATATAGTTATCGAAGGTTCCCAAGGATTAAAGGTCCCAGGATCAAATGACTGTTTTTCAGAGGTAGGGTTGCTAGATGACACAAGCTATAGAAAGATTAGAGGTGGTGCTCAGAGAGCAGGAAGAAGGAAACTGAAATTATGGAGACAAGGTCTAAAGTACAGATCTAGGGCATAAGTGATTGAGGTAGGGTAGTGGAGAGGTTCACTGGAAGACAGGAGTTCAAAGAACAGAAAGTTTTAAGAACTGGAGTTATCAACTATGGGTGTATAGAAACCACCAAGAATAACACATTACAGCTCACAAACAGACTGAAAAAAAACAATAATACAGGAGTAGAACTGAAGAGAGTAACTGGAGTCAAGAGCTAAGATTTTTACAATTGCAATGTATGAAGAGTTTTACAGCTGCAATGATAGGTATTAAATGATATAAATTAATGATATATAAGATTCTAAGTATGGGGAGATTAGGGAGAGGACAGTGAAAATAATGAAAAGACAGAGGACATCTACCCTTACTACTAGACCCAATGCTTTGAGATTATGAGAAAAGGGCTGACACTTGAGTAGTCTGCAGATAATCAGTGTTCTAAGCTCTCCCTCTTCCCCTATGATTCCACTAGAACAGGAAGAAGAATGTTTAGAGAACAGATTAGGAGACAGATTTTGCTGATAAAGAACTGGAATTCCAAAAGGTACACTGGAAGGGTTTCCAGAGTCAGGAAGGGATAAGACAGAGCAGGGAATATTCAGAGGTTTAGATGAATTAAGCATGTAGATGATGGGGTGCGGGTAACCTGAGGGTTCCTGTGGCGATGGGCATAAACAGGAGTAAGGGATAATGAAATTAGCCCAAGTAGATTCAACGCAGATAGAGGTGAGGAGGCTATAAAGGGAGGAGGCTATGTCAGGGAGTAAAGAGGGATGGATTACTGGCTGTAAGGGATGTAGCCGTCACATGATCTGCCACCCCTCTCCAAGACTGCCCAATTAGTGGCCTGGGTCTAGAACTTTCCCTCATAAGGAAGCTGTGTGGCAAGCTGTCACTTGGCCCCAGATTCTTCTTCCTTCTTAGCAGAAACTTTTCCCCTCTTCTGGGTATGGAGTAAACTTCTTTGTATTGCTTAAGTGTGTGTGGCATGTGGCACACGGCCAGCCCCACCAGTGTATCTGCCCACCACAGGATGGAATGGGATCTTTGCCAGTAGCATGAAAAAGATGTGTGCAGTCCATCACCCTCCGCAGGCCACTGGAGGAACCCAAGGGCCATGAGAGACTGGTGCACATCCCAGACTCTGATCTTATTGTATCTATCCTTTCTGTGAGTGAAATGCTGTTCCAACCAGTGTGTTGAATGTTGAGTCCTCCCTGACAGCTTCAAACCCACAGAAGATGCAGTGGGCCGAGGTCTGTGGACTCCTACTGACGGCTGGCATTATTAAGATCTTTGTCATCTTCCATGCAGCAGGAGTCCTCACCTGGAATTGGCAGCTGGATCTTCCTGCTTGACACTAGGGTTTGAGCTTGACCTTGAATGACAGGGGCTCAATGCTTTTATGGAAGGCACACTCTTAGTTCCAGAATACTCATGTAAAATCAGTTAGATATGTAACAAACAACATTAAAATATGCATGCCTCCTGACCTATTGATCCTATTCCTAAAAATTTATACAGTTTATTCCAAGACTCACCAATTCCATGCCTCCATATATATGCCAGAAAAAGTCTGTGTACATATATACAAAAAGAATATGAAGAACATGAAGAAGGATGTTTCTGCAGCATTGACGACTATAATAGTGGAAAAGTATAAACAATCTAAATGTCTATGCTGGTTATCAATTTAATGCCACTAAGCTTCAAATTAATCCTTCAATACCTGCTCTGAGATAAAGAAGAGAATTCCTTTAAGCATCATCTATCCTCTACAGTGAGCATGATGTTAAACTTTCTCAGTAGAGGGTATTGGAGGCACACTGCAGAAAGAACAAGGTCTTGGTGCTAATTCTAGCAACTGCATTATCAGTCAGTTGTGTGGGAATGTGGATTATGTGGGTTGCTCTGCCGCAATCACACAGACACCTTTCCATAGCCTTACCTACAAAGATACTGTGTGCTCCAGGCCTGTCCCCACTGACTTTCTCTGTTTGCTTGCTCAACACCCCGACCCCCAGGATTTGTCTTTCACATCCTTCCTGAGGACACAAAGTGCTCACAGCAGCACCTCTACTCTCTCTCTCTAGGCCTGACCACTGGCTGAGACTCACCTGTGCTCCAGAGGGCTATTCCCTGATTGCTGAGTAACTATGGACCAGCTCTAGTCTGGGCAAACCAGAAAACATCTCTGCCATCCAGTGGGCTGCAACTACATCCAGTGGGCTGCAACTACAACAAGGCCTTAATCCAGCCCAGAGAATCCTTCTTCCAAGTTAGTTCTTCCTTGAGAACTCTCCTTCAGCTCTATGGTACCCTATGGAGTTTTCTCACATGTTAAAGTTAGGCTCTTATTGTCATAGTTTGTATTACTTTTATTAAAACTTGTTTAAATCACTTGTCTGTTATCTGTCTCCTGATTGGGCCTAGACTGATGCAATATTCACCAATAAGAAAATGAATACATTGTGGTACAGTTATACAATGAAATACTCTACAAGTTATAAAAATAAATAAACTGACTTCCAGTTCTGGCCTGACATGTAAAGAGCTTAGGAGTTGCCACTCTGTTTTAACAACTAAAAAGCCGAACAAACTGAAAAACAAAACAAAACAAAACAAACAAACAAAAAAAACACTTCTTAGTCTGTCAGCAGAGTGACGTCACAAGATGAACCATTGCCCCCAAAACTGGACAGACAGACAGCAGACACAGTGAGGTACAACTTACTGGAGCAGAAATTCTTTTTTTATTTTTTATTTTTTTTTGAGACAGAGTCTTGCTCTATCGCCCAGGCTGGAGTGCAGTGGCGCGATCTGGGCTCACTGCAAGCTCTGCCTCCCGGGTTCAAGCCATTCTCCCGCCTCAGCCTCCTGAGTAGCTGGGACTACAGGCACCCGCCACCATGCCCGGCTAATTTTTTTTTTGGATTTTTAGTAGAGACAGGGTTTCACCGTATTAGCCAGGATGGTCTCGAACTCCTGACCTCGTGATCCACCCGCCTTGGCCTCCCAAAGTGCTGGGATTACAGGTGTGAGTCACCGCGCCCAGCAGGAGCAGAAATTCTTAAGCAGAAACCTCCACGGCAACCAGTGCCAGGGCAGGAAGACCTGAACTGTAACTGAGGAATTGCTGGAAGCTCAGTGTGGATTATGCTGAGAGTTAAAAACTCCGGGGGGATCTAGACATGGGGGCACTCCCACATTTTTGTAAGTTTTATCCAAAGGAGACCTACTGGATCCTCACAGTGATTACTGAAGAAAATCTCATGATTCCAGCAGGAGGAGGGAAAAGGAACTGTTTTGATACGCACCAGAGCATTCTGTTCTTAACAAGCCTGTCCTTGGGAGAAACTATTTTGTTTGCATCTAACTTGCTGGGATTTTATCAATGCCAGCTCTACCTGGGGGAAGAAATACCCAGTTCCAGCAGCCAAGAACCATCCTGTCCCAGCTACAGTGTGGGGGGAAAACTGAGAAGCACTGGAGAAGTTCACAGTCCAGGGACAAAGGCTCATCAAAAGACTGAGACCTAGTCACAAGACTATAGAACAGCATTCTGCAACCTTTTTGGCACCAGGGACCAGTTTCATGGCAGAGAATTTTTCCATGGACCAGGGAGTGGGGAGGCAGGGGGTTTACAGGATAATTCAAGCACATTACATTTATTGTGTACTTTGTTTCTATTATTATTACACTGTGATGTATAATGAAATAATTATACAGCTCACCATAATATAGTATCAGTGGGAGCCCTGAACTTGTTTTCCTGCAACTACACGGTCCTATCTGGGGGTCATGGGAGACAGTGACAGATCATCAGGCATTAGATTCTAATAAGAAGTGTGCAACCTAGATCCCTTGTAGGCACAGTTCACAATAGGGTTCATGGTCCTATGAGAATCTAAATGCCGCAGCTGATCTGACAGGAGGCAGAGCTCAGGCAGTAATGTGAGTGATAAGGAGCGGCTGTAAATACAAATGTAGCTTCGCTTGATTGTCTGACGCTTACCTCCTACTGTGTGGCCTGGTTTCTAACAGGCCACGAGAAGTACTGGTCCGTGGCCCAGGGGTTGCGGATCCCTGCTATAGAACACTTCTCCTCCCCTACACCTTACCAATATATTACTAAAGGCCTATTTATCACAGCTACTTTTACTCAGTTCATCTCGTCCACCTTTTAACAAAAAAATTAGAAAGCTCACTAAAAAGCAAGAAACAGTTTGAGGAGACAGAACAAGCATCAGAACCAGAGTCAGATATGACAGGAATGTTGCAGACTAGGAATTTTTCAAAACCATGATTATGCTAAGCACTTTAATGGGAAAAGTAGACAACACGCAAGAACAGATGGATAATATAAACAGAAATTCTAAGGAAGAATCAAAAGAAAATGTTAAAGATCACTGTAACAGAACTGAAGAATGCCTCTGATGGGCTCATTAATAGACTGAACACTGCTGGGGAAATAATCTCTGATCTTGAGGATATGACAACAGAAACTTCCAAAACTAAAAAGCAAAGAAAAAAGGACTGAAAAAAAAAACCAACACCAGAATATCCGAGAACTGTGAGACAATTACAAAAGGTGTGATACGTATGTAGCAGGAATACAAGAAGAAAAAGAGAAAAGAAGGGAATTATTTGAAGCAATAATGACGTAAAATTTCCCCAAATTAAAGTCAGACACCAAGCCATAGATTCAGGAAGCTCAGAAAATACCAAGCAGGATAAATTCAGAAAAAAACTGCACTTAGACATATCATATTCAAACTATAGAAAACCAAAGGTACACAAAAATCTGAAAGCCAGAGGGAAAAAACACCTTATCTTCAGAGGAGCAAAGACAAGAATTACATCCAACTTCTCACAAACCGCACAAGCAAGAAGATAGTGGAGTGAAATATTAAAAGTGTTGAGAGACAAAAAAAAAAAAAAAAAAAAACCAAAAACAAGCAAGCAACCTAAAATTCTGTACCCTGTGAAATTATACTTCAAAGGTGAAGAAGAAATAAAGATTTTCCCTAACAAAAAATGGGGGATTTTATAGCAGTAGATCTGCCTTGCAAGAAATGTTAAAAGAAGTTGTTCAGAGAGAAAATTATATAGGGAAGAAACTGAACTCTACATGAAACAAGCAAGCACACTGGAGAAGTGGTGAAGGTAAACTAAAAACTTGTTTTTCTTATTCTTGATTTGTCTAATAGATAAGTCTGTTCAACAAAATATAGGATAAGTATCCCTTATCAGACCAGAAGTGTTCTAAATTTCAATTTTTTTTCCTGATTTTGAAATATTTGCATTATACTAAACAGCTGAACATCCCAAATCTGAAAGCCCAAAATCTAAAAGGCTCCAACAAGCATTTCCTGTGAGGTTCATGTTGGTGCTTAAAAAGTTTTGCATTTTGCATTTCGGATTTTTGGACTGGGGGTGTTTAATCTGTAACAGCAACAATGTATGTGATTAGGTATGCTTTTACATACATTATACACACACATACACACATGTGCTTATATATAAGTGAAATGAATGACAGCAAAATTACAAGGTACTGAAGAGAGGATTTAGGTGTATTTTGCCATCATAAGGCAAAGTGGTATAGTGGTATTTGAAGGTTGATTTGGATTACAGTGGACCTTTGAATAACACAGGTTTGAACTGTACGGGTTCACTTATAAACAAATTTTTTCAGTAAAAGTTATGTGCCTGCCACTCCTGCATCCCTTTCCACCTCCTCCACCTCTTCTGCCTCTGCCACTCCTGACATGGCAAGACTAATCCTTCATCTTCCTCACCCTACTGAATGTGAAGATGATGAGGTGAAGACCTTTATGATGATACACTTCCAATTAATGAATAGTAAGTATATTTTCTCTTCCAGTGATTTTCTTAAAACATTTTCTTTTCTCTAGCTTATTTTGTTATAAGAGTGTCATATATAATACATAAAACACAAATTGTGTGTTAATCAACTGTGTTATCAGTAAGGCTTCTGGTCAACAGCAGGCTATTAGTAGTTAAATTTTGGGGCAGTCAAAAGTTATATGCAAGGCCAGGTGCGGTGACTCACGCCTGTAACCCTAGCACTTTGGGAGGCTGAGCCAGGCAGATCACTTGTGGTCAGGAGTTCAAGACCAGCCTGGCCAACATGAAACGTAATCTCTACTAAAAATACAGAATTAGCTGGGTGTGGTGGCACATGCCTGTAGTCCCAGCTACTCGGGAGGATGAGGCAGGAGAATCGCTTGAACCCGGGAGGTGGAGGTTGCAGTGACCCAAGATCGCACCACTGCACTCCAGCCTGGGTGAGAGTGAGACTCTCTCTCAAAAAAAAAAAAAAAAAAAAAAAAAAAACAAACCACGCCTGCCTGGGCCTCCCCAAAGCGCTGGGATTATAAGTGTGAGCCATCGTGCTCTGCCAGGAATTGAAAATTAAATAAGATACCACTATGCATAGATTAGAATGGCGAAAATCTGGGAGCCTGAGAGCTCAAGGCTGTACTGAGTTGTGACTGTGCCACCATACTCCAGCCCAAATGATGGCGTGAGACCCTGCCTAAAAAAAGAAAAAAAAAGACCCAGATCCACACACTGACACCACCAAATGCTGGCAAGGATTACTGCTGGTAGGAATGTAAAATGGTACCACCCCTTTGGAAGGCAGCTTGGGAGCTTTTCTTTTTCTTTTTATGAGACAGACTCTCACTCTTTTGCCCAGGCTGGAGTGCAGTGGCACAATCTTGGCTCACTGCAACCTCCACCTCCCTGGTTCAAGCGATTCTCTTGCCTCAGCCTCCCAAGTACCTGCGATTACACGTGCACACCACCATGTCCGGCTATTTTTAGTAGAGACGATATTTCACCATGTTGGCCAGGCTTGTCTCGAACTCCTGACTTTAAGTGATCTGCCCACCTTGGCCCCCCAAAGTGCGGGATTACAGGCGTGAGCCACCACGCCCAGCTTGAAGAGTTTTTTTTTGTTTTTTACAAAATCAAATATACTCTTAACATTCAATATAGCAATTGTGCTCCTTATTTACCCAAATAAGTTAAAAATTAATGTCTACCCAAAAACCTACACACAGATGTTTATAGCAGCTTTTTCACAATTGCCAAAACTTAGAAGCAACCAAGATGCTTATAAGTAGAGTGGATAAAAATAAACTGTGGTATAACCAGACAACAGGATATTACTCAGAAAGAAATGAGCTATTAAGCCATGAAAAGACATGGAGGAAACTTTAGTACATATTACTAAGTGAAAGAAGCCCATCTGAAAAGGCTATTGTATGATTCCAACTATATGACATTCTGGAAAAGGCAAAACAGTGGAGATAGTAAAAACATTACTGGATGCCAGGAGTTAAGCGGAGAAAGAAATAAATAGGCAGAGCACAGATAATTTTTAGGACAGTGAAAAGACTCTGTATGACACTATAATGGTAAATATGTATCATGATAATGTCACCCAAACACACAAAATGTATACCACTAACAGTGAATCTTAATGTAAACTAGTGCCTGGGTGATGTGTCAGTGTAGGCTCATCAACTGTAACAAATGTAGCACTCTAGTAGGGAGCTGATAATGGGGAGCCTACACATAGGTGAGGGCAGGGGGTATATGGCTTATCTCAGTATCTTCCTCAATTTTGCTGTGAACCCAGAACTACTCTAAGAAATAAAGTTTATTAATTAAAAAAAAAAAAATAAGGTAGGGAGTTTCCATTTCCCGAATGGCTGGGTATGTACCTACTGAACTGACATTACTGATGCTGTAACCTACTTAGTAGTAGATATTTAATACTGAATTGAACTGTATGGAATAAATGAACCTCCTTTCAAATTAACAGGCCTCATACTATTCAACAGATTCAAAACTTAAAAGCGATAGTAAAGTGTCATGGCATATCTTGTGGATATAAATTTCAGGATATATAAGATTTGAGGGGTTCCAAGATGGCCGAATAGGAACAGCTCCAGTCTACAGCTCCCAGCGTGAGTGACGCATTCGAAGATGGGTGATTTCTGCATTTCCAACTGAGGTACCAGGTTCATCTCACTGTGGCTTGTCGGATAGTGGGTGCAGGACAGTGGGTGCAGCACACCGAGCGTGAGCCGAAGCAGGGCAAGGCATCGCCTCACCCGAAAAGCACAAGGGGTCAGGGAATTCCCTTGCATAGCAAAGCAAAGCTGTGACAGACAGCATCTGGAAAATCAGGTCACTTCCACCCTAATACTGCACTTTTCCAATCGTCTTAGCAAACGGCACACCAGGAGATTATATCTCGCACCTGGCTCGGAGGGTCCCACGCCCACAGAGCCTTGCTCACTGCTAGCACAGCAGTCTGAGATTGAACTGCAAGGCAGCAGCAAGGCTGGCAGAGGGGCACCCGCCATTGCTGAGGCTTGAATAGGTAAACTAAGCAGCCAGGAAGCTCGAACTGGGTGGAGTCCACCACAGCTCAAGGAGGCCTACCTGCCTTCCTCTGTAGACTCCACCTCTGGGAGCAGAGCATAGCTCAACAAAAGGCAGCAGAAACCTCTGCAGACTTAAATGCCCCTGTCTGACAGCTTTGAAGAGAGTAGTGGTTCTCTTAGCATGGAGTTTGAGATCTGCGAACAGACAGACTGCCTCCTCAAGTGGGTCCCTGACCCCCAAGTAGCCTATCTGGGAGGCACCCCCCAGCAGGGGCAGACTGACACCTCACACGGCCGGGTACCTGAGACGAAACCTCCAGAGGAATGATCAGACAGCAACATTTGCTGTTCAGAAATATTTGCTGTTTTGCAGCCTCCGCTGCTGATACCTAGGCAAACAGGGTCTGGAGTGGACCTCCAGCAAACTCCAACAGACCTACAGCTGAGGGTCCTGACTGTTAAAAGGAAAACTAACAAACAGAAAGGACATCCACACCAAAATCCCATCTGTACGTCACCATCATCAAAGACCAAAGGTAGACAAAACCACAAAGATGGGGAAAAAACAGAACAGAAAAACAAAATTCTAAAAATCAGAGCGCCTCTCCTCCTCCAAAGGAATGCAGCTCCTCACCAGCAACGGAACAAAGCTGGACGGAGAATGACTTTGATGAGTTGAGAGAAGAAGGCTTCAGACGATCAAATTTCTCCAAGATAAAGGAGGAAGTTCGAACCCATCGCAAAGAAGTTAAAAACCTTGAAAAAAGATTAGATGAATGGCTAACTAGAATAACCAATGCAGAGAAGTCCTTAAAGGACCTGGTGGAGCTGAAAACCATGGCACGAGAACTACGTGATGAATGCACAAGCTTCAGTAGCTGATTCGATCAGCTGGAAGAAAGGGTATCAGTGATGGAAGATCAAATGAATGAAATGAAGCTAGAAGTATAGAGAAAAAAGAATAAAAAGAAATCAACAAAGCCTCCAAGAAATATGGGACCATGTGAAAAGACCAAATCTATGTCTGATTGGTGTACCTGAAAGTGACGGGGAGAATGGAACCAAGTTGGAAAACACTCTGCAGGATGTTATCCAGGAGAACTTCCCCAACCTAGCAAGGCAGGCCAACATTCAAATTCAGGAAATACAGAGAATGCCACAAAGACATTCCTCAAGAAGAGGAACTCCAAGACACATAATTGTCAGATTCACCAAAGTTGAAATGAAGGAAAAAATATTAAGGGCAGCCAGAGAGAAAGGTCGGGTTACCCACTAAGGGAAGCCCATCAGACTAACAGTGGATTTCTCAGCAGAAACTCTACAAGCCAGAAGAGAGTGGGGGCCAATATTCAACATTCTTAAAGAAAAGAATTTTCAACCCAGAATTTCATATCCAGCCAAACTAAGCTTCACAAGTGAAGGAGAAATAAAATCCTTTACAGATAAGCAAATGCTGAGAGATTTTGTCACCACCAGGCCTGCCCTACAAGAGCTCATGAAGGAAGCACTAAACATGGAAAGGAACAACCGGTACCAGCCACTGCAAAAACATGCCAAATTGTAAAGACCATCGAGGCTAGGAAGAAACTGCATCAACTAACAAGCAAAATAACCAGCTAACATCATAACGACAGGATCAAATTCACACATAACAATACTAACCTTAAATGTAAATGGGCTAAATGCTCCAATTAAAAGACACAGACTGGCAAACTGGATAAAGAGTCAAGGCCCATCAGTGTGCTGTATTCAGGAAACACATCTCACGTGCAGATACACACATAGGCTCAAAATAAAGGGATGGAGGAAGATCTACCAAGCAAATGGAAAACAAAAAAAGGCAGGGGTTGCAATCCTAGTCTCTGATAAAACAGACTTTAAGCCAACAAAGATCAAAAGAGACAAAGAAGGCCATTACATAATGGTAAAGGGATCAATTCAACAAGAAGAGCTAACTATCCTAAATATATATGCATCCAATACAGGAGCACCCAGATTCATAAAGCAAGGCCTTAACTTAGAGACTTACAAAGAGACTCAGACTCCCACACAATAATAATGTGAGACTTTAACACCCCACTGTCAACATTAGACAGATCAACGAGACAGAAAGTTTAACAAGGATATCCAGGAATTGAATTCAGCTCTTCATCAAGCGGACCTAATAGACATCTACAGAACTCTCCACCCCAAATCAACAGAATATACATTCTTCCCAGCACCACACCGCACCTGTTCCAAAATTGACCACATAGTTGGAAGTAAAGCACTCCTCAGCAAATGTAAAAGAACAGAAATTGTAACAAACTGTCTCTCAGACCACAGTGCAATCAAACTAAAACTCAGGATTAAGAAACTCACTCAAAACCGCTCAACTACATGGAAACTGAACAACCTGCTCCTGAATGACTACTGGGTACATAATGAAATGAAGGCAGAAATAAAGATGTTCTTTGAAACCAATGAGAACAAAGACACAACATACCAGAATCTCTGGGACACATTTAAAGCAGTGTGTAGAGGGAAATTTCTAGCACTAAATGCCCACAAGAGAAAGCAGGAAAGATCTAAAGTTGACACCCTAGCATCACAATTAAAAGAACTAGAGAAGCAAGAGCAAACACATTCAAAAGCTAGCAGAAGGCAAGAAATAGTTAAGATCAGAGCAGAACTGAAGGAGATAGAGACACAAAAAATGATTAAAAAAAAAATCAGTGAATCCAGGAGCTGGTTATTTGAAAAGATCAACAAAATTGATAGACTGCTAGCAAGACTAATACAGAAGAAAAGACAGAAGAATCAAATAGATGCAATAAAAAATGAAAAAGGGGTTATCACCACCGATCCCACAGAAATACAAACTACCATCAGAGAATACTATAAACACCTCTACGCAAATGAACTAGAAAATCCAGAAGAAATGGATAAATTCCTCGACACATACCCCCTCCCAAGACTAAACCAGGAGGAAGTTGAATCTCTTAATAGACCAATGACAGGCTCTGAAATTGAGGCAATAATTAATAGCTTACCAACCAAAAAAAGCCCAGGACCAGATGGATTCACAGCCGAATTCTACCAGAGGTACAAGGAGGAGCTGGTACTATTCCTTCTGAAACTATTCCAATCAATAGAAAAAGAGGGAATCCTCCCTAACTCATTTTATGAGGCCAGCATCATCCTGATACCAAAGCCTGGCAGAGACACAACAAAAAAAGAGAATTTTAGACCAATATCCTTGATGAACATTGATGCAAAAATCCTCAATAAAATACTGGCAAACCGAATCCAGCAGCACATCAAAAAGCTTATCCACCATGATTAAGTGGGCTTCATCCCTGGGATGCAAGGCTGGTTCAACATAAGCAAATCAATAAACGTAATCCAGCATATAAACAGAACCAAAGACAAAAAACACATGATTATCTCCATAGATGCAGAAAAGGCCTTTGACAAAATTCAACAGCCCTTCATGCTAAAACCTCAATAAATTATGACAAACCCACAGCCAATATCATACTGAATGGGCAAAAACTAGAAGCATTCCCTTTGAAAACTGGCACAAGACAGGGATGCCCTCTCTCACCACTCCTATTCAACATAGTGTTGGAAGTTCTGGCCAGGGCAATCAGGCAGGAGAAAGAAATAAAGGGTAGTCAACTAGGAAAAGAGGAAGTCAAATTGTCCCTCTTTGCAGATGACATGATTGTATATCTAGAAAACCTCATCGTCTCAGCCCAAAATCTCCTTAAGCTGATAGGCAACTTCAGCAAAGTCTCAGGATACAAAATCAATGTGCGAAAATCACAAGCATTCTTATACAACAATAACAGACAAACAGAGAGCCAAATCATGAGTGAACTCCCATTCACAACTGCTTCAAAGAGAATAAAATACCCAGGAATCCAACTTACAAGGGATGTGAAGGACCTCTTCAAGGAGAACTACAAACCACTGCTCAATGAAATAAAAAAGGATATAAACGAATGGAAGAACATTCCATGCTCATGGATAGGAAGAATCAATATCGTGAAAACGGCCATACGGCCCACGGTAATTTATAGATTCAATGTCATCCCCATCAAGCTACCAGTGACTTTCTTCACAGAATTGGAAAAAACTACTTTAAAGTTCATATGGAACCAAAAAAGAGCCCACATTGCCAAGTCAATCCTAAGCCAAAAGAACAAAGCTGGAGGCATCATGCTACCTGACTTCAAACTATACTATGAGGCTACAATAACCAAAACAGCATGGTACTGGTACCAAAACAGAGATATAGACCAACGGAACAGAACAGAGCCCTCAGAAATAATACCACACATCTACAACTATCTCATCTTTGACAAACCTGACAAAAACAAGAAATGGGGAAAAGATTCCCTATTTAACAAATGGTGCTGGGAAAATTGGCTGGCCATAGGTAGAAAGCTGAAACTGGATCCCTTCCTTACACCTTATACAAAAATTAATTCAAGATGGATTAAAGACTTAAATGTTAGACATAAAACCATAAAAACCCTAGAAGAAAACCTAGGCAATACCATTCAGGACATAGGCATGGGCAAGGACTTCATGTCTAAAACACCAAAAGCAATGGCAACAAAAGCCAAAATTGACAAATGGGATCTAATTAAACTAAAGAGCTTCTGCACAGCAAAAGAAACCACCATCAGAGTGAACAGGCAACCTACAGAATGGGAGAAAATTTTTGCAATCTACTCATCTGACAAAGGGCTAATATCCAGAATCTACAAAGAACCCAAACAAATTTACAAGAAAAAAACAAACAACCCCATCAAAAAGTGGGCAAAGGATATGAACAGACACTTCTCAAAAGAAGACATTTATGCAGCCAACAGACACATGAAAAAATGTTCATCATCACTGGCCATCAGAGAAATGCAAATCAAAACCACAATGAGATATCATCTCACACCAATTAGAATGGCGATCATTAAAAAGTCAGGAAACAACAGGTGCTGGAGAGGATGTGTAGAAACAGGAACACTTTTACACTGTTGGAGGGACTGTAAACTAGTTCAACCGTTATGGAAGACAGTGTGGTGATTCCTCAGGGATCTAGAACTAGAAATACCATATGACCCAGCCATCCCATTACTGGGTATATACCCAAAGGATTATAAATCATGCTGCTATAAAGACACATGTACACATATGTTTATTGCAGCATGACTCACAATAGCAAAGGCTTGGAACCAACCCAAATGTCCAACAATGACAGACTGGATTAAGAAAATGTGGAATGGCCGGGCGCAGTGGCTCACACTTGTAATCCCAGCACTTTGGGAGGCTGAGGCGGGTGGATCACGAGGTCAGGAGATCAAGACCACGGTGAAACCCCGTCTCTACTAAAAATACAAAAAAATTAGCCAGGCGTGGTGGCGGGCGCCTGTAGTCCCAGCTACTTGGAGAGGCTGAGGCAGGAGAATGGCGTGAACCTGGGAGGCAGAGCTTGCAGTGAGCCGAGATTGCACCACTGCACTCCAGCATGGGCGACGGAGCAAGACTCCGTCTCAAAAAAAAAAAAATGTGGCACATATACACCATGGAATACTATGCAGCCATAAAAAATGATGATTTCATGTCCTTTGTAGGGACATGGATGAAGCTGGAAACCATCACTCTCAGCAAACTATCACAAGGACAAAAAACCAAACACCGCATGTTCTCACTCATAGGTGGGAACTGAGCAATGAGAACATTGGACACAGGAAGGGGAACATCACACACCGGGGCCTGTTGTGGGGTGGGGGGATGGGGGAGGGATAGCATTAGGCGATATACCTAATGTAAATGACGAGTTAATGGGTGCAGCACACCAACATAGCACATCTACACATATGTAACAAACCTGCACGTTGTGCACATGTACCCTAGAACTTAAAGTATAATAAAAATATATCTATATAAAAAGATTTGAGGATATAATCTAATGCCACGTGGGATCTGCGTGAAACAATCAGTGCTGCCTGTCTCAACATCCGGATAAGTATAGTCTACAGTCACAAATTGGGCTTTTATGTCCATTCTTGCCCCCTAGATTTTCTGCAGTGATTTGCTAAGAGATAATACAGATGCTAACATTTGTAAAGTACTAAGCATGTTAACACACATTAACTCAAAGCTGGAGTCTACAGATCCAGGCAGGCTGAAAAGGTCAGGTGGTGTTCTCAATCAAAGCCACTTGAGTAGGAAGATTTAGTTCTAAATGCTAACTGTGGAGAATCTAAATAGAGAGATAATCATCTTAGAGAAGAGCAGCCAGTAGTAACTACTGCTCAGTACTCACATTACAGTTGTGCAACTATATACAAGGTCTAGACATGTTAAATTTATTCCTATATGATAAAAAGGTCAGGTCAGATAGATGTATGCTGAGTTTCTCTAAAAATCTAGGATGTGCTGTTTGAGCTAATCCAGCTAATCTCAGTCAATTTTTTTTAGAGGAAAGCACCTAAGCACAATGAGAGCTTTGCTTTAAAGGTCAAGTATGTCTCCAATTCCCTGGGATCCCTGTTCTCTTGGTGGTATCTTCTAAAGTGACAGCTTGTGATTGAGAGATTTACTGATTCTTGGAAAGGGACCATCATCACACTAAAAAGCTGGCTTCTAGGCTAAGAGAATCTGAGCCAAAGAAGGTGAGATCCTTCTCCCAAGGACAAAGTTCAGTTTCAGAATCACCAGACTCTCAGGGCCCTCAAATACTCCACATGTACCCTC
Organism: Nomascus leucogenys; assembly: GCF_006542625.1. NCBI lineage: Eukaryota > Metazoa > Chordata > Mammalia > Primates > Hylobatidae > Nomascus > Nomascus leucogenys. Next base: position 14,831,154 of record NC_044392.1, on the reverse strand, counting down.
ACTTTCTCCCTCCAAAGACAGTAAACTGTGAGCAAGGAAACAAATCCATGGAGAATATACCCATCTTACTCAGCTTGATGCTGACCCATTTCACTGCTTGGATATCCTGCTTTAACGCCCAAAGACAGACAAGGGCCAGGCTTAGGATAACAGTGACCATGGCTTTCTATGCCCAGGCAGAAAGCTCTGAAGAGTTCTAAGCCTGTCAATTGCCACTAACTGTAGGTTTAGAACTTCCATTATAAAGAGTGTAGCAATGAACTGCACAGAAGTGCAGCAGCCCTTTCAGCAAAGCTGAGTCCCGTGGCCTGGTTCCCCTGGGATACAAGAATATACCTTCTACACAGAAGCACATGGCTGACTCCGATGAGGTCTTTCTTCTGCCCCTCTCCTGGGAAGGACAGTGTGCCAGAATCAATGCAAGCCTCATATTTTTTTTCTTTTTGAGATGGGGTCTCATTCTGTTGCTGCCCAGGCTGGAATGCAGTGGTATGATCTCAACCTCCATGGGCTCAGGTGATCAGGCGATCCTCCCACCTCAGCCTCCCAAGTAGCTGGAACTACATGCGTACACCACCATGTCCGGCTAAGTTGTGTATTTTTTGTAGAGACGGGGTTTTGCCATGTTGCCCAGGCTGGTCTCAAAACTCCTAAGCTCAACCAATTGGCCCATCTTGGCCTCCCAAAGTGTTGGGGTTACAGGCGGGAGCCACTGTGCCCAGCTGCCTCATAATTTTTATCTATTCTTCAGAGCCATGTAAGTCAGTCCTTATACTATCAGGAAGAGCCCATATTCCAGGGGTAGAGCAGCCTGAATCCATGAGGTCATTTGCTTTAATTCCAATATGTAATATCAGTATCGTTATGAAACAAATACTCCAACCCGGGTGCAGTGGCTCACACCTATAATCCCAGTACTTTGGAGGACGAGGTGGGAGGATCACTCGAGCCTAGGATTTCAAGACCAGCCTGGGCAACATAGAGAGACCTCATTTCTATTTAAAAACAAAGGAACAAACAAACACATACTGCTCTTGCTTTTGTTGTCTCCTAATCTAAGAGCAGGAAAGTTAACAGGAGTCCCATTAGATAACAAACCCTCTCTGTGAGCCCTAATCCTTGGGCACGGTAGTACAAAATATTAGTGGACTCCTCATCAAATGGTCCAAGATGAATGGAGCCATAACACACTAGAACACACTAGAACAGAGGCCATAAACCCAGGACACATACCTGGCCCTAAGATATGTACAAGACTAAAAGGAATGTTGAGAGAACAAGGTAAGAAACAACTAAGAGTCAAAAGCAGGCTAACTCATTCTCGTACAGAAAGCAAGCCCATGAGCTCTGTCTGCTTCAGTCAGCCAAGTAAAGTAACAATGTAATATACTGAACTGCACAACGTGAGAAGTAGGAAAGAAATTGGGCATCTGTGGCCACTCTTTCATTCAACTTTTCTTAACCTTCAAGTACTCACCTGTGTGGCCATGGAGTGGTGAGTGTGGCCGTGGTAATGTAGGTGATGTGCTAGAGGTCACAATCAAGCTCTTGCGGTTACTTGTCCGACAACTGCAATGAAAACAAAATATGAGTTATAATAGGGCCACACCATGGGCCCAGAGACCTTGAGTGGTTTTTAAGGAACTAAAGAGGGGCACCATTTCACGGGCTGCACAGTATACTTCTTTAAACTGAACTGGGTCAGCAATTACACTTGGCACCAGTTAGATTCCATAAAGCACTGTATTCTACCTTGGAATAACTTTTTTCACTGCCTTGACTTTCATCTTGTATTGCCACTGTGCTTTTCCAATGTTTAGTTTTGCTTCCCAAGCAAACACAAGGGGCTCCCTACGGGCAACAACCATGTTTTAAACAGTATCTAATGAAGAATGACCGCTGCAAATTGATTTACAAAATAAAAAGCACAAGTCAAAATATTCTCATATTCTCTAAGAACCCCCCAAAACTATTAATCTATGAAATTATTATTTTTAGAACTGCTTAGTCCGTGAATTAAGTAATATTCTCATTTCAGAATAAATGCCAGAACAGGCATGGGTTTCTTCTATAAACGGGCTTTCCACTACATGTTAATGCCTGAAGCTTTTTCTTCTGGTTGGAGAAAACCAGATGGTGATGAAAAGCCATTTTATGCAACATCTATTACTGAAAAGTCTACATCAATTTATTTGAAAGTCAGCCTATCTTTTGAAGGCATTAGGGAAGTTTGCCATTTATATTCATCCAAATATTTATTGAACACCTACTATACACTAGGCAGTGTATTAGGAGGGAAGCAGTAGGGAACAAAAGAACAGTCTCTATCCTCATAACTGGAGTGAACAGCGCTGTGGGAAAAGGAAGAGGAAGAAAGAGGGAGAGAGAGGGAGGGGGAAGAGGGGGATAGAGGGAGACAGAGAGAGGGAGGGAGGGAGAGGGAGAAAAGGAGAAAGGAAGTAAGAGACTGGTGTGGGAGTGCTAACTAGGGAAGTGAAATCTGATGAGAGAGCTGAATGATATGAAGGACTCAGACAAAAGTAGAGCTGAGAGGCAGAGAGAAAAGTAAAGGTAAAGGCACTGAGACAAGAGCAAATTTGTGATGTTCAAGAAATAGCAAAGAAGTCAATAGCGGATGACAGGAGGGGAGAATGACAGAAAAAGAAGAAGGTTATAGAAGCTACGGGGAAGACCACAGCCAGACTCTGTAGGGCTGATGGAAGGAATGAGATCAATCTCAAGAAAGAGATTATCATTAGAAATGATAACCATTTTCCCCTAAGAAACCATCAGGAGGAATCCAATCATGCCCATACCCCTAACTACCTCAGTCACCATGGAATGCCCAGCCTTCCACTCTCTAACTTGACAGTCTCCCACTACTCTGAACCTTTGAGAAAAGCTTATATTTTGCCTCCTTGAACTCAGTATGTCATCGGCAAACTGCCTATATCCCCAATTTCTCTTCTGAGTGTCTGCTTTAAATTCTAGCTCCAAGTGAAATGTTGCTACCTCCCAAGGACACCAAAGTCCTGGCGAAATCCCAACCCTTTACAACCATGCTTTCCATCTATTTTGCAACTGCACCTGGGAACTTAGAGTGACTGAAGAAAAACCCAGAATCATGCTGGCTGATGTGTCTTTATATTCACAGTGACAAACATCAGGTGGGGCCTCATTACTGCCTGACAATCTTAGCACATTTACCAGAGTAATGTGCTTGCTCACTCTCCAAGACAACTAATTCATATTTTCTCCTTAAACCTCCAATACCCCTTTTCCTTCCTCAAATCTGTACAGAAAATAAAAATTAAAAAAAAAATTAGCTGGGCATGTTGGCACATGCCTATAGTCCTAGCTACTTGGGTGACTGAGGCAGGAGGACTGCCTGTCTCCAGGGGGTCATGGCTACAGTGAGCCAATGATTGTGCCAGAAAAAGAAGAAAGAATAAGTACAGTTGGGCCAATTAGAAAACAAATAACATTATTTAAACCCAATCATACCAAAAATCATATTAAATATCAATGTTCTAAGTACATAGCCAATTAAGGCAGAGATTGTCAGACTGGATAAAATAGCAGGATCCACTTATATGCTGTTATTTGTGAGAGCCCGAAACTACAAACCACCTAAAATATGCACCAACAGATGAGTGACAAACAAATCACAGTATATCCATATAATGGAATTCTACTCAGCAGTAACAAGGAATGAACAATTGATTCACACAATGGATGAAGCTCACAAATAATTATGCTGAAAGCAAGATGCCAGACAAAAAAGAGTACGTTGTATGGTTTCATGGATGAGCTGAACAATTTGCCTCTCAGATGTATTCAATCAAAAAATTTGTCCCTGGATATTTATACTAAAATATACTAAAAACAAAAGTCAAGCATGTTACTTAACAGGAGATTGTTCTGACACATGCACTAAAAGGGAATTGAAAACATTATTTCCAAGTCAATCATCCCACATAAATTCGACCAAATACGAGTCCAACACATTGTGACGAATTCCTCTCATGGTCTTGCACTTTGTTTGCATTTATTTCAATAGCACTAGATGTTTTGGGTATGTATGCCAAGAGGTGATATGAACTGTGCTCAACTAGGCATTGCAAAATAGGTGGCAAGGTTTGGGCAGAACAGTCACCAACAATTTCCAAATAACCAATAGCTGGCTGATGGGTGTATCCACCATACCAAAAGCCCATTATTTTTCTCTCCAGAGCATGGCTATAGTGACACTTGATTTCATGGCTAAAACAGGACTCACTGATTTGCAAGTAATGACCTAAACCACTAAGCTGTATTGGATGTAGTTCAAAGTAATGCTTGCATACTTTGTGACAGAAATCGTGGACACTGACCATAGTATGGACTGAAATTCCAGTAATAGCAGTAGTTGCTCTCTCTGTGACTTCCACAGACCATAACAAGGGAAGATGAAGCCACTTATTCAGGGAAATGCTGGATTTTGTGAAAAAAATATTCCTTTCGAAGACAGACTCATGCTGATTGGCAATTGCAGTGAACAAATTTCCATGAATAGCTGTCTTTATACCGGCATTGTACCACCCACAGTAAGGGGTGGTGATATGAGGAACATTTAGGAGCCATAGATAACAAATTACACTCCTTCAAGAAGTCAATGATTGGCAGGTTTGAAGTGTTGACAATAGGTTGCAATGTATCTTGAAATAAACATCTATCCATTGGGAGAGGTGAAATAAAAATTTTCTCAAAAGTAGAACCACTAAAAAAATAAAATTTGAATTTGACCCACCACAATTAAGAAATTTCACTGGTGGGACTCACAAGGACAAACTGTTTAGTTGATCCAATTCCATTTATATAAAATTACAGAAAATGCTAACTAATCTATAGTGACAGACTGCAGATTAGTAGTTGCCCAATGAGAAGCAAGGAATGGATTATAGATAGTCATGAGGAAACTTCTGAGAGTTACAGATCTGTTCATTATCTTCATGTTCATTATCACAGTCATACAATCTATTATATTCCAATCATACCTCAATAAAACTATACAAAAATTTTAAAATGTAAGCAACATCATGTCCCTCTTCCATTTAAAATTCTCCTTGTCTCATTGAGAGAAAAAGCCAGTTCTGACGATGGCCTACAAGGCATTATATAGTCTGGATTCTCTATGACCTCTTTCCCTCCTGCTCACTCTCCAGCCACACCGGCCTCCTCGCCTTTCTTAGAAAATGCCAAGCGTGCCACCCATCTCAGGGCCTTTACAATTGGGATTTCCTTTGCCTATGTTTCTCCCAGATTGCCTCAAGGCTTGCTCCCCTCTTCCTTCAGGTCTTTGCTCAAGTACAATCTTCCAGGTGAATTTTCCCCCATCATTCTATTTAAAATTGCAACCCCTCCCAAACTCTCTATCCCCCTTTCTTGACATATTTTTCTCCCAGCACTTATCATCATCTACACACTACAGTCGCACTACAGTCAGTATGTGGGTTCCACATCCATGGATTCAACCAACTACGGGTGGAAAGTATTTTTTAAAACTTTTGAAATAATATAAATTTTTAAAATACAGTATAACAGCTATTTGCATAGATTTGCTTTGTATTAGATATTATAAATAATCTAGAGATGATTTAAAGTATACAGGAAGATATGTATAGGTTATATGCGAATATTATGTATGCTCTTTTATATAAGAGACTTGGGCATTTGCAGATTTTGCTATCGGTGTGGGTCCTGGAACTAATCCCCAATATATATATGATGGTATATATTTTGCACATTCATTTTGTTGTCTCTCTTCTCATCAGAAATTAAACTGTATGAGGGCAGGGGCTTTTGTATGCTTTGTGTACTGCTGCACTCCTCAATACCTAGAATGCTGCCTGGCACACAATAGGCTCTCAATAAATATTTGTTAAATGAATGGATGAGTATGATTTGTTACAAGGATTAAAATAAAGAAGATACATGTATACCTAGCCTATGAAAGGTAAATCAAACTGTTATATCTAAATCCTTGTGTCTGAAAGTGAAAATTTCTTGAAACTTCAGGGATGGATAATTAATTCCAGCTTCATTTGCCTTAACCTTATTTAAAATTTAAAATAAAGCCAAAACACTAAAGATCATATTTCCAGGCCACATGCCTTTTTATAAAGGTACACATAATCTCACTTGGCAAATCTTTAACAGCTGCCAGGGGAAAAAAAGGTCAGACACTCAGCTACAGATACCATGACTCAGCTGAGATCCATAACAAGGAACTGGCTAATTTTTCCATTTCAACAGGCTCTGGCCATTTCCCCAGGATCCTAAGAAGATAAAGGGCAAGTCTTAATTCTTTCATTCCAGTAAGATGAAGTACTGGATATTTGCAGAGTCAGGTACACTAACTCTCAGTGGATGGGTGGTAGCCTGGAAGCCCCCTGAACTACCTCATGCAAAGACTGGTGTTAAACCATCCCAGTCACTTGGCTACTTGGAGTGAGACTTGGCATTTCCATTTCTTACATGCCTCACCATGGTCATCTCAGTGAACAGCGAGAACAAGGGCTAAGGCATATCGTGCATTCTCTGTGACAATGTTGAATTGTAACCATATTTGGAGAGTAGTAGCTCGTTTCTAGCCTTCAAAAACCCCTCCCTCCAGCAACTAGCAGGCACTCGGAAAATCTGACCCCTGCAAGAGCTGCTGTAAATTTACTTAGGAAGCCTGCTTCCCAGTGTGAAGCAACAAAGGGTGTGGAATAAGATGCCTGGTTGCAGATCCCTTAGGCCTCTCCAGTCTCCAAATCTCAGAGGTCTAGCTGCTCCTAGGAACTTGAACAATCCCTGATTGGATAGTACTTGGCAGGCACCTTTTAGAATTTAGAATGAGGAAAAGATCACTTCTGTTTCAATAAGTGTAAACAATATAAAGAAGAATGTGGAGCTGGTTACAGTCAAGCACTTCCAGATGCTATAATATTTCAGAGTAACAACCAAGATGTCCTGGTTAAGACGGGGAAGTGAGAGTGGGAGAAAAATACATATTCCCTCCCCGATAAAGGGAGATATTATTACTTATCCATTATATTATTATTGATATTATTGCTTACCTGGATTATTTCAATACCCTCCTAACTAGCCTCTCTGGTTTACTCTTGTCTTCTACCCTAATCTGTTCTTAATATGAGCAAGCCACAGTGATTCTTTTAAAGCACACATCTGATTATTTCATTGCTCTGCTCAAAACCTTCCACAGGCTGCTAATTTTGCACAGGCATTTCTAGCTACTAGGACCAGCGTTAACTGTTCCCTTTACTTGCAATGTCCTTCCTTCAACTACACAATGGCAAAAATCCCTCACTCCTTCAAGGCTTTATTCTAATGTCACCTTCCCAGTTTTCTGTTTTCCTGAATCCCCTTTGGTCTACCTTTTTTCCCAATAGCATTTGTCATCTTCTAATACACTATATAAACTATGTTTATTGTCTGTTTCTTCTTTTCTAGAGTGAGCTCTAAGAGGTATCCCAATCACCTAGAAATAGTACACAGGGCATAGGAGGTTTTCGACAAGGGTTTACTGAACAAATGAATGTATTTCCACAGAAGCAGGTAGTCAGAATTCCCTGCAAGGGCAGTAGGCATCAGAGGAACTAGGAAAAAAGTCTTTGCTCTAAGGTAAAGTTTTCCTCCAAGTCTGATGGCAACTCTCCTTGAATTAATCAAGTTTTTTTTTTAATCTCTGCTCTATTGGTTTAGAAATTACATAATGTTTTGTTTTTTTCTGTCCTAAAGTAGCTGTTATATTATTCAAGGTTTAATAGGTGTTCTTGTCTCAACAAAGTCTAAAGTTAACCAGCACCTCAACCCTTTTTCTGAACAAAATTAAAAGATCCTAGATGGCTTTTAACTCCAATCCTCCCACTCCCTTTCAACTTACCTATTATTGCAATCTATTATTTCAGGTCTATCTTACTTTTACATTGCCAAATTAGTAATTATTATTTTATACAATAATTGCTTGCTTAGATTTACTCATGTATTTTCTAATTTCACTGCTTAACATTCCCTCTTGGGATCTCATGTATTTCTTGCTTCTGAAATATATCCTGTAGTAATTATTTCAGAGAGGATCTGATAGTAATAAATATTCTCTACAGATTTGATTCTCTTGGTTTTTGATGGTCTGAAAATGTCTTTTTTTCGGCCACTCACTTCCATTGCTAATTTAGCAAGTACGGATAATTCTAGTGTCTTGTTCAGAGTAACTTTTTTCTCAATACTTTAAAAATATTATTCTGTAGGCTTATGGCTCCTGTTATTGCTGTTGAAAAGCTTACTCTTAGCATAAGTGCTGTTCCTTTGTACTTAATTTTTCTTTTTCTGTCTGGTTGCTTTAACCATTTTTTTTAGATATATTTCAAACAATATAAAATTCACCCTTTTAAAATGTACAACTCATTCATTTTTAGTATATTCACAAGGCTGTGCAAGCACTGCCACTACCTAATTCCAGAATATTTTCATTGCCAAAAGGAAACCTTGTACCCATTAGCAGTCATTCTCCATTCCATTCTCCCCACAACCAACCACCAACATACTGTCTCTACGGATTCACTGTCTCTATGGACTCTACGTATTCTTGACATTTCACAGAAACTGAATCATACATTATGTAGTCTTTGGTGTCTGGCTTCTTTTACTCAGCATGTTTTCATGCATGTTGTGGCATGCATAAACTCTCCATGCCACAATTGTTAATCCTTTCATAAAATGACAAGGTATTTGGGTTGTTACTACTTTTTGGTTATCATAGATGCTGCTGCTGTGAACATTTGTGTACAAGTTTTTGCATGAACATATATTTTCAATTTTCTTAAGTGAACTTTCTTGCTGAGCTCTTTTAGTTTAGTGAATTCTTAAGGGTTCTTTTAAGATACTCTCTTTGTTTTCATGGCTCTGCAGTACTGCAATGTATCTAGATGGGGATTTATTTTTATTTATTATAGTGGGGACTCACCACGCTTCAAGATGTTACTTGTTTGTTTCTAATCAGTTCTGGAAGGTCTCAGTCATTATCTCGATGAATACTGCCTCTTCCCATTTCTCCATATTCTGTTGGGCCATCTGATCATATCTTCTGTATTTCTTGGCTTTCATTCATAGTTTATATCTTCCCATTTCTGTCTTGCACATTTTCTTTATCCCTTCTATCATTAATGGGCATTTAAGTTGATTCCATGTCTTTGCTAATGTGAATAGTGCTGTAATGAACATTCGTGTGCATGTGTCTTTATGGCAGAATGATTTATATTCCTCTGGGTATATACCTAGTAATGAAATTGCTGGGTCAAATGGTACTTCTGCTTTTAGCTCTTTGAGGAATCACCATACTGCTTTCCACAATGGTTGAACTAAATTACACTCCCACCAACAGTGTATAAGTATTCCCTTTCCTCCACAACTTTGCCAGCATCTGTTATTTTTTTACTTTTAACAATAGCCATTCTGACTGGTGTGAGATATCTCACTATGGTTTTGATTTGTGGTTCTCCAATGCTCAGTGATATTGAGCTTTTTTTCTCATGCTTGTTGGTCGCATGTATGCCTTCTTTTGAAAAGTATCTGTTCATGTCCTTTGCCCACTTTTTAATGGGGTTGTTTTTCTCTTGTAAATTTGTTTAAGTTCCTTATAGATGCTGAATATTAGACCTTTGTCAGATGCAGATTGCAAATATCTTTTCCTATTCTGTAGGTTGTCTGTTTACTCTGTTGATAGTTTCTTTTGTTGTGCAGAACCTCTTAAGTTTAATTAAACTTGTCCATTTTTGCTTTCATTGCGACTGTTTTTGGTGTCTTTGTCATGAAATCTGCCCATTCCTGTGTCCAGGATGGTATTGCTTAGGTTGTCTTCCAGGGTTTTCATAGTTTTATGTTTAAGTCTTTAACGCATCTTGAGTTGATTTTTGTATATGATGTAAAGGAGGGGTACTATGTAGCTTCAGTCTTCTGCTTATGGCTAGCCAGTTATCCCAGCACCACTTACTGAATAGGGAGTCTTTTCCCCATTGCTTGCTTTTGTCAGCTTTGTCAAAGATCAGGTCGTCGTAGGTGTATGGCCTACGATTTTAAAATCCCTGATTTTTAAAATAGGCTCTCTATTCTGTTCTATTGGTTTACGTCCCTGTTTTTGTACCAGTACCATGCTGTTTTAATTACTATAGCCCTGTAGTATAGTTTGAAGTCAGGTAACGTGATGCCTCCAGCTTTGTTCTTTTTGCTTAGGATTGCCTTGGCTATTTGGGCTCTTTTCTGGTTCCATAAGACTTTTTTTTTTTTTGAGACGGAGTCTCACTCTGTCACCCAGGCTGGAATGCAAGCACGATCTCAGCCCACTCCAACCTTCACCTCCCAGGTTCAAGCAATTCTCCTGCCTCAGCCTCCCAAGTAGCTGAGACTACAGACACACACCACCACACCCAGCTAATTTTTTGTATTTTTACTAGAGATGGGGTTTCACCATATTAGCCAGGCTGGTCTTGAACTCCTGACCTCATGATCCACCTGCCTTGGCCTCCCAAAGTGCTGGGATTACAGGTGTGAGCCACCACACCCGGCCCGGTTTAATTTTTTAAATAATTTTTCTAGTTCTGTGAAGAATACTCTTGGTAGTTTGATAGAAATAGCATTCAATCTATAAATTGCTTCAGGCAATATGATCATTTTAATGATATTGACTCTTCCTATCTATGAGCATGGTATGTTTTTGCATTTGTTTGTGTCCTCTCCAATTTCTTTGAGTAGTGTTTTGCAATTCTCATTGTAGAGATCTTTCACCTCCCTGGTTAGCTGTATTCCTAGGTATTTTATTCTTTTTGTGGCAATTGTAAATGGGACTGCCTTCCTGATTTGGCTCTCTCCCTGGCTGTTGTTGGTGGATAGGAATGCTAGTGCTTCCTGCTAGTGATTGATTTTGTATCCTGAAACTTTGCTGAAGTTGTTTATCAGCTTAAGAAGCTTTTGGGGCCAGGCGCGGTGGCTCAAGCCTGTAATCCCAGCACTTTGGGAAGCCGAGGCAGGTGGATCACAAGGTCAGGAGATCAAGACCATCCTGGCTAACATGGTGAAACCCCATCTCTACTAAAAATACAAAAAATTAGCCGGGCGTGATGGCGGGCGCCTGTAGTCCCAGCTACTCGGGAGGCTGAGGCAGGAGAATGGGGTGAACCTGGGAGGTGGAGCCTGCAGTGAGCCGAGATAGCCCCTCTGCACTCCAGCCTGGACGACAGAGCGAGACTCGTCTCAAAAAAAAAAAAAAAAAAAAAAAAAAAAAAAAAAAAGAAGCTTTTGGGCTGAGACTATCAGGTGTTCTACATATAGAATCACGCCATCTGCAAACAAGGGTAGTTTGACTTCCTCTCTTTCTATTTGGGTACCTTTATTTCTTTCTCTTGCCTGCTGCTCTGGCTAGCACTTCTACTCCTATTGATTAGGTGTTGTTTTCTCTCTCTGATTTGGGTCCCTCAGTGTTTTCCTTATGTTCTGCTGAAATCAGCTGTGCATTTAAAACAACAATGATAATATCTAACAATTACTAAAGGCTAACTGGGCTTGGTTTAAAGCTAACTTGTCCAACTGGCAGCCCACAGGCCACATGCAGTCCAGAACCTAGCTTTGAATGTGGATTTAAGAAAATTTGGAAATTTTCTTAAAACATTATGAGGTGTTTGGTTTTTTTTTTTATTTTTTAAAGCTCATCAGCTATCATTAGTGTATTCTGTGTGTGGCCCAAGACAATTCTTCCTATGTGGCAGAAGGAAGCCAAAAGATTGGCTTGTAAAACTATAACAACCCTGGTTTAAAGCATTACATGTAGTATCTCACACCCTGTGAAGCAGGGACTATTATTATCCCCTTTATTTGGACAAGGAACTGCAGGCTAAGAAATGCTACGTAGCTTTCCCTAAGTCAAGATAACGTAATAACATTTTTTGAAGGCCTAATCTAACTTGAATTTTCTTTGCCCTGGGACGTTCTTAGTGTTGTGCTTCATCCTCAAATGATTTAAAAGTCAAGTATCCAGAAAATCAAGGGCATTTTATGTGGCCTAACTTCATGGACGAGAGGACAGCAGTAAGTACCCTAGGGACTGGCGCAAAACTCTGACATAGGCACTAATATTGGGGAGCAGGTCTGCTATGACAGAGACTAAGGAAACAGTATGCTCCAACCAAAGTCTTTAGTCGTGACCACCTTGACTACTACTGTGACTATCAACCCTGTTTCAGGACACAATAAAGAGAGAGCTATCTTGAGCCAGACAAAAAATAAAGAGGTACAGATTTTCTCTACACTGAACAATCCTGAATCCTTTCACTATATTATAGCAGAAAAGACCACCAGCAATGCAAAGGAAGCATGATTCAGTCCCGGGCAGATTGCACCAGCCAAATCTAAACATCTCTGCTACATGTTCCTGCAACAGTTACAACTTACAGTGAAAAGAAGCAAATACAGGTCTAAACCTGGAATGCCAAGCCCAAAATATCATGAATTTAATAGACTAAGAACACGTGGAAGGAATCAAGAGTTTTAAAGAAAAGACATAAAGAGAGGGAGGAAATTGGCCAAATATAAGCCAGTACAATCTCCTGCCCTGGAATAATTTATGTGACGTAGTAGCAAGTTCCCTTCATGACAGGCAACTTGTCTCCATCGCCAGTCTCAAGATGAGGATAGGATTTTCCACCACACCTTAGTAAATTTGCCCACCACCAAGAAAACAAGATAATTCTGTCTTTGATTATTTGCAGTTGACATTCACACAGTTCTAATGGGATCAACCTGGTAAAAGAGATAGGAGAAAAATTTAAAAACCCTAGACTGGGCACTGCCTCAGATTCTGGGTATTCTAGGCATGCCTATATTTCCAGTGCCCAGGACAGTGCCTGATACATGTTTATTATTTGGAGAATTAATGAATGGGAGAGACTGGAGAATTAAGGAAAGGGAGATAATGGTTTTGTAATGTATTCTTAAAGCAGTACATCTCTTGGTAATCAAAGGAAAGCAGCCAGTGGGACTATAGATTTTTTTTCTCTGAATGAAGTACACTTCCACTACTGAGGACCTCCACAAACATGGGCCTTGGAACTAGTATAGACTGCCCTGATAACATAGTGTCTGGGAAGTTGTGGTATATTTGGTTTGTCTTTACTAGTTCCCATGGCCTCTGGATTTCTCTGGAAGCTCCAAATTATAAGCCCACTAACAGGTTACATTTCTAGACCAGTTGCTTTGAGAGCTAGTGGTTGATAGGAAATGCAAACTGTCCTGTAATCACTATGTATTTTGGCCCAATACATACATAGTTTCAGTGTTACTAATACATACTTTAATCTGTTACTTAATATATAGTTTAATCTGTTACTAATACAGATTAAACCCACCCTGTATTAGTAACAATCCTTCTTTTCTACCTCCTTCCTCAATAAATTGCCCAGCTGTCTGGCCTGTGCCCAAATTTCCATAGTAGAAAAGATTAGAACACAGTTAGTTTCTACGAGGCAGCCATGGCTACAGACGCTACATAAGGACCAGGCCCCCCACTTTCAATAGACCAGTATCATGGTCATTTTTATTGTTGTTGTTTTATCTTTTTATTATTCTGTTTTTTCTTTTACCCTCAATTTTTAATTTTTTATTTCACTTGTATTATTTGTCACATGCCATGATCAGAAAACACAGTCTTTTTGAGATAGGGTTTCACTCTGTCACCTAGCCTGGATTGCAGTGGTGCAATCTCAGTCCACTATAGACTTGAGCTCCCAGGATTAAGTGATCCTCCAACCACAGCCTCCTGAGCAGCTGGGAATAAGTGCACACCACCATACCTGGCTAAATTTTGTTTATTATTTCACAGAGACAAGATCTCACTATGTTGCCCAGGCTGGTTATGAACTGCTGGGCTCAAGTGACCCTCCTGCCTCAGTCTCCCCAAATGCTGGGCATTACAAAGGCTTGTGGCAGGAGCCACCACACCTGGCCCACAGTCATTTTTTAATGACAGCTAATTGCAAGGTTCTATGTCAGGCACTTAAAATACTCAAAAAGGTGCAAGTATACTCAATCGTTGGCCTTCAGAGGCTCATAGCTGAAGAGACTTAGATATGTGAAGAAGAAAACTCAAGCAACATATTTTGGCACAGGCAGTCGTGGCACAGAAGCACAGGAGGCTTCCAAGAGGAAGGCAGAAGATCTGAGGAATTCAGAACCCACAGTAGACAGTTACTGGAAATACCATCATGGCAAATAAATATGCAAGGGGACTAGAAAATAATCAGTCTGAGTTGGAGGAGAAGACGAGAAGGCTCTAGAAGAAATGTTTCTGGAAGGATGGAGTATGGCGGGGAGAAGATTAAATTAGGAGATTAAATCATCTAATGTAATATACTGAAAAACATTTTGCAGCTCTGATAGAAAATTTGGGGTGAATAAATGATTGCTACATAGAATATAAAGCAATGCAAGAGTGAGACAATTATTACCCTCAGGAAAACAAAAAGTTGCAAAAGAAAACAGTCATAATCATAATGCACAATGACTTTATTAGAAATAATATGAAGTTGTATTAATTTCACACTGAAATAGATAAAAGAATTTAAAGTAGTTGGCTTCAATAAATAAAAATCAAGGATGGTAGGAATGGGGTAAGGGAATTTCAAAATCCCTTTATTAGCTTTAAAGAACAGACTTTTGAAATTATGTCCACATATTTCTTTGACAAAATAAAAACTAAATTTAAAATGTGGGTGGCTTACACGTATGTAAAGAGTACAAGAAAGGGAGTGATATTACCTAGGGAAGGAGAATGTGATGGCAGTAATTATTCTGCATTTTAGTTGGTACAATCATGGTTCAAATTCAAGCTATAGTAACATGTTTAAAGAAGACTGTCACTAGAAAAGAGGTCTTGTAGGCCGCGCACGGTGGCTCACGCTTTAATCCCAGCACTTTGGGAGGCCGAGGCGGGCGGATCACGAGGTCAGGAGATCGAGACCACGGTGAAACCCCGTCTCTACTAAAAATACAAAAAAATTAGCCGGGCGCTGTGGCGGGCGCCTGTAGTCCCAGCTACTCGGGAGGCTGAGGCAGGAGAATGGTGTGAACCCGGGAGGCGGAGCTTGCAGTGAGCCGAGATCGCGCCACTGCACTCCAGCCTGGGTGACAGAGCGAGACTCCGTCTCAAAAAAAAAAAAAAAAAAAGAAAAGAAAAGAGGTCTTGTCTGAGACCCCAAGAGCAGGTTCTTGGATCTCATGCAGGAAATAATTCAGGGCGTCACAGAGTATAGCGAAGTTTATTAGAGACTTCTCTATTACAGAGCAGGACATCCTCAGAATTCAAGAGGAGGAACACCCCTACCTTAAACATACTGCTTGCTTATATAGGTTTTTAAGGATAGTGTACTTCATTACAAAGGCTTGTGATCAGCAGTGACAGGCTATCAGTACTGTTATTTCCCTATGTTACTACAGATTTTAGCAAAAATTCATGAGTGCATTATTATCTTTAAAGCAAAACCTATTATTTATTTATTTATTTATTTTTTGAGACAGAGTTTTGCTCTTGTTGTCCAGGCTGGAGTGCAATGGCATGATCTTGGCTCACCGCAACCTCCGCCTCCTGGGTTCAAGCGATTCTCCTGCCTCAGCCTTCCTGAGTAGCCGGGATTACAGGCATGCATCACCACGCCCAGCTAATTTTGTATGAAAGCAAAACCTATTCTTAAACTAAGAATGCTTTTTGTTCTTCAAGTACTGAAACATTTCATAAGTTTCATAAGCATCTTTTAGTTAGTTAGCATCATTAACTTGTTCCCTCAACCCTAAACGTCTTGTGACCAACAGTGTCCAACCCCTTGGGAATGTAACCCAGGAGGTTTGGCTTTATCTGGCCTTTATTCAAGATGGAGTCACTCTAGTTTGGATGCCCCTGACCAAACTATCAGATGATCACATCAATCCCCTGTTCAAAATCCTCCAACTGCTATAGCCAAATAAATAAATAAATATCCAAATTAGTGATGAGCATGACAACCAAGACTCTTCATGGTATAGCCCCCTGCTAATTTGTCCCACCCATCATCATGCCTCCAAGAATCTACCATCCACACACTTTACATCCAGTAGTAAACAAGGCCATACCATTATGTCTCCACTCTCTTGCATATGCTACTGTTTCAACTTAAACACCCTTATCCCAAATGTATACCTAATACATGTTAATTTTTCACTTCTCAGCTCAAATTTCCTTCTCTCTGAAGCCTTCCCTGTGTTCTCCAGGACAGAACTGGGGATTGATTAGCTTCCATACACTGACACTGAATCTTGCATATTCTTCTAAAGGGGACCAGGAAATGTTATCCTAAAGTATGCCACTTTGGCATAAGGACTATTTTAGCTAAAGACACTGAGAAGCAGCAAACTCTCTGCCTTCCCCCTTTCTGCCTAAAAGTAAGGTATAAATTTCCCTTTTGTAAAAGTAATATAAATTTGCATTTGTAAAGGTGTTCCATCTCATGTACCAGGAAGATTCTTAATCACTGGAGATAATTCTTATCACTGGAGACAGCAGTGACTATTGAATCTACATGACAAATATTACTAAACAACCCTTATCTACCAAACATTTCCTAGTCACCTTCACACAATTTACTGCCCCTAGCAGGCCAAGCCTTTGTCTAGTTACTTCACAATTAATCATCCTTTGTTAAAATGGTATATAATACCCCCATAACATGCAATTTACGTATATAACAAACCTGCATATGCACCCCGAACCTAAAAGTTAAAAAATAAAAAAAAAATAAATGAAATGGTGTACAAGCACCAAATTCTCAGCACCTCTTTGAGTTACTCATCACTGAGTTTTCCCACATGAATACACGTTGCCAAGTGTAAAACTCTATTATGCATCTCCATGTCCTCATCACCACAGGTAGCTTTACTGAAGAAAACTGAAAAACTTTCAAAGAACAAGTGGTCTTTGTTTTATAAAGTGCTGGAAAATAGAATAAGAGAAAAAGCTGCTTAAGTTAATTTACAATATTACTGTAATTTTGATTCAAAGCCAGATAGCAACAGTCTAAGAAAATTATAGGTCCATATCCTTTATAAACATTAAAATTTTAGCTGGTTCAGTTAAAAAAAAAAAAGAAACCCACTACAATCAAGCTGGACAGTGATTTTCAAAGTATGGTTGGCAAACCTCTTGGGGTCCCTGAGACTCTTTCAGGAGGACTGCAAAGTCAAAACTATTTTCACAGGAATATTGAGACATCATTTACCTTATTCACTGGGTTGGCATTTGCACTGATGTTATAAAAGCAATGGTGGGTAAAACTTCTCGCACCTTAACAAAAGCAAAACTAAACTGTTTATTAGTGACTGTATTACTCTCCAAACACTTCTTCATAATTTTGTTACAATATATTACAAGAAGAATAAAGGATAAAAACTACACAACCATCTCAATAGATGCAGAAGACACATTTGACAACAGTCTGACACACTTTCATGATAAAGTCTCTCAACAACAAACTAGGGATAGTTTAGGGAATATCCTTGACCTGATAAAGGATATCTGTGAAAACCTCACAGAGGCAGAGGTTGCAGTGAGCTGAGATCGCGCTACTGCACTCCAGTCTGGGCTACTGAGCGAGACTGTCCCCTCCCACCCCACGCCCCCCCAAAAAAGTGGAAAAATTGATCCTCAAACTTATATAGCAACACAAAGCACCCAAAATGCATAAAATAATTTTGAAAAAGAACAAAGTTGAAAGAATTATACCAACTGATTTCAAAACTTAGTATAAAGCCACATTAAACAAAGATAGTGTGGAATTAGCACAAGGATAGGCATACAGATTAATGGAAGACAAGAGAGAGTCCAGAAATAAACTGTTAACACTTGTGGTCAATTGACTTCAACAAAAGTGTCAAGAGGATTCAATAGCAGAAAGATACCCTTTCCAGCGAATTCTGCTAGAAAAACTGGACAGTCACACACACACCTGACCTAACCATACATAAATATTAACTCAAATGGATCATAAACCTCAATTTAGGAGTAGAAAATGTAAAACTTCTAGAAGAAAACAGAAAAAAACAAAACAAAACAAAAATTTGTGTTAGGCAAGTAAGTTCTTAGATACCAAAAGCATGATCAATAAAAAATAAAAAATTATCCATTTTTCCATTTCAAAAGACATCATCCAAATACATGGAAAGAACCACCACAGACAGGGAGAAAATAACTGCAAATCATATAGCTAATAAAGGGCTTGTATCTAGAACATAAAAAGAACTCAAGGCTCAATATTAAAATAAAAAAAACAAAAAAAAAAAAACATATTTTTTTTTTTTTTTTTTTTTTTGAGACAGAGTCTCACTCTGTCGCCCAGGCTGGAGTGCAGTGGCGCAATCTCGGCTCACTGCAAGCTCTGCCTCCCGGATTCACGCCATTCTCCTGCCTCAGCCTCTCCGAGTAGCTGGGACTACAGGCGCCCGCCACCATGCCCGGCTAATTTTTTTTTGTATTTTTAGTAGAGACGGGGTTTCAACGTGGTCTCGATCTCCTGACCTCGTGACCGCCCACCTCGGCCTCCCAAAGTGCTGGGATTACAAGCGTGAGCCACCGCGCCCGGCCTAAGAACAGATTTTTTAAATGAACAAGAATATTTGATCAGACATTCCACAAAAAAAGATATACAAATGGCTAACGAGATAAGATGCTCAGATCATTACCCATTAGGGAAATGTAAATTAAAACTACAATGATATACTACACAACAGTAGAATGGTTAAAATCAAGAAGAGAGAGTAACTAGTGCTGGTGAGAATGTTAAAAAATAAACTCTGTGAATGTGAAATGATGCAGTCCACTGCAGAAAACAGTTTGGTGTTTTTTAAAAAGGTAAACATAGTTTGGGTGCAGTGGCTCACACCTGTAATCCCAGCACTTTGGGAGGCCGAGGTGGGAGAATCACTTGAGCCCAGGGGTTCAAGACCAGTGTAGGCAACATGATGGACCTCATCCCTACAAATAACAGAAAAATAATTAGCTGGGTATGGTGGCATGCGCCTATAGTCCCAGCCACTTGGGAGGCTGAGGCAGGAGGATTCCCTGAGCCCAGGAGATTGAGGCTGCAGTGGAGCCATGATCACACCACCACACTCCAACCTGGATGACAGAGTGAGACTCCATCTCCAAGAAAAAAGAAAAGTAAACATAAACTTACCATACGACACAATTCTCTGACTCCCAAAATAAATAAAAACGTATGTCCACACAAAGATATGCATGGAAATGTACACAGCACCACTAATGTGATACTCCCAAACTGCAAACAATATAAATGTCCATCAACTGGTGAATGGACTAACAAAATATGGTCTATCCAATAATAAAACATATTCAACAACAGAAAGGAATGAATATGCTACACGTATAAAGTTCAAAAACATTATGTTAAGTGAAAGAAACCAGAAACAAAAAACTACATTTAGCAGCACATAATATAGAACCAAAAAGCAGGTAAGTTATTGCTCAGAGCTAGGAATTAGAAGAGTAGGATTAACTACAGGTGGGTAGAAGTAAACTTTCTGAGTGACAGAAGTGTTCTAAATTTAGATTATGGCCGGGCGCAGTGGCTCAAGCCTGTAATCCCAGCACTTTGGGAGGCCGAGGCGGGCGGATCACGAGGTCAGGAGATCGAGACCATCCTGGCTAACACGGTGAAACCCCATCTCTACTAAAAATACAAAAAGTTAGCCGGGCGTGTTGGCGGGCGCCTGTAGTCCCAGCTACTCGGGAGGCTGAGGCAGGAGAATGGCGTGAACCCAGGAGGTAGAGGTTGCAGTGAGCCGAGATCAGGCCACTGCACTCCAGCCTGAGGGACAGAGAAAGACTCCGTCTCAAAAAAAAAAAAAAAAAAAAAAAAAAATTATGGTGACAATACATAATTATATAAATTTAGTAAAAACCATTGAATCCCTTACATTAAAAAGAGATTACAATAGGCAATTAAATTTAGTAAAAACCATTGAATCGCTTATGTTGAATTGCTTACAATGGGTAAAAAAATTTTTTTTTTTTTGAGACGGAGTTTTACTCTGTCTCCCAGGCTGGAGTGCAGTGGTGTGATCTCGGCTCACTGCAACCTCCACCTCCCAGGTTCAAGTGATTTTCCTGACTCAGCCTCCCAAGTAGCTGGGATTACAGGCACGCGACACTACGCCTGGCTAATTTTTTTGTATTTTTAGTAGAGACGGGGTTTCACCATGTTGGCCAGGCTGGTCTCGAACCCCTGACTTGAGGTGATCCACCTGCCTCGGCCTCCCAAAGTGCTAGGATTACAGGCGTAAGCCACCACACCCAACCACAATGGGCAAATTTTATACTCTGTAAATTTTGTCTCAGCCAGGCATGGTGGCACACTCCTGTAGTCCTTGCTACTTGGGAGGCTGAGGTGGGAGGATCGCTTGGGCCCAGGAGTTTAAGATCAGCCTGAGCAACAGAGAGATCCCATTTCTAGAAAAAAAAAAAAAAAAAAAGTAATGAACAAGCAAGTAAATAAATACAATTTTAAAATAAATAAAAATAAAAGTGACTGTAATAAAGAAAAAAAAAAAGCTGCCCATGGTGGTGCATGCCTTTAGTCTCAGCTACTCAGGAGGCTGAAGTGGAAGGATCACTTGAGCCCAGGGGTTTAAGATCACCCTGGGCAACATAGCAAGATCCCATTCTAGAAAGAAAATAAACAAACAATTTTAGAATAAATAAAAACAAAAGTGACTGAAAAAAAAAATAAAAAGCCCAGGCATGGTGGTATAATGCCTTTAGATCCAGCTACTCAGGAGGCTGCGTGGAAGGATTGCTTGAGCCCAGGAGTTTGAGGCCAGCCTGGACAACAAAGAGAGGACTCATCTCTAAAAAATAAAGAAACAAAAAAACTCAAGTCAGATGTTTCAAAATGTGCAGGCCCCTGAGACTGAATCTGAGGTACTTAGGGGGCTTCAGAATCCTCCTTCCTCTCCTTTCCTGAATAATTCAGTCTAGAGGCCACAAGATGATGATGATGGTGGCCATGTGGTTGGGTTGGGGTTGAGGTACCTGGCCTGGGATGTCAGAGACTGATGGGGATAAGGAAGTTGTCTGCTTGAAGAGAACAGTGGTGCCAGTCTTTCATGGGGTATTGGAGACCCAGTGAAGTGAGAAGGGCATACACACAGAAGGCTGGTGGTTACAAAAGGAGATTAGTTACATAGAGGAAAAAATGATCAGATAATCAAGTACCTCAACAAACTAAGCATCAAAGGAACATACCTCAAAATAGTAAGATCCATCTATGACAAACCCACAGGTAACATCATGCTGGGCAAAAGCTTGACACAGTCCCCTTGAGAACCGGAACAAAACAAGAATGCCCACTCTCACCACTCCTGTTCCACGTAGGAAGTCCTAGCCAGAGCAATCAGGCAAGAGAAAGAAACAAAAGGCAAACTATCGCTCTTCACAGACAATTATCATTCTATACCTAGAAAACCCCACAGCCTCTGCCCAAAGGTTCCTAGATCTGATAAACTTCAGCAAAGTTTCAGGATACGAAATCAGCGTACAAAAATCAGTAGTGATTCTATACTCCAATGACGTCCAAGCTGAGGGTCAAATCCAGAATGAAATCCCAATGACAATAACCACATAACGAATAAAATACCTAGCAATACAGCTAAAGAGGGAGGTGGAAGATCTCTACAATAAGAATTTAAAAACACCACTGAAAGAAGTCAGAAACGACACAAACAAATGGGAAACTATTCCACGCTCACAAATAGGAAGAATTAATATTGTTAAAATGGCCATACAGCCCAAAGCAATTTACAGATTCAATGTTATTCCTCTCAAACTACCAATGACGTTTTTCACAGAGTTAGAGAAAACTATTCTAAAATTCATATGGGACCAAAAAAGAGCCCAAATAGCCAAGGCAATCTGAAGCAGAGCAAAAAGAACAATTCCAGAGGCATTACACTACCTAATTTCAAACTATACCACAAGGCTACAGTAACCAAAACAGCACAGTACTGGTACAAAACCAGACACACAGACCAATACAAAAGGTTACAGAATCCAGAAATAAAGCCACACATCTACAACCTTCTGATCTTTGACAAAGTGGACAAAAGCAATGCAAAAAGGAATCCCTATTCAATAAATGGTGCTGGGATAACTGGCTAGCCGTATGCAGAATGTTGAAACTAGACCCCTTCCTTTCACCCCTTCCTTTCACCATATACGAAAATCAACTCAAGATGATCAAAGGCTTACACATAAAACCTAAAACTATAAAAACCCTAGAAGAAACCCTAAAATATACCACTCTGGACATAGGCCCTGGCAGACTTCATGATGAAGACTCCAAAAGCAATTGCAACAAAAACAAAAATTGACAAATGGGACCTAATTAGACTAAAGAGCTTCTGCACAGCAAAATAAATTATCAACAGAGTAAACAGACAACCTACAGAATGGGAGAAAATATTTGCAAAATATACATCTGACAAAGGTCTAATATCCAGAATCTACAAAAAACCTTAACTGAACAAGCAAAAAACAAATAACCCCATTAAAAAATAGGCAAAAGACATGAACAGACACTCCTCAAAAGACACACAAGCAGCCAACAAACATGAAAACATGCTCCACATAGCTAATCATCCGAGAAATGCAAATCAAAACCACAAGGAGATACCATTTTACACTAATCAGAATGGTTATTAATAAATAGCCAAAAAATAATGGATGCTGGCAAGACTGCAGAGAAAAGGAAATTCTGGTACATTATTGGTGGAATTGTAAATTAGTTCAGCCTCTGGGGAAAGCAGTTTGGAGATTTCTCAAAGAACTAAAAGTAGAATTACCTTTCAACCCAGCAATCCCATCATTGGAAATATGCCCAAAGGAAAATAAGTCATTCTACCAAAAAGACATATGCACTCACATGTTCATCACAGCACTATTCACTATAGCAAAGACACGGAATCAAATTAGGTGCCCATCAACAGAGGACTGAATAAAGAAAATGTGGTACATATACACATACCACAGAATACTACACAGCCATTAAAAAGAATGAAATTGGCCGGGCACAGTGGCTCACTCCTGTAATCCCAGCACTTTGGGAGGCCAAGACAGGTGGATCACTTGAGGCAGAGTTCGAGACCAGCCTGGCCAACATGGTGAAACCTAGTCTCTACTAAAATACAAAAAGTAGTCGGGTGTGGTGGCACACACCTGTGATCCCAGCTACTTGGGAAGCTGAAACATGAGAATCGCTTGAACCCAGAAGGCAGCGGCTGCAGTGAGCCGAGATCATGCCACTGCACTCAAGCCTAGGCAACAGAGCTGGAGTGCAGTGGCGCAATCTCAGCTCACTGCAAGCTCTGCCTCCTGGGTTCAGGCCATTCTCCTGCCTCAGCCTCCCAAATAGCTGGAAATACAGGCACCCGCCACCACACCCGGCTAATTTTTTTGTATTTTTTAGTAGAGACGGGGTTTCACCATGTTAGCCAGGATGGTCTCGATCTTCTGACCTCGTGATCTGCCCGCTGGAAATTATGTTCTTTACAGCAACATGGATGCAGCTAGAGGCCACCATCCTAAGCAAATTAATGCAGGAACAGAAAACCAATTACTCCATGTTCTCACCTATAAGTGGGAGCTAAACACTGAATATACATGGACACAAGGAAGGGAATAATAGACACCAAGGCCTACATCAGGGTGGAGGGTGGGAGGAGGGAGAGAACTGAAAAACTACCTATTGGGCACTATGTTCATTACATGAGTGACAAAATAATCTGTACACCAAACCCCCACGACACACAATTTACCCATGTAACATATCTGCACAATACCCCCTGACCCTAAAGCTAAAGTTGGGGGGAAAAAAAAACCTTAAAATTTTTCATTAAAGTAGAAGGATACAATATTTTGTTTACTAAAACAAATTGAGGAAAATAAACTAGTGATTAGAGACTAGAAAAAAAATAAGCAAATATATCAAGGGTAATGGGGGGTCAGAGTTCTCACTTTCTCTTTTTTTTTGAGACTGAGTTTTTGCTCTTGTTGCCCAGGCTAGAGTGCAATGGCATGATCTTGGCTCACTGCAACCTCCACCTCCCGGGTTCAAGCAATTCTCCTGCCTCAGCCTCCCAAGTAGCTGGGATTACAGGTGCCCACCACCACGCCCAGCTAATTTTTTTTTGTTTTTTTTGTATTTTTTAGTAGAGATGGGGTTTCACCATGTCAGCCAGGCTGGTCTCAAACTCCTGACCTCAGATGACCTACCCGCCTCGGCTTCCCAAAGTGCTAGTATTACAGGTGTGAGCCACCGTGCCCAGCCAGAGTTCTCACTTTCAAAGAAGGAAGTTACAAATATAAAAACAAAAACTAGAACCAAACTGGAATTAGAAGTGGAGGTATCAGTGTGAACTTATAGTTTTCAATAAACAGAAATTAAGAAATAAAGACATGTGTGTTACATGTATACATTCCCCAGGAGCAGTGAACCTAAGTATCGGCAACCATGTCTACCGTCAATATTTGCCCCCCCATCCCCCCTCCTTTTTTTTTTTTTAAAGAGACAGGGTCTTGCTCTGTTGCCCAGGCTGGAGTGCAGTGATGTGATCATAACTCACTGCAACCTTGAACTCCTGGGCTTAAATGATCCTCCTGAGTAGCTGGGACTACAGGCATGTGCCGCCACACTTGGCCTTTTTTTTTTTTTTTTTTTAAAGAAATGGGGTCTCACTAAGTTGCTCAGGCTGGTCTTGAACTCCTCAGCCCCCTAAAGTGCTGGGATTATGCCATTCCTGATTCATATTTTGGCTTTTAAAAAGCATTCTCCCCTAAAAAGAACTATGCTGCTTAGAGAAAAAGCTCAAGGGCTAGTGAGGGTACAAAATAAGCCAGCCAGGAATATCTTCTCCGGCCAGAAAGTTATGTAGTTCTCAAAGAATGACAGAGACATCAAAAAGACACAAAAGTCAGCCTGAAGAAACTTCCTTTGACCAGATATGATACAATTTTGAGCATCAAAACTATAATGGTATTAACAGATTATATAACCCATCAAGTAAGACAAATCCACTAAATTTTTTTTGGAGGGGGGAGGGGGCAGTGGAGAGACAGAGTCTCACTCTGTCACCCAGGTCCGAGTGCAGTGGTGCGATCTTGGCTGACTACAACCTCCGCCTCCTGGGTTCAAGCGATTCTCGTGCCTCAGCCTCCCATGTAGCTGGGATTACAGGCGTGAGCCACCACACCCGGCTAGTTTTGTATTTTTAGTACAGACAGGGTTTCACCACGTTGGCCAGGCTGGTCTTGAACTCCTGACCTCAAGTGATCCACCCACTCAAAGTGCTGGGATTACAGGTGTGAGCCACAGTGCCCGGTCAAAAGTCCACTGAATTTATACAGTGTAATAAAATAAGTGAAAAATGAATAGGGAGAGGTGAAAACTTTTGCTATGGTGAAATGCCAACTGATGGGTATAGAAAGAATTATGAAATTGTAGAAATACCATTTGGTGACCAGCATAGTATAATAATACAACCAGGAAACATCAATGGATCCTAAAAACAAGGGGTTAAAATTTGATGAGGAATGGGTATTTACATAATTTTAAGAACATTCCCATAAAATACTTATTAATTACAAAGGGGAAAAAAAAGAGTAACTTTACATCAGCAAAACTTTACAGCAGCAAAACACCACTTTAATAAAGTGATCAAGGTTAACTTCATAGTAATGGGACAAAATGAAAACCTGTATCACCTAACAGGATGCAATGAGAAGAACACAACATTGCTGGGTGCAGTAGCTCATGCCTGTAATCCCAGCCCTTTGGGAGGCCGAGGCAGGAGGATTACCTGAACCCAGGAGTTCAAGACCAGCCTGGGCAACACAGCAAGAACCTGTCTCCAAAAAGATTTTAAAAACTTAGCCAGGCATGGTAGTGCATGCCTGTATTTCCAGCTACTCTACTCAAGACGCTGGGGTGGGACTGGGCATGGTAGCTCACACCTGTAATCCCAGCACTTTGGGAGGCTGAGGCGGGCGGATCACCTGAGGTCACCAATATGGTGAAGTCCCATCTCTACTAAAAAAAATACAAAAATTAGCCAGGCGTGGTGGCGGGCACCTGTAGTCCCAGCTACTCGGGATGCTGAGACAGGAGAATCGCTTGAACGATTCTTGAATCGCTTGAACAGGTTGGAGCGATTCAAGAATCACTTGAACGGAGGTTGCAGTGAGCCCAGATCGTGCCACTGCACTCCAGCCTGGGCGACAGGGCGAGACACTGTCTCAAAAAAACAAAAACAACAAAAGAGGCTGGGGTGGGAGGATCACTTGAGCCCAGGAGGTAGTGACTGTGCCACTGCATTGCAACCTGGGCAACAGAGCAAGACTCTATCTCAAAACAAAAAAACAAAAAACAGAACATAATACCACCTTTTTGTGATATTTTTGCCAAAGGTTCATAACCTGATTCTAATCCTGAGGAAATAACACACAAATTCAAATTAAAGGACATCCTATCAAATAAACTGGTCTGTAATCTTCAAAAGTATCGAGGTTATAAAAGTTGAGGAAATAACTACAAAACTGCGTCAGATTAAAGGAGATAGAAGACGAATAACAGTAAAATTCTAACACATGATCCTGGATCGGAGCCTTCTGTTACAAAGGATATTACTGGGACATTTGGTGAAATATGAATTAAACTTGTAGATTAGATGGTAGTATTTATTAATGTTAATTTTCTGATTTTAATGGCTGTATTATTGTTATGAACATATCTCTATAGGAAGTATACACTGAAGTGTTTAGGGCTGATGAGATAACATATCAGCAACTAATTCTGTATGGGTTAGGACAAGGGCTGTCAAACTTTTTCTGTAAAGGCCAGATAATAAGTATTTTAGGCTTTGCAAGTCACATGTGGTCTCTGTCACATATTCCTTGTTTTTTGTAAATCTCCCTTAAAAATGTAAACTTCATTATTAGCTTGTGGCTTGTATAAACACAGCCTACAGGTCACATTTGGTTCATGGGGTTTATTTTGCTGACCCCTGGTTTGGGG
Source organism: Nomascus leucogenys (assembly GCF_006542625.1). NCBI lineage: Eukaryota > Metazoa > Chordata > Mammalia > Primates > Hylobatidae > Nomascus > Nomascus leucogenys. The sequence goes on along the minus strand of NC_044392.1, from coordinate 14,803,957 downwards.
GGTGAAAAGCTCTTTGAACTATTCTTGGAATTTTGACATTAAAAAAATATTTCTGCTAACATCCAGAGAAATCACTTGAAAAGTTCTGGGAATGACTGAATAGGGGTGAATAAGGCTGAAAGCTTATGAAATAAAAAGCATCCCTTTTACTCTACCCCGTGCTGCGAAGTTTCCTACTACCTATGTGGGCATCTTCTCCTGCTCAGAGGGCCTAGTATGCAGTTGAATGAATGAATGAATGAATGAATGAATGAATGAAGGAATGAATCTCAATTTCCCAGGATAGGAAAACTGATTCCCTTCACATAAGATAAAAAAAAAAAAAACAGGCCGGGCGCGGTGGCTCACACCTGTAATCCCAGCACTTTGGGAGGCCAAGGCGGGTGGATCATGAGGTCAGGAGTTCAAGATCAGCCTGGCCAAGATGATGAAACCCCATCTCTACTAAAAAATACAAAAAAAATTAACCAGGCGTGTTGGTGGGTGCCTGTAATCTCAGCCACTTGGGAGGCTGAAGCAGAGAATTGCTTAAACCTGGGAGGCGGAGGATGCAGTGAGCTGAGATTGCGCACTCCAGCCTGGGCAACAGAGAGAAATTCCATCCCCCCTCAAAAAAAACTTCATCCTTAAGGAATATTTTAATATGACTTTTTACTTGGCTACATTGAGATACCATTTCTTTGCTCTCAGATTAGCAAAATTTCAAAAGCTTGACAATCATATTGTTGGCAAGGCTGTGTGCAAATAGACATTATCTTAAACTGCTGATGGAAATGTAAAATAGTATAACCATAGACTGTGGAGGGAAACTGGACAATATCTAATAAAACTACATATACGTTTAATTTTTGACTCAGCTATCCCAGTTCTAGGAATTTATCCTGAAGATACCCCTCCAAAAAAAAAAAATCTATCTATTTACACACACATATGTATATATTAACAAACAAAGCCACAAAAATTAATTCTTCTATGTCAAGGATCTATTGTTGTAAATTAATCGTTTCTCTGACTCTACTCCAGTATGCTAGTTTCTTAACAGCAGGACTCTCCAGCCCTAAGCCCATCCTATCTACCAAAATGAGGCCATCGGGATCAGCAACGGCTTCTCCTCCTGCGGCATCTAGGGACATGAAAGAAAAGCTGCTGCCTTCTAGATTCATTCTCACCTCTCAGAGTCCCAGGGTCTATATAATAAGCACGACTACTACAGATAATTCCTCTTTCTACTTGGGCCAGAAGAGGAAGCCAAGGTTTTCCTCAGCTGAGCAATCAGTTAGCTATTTAAATGGCAAACTCCAAGGGGCTTCACCACCACCAACTCCCCCTGTGCTGCTCCAGGCAAACAATCTTCACTACAAAGCAGTAATCAGCAGGTATGAAACACTGACCAAGGAACCGAGGACACTCAGGCTTTAGGCTGAAGACTCATGAAAGAGTCTAAGCTGAGTTGACCCGAGTAAGGGTAATTATCTGTACTTCAGGGTAAAAAAAAACAGATAACAAGGAGAAAATTCTTTTGTGTAAGTACTGTAGTTAATAAAGGGAAGGGGAATCATCTTTTGCAAACTCCTAAGAAAATAATGAATCTAGGTGATAATTATCAATGGCCACTACTAACAAAACAAGGGAGAGACTTGACATTACCTGCCTCCTGACAGATATACACTGAACCAACTGCTAAGTATTCTTCCCACCCCCTCAACCCAACCAAACCACAATCAGGTCAAGCCCCCAGTTTATAGGAAATACAGAGCTCATAAGAACATGTCAGAAAAAAATCTCTGAAGGATGCAATCGGCAAAATCCAGAATGTGGGAAAGTCTACAAGAACAAACAACTCGGTTTCTGCAACACATGAATTGCAATGAAAAAAAAAAAAAAGATGAGAACACCCTAGATTAAAATAAACTTTGCAGTACAGTCTGGGCAACACGGCAAGACCCTATCTCTACAAAAAATAGAAAAAATTAGCCAGGCTTGTGGTGCATGTCTGTAGTCCCAACTACTTGGGAGGCTGAGGTTGGAGGATTGTTTGAGCCCGGAGGTCAAGGTTGCAGTGAGCTGTGATCGTGCCACTGCACTCCAGCCTGGGCAATAGAGACAGACTCTGTCTCAAAAGGAAAAAAAGAAAAGAAAAAAATAAAAAGAAAGAGTGATCAGACATCCCAATTATTGTATTTAACAGGTTTATGTCTGTTATCCCAGTAATATTAACAATCCTCTTTCATTATATAAAATTTCCTAGTTTAGACACTAAATTGTATCACCACCCTACTTAAGAGATGTATTAACCAAATACACTGTGCTGACATAGTTTGGCTACTGATTCCAAAAAACCAACTGCAAAAAAACATTTGAACATAAACTGGATATTTGATGATATTGATAAACTATTGTTTTAGGTGTGGTAATAATATTGTGATTACATTTTTAAAGAGTCCTTACATTTAGAGATACAAATATGTATAGATGAAATGACATAAAATTTGAGATTTGCTTCAAAATAAGCGAGAGAGACAGAGAAAGAAAATAGGTGGGGATGTAGATGAGATAGTATACCATGAGCTGACAATGTAGACGATACTGGGGATGTAGCATGAGTCTTTCTACTTTTGAACGTTTTTGAGATTCTTCCATAATACAGTGTTAAATTTAGTAAATAAAATTTTCCTAGTTCTAGAAACAGAAGCCTAGAAAGCTTCAGCTTCCTGCTCTTAGGCAAGTGTTGTGGGAAGTCAGGGACCCCAAACAGAGGGACCGGCTGAAGCCATGGCAGAAGAACGTGGATCGTGAAGATTTTACGGACATGTATTAGTTCCCCAAATTAATACTTTTGTAATTTCTTATGCCTGTCTTTACTGCAATCTCTAAACATAAATTGTAAAGATTTCATGGACACTTATCACTTCCCCAATCAATACCTTTGTGCTTTCCTATGCCTGTCTTTACTTTAATCTCTTAATCCTGTCAGCTGAGGAGGATGTATGTCGCTTCAGGACCATGTGATAATTGCGTTAACTGCAAAAATTGTACAGCATGTGTGTTTGAGCAATATGAAATCTGAGCACCTTGAAAAAAGAACAGGATAACAGCAATTGTTCAGGGAACAAGAGAGATAACCTTAAACTCTGACCACCGGTGAGCAGGGCAGAACAGAGCCATATTTCTCTTCTTTCAAAAGCAAATGGGAGAAATATCATTGAATTCTTTTTCTCAGCATGGAACGTCCCTGAGAAAGAGAATACGCACCTGGAGGTATCGGCTTATAAACAGCCCCCCTGGGCGTGGCCTGTCTCTTATGGTTGAGGCTGCAGGGGTGAAATAGACCCCAGTCTCCCATAGCGCTCCCAGGCTTATTAGGAAGAGGAAATTCCCACCTGATAAATTTTGGTCAGACCAGTTGATCTCAAAACTCTGTCTCCTGATAAGATGTTATCAATGACAATAGTGCCCGAAACTTCATTAGCAATTTTAATTTTGCCTCGGTCCTGTGATCTCGCCCTGCCTCCACTTGCCTTGTGATATTCTATTACCCTGTTAAGTACTTGATGTCTGTCACCCACACCTATTCGCACACTCCCTCCCCTTTTGAAAATCCCTAATAAAAACTTGCTGGTTTTTGTGGCTTGTGGGGCATCACGGATCCTACCAACGTGTGATGTCTCCCCCGGACACCCAGCTTTAAAATTTCTCTCTTTTGTACTCTGTCCCTTTATTTCTCAAGCCAGCTGATGCTTAGGAAAAATAGAAAAGAACCTACATGATTATCGGGGCAGGTCCCCCGATATGCAAGAGCAACCATTGGGCATCTAGCCATACAGGATTATATCTTCATTCAGGATCACCTGGAGCCAGGGTCCTGAAGTTAAAGCACAGTCTTCCTTATTTTACCTTTTCAATGAAAAAACAACAAAAAAAATCAAAAAACCTTCCCTTCTCTAACAAGAGAATCACTTCTTCTGAAGATACTCTCAAGATGTGCTTTCCCTGCTGTAAGAGGAGAAATGAAATACCTTAAAACCGTTTTGATGGACTTTCCTCCTTGCCAAAAAATGGTCTTTTAGAAAAAATGTGGCTGGGCGCAGTGGCTCAAGCCTGTAATCCCAGCACTTTGGGAGGCCAAGGCGGGCGGATCACGAGGTCAGGAGATTGAGACCATCCTGGCTAACACGGTGAAACCCCGTCTCTACTAAAAATACAAAAAATTAGCCGGGCATGTTGGCGGGCGCCTGTAGTCCCAGCTACTCGGGAGGCTGAGGCAGGAGAATGGCGTGAACCCGGGAGGCGGAGCTTGCAGTGAGCCAAGATCGCGCCACTGCACTCCAGCCTGGGGGACAGAGCAAGACTCCGTCTCAAAAAAAGAAAAAAAAAAAAGAAAGACTGTAATTCAAAGTGTTTTTCATTTCAGTCCACGTCCTGCTCGGCCCCAACAGGCCAGTTTTCAGCAGAAACAATTAGTGAGAACGCATGAGAGGGCAGGAGGGCACCCAGCTGCCACTGCCTCACCTAAGCCAGTAATGGAGCTTCTGCAGTATGGACATATGGTAGGCAATACATAGAGTTATCCAAGGGAAAATAAGAATATGAGAAAAGTAATGGAAGCAAAGAAAAAAGTAATGGAAGCAAAATGAAGTGCTAAGAATTAGCAACATCTGAGTTTCCCAACAATGGAAGCAGCAAAATAACCAGTCTAGCAGCCCAGGTAATATTCTAAACAATTGTAGATGTACTGACTCACTTAATTCTTACTATAATCTTTGAAATACTATTGTGAGTCCCATTTTAATAATGTAGAGAACTGAGGTAGAAAGAAGTGAAGTAATCTGCCTACCACCACTATGCAGCAGGGCCAGGATAAGAACAAGTTCTGGGAGATGTTCCTCTTTTGAAATTACTCTGAAAAGCAGTTGTTTAAAAAAAGACAAGACAAGAAAAGCAGGTGTTGGTAAAATGAAAATAGTGCTTTCTCTTTGGCAGGAAATAATTTTGACACTACCAAAAAGGGGTTTCAAAGGCTGCCTAGTTCTGGAGGAGGCCCAAAGGGAACACCTGTCCATTTGCCACACAAGTCTACCAAAAGTCTCTCATACGTGTGACATAGGAGGCGCCAGAGAACTAAATTGGTACCAATGGATGAAAGCTTTGAGAGTGAACTGCTTGTTACTGAAGATGTTCAAGCAAAGGCTGAATAGCTTTTTGCTAGACATTGTATGGAAGGAATTCCTATGCAGTAGGAAGCAAGCTAAAGCTAGAATGCTTCCAATATAAAAATCACTCTAGTAAGGATTTCCTGCTGCAAGCCCTCCTACTTCAGGGCTGACAAAGTCTATGGCAATTCAAAACTGATTCAAAACCTAAGTCATTCTGTGTTCCATTAAGTTGTTAACATCAAACTTCTCTCCCCAGCAGGCCTACAGCTGGGCCAGTGAATAGCCAGAGACACAACTGCCTCCTCTCTTCAAGGACACCAGTTACAACACAAAGTCAATCTAGCACTCTTACTTTAAAAATGCAACGCCCACATCTGAGTGCCAATCAATATGCTGTAATCATTTTCTTAGAAGACATGCAAATGGACCAAAGGTTAGTGGTTATTTAATTCAACCCAAATCACAATGAAATTTATTATGCCTGCTAAGGTGCATCATACCCATCTGAGACACTTAAGAGCTAGCATCAATGTCTGTTTATAACAGACTCATTCCTTCCAATCAAGGCATAAAATGCAATGTATTACAGAGCTAGAGTGGGTATCATTTCAAAACTGTATCTTCATTGTCCTTCAAATTATTATGGGCAACAATTTGTAAGGTCCTAAGACCATCCCTAAGATATAGTCAATAAAGAGGCTTAAGACCTTAAGCAGGGCTAGTCCTCACTACACTATGATGCAAGGGGACACTGTTTTCCAACCCTCTGGGGCAATGCAGCCAAATGCCTCAATAGCTGTGTTGGTTTACTAGGGTTGCCATACATAACCAAGTATCACAAACTGGGTGACTTAACCAACAGAAATTTATTTCCTCATAGTTCAGGCTAGAAGTCCAAGATAAGGGTATTATCAGGGTTGGTTTCTTCTATGATCTCATTCCTTGGATTGCAAATGGCTACCTCCCTTTGTCTTTGCATGGCCTTTCCTCTGTGCTTGTCTGTGTCCTAATCCCCTCTTCTCGTAAGGACACAAGTCATACTGGATTAGGATCTATCTCAAAGACTTCATTTAACCTTAATTGCCCCTTTAAAGATCCTATCTCCAAATACAGTGACGTTCTGAGTTACTGGGGGTTAGGACTTCAACCTATACAAATTTTAGTAGAACATAATTCACCCTATAATAGTTATACTCACCAAATTAAAAAGAGAGAGATAAAAAAGACATCCTAATATGGCCACTGACATGACTCTGGCTGCAGTGGGGTACAGGAGCAGGCTAGGGGTCCTCAGGTGCAGATGCCGAGGTGGGCAGTCCCTGGAACCCGCCCCTGGAAGCCCCCCCTCCTAGTTCCCTCTCTCCTGGAACTCAGAGTCAAATTCACTGCCAGTAGCACTCAATTTTCAGTTCTTCACTTATCCACATTGTTTACTGGAACCATTTTTCTCATCTTTCTACTTTACTTGCTTATTTGCTTAATAAATTGAGTAAGAGAGGTTCATCATAAAGATGTTGCAGAATGGAGGTTCATCACAGTTTTCACTAAGCACAGATTCTGTCCTGGACTGTGAATTTGAGTACAGAGAACAAAACTAAGTTAATAGATGACAGTAATGAGCAGGGGTAAAATGGAATGATACAGGCCTAAAAAAAAGAGGGATTTTTTTGCCGGGTGTGGTGGCTTATGCCTATAATCTCAGCACTTGGGAGGCTGAAGTGGGCAGGTCACTTGTCAGGAGTTCGAAACCAGCCTTGCCAACATGATGAAACCCAGTCTCTACTAAAAACACAAATATTAGCCAGGTGTGGTGGCGGGTGCCTGTAATCCCAGCTACTGGGGAGGCTGAGGCAGCAGAATTGCTTGAACCTGGGAGGCAGAGGTTGCAGTGAGCCGAGATCATGCTACTGTACACCAGCCTGGGTGACAGAGTGAGAACTTGTCTCAAAAAAAAGAGCAGAGGTTTTTACAAGAAGGTAATAAAGATAATGACCTAGAAGTAACAACAGACTGTGGGAATACCAATTCCCACCCCCAGGATTGGAGGATTTATTAAACAATGTTATTAATACATCACCTTGGGAAAAGACCCAAGGCTGCAAAAACTACTTTGGTTCAGAACATATGATATTACATAATGAAAATATCTCAGATGGAGACATGGAACAGTGTGGTTGTTAAGAATGTGATCTCTGAAGCCAGACTACCCAGGTTTCTACCCCAGTTCTGCCACTTATACAGCTGTGTTATCTTGAGCAATTTATTTAATCTCTCTGCACCCTCGCTTCCTGTGTGAAATAAGTACAATGATAATCTCTCTCATAGAACTGGTGTGAGAAGCAAATGACCTTTACATTTTAAAGTGCTAAGAACAGTGCCTGGGAGCTAGTAAGTGCTCAGAGTTTGTAAATTTATTAAATAAATTCTCGATTGCATATGGTTCATCAGAAACATTACAGTGATGGCAGCGGCAGCCCATCACTGCCATGAAGCAGTCGGGGCTGCAGTGGGGTACAGGCGCAGGACACGGGTCTTCCGGTGCAGATGCCAAGGTGGGCAGTCCCTGGAACCCTCCTTTGGAAGCCCCCCCACAAGCCCACTGCCCTGGGAACCCACCCCTGGGAACTGCCACAATTGGGCCAGGCTGAGCTGAGCCATCCGCCAGTGGGAGAGAAGTGCACAGAGGAACAGACAGAGAGGGGCACTAGGGCGGCGCTGGGCCCAGGGTGGTCCCGCGCTTGCACACGGAGCACAAGGGCCTGGCCCGAGACACGGAGCTGGGGCCATGCTTCAGGGACCCAGGGTGGGAAGTGAAAGCAGCACCCCACAGCAGCAAGTATAGCATGCCCACATTGTTCGCCAGCCCCATGGAGCAGATACCATGTAAACAACCGGCACGGCCACCACCAGGAGCACCAGACTCAATGCGTTAGAGCAGCCCAGCACCTGGCCCGGGACAATGCATCGGATGTGGAGCCCTTGCCCAAGACTGCTAGGAGGTGGAGCTGGGGCTGCATGCTCTATCTACAGAGTCGGTGGGAGCCAGGGAAAAGTGGGAGCTCCACCCCTTCCGAGTTGGTGGGGTGGGGGCCCCCTGGGTGCAGCCGCCACTGCCCTGCTGCAGCTTCGGAACCAGGCATCTCTGAACTCTCGGGCCTAGGAAGGCCCCTGCCCCTCGCAGGCTCAGAATTGTCTGCTCCCGCTACCTGGCTTCTCCCCTCTGTCGGTGCCTACTCCAACCTCAGAGCAAAGTTGAGGCCTAGCCCAGGAGCTGTCACAGCCCAGCTGGGTGTGCACATGCTCGGGTCAGTGCTGACACGCCAACACCCTTGCCACTTTGGCCCCCTCCAGGCTTTGGGCACTGACAAGCATGGGAAGGAGGCTAAGGGGCGCACTGAAGACAGCCCAGTGCTGGCCTGCAGGCACCCCTTAGCATGAACAGCCTGGGCACCATGAACAGCAGCAGGAGGCAGACAGGCTCCTGGGCAGAAAGAAGCTGGTCCACAGTGAAGACCCACCTTCCAGCCAGGGAAAGCCTGAAGCCTGGGGCCTGGGTCGCCAGTCCCAGAAACCACAAGGTCAACTTGTGGTGCTTTTCCCTGGGCCCACCCATGGCTGCCCATGGACCAACCAGCATGCACTTCCTCCCCTCTGAGGCCCATAAAAACCCCTGGACTCAGCCAGGCTTGGGGAGAGGAGGGAGGGACCACAGGGAGATAATGGGACCACCTGCCTGCAGAAAGGAGCCACCCACTCCAGGACCTCCTCTCTGCTGAGAGCTGAACACTCAATGGGAGGACCTGCCTACAGATAGGAGCTACCCACTGCGGGTCCCCTCTAAGCTATTATATCATTCAATAAAGTTCCCCTTTGTCTTGCTCACCCTATACTTGTCTGTGTACCTCATTCCTTCTGGATGCAGGACAAGAACTCGGGACCCACCAAATGGCAGGGCCAAAAGAGCTGTAATACAAACAGAGCTGAAACATGCCCCTTGCTCACCACATTGTGCGCGACGAGAAGGAGAGGAGAAGGGGAGAAGAGAGAAGGAGAGAAGAGCTGCAGCCCTTCGGAGAGACCAGACCTGAGAGCTCCCCGAGCCTGAGCTGTGACTCCTGCTTTGGGGCCTGGTGGCTCCTAGTCTCCAAGTTTCTGGGCACCACTGCGTTCCCTTGTGCCAGCTGTGGAAGATGCTTGCACTGCGCCTGGTCCCGATGCAGCCTCACAGTGAGTGAGCTAGCACCCATGCCAGCCCTTGGAGCTGGCCGCCCTGCTGCAGCAGTTGGCATGCCTGACTGTGTGCAGTGGCTGGACCCTACGCTCATTTGCTCACATATCCCTCACCATTCTGCTCCAGTCTCTTTGGAGGCATGGGATGCAGGCTGGTAGCTTCAGCCAAGTGCAGCCTGCCGGGCCAAGTGGGCCCAGCAGGCCCAAGCAAAGCTCAGGCAAAAGCGCCACCAGCCACAGAGGTTTCTAGCTAGAAAAGCAACACCTCCCAGGATCCCGTAACAACAGCCGAAGGGTTAAGACCACAGACATAGGCTGGGCGTGGTGGCTCATGCCTGTAATCCCAGCACTTTGGGTGGCCCGAGGTGGGTGAATCACGAAGTCAGGGGTTCAAGACCAGCCTGACCAACATGGCGAAACCTCGTCTCTACTAAAAATACAAAAATTAGCTGGGCGTGGTGGCGGGCGCCTGTAGGAGGCTGAGGCAGGAGAATTGCTTGAACCCAGGAGGTGGGGCTTGCAGTGAGCCGAGATCGTGCCACTGCACTCCAGCCTGGGTGACAGAGCGAGACTCCGTCTCAAAAAAACAAACAAACAAACAAACAAAAAACAAAAAAACACTACAGACATTGGAGTAAGATACTGTGGGGTTGAATGGTAGTTTCTACTGCTTATTAATAACTTCCTTAACTTCTCTGTACTACAGTGTCTTCATCTATAAAACAGATTTACTCAGATTATCCACCTCATCAAAAAAAATGAACATGTGTCACCCACCTCATCAGAGTATTTTGAGAATTAAATTTAACAAATGTAAGTCATTTAAAAAATGTTAAGACATAGTAAATGCTCAGCAAATGTTACCTATTCTTATTCTTTAGACTTTTCATTTTCCAACTTTTCTTGACTAAGGAAGATAAAATAATTTTAAAAGAATCTGCTTCTATTGGGCTTATGCAACGTGAATCAGTCAAGCAATAATCTCATAAAGCAATAATAACAACTGATGATAGAAGCATGAGCTCAAAATATTAGCAAGACTAGACTTCTGCTTCTCATCATTATGGGGAATCAGAGATCAGATTGACCCTTGCACCTTAAAAACAAAAAAATTAGATGAAATATATGAAACAATAGTTTGCAGACACTGGACCGATGGGAAACATGCAAAATAAGCCCTAAGACTGCATGTCTAGGAAGCAGCAAAAGGGGGTACTCAAACAGAGTCCAGCAGTCTCCCTGAGTTGAGAAGACAGAGTTGAGAACTTTGGGAGGCTACGGTGGCTAGAATTTTCAAAGCAGGGTACCAGAGAAGACAGAGATAAACAGAGAGGAACTCTGGAGATCTGTAGGGGCTTCCTCTGAGTTTTTAGCTGAATATCTATCAGCATATGTGGGTAAGGAAACTATCCAAGAACATGAGCAGGTACTCTCTTCAGAGCTCACAAAGGACCCAGAATTGTTCATGTTCCCATCAGCCTGAGTGGAAAAAACTCACAATACATGGGCATCAAATAGAGTACTCAAAGTATTGCCTCAGTAGTAAGAAAAAATTAGCCTTAGGCCGGGCGCGGTGGCTCACGCCTGTAATCCCAGCACTCTGGGAGGCCGAGGCGGGCGGATCACGAGGTCAGGAGATCGAGACCATCCTGGCTAACACAGTGACACCCCGTCTCTACTAAAAATACAAAAAAATTAGCCGGGCGACGTGGCGAGTGCCTGTAGTCCCAGCTACTCCGGAGGCTGAGGCAGGAGAATGGCGGGAACCCCCGGGGGGCGGAGCCTGCAGTGAGCCGAGACCGCGCCACTGCACTCCAGCCTGGGAGACAGCGAGACTCTGTCTCAAAAAAAAAAAAAAAAAAAAAAAAAAAAGAAAAAATTAGCCTCAAGTGCTGCCCTGGTCTCACCAAACAAAGCCTAAAAGTAATCCTTCAAAGGATCAAACAATTTCTAAATAACTGCATCCCAGATTCTTGAGAATGTTTAAAGGAATATAAAAATATCTAGCAAACAACAAGCTAAAATAATCTTGTCATATCAATGAACTGGCACTTTGCGTGGCATGGATACAAAAGAAGAATGGAATGAAGCACTAATACAGTGACCAAACATGTGAGCAAGTCTACAAAAAAAAAAAAACAAAAAACAAAAAACTATGAAATTTAACAAGTTTTCATGAAATTTAACAAGTTTCCATGAAATTTAACAAGCTCCAAAGCTGTAAGACGTCGCTCCAAGTTGTGTGTTCTGAGACCATAGTCATCAAGAGATACTCAAAACCATGTGCCAGGACTGGGTACATCTTGAGGGCTACCCAACTTACAATCGTTCTCAGCCTCATACGCCAACCGCTAGTACGTCTAGAAGAGGTGCCTTCTGAGAGAAGTTAGCCTCTAACATTGTCCTATGTGAGTCTATCACTGTCCCAAACTGTCTGTGGAATTTAAGCTCCTGTATCAAATAATGTCACTTAAATCTGTGTGATAACATTGTGCTTCACTTAAACTTTTAGTTTTTCAGGTTACTATTCTCTAACAAAAAGCTTAACAAATACCTACTGATCAATCACACTTTCCTTTTTTAACATTTTTTTTTCAATTGGCGTCTAAGATACTTCTCCTTGTCCTTGTTCCTGAATGAATAGCTAATTCATTTTAGTCTAATTCCTCACTATCACCCCAACCTCTCAAACTTGCCCCAGAGCTCAATCCTTGGATATCTCTTCCTCCTCTATCAATTCCACCTTTAAAATACATCCCCAAATCTGACCACTTCTTATCTCAACCATCATGGGTTCAAATAACCATTGTCTCTTACCTAGTGGCCTTCTAACTATAACCAGAGTGGGTTTTTTGTGTTTGTTTTTGTTTTTTTGACAAGGTCTTGCTCCAAGGCTGGAGTGCAGTGGTGTGATCTCAGCTCACTGCAACCTCCACCTCCCAGGTTCAAGCCATCCTCCCACCTCAGCCGCCAGAGTAGTGGGGACTACAGGCACGCACCACGATGCCCAGCTAATTTTTGCATTTTTTGTAGAGATGGGGTTTCACCATGTTGCCCAGGCTGGTCTCGAACTTGTGAGTGGTCTTGAACTCAAGCAATCCGCTCACCTGGGCCTCCCAAACTGCTGAGATTACAGGTGTAAGCCACTGCGCCCAGCCCAGCGTGATCTTTTGATCTACGTCAGATCATAACATTCTTATTTAAACCTTCCAGTGGCTACTTATCTCACCCAACATAAAAACAAAAGTCCTGGACAGGAGTGGTGGCTCACGCCTGTAATCCCAGCACTTTGGGAGGCCGAGGCGGGTGGATCACCTGAGGTCAGGAGCTTGAGATCAGCCTGGTCAATATGGTGAAACCCTGTCTCTACTAAAAATACGAACATTAGCTGGGCGTGGGGGCAGCCGCCTGTAATCCCAGCTACTCGGGAGGCTGAGGCAGAAGAATCGCTTAAACCTGGGAGGCAGAGGTTGCAGTGAGCCGAGATTGTGCCATTGCACTCCAGCCTGGGTGACGAGAGCAAAACTCCATCTCAGAAAGCCTCAAAATTGTTTAATCTGGCTGCCCACTACACTTCAGGCCTCATTTCCCAACACTCACCACCTAACTTATTCTGTACCATTCTCATTGGACTCTGTTACACAAAGAATACATGGAGCAAGCTCCTAGATCAGGCCCCTGGCACTTCATGTTGCCTCCGCCTGGAACACTCTTCTTCCAGATATCTCCATTCAGGCTCCATGACTTCCTTCAGGTCTTTTCTTATATGTCAACTTACCACTGAGGAACTCCCTGACCACCTTATATAAAACATCACGCCCTGGCCTCTACATTCTCTTATCCTACTTTATTTTTCTCAGAAGCACTATGTCTATCCGTTATGTTACATATTTACTCATTAACTTGTCTCTCTTTCTCCACTAGAATCTAAGCTCCCTGAGGACAGGGATTTTATTGCTTTATGTTCACTGCTTTGTTTCCCATGCCCAAAACAGTGTCCTAGCAGATAGTACGTAATCAAATAATGTTGAATATAAGAAAAGGAAGGCAGAAAGAAATGGGAGAAGGGCTATTTTCCTCAACCTGAACAAACCATTTAACTTGTTTTGGACTCAAATTTTCCCATCGTGTAAAATGTGAGGTTTGAACTTTTCTACCTCCTAAGAGTTCTAGCACTCTGCCATTCTATGGGGTGGTCAAAGGTCAAAGTTCACAAGACTGTCCAATGGTCAGGATGGGCACACAACTTATAATAGCCTCAAAATTCCAAGTACTGATAACCTACCCTCCTTTCTCCTGACATTTTAAATACAACAGGTATCTGTGATATTTATTTTACTCTTCTCTGTGACAGAACCAAGACTCTTACTCCATTTCTCCCCAATATTAAGGAGTAAGGTATGGGTTTTACCATTTGGCCAGAAGCAATTGTCAAGGCCCAGATTCATAGCAAGTTTCCTTACCTCCACGGCAGTGGGCGGCTGGAACAAGGAGTGCCAGGACTGCTGTGGGCTCGTGGATTCAGGAAAATGGCAAGAGGAGAAGTAGCCAAAGCACAATCAGCACTAAATGGGACTTTAGTGAGGAAGAGGGCTGGAGCAGATGTGGGTGAAAACATGTGCTGGTTTACTTCAGCTCCTCGGCAAAGGGTAGAGATTCTGATAAGGTACCACAATAGGAAAAAAACAAGGTCAGTGATAACTTTTCAGCCAAAAAGAAACATATTCAAAGTGGCTTGGTTTAGGCAAAAAGCTCAAGAAAAGTAAGTGGTCAAAAATCATTCTCCAATATCATACTTCAGTCCCAATGTTGGTACAGGATGACAACAGAGACGAAAACTTAATCCATAAAATTAAAATACAATATTTAAGATTTGGCTATTCAACATATTTGTTATTTATTTATTTTTATTTTTTGAAACGGAGTTTTGCTCTTGTTGCCCAGGCTGGAGTGCAATGGCACAATCTTGGCTCACTGCAATCTCCACCTCCTGGGTTCAAGTGATTCTCCTGCCTCAGCCTCCCAAGTAGCTGAGATTACGGGCATGCACCACCACGCCCAGCTAGTTTTGTATTTTTAGTACAAACAGGGTTTCATCATGTTGGTCAGTCTAGTCTCGAACTCCTGACCTCAAGTGATCCACCCGCCTCGGCCTTCTAAAAGTGCTGGGATTACGGATGTAAGCCACCTCGCCCAGCCTGAAGTACTTAGAATTGGTTTCTCGGCAAACCAAACACTGCAAATTTACTACATCAATTAGCAGGCAACAGTTAATATTTAATATTCAATGACCAAAACTTCCTAAAGAAATGTATATGTCCCTAAGAGTAAAACATTCTGAATAGTTTATAAATTGATTATATCAACAATAATACCAATTTGTTTAGCTAACATTTCTCTAATGAATGTATCAGATAATGTCAGTTAACTATGTATTTTGCTTCTACTTAAATTTTAGATTCCCAGGTTATTTTTCCCATAAAAACAATCTAGCCATTTTGATATATTAAGTCCTATTGAAGATTATTAAATAAATAAGAGCATTAGATTGAAAACAGGTGATAAATACAGAGCTCTAATTTGCTACCATTAGTAGAAATGACACATGATAAAAATAATATTCATAATATTTAATTTGCTACCTTATTGGCATGGCTTTCTATACACACACCATTATTTAATTTCCAAGGTAAAAAAATTACTTAAGTATCACATAAGTACCTGATCTACTTCAAAATGATAACATCGTTAGTTTCTCGTATTGTTATTTCTGACTGTTTATAATATGGATACAGTGACATTCTACTTGTGCTTACTTACATATATTCAAAGGAAATGTTCACTTTCCTAGTCATTATCACTTTAGTGGTCTTCAGTTTACTTCTCAGGTGGGTACACAATATGGGGTAGTAACAGGATAGAAAATAGGAGGGCAAACAGCTATTTAAAATTACAGTTATGCCCACATTTCCACAAACTCAACATTTTTTTTAAAGTTAAAAGAAGTAAAAATGTTAATTTTAAGTTAATTTCTCATTTTCGAAAAGAATTTTCACTCTTCCAAAGAACTATTTCAAAGTTAAGCTCCTTCATATATATAAGTTAGAACTAATTAGAACATTAGACAGCACTTACTTGTTAACCTGAATAATATGCTTGTACAAAATTTTGAAGCCTTAAGTCTTATCACATAAAATGAGGTTTAGCCATTTTGTTCAATATATAATTCAAATTATAAAAATCTATGAAAGCCAAATTTCTTTTTTTTTTTTTTTTTTTTTTTTGAGACAGAGTCTCACTGTGTCGCCCAGGCTGGAGTACAGTGGTGCCATCTCGGCTCACTGCAAGTTCCGCCTCCCAGGTGCACGCCATTCTCCTGCCTCAGCCTCCTGAGTAGCTGGGATTACAGGCGCCCGCCACCACGTCCGGCTAACTTTTTGTATTTTTAGTAGAGACGGGGTTTCACCGTGGTCTCGATCTCCTGACCTCATGATCCACCTGCCTTGGCCTCCCAAAGTGCTGGGATTACAGGCGTGAGCCACCGCACCTGGCCAGCAAATTTCATTTTCTTTTTGCCCCTAATTACTACTCTGCAAACTGGTTATACAATGGGTCTAGAGTCTAAAAAGGATTGTTTGAAAAAGGAAAAGGTGATATACAAACTACTTATTAGCTCCTCAGGGGGTATTTTTCTAACTCAAAGTCAATAAAACAGATACAATGATTACCAACAGCAGTGTACCAACATTTGAAGAGCATGATTTGCCAGGTAAGGTAAGCTCAGCACTCTAAGAGGCTGAGGCAAGAGGATCACTTGAGCTCAGAAGTTCCAGACCAGCCTGAGCAACATAGACCTTATTTCTACAAAAAAAAATTAAAAAATTAGCCAGGCTTGGTGGTGCATGCCTGTGGTCCCAGCTGCTGAGGTGGAAGGATCCCTTGGGCCCAGGAGGTCAAGGTTTAGTGAGCTGTGATAGCACCACTGCCCTCCCGCCTGGGCCATAAAATAAGACACTCTCAAAAACAAAAACAGAACCATGATTTTTGACCATTTAAGTTTTCTTAAACTACAAACTCCATTTAAAAAATTTTAATTTTGTTAACAAGTGACCTTTACTTTAAATAAAACATTAGTTGATGAAGTCTGTTTTAAATGGTCTTTTACTTTTGTGTCAGTATGGTAATAAAAGGTTTTTTTTAAAGTGTGTCAATCCTCCAACTATATACTTCAAACACATCCTGTTTCTCAAGGTCTAACAGAATCATTAATTCAATCAATAAGCATCCACGGATGCTGAAGGGCAACATCACAAAGGAAGCCCACTGAAGAAGCCTGTCTGTCTCCGGGCAAGCAGTTTGACTCAGGAAGAAAATCTGAAGTACACTCCCTTCGCCCTGTGGGTTAAACAAAGGCAGTTCAAGACAGATAATTGAGGTGAAATGGATTCTAGGTCTCTTCTTTCACTGGTTCTCTAATTTACTGATAAATTCACTTGGCACTTCTTCATTAAATAAGCCTGAGCTGCTCTTGGAAAAGTCACCCTGAAAAGGAAGCCTTCTTCCACTCCCAGCTTTGATATTCTCACCTAATAAAGTTTATTTCTATATTGGCCAATATAGAAATAAAATAGAGGTCACACCCTAAAGGACCCATGCGTGAATCTGCAAGGGCAGATCTGAGGTCCTGAGCTGACAGGCCATAGGCAGAAATACAATACCCTCTCTAGTCAAAGGAGGAGGTACTTTTTGTTTCCATTGGTTTCTCACATTCATGGGGTTTGTATTTGCAGCTTTGACACTAACTTTAAATAAACATTTGCTTCCAAGGCAAGAAAATAATTGTCTTCATTTTTTTACCCAGTTCTCCAAGTATTCAGGAACCCCTAAAATGACATCTAATTCAGTTTCTGGAATTGGAAACCTCATATGCCCCTGCCAAGGACCACTGTTTTGACCTTGAATTAATCAAGCCAGCTCAGCCCTCTTCCTGACAGGCATCTCCAAAACAGTCTTCATCCAAATAAACGGAGCTGTGTTAGTTGGCATTAGTTTCTTTTCCTGACATCTGCCAGTTTCCATAGAGACCCCAGCCTCCTTACTGAATCCGCAGACATGGTGCTCCCAGTCTCTCTCGCCTCCGCTTCATCATTCTCCTGGCTACTCAAGTTTTGCCCTCACACTGGAGTCTTGGTAGGAAGTTCTCTCACACAAGGGGTATGCAGTTCTGTAGCCAAAGGAAATTGTAAAAGCTTCCCAAACTTATGGCAAAAATTAAAGTACTTTTCTTCAAAAACATGATCTTCAGAACACCCCTCCCATCCCCCCACAAAAGACCTAAGAGCCCAGGAGGCAGCAGTGGGACAGTGACAAGTTCCAGATCCCAAATGAATCAGCTGTCCTCTGATCTGCCTGACATCATTCACACTCAGCCAGCAACAAATCAGAGCTACAGAAAGCACCTTGTTCCTGCGTCAGTGACAAGCACCAAACTCCCTCCCCCACAAATCAGTTGCAACCTCCAACCCTGAGGCCTGGTGGCAGTAAAGACTCTGGCAGAAATTATACATAGCAACTTGAAAACTCACACTGTGTCAGAAATACTATTAACCCAGAAGGCATGGGCCAGGCTAAACAGCTGTTGCAGTGGGCAAGGGACTGGAAGAAAGATTAAGGATCCCAAACCGGTAAAATAATGAGCGAAGACTATGTGGGCATTTCTGCAGCATTATTCATTCTCAAACCCAAGCCGAAGGAAGACTACAGGGCTTTAATGTTAGGGCTCAAAGCACAGTCATTATTCAAATGCCGAATTTGACCAACTTAACTGTACTCCTTCAGACAAAGTTCAGTGCCATTTTTTATTCAATTTCTATTAATCTCTAATCATTTGAATATACTTGTGGTAAGAAAAGCCATAAGGAAAGTTAAGAAAATAAGCCCAGAAACTAGCTTAATTTCATCCATTAATGTTTAAGGTAAGTTGCAGAAGACCTCTATTGAAGGGTAAGCTAAGCATACTTCTGTATGCTTTGGTTTCCCCACCTGTAAAATGAAGATCATTAAGCTACCTAATATATAGGTTGTGGTGAGGATTAATATATGTAAACAGCAAAGTGCCTAGCACAGAGAAAGCACTATAAAAGTGTTAGCTATTAATGTAAGTCTTGCCCTCTTGGAGCAATCTCCCAGTCTAAAGGAAGAGATTAGTCGCAACAAATAGGAAGCCATCTGAGAAAAAGAACCTAGACTCAGGAAAACCAAGTGATCAAGTAAACTGTGGAACTAAACCCTGGCAGCTAAGACAGCCAAAGAGAAGCAAGTCTTGTCCCCTGCTTCAGAGGCTCTGCCAACTCTGAGGGGCTTCTCTCATTCACCTAGATGACAAAGCATATCAAACTGTTTTTTCTAGTGTACTGTTCAAAGGACTAATTCATAGGCAAACCAGTGCTTTTTCAAATGTGGGTCACACCTCTTTAGTAAGACATTATATCAATTTAGGAAGTCAGGATCAACATTTTCTAAAAAGGGAAACTACCTGCACACAAAAAGTACATATACAAATGAAATAGAATAGAAAATATCAGTCCTTTGCACACAGTAAGGGTAAGCACTGTTTTGTGAAATGTGTGTTTATGACATCCATTACTGAAATACATACAAATATACAAATGCAAACATGTGTGATGGGTCATAATGTAAACTCTATTTGTTATTGAGGTCAAAGTCTAAAAAGTTTGAAAGCCACTGTTCTAATTACCCAAGCAAACTCACCCACCTAGTAGCTACAGGCCCTCACTTTTCCTCTCCATATATTAGTCCAATTACTCAGCCCTCTCAGCACCCTCTCTTTTCAGAATCCCCAGTTCAGTAGCAGGTCCTAAAGATAACTAGAACACCTCAGAAATCTAGCAGTTCTCAACAAGTACTGGCTCCAACTTTGGAAAGCCTTGTGATGATATCAGGGTCAGCTGCCACAAGCCCCAACCTTGGGTCTATCCTCCCGTCCCCAGCTAAGGCTTGCAGTTATGGCTGAATCCTAAGTTTCTACTCAATATTCTCCAATTCTCTAATACCCGAGACCAGGCTACCTAATAATAATAATAATAATAATGACATAACAGCAACCAACATTTATTAAGTGCTTAACTATTTATTAGGTTCTATTCTAAGCATTTTACACATTAATATTCATGTAGTACTCATCATAGCCATATGATATATGTACTATTATTCCATAAAGACACAGAGAGGTTAAGATCATGCCAATGGTAAGTAGGAAGGTAGCATTTCCTCAATATGTTGGCACCTGGTTACCTATATATGAATTATACTAGCCAGAAGTGTTCCTGTCTTCAGCCAAGTTGGTAAACGGAAGCAGTCTAACTCTAGTTTCCAATGCTATAAATCACTGTGCTTTACCTTTCAGTAGAAATTTCTGACAACAGCAGCAAATGGATTTCTTTCTAGCCTGCTCTGCATATATTGAAGAGCAGTACTATTGCAGAGCAGTACTCCTTGGGTGGAGGAGAGAGAACATGGAGCTCCTTAAATAATGCCAAAGTGAGAAAATATTTGTTTGATTTTTAGAGAATGAAAGCCATATTTTACATTCTTTATCTGACCAAAGAAGATATTACTTTTACCTTCAGGTAACACATCCCCACACAGAGTACTTTCTTTAGTGGCATTAGAATCCATTTGTGCCAATATCCCTGTGGCTTTGCCAGGACTAGGAAGGCCTAACACTTCCCTGGGACTGGTGACAGGGCTCAATAATTTGCAGTATGGCGAAAGAAACATCTGCCTTCTCTTACTCATTCATACATTTATTTATTGACTGTAGAGCCAGAAGAAAGGCCTCTGCTATGGGCTTCTCACTTTACAGATTCTGTAACATAACACAAACACAAAAAACAAATTCATTAAAGAAATGGTGTTTCCTCTGTCACAAGATTCTGCACTGGCAAAGCGGAACCCTAAAAATCCATTCTTGTAAATTGTACAGTTCAGACCACAGGAAAACCTCTGTCCACATATTTCTTCCCATGTCCTTTAAAAAGAGGCAACTATGTCGGAATGCCATTTATGGGTTGTGAAACTGCAAACTTCAGAGAACTCTGCCTTGAGATTATGAAATATTTAAGCAGCACAGGGTGTCAGAAATAAGACAAGACAAATTAACTGTTATATCCTTACTGTCAAATAATATCATAGATATCTTTCCTAAGAAAGTACTGTCTCCTAACAGAGTCAAACATCCACTTATTTGATTTCTTCCTGTTCCAATTCACAGTTCTGAAAGTACTCATAATTTAGCTCACTATTCCTAACAGTAGCACACAGCAATTGAGGAACATTTTGCAGAATTAAGGAATTCATATTACTAGTAAATGTATTTATATGCAGGTCTAGAAATGACAAATATAAGGCAAGGAACCAATTTATTACACTGATAAATAGTTGAACAGTTAATGCTAGAATTACATTTTTATAAAAATATGTACTTACAAAAATTTTTAATTCAGCTTATTTAAATTAATTTTGAATATTTAAAAGAAAAATGACTTTTAAAAGAATAAAAAATTTCCATTTTTACGCTTTATATTTTTGATGAGAATATATTCAAACTTTGTACTCTGTGAATATAACGTCTCATTTTTAAATCCTACAGATCACTGAAAATGAGTACAAGTTGTGATCCCAACATAGACAGAAACACAAGAAAGTGGAGCTTAGAAGAGGAAAAAGAAAAAATCTACAAATAAGCTAGTCTGCTTAAATTTGGGAAAAAAAACAAAAAAAAAAAACAACTGCACACAAAAAGTACTTACACAGGGCCAGGCGCGGTGGCTCACGCTTGTAATCCCCAGCACTTTGGGAGGCCGAGGCGGGTGGATCACGAGGTCAGGAGATCAAGACCACGGTGAAACCCCGTCTGTACTAAAAATACAAAAAATTAGCCGGGCGTGGTGGCGGGCGCCTGTAGTCCCAGCTACTCGGAGAGGCTGAGGCAGGAGAATGGCGTGAACCCGGGAGGCGGAGCTTGCAGTGAGCCGAGATTGCGCCACTGCACTCCAGCCTGGGCGACAGAGCAAGACTCCGTCTCAAAAAAAAAAAAAAAAAGAAGTACTTACACAATTACTATCACTGAAGATTGAAAACACAGAAAATAAACCAGAGTATTCAAAAAAGACAAGTAGCTGGGCACGGTGGCTCATGCCTGTAATCCCAGCACTTTGGGAGGCCCAGGCAGGCAGACCTCTTGAGCCCAGGAATTCGAGACCAGCCTGGCTGAGGCAGGAGAATCGCTTGAACACGGGAGGCGGAGGTTGCAGGGAGCCGAGACGGCACCACTGCACTCCAGCCTGGGCAACAGAGCGAGGCTGTCTTCAAAAAAGAAAAGAAAGGGCTAGGTGGGGTCGCTCATGCCTGTAATCCCAGCACTTTGGGAGGCAAAGGTGGGCGGATCACGAGGTCAAGAGATCGAGACCATCCTGGTCAACATGGTGAAACCCCGTCTCTACTAAAAATACAAAAATTAGCTGGGCATGGGAGTGCACGCCTGTAGTCCTAGCCACTTGGCAGGCTGAGGTAGAAGAATCGCTTGAACCCAGGAGGGGGAGGTTGCAATGAATTGATCACGCCACTGCACTCCAGCCTGGCGACAGAGCCAGACTCTGCCTCCAAAAAGAAGGAAAAAAAAGAAAGAAAATATAGAATGATGGTGTGATTGTTCTTAAAACAGTAATATTATATATACAATATTTAGCCAGATTCCCCTCTCCTCTGATGGTTTAAAAATAGTCACAGAAAACAATGGAAAATTTATAGGTTTAACATAAATGATTTTGAAAAGTAACGCTAAAATGGCTGCACATATAAGATAGATTTTTAAAATGATAAAACAGTCACTGCCTATGATAAAGCCTTAAGTGAAATTATTTATTTAACTGGTAATAAAGTGAGAAAAAGATACCTAACTTTTTTTAAGTAAATATTATTCAGTTCTATAGATTATAACAGGGACAAAAGTCATGTTAAACAATAAACTTTATATACTGTCGAGTTACCTAAAGAAGAAAACAAGAAAGTAGAAATAAATGATAATTTCATAGCTTTACATTTGATGTAAAAAGTACAGGCTTTGTCTTCAGTGAGAACTAATGAAAAAAACTTTCGATTTTAGGCAGGGACCTAAAGATTGGCAAACTTCCACCGGTAACTATGACATTACCGAAAGAGAACTAGCCATTCTACTAGAAATCACCGTAAGAATAGACAAAATATACGATGTAATAGTTTTCAGGCACTGGGACACATGTAACGCAAGAATGAAAACCCAGAAAGAAGGGAAACTCAAAAGTCAGGCTGCTCCCTCCTCAGCTGCCTGGGAGCAATTTTCTTACAAGGGCACAGACAGCTAAGTTCAAGCAGAGCACAGTAGTTCCACTAAGCTGAGGAGGCATGGGCTAGAGTTCAGGGAAGCTAATCAAGCAGACATTGCACATTCACCAAGAAAGACCACATGCTAGGCCATAAAAAAAGTATCAAGAAATTTCAAAATATTGAAATTCCCTAAATTATGCTGCCTAACCACAACAGAATTAAATTAGAAATCAACTACAATAAAATATAAAATCCTCCAATATTTGGAAACGAAACCACATATTTCTAAATAATCTATTGGTCAAAGACGAAGTGACAAAGAAAATTAGAAAATATTTTGAATTACACTATAATAAAGACACACATACCAAATTACAGAATACAGTTAAAGGAGTGCTTAGAGGCACATATATAGCTTTAAATGCTTATATCAAAAAAGGAAGACCTGAAATCACTAATCCATACCTCTGCATTAAAAACTTTAAAAAGTCCAGGGAGGGATAGCATTGAGAGAAATACCTAATGTAGATTATGGGTTGATGGGTGCAGCAAACCACCACGGCATGTGTATACCTATGTAACAAACCTGCACGTTCTGCACATGTATCCCAGAACTTAAAGTATAATAAAAACCAATTAAAAAAACTTAAAAGTAAATTAAATTCAAAATACAATAAAGAAAAGAAAGCAGAAATTAGGAACAGAAAATAGAAAAAATTAACAAAACCAAAAATTGGTTCTTTGAAAATATTAATAAAATTAATAAAACCACAGTAATAGACATCAAGAAGAAAAGGAGAGAAAACATAAATCATCAATATCAGAAATAAAAGATGAGTTATCACAACAAATCTAAAGACATTAAAAGAATAATAAGAGAATAGCAGGAACAATTTATGCCAATACATTCTATAACCTATTTAAAATAGACAAAAAGTTCAAAAAATAATTTAACAAAACTGACTTTATAATATAGATGTGCATTATGCTAAGTGACATAAGCCAGACACAAATGAACAATATTATATGATTCCATTGATATGAAGTATTTAGAAGAGGCAAATGCATAGAAAAAGTAGAACAGAGACTGCCAAGGCCTGGGGGAAGGGAAGAAGGGTGTTACTGCTTAATGGGCACCAAGTTTCTACCTGGGACCATGGAAAAGTTTTAGAAATAGATGGTGACAACAGTTGCATGACACTGTGAATATAGTTAATGTCATTACATTGTATACTTAAAAATGGTTAAAATGCCCGAGCCTGAGGCACAAGAATTGCTTGTATTTGGGAGGCAGAGGCTGCAATGAGCTGAGATCGCGCCACTGCACAGCCTGGGTGATAAGAGCGAGACTCTGTCTCAAAAAAAAAAAAGTTAAAATGGCTAATTTTATTATATATACCTTGCCACAATTTTTAAGACTTTAAAGAAATTAATTTAAAAGGAGTTAAGATTCACACATAAAAGCTAAAATTACAAACTTCTAGAAGAAAACATTAGAGAAAATCTTCATGATCTTGGGATGGGCACAGATTTCTTGGACAGAATATGAGTGAGTACTAACTATAAAAACTCACAAAGTAAAGAACACCAAAATTAAGACCTTCTGCTCTTTGAAAGACATCCTTCCAAAAAGGAAAAGGCAAGCTGGAGAAAAATAAGTCACAATATATACAGTGATGTATCACTTAACAACAGAGATACCTTCTGAGAAATGCATTGTTAGGTGATTTCATCATTATGTGAACATCATGGAGTATACTTACATGAACCTAGATGGTATGGCCTACCACACACATAGGCTATATGGTATTGTATAGCCTATAGATTGCTTCCAGGCTGCAAACCTGTATAGCATGTTACTGCATTGAATACTGTAAGCAACTGTAACACAATGGTAAGTATTTGTGCATTTAAACATAAAAAAGGTACAGTAAAAATACATATAAAAGATAGAAATGGTACACTTGTATAGGGCACTTACCATGAGTGGGGTTTGCATGACTAGAACTTGCTCTGGGTGACTGAGTGAGTGGTGAGTAAATGTAAAGGTCTAGGACATTACTGTCTACTACTGTAGACTTTATAGAAACATTGTACACTTAGGCTACACTATTTAATATTGTATAATAACATTATATAAACATATGGTAATATAATTATATGTTACAAACTTATATAATTATATATCATTATATCATATAAAATAACATATAATAATATAATTATATAATAACAATAATATATACAACATTATATAATAATAACACTAGATAAACATTGTACACTTAGGCTACATTTTTTTTCTTTAACAATAAATTAATCTTAGCTTACTGTAACATTTTCGCCTTAAATTCTTTAATTTTTAACTTTACTCTTAAAACACATTATACTGCTCCACAAAAATACCTTTGTTCTCTATATCTGCAGTCTATAGGCTGTTTTTTATTTTTAAATTTTAAATTTATTATTTCTTTTTAAATGTTTTTGCCAAAAATAAAGACACAAACATACACTTTAGCCTAGGTGTACACAGGGTCAGGATCATCCAAGATGTCACTTTCAGCTCCTTTATAATTTTATGGGACCACCAGTGTCTATGCAGTCTGTTGTTGACCAAAACATTGCATGGTATTGCATGACTATATATATCTGACAAAATATCTGCATCTGAAATATATAAATAACTTGTACAACTCAATACTTTTTAATTCATTTTTTTGAAATAAGCAAAATATCTGAACACATTTTCACAAAAGATTCACAAATGGCAAATAAGGACATGAAAAACATATTCAACATCATTATTCATCTGGGAAATGTAAGTCAAAACCACAATGATATACCAGTATACACTCAGTAAAATGGCTCAAATCTGATCATAACAAGTTTTGATGTGGAAGTGGGCCAACTGGAACCCTCAACATCCCTAGTAGGAAAGTACAACAGTATAAACATTTTGGAAAATTATGTGGCAATTTTTTAGAAACTTAAACATACACTTACCAGTTACCATTTGATGGGGGTTAGGGGTAGTATCCTAAATCTAAGTTTGGCTTTTTTTTTTTTTTTTTGAGACAGAGTCTTGCTCTGTCGCCCAGGCTGGAGTGCAGTGGCGCCATCTCAGCTCACTGCAAGCTCTGCCTCCTGGGTTCATGCCATTCTCCTGCCTCAGCCTCCTGAGTAGCTGGGACTACAGGTGCCCGCCACCACGCCCAGCTAATTTTTTGTGTTTTTAATAGAGATGGGGTTTCACCATGTTAGTCAGGATGGTCTCGATCTCCTGACCTCGTGTTCCGCCGCCTCGGCCTCCCAAAGTGCTGAGATTACAGGCATGAGCCACCGCGCACAGCCAGCTCTTTCATTTTTTAAAAGATTAAACACATCTGTAATCCCAGCACTTTGGGAGGCCAAGGCGGGCAGATCATTTGAGGTCAGGAGTTCGAGACCAGCCTGACAAACATGGTGAAACCCAGTCTCTACTAAAAATACAAAAAAATTAGCCAGATGCGGTGGTGCATGCCTGTAGTCCCAGCTACTTGGGATACTGAGGCAGGGGAATCACTTGAACCTGGGAGGTGGAGGTTTCAGTGAGCCGAGATGGTGCCACTGCATTCCAGCCTGGGCAACACAGCAAGACTCCACCTCAAAAAAAAAAAAAAAAAAAAGATTAAACATATTTTAGTCAAAAGAGTTTTCATGTACCAGATACTACAACAAAAGTAACTTTGTGACCAGGTGCGTTGGCTCACACCTACAATCCCAGAACTTTGGGAGGCCGAGGCAGGAGGATTACCTGAGCTCAGGAGTTTGAGACCAAGATGAGCAACATAGGGAGATCCCCTACTTATAAAAAAGTTAAAAAAAATTAGCCAGGCATGATGGCATGTCCCTGTGGTCCCAGCTACTCTAGAGTCTGAGGTGGGGGACTCACTTGAACCCGGGAGGCTGAGGTTGCAGTGAGCCATGATCACACCACTACACTCCAGCCTGGGCAACAGAGCAAGCCCTCTCTCTCAAAAAAAGTGACATTGCAATAAAATGCACAAAAACTAAAAGCAAGAAAATGACAGTCTGGGTTGGGTGCGGTGGCTCATGCCTGTAATCCTAGCACTCTGGGAGGCCAAGCAGGGTGGATCACTTGAACTCAGGAGTTTGAGACCAGCTTGGGCAATATGGCAAAATCCCATCTCTACAAAAAATCCAAAAATTAGCTGGGTGTGGTGGCATGTGTCTACAGTCCCAGCTACTCTTGGGGGCTGAGGTAGGAGTACTACTTGAGCCCAGTTCAAGGCTGCAGTGAGCTGTGACTGCACCAATGCACCCCAGCCTGGGCAACATAGCCAGACCCTGCCTAAAAAAAAATTTAAGGCCGGGCACGGTGGCTCATGCCTGTAATCTCAGCACTTTGGGAGGCCGAGGCAGATGGATCACCTGAAGTCAGGAGTTGTAGATGAGCCTGGCCAACATGGTAAAACCACACCTCTACTAAAAATACAAAAATTAACTGGGCATGGTGGCAGGCGCCTGTAATCCCAGCTACTCAGAGGGCTGAGGCAGGAGAATTGCTTGAACCCGGGAGGCAGAGGTTGCAGTGAGCTGAGATCGCGCCATCACACTCCAGCCTGGGGGACAAGAGTAAGACTTCATCTCAAAAAAAAAAAAAAATTAAAAATTAGCTGGGTGCGGTGGCGCACACCTATAGTCCCAGCTACTAGGGAGGCTGAGGTGGGAGGATCACTTGAGACCAGGAGTTTAAGATTGCAATGAGCTATGATAGTGCCACTGCACTCCAGCTTAGCCAACTGAGACCCTGTCTCTAAACAAATAAATAAGCAAATAAGTAAGCAAGAAAATAGGAAAAGTGGGCTTTCACAATGTATTAGTTTTCTATTGCATAACAAATTAGTAAAAACTTAGCCACTTAAAACAATACACATTTATTATCTCACAGTTTCTGATTCAGGAATTCAAGCACAGCTTAGCTGGGTCCTTGCTTAGGGTCTCTTAAAGCTGCAAGCAAGGTGTCACCTGGGCTATGTTTTCATATGGAGACTCGATTCAGGAAGAATCCACTTCTAAACTCATTCTCATCTGCACACAGAATATTCTCTAAAATTGACCACATGCTTGGTCATAAAGCTAGTCTCAATAAATTTTTCAAAAATAAAAATCATATCAACTATCTTCTCAGACCTCATGGAATAAAATTAGTAATCAATATCAAGAGGAACTCTCAAAACCACACAAGTACATGGAAACTAAACAATTTGCTCCTGAATGACTTTAGAGTAAACAATGAGATTAAGGCAGAAATCAAAAAATTTTTTTAAATAAAAATAGAGACACAACATACCAAAACCTCTAGAATACAACAAAAGCAGTGTTAAGACTAAAGTTTAGGCCAGGCACAGTGGCTCACGCCTGTAATCCCAGCACTTTGGGAGGCCAAGGCGGGAGGACTGCCTGAGCTCAGGAGTTTGCGACCAGCCTGGGCAACATGGTGAAACCCTGTCTCTACTAAAAATACAAAAATTAGCCAGGCGTGGTGGTGCGTGTCTGTAATCCCAGCTACTCGAGAGGCTGAGGCAGGAGAATCGCTTGAGCCTGGGAGGCAGAGGTTGCAGTAAGCCGAGATCACGCCACTGCATCCGGCCTGGGCGACAGAGTAAGACTCTGTCTCCAAAAAAAAAAAAAAAAAAAAAAAAAGACAAAAATTTATAGTGCTAAATGCTTAACATCAAAAAGAAACATCTCAATTAACAACCTAACATCATAGCTAAAGGAACTAGAGAACCAAAACAAGCCAAACCCAAATCTAGCAGAAGAAAAGAAATAAGAAAGATCAGGGCAGAATTAAATGATATTGAGACCAAAAATATGACATAAAGAAGCAACAAAACAAAAAGTGGGTTATTTGAAAGGATAAACAAAACTATTAAACTGCTCGATAGATTAACCAAGAAAAGAGAAGATTTAAATCAGCACAATCAGAAATGACAAAAGTGGTATTACAACTGATATCACAGAAACACAAAAGCTCCTCAGAGACTACTATAACATCTCTATGAGCATAAACCAGAGAAACCTAGAAGAAATGAATAAATTCCTCAAAACACACAAACTCTTAAGAATGAACCAGGAAGAAATGGAAATCCCGAACAGAACAATAATGAGCTATAAAACTGAATCAGTAATTTAAAAATCTGCGAACCAAAAAAAAAGCCCAGGACCAGGATTCACAGCCAAGTTCTACCAGATGTACAAAGAAGAACTGTAACAATCTTACTGAAACTATTAAAAAAAAAAAAATTGAGTATGAAGGATTCTTCCCTAACTCGTTCTACTAAATCAGTATCATCCTGATACCAAAATCTGACAAGAACACAACAAAAAAACTACAGGCCAATATCCCTGATGAATATGAATGTAAAAATCCTTAACAAAATACTAATAAACTGAATCCAGCAGCACATCAAGATGATAACTGGATCATGATCAAGTGGTTTTATGCCTGGGACACAAGGATGGTTCAGCATACACAAATCAATAAATGTGATTCATCACATAAACAGAATAAAAAACAAAAACCATATGATCATGTCAACAGACACAGAAAAAGCATCTGATAAAATCCAACATCACTTCATGATTAAAAACCTTCAATGAATTAGGCATTGAAGGAAGACACCTCAAAACAGTAACAACCGTATATAATAAACTCACAGCCAAGAGCATCATACTGAATGTGCAAAAACTGAAAACATTCCCTCTAAGAAATGGAACAACATGAGGATGTCCACTCCCACTACTCCTATTCCACATAGTACTGGAAGTGGTAGCCAGAGCAATTAGGCAAGAGAAAAAAATAAAAAGCATCCAAATAGGAACAGTTAGTCAAATTATATCAGTTCACTGACAACATAATCCTATACCTAGAAAAGCCTAAACATTACTCCATATGATTCCTAGACCCAATAAACAATTTTAGTAAAGTTTCAGGATATAAAATTAATGCACAAAATCAGTTGCATTTCTATACACCAACATTCAAGCTCAGAATCAAATCAAGGACTCAATCCCATTTATAATTGCCACAACCAAAATAAAATACCTAGGAATACATTTAACCAAGAAGATGAAAGACCTCTACAAGGAGAGCTAAAGAACACTGATGAAAGAAATCATAGACAACACAAACAAATGGAAAAACATCCCATGATCATGGATAGGAAGAATCAATATCATGAAAATGACTACACTGCCCAAAGCAATTTTAATCAAATTACCAATGTCGTTTTTCACAGAATCAGAAAAAACTATTCCAAAATTCATATGGAACCAAAAAACAGCCCACATAGTAAAAGCAATCGTAAGCAAAAATAACAAAGCTGGAAGCATCACGTTACTCAACTTCAAATTACACTACAAGGCCATAATCACCAAAACATCATGGTACTGGTACAAAAACAGACACATAGCTCAATGAAATAAAACAGAGAACCCAGAAGTCAATCCATACACCTACAGTGAATTGATCTTCAACAAAGTTGACCAAAATAATCAATGGGGAAAGGACACTCCATTCAATGAATGGTGCTGGGAAAATTGGCTAGCCATATGCAGAAGAATGAAACTGGACCCCTATCTCTGACCATATATAAAAATTAACACATGATGGATTAAAAATTTAAATTTAAGACCTGAAACTATAAAAACCCTAAAAGAATACCTAGGAAAAACTCTTATGGACATTGGCCTAGGCAAATAATTTATGACTAAGACCTCAAAAACAAATATGACCAAAACGAAAATGGACAAATGAGACTTAATTAAACTAAAGAGCTTCTGTACAGCAAAAGAAACAATCAACAGAGTAAAAAGACAACCCATAGAATGGGAGAAAATATCTGCCAACTATGCATCCAACAAAGGACTAATATCCAGAATCTATAAGGAACTTAAATCATAAGAAAAAAACAAATAAATCTACTAAAAAGTAGGCAATAGAAACGAACAGACATAAAAGAAGACAAGCGACCAACAAACTCATGAAAAAAATATCCAACATCACTAATCATCAGAGAAATGAAAATTAAACCACAATAAGATACCATCTTATACCAGTCAGAATGGAAAATGACAGATGTTGGTGAGGATGCAGAGAAAAGGGAATGCTTATATACTGTTGGTGGGAATGTAAATTAGTTCAACCCCTACAGAAAATAGTATAGTGGTTTCCAGAGAACTAAAAATAGAACTACCATTTGATCTAGCAATCCCACTACTGGCTATCTACCCAAGGGTAAATAAAACTTTTTTTTTTTTTTTTTTGGGAGAGAGAGTCTCGCTCTGTCACCCAGGCTGGAGTGGCAGTGGCATGATCTCGGCTCACTGCAACCACTGGCTCCCAGGTTCAAGCAATTCTTCTGCCTCAGCCTCCCAAGCATCTGGGACTAAAGGTGCACACCACCACGCCTGGCTAATTTTTGTATTTTTAATAGAGACAGGGTTTCACCATGTTGGCCAGGCTGGTCTTGAACTCCTGACCTTGTGGTCCACTTGCCTCGGCCTCCCAAAGTGCTGGGATTACAGGCGTGAGCCATTGCGCTGGGCCGGGAAAAGAAATCTTAAAAAAAAAATTTTTTTTTTTAAATTGTAAACCTCTTTTTTTTTCCCTTGGGCCTTATGACATAGCATAAGAAAATTATTTTATCTAAAAGACACCTACACTGGTACATTTATCGCAGCACTATTCACAATACAAATTCATGAAATCAACCTAGGTGCCCATCAACAGTAGATTGGATAAAGAAAATGTGGTATATATATACCATGGAATACTATGCAGCCATAAATAGAATGAAATCCTGTCCTTTGTAGCAATGTGGATGTAGCTGGAGGCCATTATTCTATATGAAATAACTCAGAAACAGAAAATCAAATACCATGAGTTCTCACTTATAAGTGAGAGCTAAACAATGGGTACGTGTGGTCTTAAAGATGGAAACAATAGACACTGGGGACTGCAAAAGGGGAGAGGAGGTGTGGCAAGCATAGAAAAACTACCTAGTGAGTATTATGTTCACTATTTGGCTGATGGGTTCACTAGAAGCCGAAACCTCAGCATTACACATTATATCCATGTAACAATCCTGCACATGTACCCCTGAATCTAAAAAAAAAAAAAAAGAACAGAAAATATTTTTGGCCAATTCTAATTTCTATTGCTTCAGCAGAGCAAATCTCCTCCAAATAGAATTTAATTTAAAAAAAATTGACCAAGAGCTGCTTGGTTCATGGATGGCAATTCCAAGGTAAATGAAAACCATCCTGCTTCGGAAGACTACTCCTCTGATGAAAGAAGGTAAAAACAGATCTGCTTGGTGGGCTGAATTGCATTCTATTTTTCTAACAGTGACTGATGGAAGAATTGAACAATGGTAGAAGCCCCTGTGTTTGGGTCTTTACTGACCTCATGCGATGTAACCAATGGCTTGGCTATACACTCAGGCGAGAGGACAATGGAAATCTGGCCTGTTAAAAGAATGCTCATATGGAGCATGGCCCTAAGGAGATTGGAGGGATGCATTAAGGTGACAGGGATCGATAAGTAGACATCCCATGTGCTCCCTTGAGGTGGCCAACTCAGTCCTTGAAAAAAAGTGAGTATGGGGGCAATGCAGCAGTGCAGAGATGAGCCGAATCTGGACATGACCCTTTTGCACCCTTTCAGGTACAAAATGCCAGAAAGAACTGTTCTGTTTCTCAGCAACAGAGACAGAGATTGCTGATGGCTATGGGGCAGATTCTCTGGTAGGAAGGCCCTGAACATGGCTGGCAAATGAGACTGATGCTGGTAGCCCTGGGAGCTACAAAGGGGTCTTGACAGGAATAGACACTGACTCTGGAGTGGGCTTTGCTTATCCCATGGAAGATAAAAATGCTCAGAGTACCATAAAAAAAAAAACAACACAAAACAGAAGATATTGCATGGATTTGGATGGCCCACCATCATTTCTTCAGACCAAGGAACACACTGCACAGCCCATAATGTTCAACAATGGACAGAGTGAGATATCCTCCTTAGAGTAATAGTTTGATAGAGAAGTAGAATGGGCAATTGAAACACTGGTTGTCTAAAACAGGGGGAGATAAAAAGCATGAAGGGCTGGCTTACAGGCGATCATAAGGACGTATGTGCTCATACTTAACGTAGGACTTTTTCTGTTTTTCTGGTTGATCTGAGGAAGAGGGGATGGGGAGGATGCTAGTACGACTACATAATTCTTACCAGGGGAGGAGTGCACTTGTATAACTACTATAATTTTTTCTTTTTCTTTTCTTTTTTTGGTTTTGTTTGTTTGTTTTTGAGAGACGGAGCCTCACTCTGTAACCCAGGCTGGGGTACAGTGGAGCCATCTTGGCTCCCTGCAACCTCCGCCTCCCAGGTTCAAGCGATTCTCCCACCTCAGCTTGCCAAGTAGCTGGGACTACAGGCATGCACCACCATGCCCAGCTAATTTTTTTTGTATTTTTAGTAGAGACAGAGTTTCACCATATGTTGGCCAGGCTGGTCTCGAACTCCTGACCTCAGGTGATCTGCCTGCCTTGGCCTCCCAAAGTGCTAGGATTACAAGTGTGAGCCACTGTGCCTGGCCCTGTTTGTTTTTTTGAGACAGGGTCTTGCTCTGTTGCCCAGGCTGGAGTGCAGCGGCATGATTACGGCTCACCGCAACCTCCGCTTCCAGGTCTCAAGAGATCCTCCCACCTCAGCCTCTCAAGTAGCTGGGACCACAGGCAAGCGCCACCACACCCAGCTAATTTTTTGTATTTTTGGTAGAGACAGGTTTTGCCATGTTGCCCAGGCTGGTCTCAAACTCCTGAGCTCAAGCAATCCTCCTGCCCTGGCCTCCCAAAGTTCTAGGATTACAGGCATGAGCCACTTCGCCTAGCCTATAGTTTTTTCTTTCCTCCCCAAATCACCTTTAAAAATTTTATTTTTTCTCTCCTACCTGATGCAGTGGTCCTAGGACCAGGGTTACAACTACAAGTGCTGAAACATCAGGGATGATTTCTAAGAAAAAACTGTAACTATGTTTTTAAACCTAATGGCAAAATTCCTAAGAACATTACTGGGGTGAGTAGTGCTTTCACCCCATTTAGCAAAAGTGGGACTAACAGTGAATGCAGCTATATTGCCTGATGGTAAAAACAGCTCACTAGTTCTGCTCCTATATAACTTTACCCTATCTGAATGGGAGTGGACTGAGGAAGACCTACTCCTAGACTTGTATTGCTGCCTGCAATCTGGAACAGCACAAGAGAAATTCTAATGTTCCCTTTCAAAGGTGAAAAAATTGGGGTATAAACGGAAAGAAGGAGAAACCATAGCTGAAAGTAAAGAAGTGAATAAATGAGTTAGGGTTACTGAGGAAAATTCAATGTTAACAGCCCAAAAGGGTCTAAGAACAAAAGATGATACTGTCTCAAGCTTAATTATTCCAGATGCATGAAGGTATGAAGCTGTATGTTTACCAAGGCCAATTCTGCTTTTGGAACTTGACAAGATTTAGGAAACTTGCAAACCTGAATGGCCTCATCCTGGGAGACATTCATACAATATGATGTACTGGACTAATGATTAATGATTGCATATACAAATTTTTTTGATATAAAAGATCTGTGGTCACAAACTAGGGGGTGACCTGTGGTGTTATGATATATATACTGGTTTTAATCTACGGTTTCTGGCTTATAACCCATAGCCCTAGTTACAGTCTTTTGTTAGAATGTTGGCTGTGTTAGGCCTCAGGGGCAGGCCTCTGACCTCCGACTCTCCTTTCATTTTAATGTTCCCCAGGCTTTCTGACTGTGGGTCTTAAGGCTCTCCCATAAGAGAGTCCCACCCTATACCTGGGGCAAGAAATACTGACTTCATGAAGCTTCCATAAAAACCCAAGAGGACAGGGTTCAGTGAGCTTCAGTATAGCTGAACACATGGAAGTTACTGAAGTGGCATGGCCGGGGAGGGCACAGAAGCTCCCTGTCCCTTCCTAGTAACTCACCCTATCAATCTCTTCATCTCTATCCTTTGCAATATCCTATAAACCAGTAAATATTAAAACAAAAATCTAAGAGGCTGAGTGCAGTGGCTCACACCTGTAATCCCAGCACTTTGGGAGACCAAGGAGGGCGGATCACTTGAGGTCAGGAGTTTGAGACCAGCCTGGCCAATATGGTGAAAACCCCCATCTCTACTAAAAACACAAAAATTAGCCAGGTGTGGCTGCACCCATGTCTGTAGTCCCAGCTACTCGGGAGGCTCAGGCATGAGAATTCCTTGAACCAGGGAGGTGGAGGTTGCAGTGCCACTGCAAAAAAAAAAAAAATCAGTCTCAAAAAAAAAAAAAAAATCTAAGAAATACAGTCATTCAAGAAAGTCTGTTTCATTTGGCATTGTTATTAAAAGAATATAATTTATAAGAAATTATTGATTACAAATAACAATTTTGGTAAAAATAAAGCCAAAGAAAAGTGTAAACATTTTAATAATTTATGAATTTGCCTTTACTTTATTGCTCATTTAAATAGATGAACACACAGACATGTGCAGTGCTAATTCAACTGTCATTTTTGACATTTTGCCATTTTTAATTGTATAAAAATTGATAATGGAATTGGTTGTAACATTTGCCTGTTTCCTTCTTTGATGATATGCTGTTTTTCTTTCATCTTTGAATGTTTTCATTTTATATCTGGATGAAAGCCATGATTTTTTGTTTTTACTTTTTTTAAAAAAACTGTCTGTTAAACAGTTTTGGAAGTCTTCCACCAAATGTCCAAAGAATTAACCTGTGAGTCACATCAGAGAAGTACACCTCATGTGGACCATCCATGTATGTCAGGGCTTGGTTCCCACAGGTAAATCTGAAGTGGTAATCTGAAGTTGGCTCCCAGATGAACAAAGAAGTTTCCGGAATCTCCACTTTTCTAATTTCAATTTTTCTTTACATAACTGGGTTTTGTTTTGTATTTATTTATGGCTAAGTTATTCCCATCTGTGGCAGCAGAGTGGGACACTGATTTTATGGGCTGACCAATCCCAGGTATACACCCAAGAGAAATGAAAACATATGCCCATAAAAAAAAAAAAGTATACATGAATGATTATAGCAGCTTTATTCATAATATCCAAAAACTAGAAACAACCCTCCACCTCCCATCAAATAGTGGTATAGTCACAAAAGGAAACACTGAAACATAAAGGAAGCCAAATACAAAAAAGCAGGTCATTTGTCATTTTCATTTATATGAAATTCTACCACAGGCAAAGCTAATCTGTAGTGCCAAACAATAGATCAGTGGTTGCCTGAGGCCAAGATGTGGAAGATGGGATTGACTGCAAAACTACAGAAGGAATATTTGGGGGTAAGAAAAATGTTCTATCTATTAATTGTGGTTGTAGTTACATGGGTATATGTGTTTGCCAAAATTCGTAAAACAAAGGACCCCAAATTGTTTCTGTGGGATATAACCATAAATAATTACAGTATTGAAAATGGAAACTGAGACATTAAAAAATACTTACTGATTCATTTGATAACACTAAAAATGCACTGCATCTTAATAACATCTTAGTACTCATTATCAAATTAATTCTGACCTTGAGAACCCCTAAAACTTGTCCTCAAGTAAAGCGTAAGTCTGTTCCAGAATATGAAGACTAATGAAGGGCACAACTTGGAATGTGAATTTTGACTGTCATGGTTTATAATACCTGAGTCTGAAAAGCTAAAACTGGTTAAAATTTTAGCAAATAATTTATTCAATTTTGGTGAGTCCATGTCCTTGGTTTACTGTTTACTGCCATTACCTACAATTTTAAAGTATATTATTTTATGCTGTGTAATATGCCTAGTTAGCAAATATTTTGTGTCTTGCTAGAAAAATTTTCTGTGCTTTATGCTGACTTACCATGTCCTTAATCAAGCAAGCACAGGGCTCCTCATAAAAAAAACTACAGTTATTTAAAATCGTGTTACTTTCTATGTTTGTTTATAAATGTTTTACTGTCACTTAGGTTAAATAAGTAACCAGGTATTATTTCTCAAGCACCAACAATCCTATCTTAAGTGTTTCCACTAACAATTCTTTGAATATTTGTCTTTCCCAAATCAGATCCTACGTGTAGAAAATAATAAAATAAAACTTTCAGTGTAATTTTTTTTTTTTAATTTGAGACAGGGTCTCACTCTGTCACCCAGGCTAGAGTGCAGTGGCATGATCTCAGTTCACTGCAACCTCCACCTCCCAGGCTCAAGCAATCCTTCCACCTCAGCCTCCCAAGTAGCTGGGACCACAGGTGTGCGCTACCACGCCCAGCTAACTTTTATATATTTTTGTAGAAATACGGTTTCAACATGTTGCCCAGGCTGGTCTCAAACTCCTGAGCTCAAGCAATCCTCCCACCTTGGCCTCCCAAAGTGCTGGGGTCAGTGTATTTTTAATGCCAAAAACTATCTCTGAGATATCCGAAAACATCCTTGGCAAAATCACAAAGACGTGTTTTCTCCTTTTTAGAGAAATGTTAGAAATAATTAGGTTTAATATTTTGTTATTAATGAATTTCATGAGAAAAGTTATCTACCAGAAGACATGTTCAGTGTTCCCTAGGTTAAAGTTGTATGGGTAAAATGCTATTACTATAAATATTCTAGTTATTGTATGATTAATAGAAAACTCCTAGAGATTTGTCAATGTCCTCATTATCCACAATGTTTCTGAGTCCTGACAGAACTCTGCCAGATTTTAGGAAACAAAAGTTTAGTGTTTTCAGTCTTTTTTTTTTTAATCTCCTATAGGAAGAAGTGTTTTCAGTCTTAATTTCAGTTATTATCTAAAATACTGGCCAGGTGCGGTGGCTCACATCTGCAATCCCAACGTTTTGGGAGGCTGAGGCAGGAGGATCACATGAGCCCAGGAGTTAGAGACCAGCCTGGGGAACATTACAAGACCCTATCTCTACCCCGCCCCCTGCAAAAAATTAAAATAAAATAAAAAATAAATTAAACGAAATAAATAAGCTGGGCATGGTGATGCATGCTTATAGTCCCAGCTACCTGAGAAGCTGAAACAGAAGGATTGCTTGAGCCCAGGAGGTTGAGGCTGCCATGAGCTATGACAGAGCCACTGC
Source organism: Nomascus leucogenys (assembly GCF_006542625.1). Classification (NCBI taxonomy): domain Eukaryota; kingdom Metazoa; phylum Chordata; class Mammalia; order Primates; family Hylobatidae; genus Nomascus; species Nomascus leucogenys. Next base: position 14,765,995 of record NC_044392.1, on the reverse strand, counting down.
ACTCCAGCCTGGGCAACAGAGCAAGACCTTGTCTAAAATAAATAAATAAACAAACAAACAAACCAAATGAATTAATGAATAAAACTGAAAATGTTTACTTGGTAACAACCTTACTTTTAACATTTGAATCCAGCACCTTCTAGGTCAGTGAAGTTTTATAAAAATATAGATGTATAGGACTTATTCCAGACCCACTGAATATCTTTACTTGATATCCTTAGTATATTCTTGGTATGTTTTTGGTGTCTGTATAATACCACAAGAATATTATATGTTATACATAAAGATTTTTCCCTCTCTAAAAATTATGTTTATCTATGTTTTCTAAATCAGATGTAACCTTCACTGTCTTATTTGCAATAATCTCTTACAGTTTGCTACAAGTTTTTGGACTGGCCGTATTATTCTCATTTTACACGTGACAAAAACAACTTAATTTCCTTGGTAGTTGCATTATTCTTATGATATGAGTCTCTGTCACATGCAGAGAGATTCCGTTTTGTGCTGAGGCCTGTCTGAAGGCTCTACAATCAACTAGAAGGCAGAGTCTGTGTCTTCAACAAAGAAGGGTTGTCTCAGAGCTCCATGGAAAAGGACTGCGGCAGGTATTTTAAAACTACTGACACATCAAAGAATAGACAGGCTTCCAATGGTATTGCTTGGACAACTGGACAACTTCCAGATCATTCCAGTGGAATGAGTCAGAATTTCCAGAACTTTTTTTAGTTAAGAAGCCGACTACTAACCTGAGATCCAGTGAAATGAGAATTAGGTACACAGAACTGTATGAACTATAAGAAATGATTACAGTAATTTGTTTGAAATATTATTTTAATGTTCATTTTCTAATATGCAAGGGAGCCAGTTGTATTCCTTGTTAGGCTATCTATAACTCTTAACAATTAAGTAGACTTTGCTCTTGTAAAATGAAACATTCCTAAATCACATCTGATTCTCACTGACCCTCCCCTAACCCAGAACTAAGAACGTCTTACTGAGTCTCCTTACAGTTCGAGGCAATACGGTTATTTGAATAGGGCTAACAAGAATCTGTTCTCCTTTTGACCAGAATATAATTGTAAAAAATGGTTGTCCAACAAAGAGCTTGCCTGAAAGGTCACATTTGAGAATCATGCTTATTTGATCAGGTATAACAAACTACTTTTAAGGAACTACGGTTGACTTTATGGAGCCAATACTTACAAAACCTTCCTGGGAAAACTGGCCTGGTATCTGGCTTTATAGGGTCCAGAATTACAGTTGGTAAGGAAGGTCACTTCCTGGAAGGCCCAGGACCCTTAGGAATTCACCCAAATTTATAGTTATTACAAGTGAAATGTGGTATTTCTTAGACTTGCCTTCCTAGCCTCAAAATACAAATAATAGAGGCCTGTAAAAGTCCAATCTGAGATTCTTTATAAAAATTTACAGCAAAGTAAATTTAAGAATGGCTTATGGCAAATTAACGTTCTGGCTACACTATGCAAATAATCAGGCCAAACCCAATGAGACCACCCCTGTTTTGTGACCAAAAAGGTTTCAGATTATTTTAGATGAAAAGGTAGGAGATTATAAAAAAAAAATTGGAAAAAGTTAAAAAAGAAAAAAAGGTTACTAGACATTTCCAATAAAAAACTATGCATATTGTTTAGAGAATACTCTTCTAGTTTGTCTTTTATTATCTTTGAGCTACTTTACAACTCTGTAAGTTATAGGTAACTGATGTTATGTGAAATAATTTCTTTTTTGAAACGGTCTCTCTCTGTCACCCAGGGTGGAGTACAGCGGCGCAATCATGGCTCACTGCAGGCTCAACCTTCCCACTTCAGCCCCCTAAGTAGCTAGGACTACAGGCAGTCATCACCATACCTGGCTAATTTTTTTTAAACAAACTTTTGCAGAGATAGGGTCTCACTACACTGCCCAGGCTGGGCTCAAACTCCTGGGCTCAAGTGATCTTCCTGCCTCAGCCTCCCAAAGTGCTGGGATTACAGGTGTGAGCCAGTACATCCAGTGCACAAAATAATGTTTGTCTATAGACATGCTGATCAGTTCTGTGCAGTGAAGGTGCAACTGACTTCCCTTCTCTCCACGGAAAAACTCAATTTTATAATAAATAATACATGTATTTCAACACTACACATACACATACCACATATCACTTTGTGGTTCTTTTACTTCTTTGAACTGGCTAATATATCTGCCAGATTCCCTTACTAATAATGAATTAAATATTTAACATGTGCCTATTTTTAAAAAATCAATAGCTTTACACATATGTCAAAATTTGTTATTATACAACTATATTTCTAGCGGTAGGAGGATAAAACATATTTATTTTATTTTACAATTTGGTAGCTCTATTTTAAACGATTAAACGTGTATACCTCTATTTGTATTCTTGTGCCAGACCATATCAATGTTTGGAACAAGCTCAAATGATTGCCAATTTGTGTTAAACTCTATAGTAGGCTCTGGGATCAGCATATTGTACCGCACAACATGGTCCTGAACTCACGGAGCTTACCATCTGCTATGGACTAAACTGTGTCTCCCCAAAATTCATGTTAAAGCTTTCACCCCCAATCTGACTATATTTCCATATAGGTTGTTTAGGAAGTAATTAAGATTAAATGAGGTCATGGGGTGGGCTCTAATCCTATAGGACTGTTGGCCTTGAAAATGAAGGAAGAAATAAGGAAGGAGGGAGAAGGAAGAAGAAAAAGAAGAAGAGATAGATCTATGCCCCTATCCTCAGGCTGGTGTACCACATAAAGGCCATGTGAGCACACAGCAAGAAGGCCACTCTCTGCAAGCCAGGAAGAGAGGCTTACCAGAAACTTAGCATGTTGTCACCTTCTTGGACTACAAGCTTGCATAATTGTGAGAAAATAAATTTTTGTTATTTAAGCATGTGGTATTTTGTTACAGCAGACTGAGCTAATACTTATATACTACAAAATGGGAAAAGGCAAACAGTTCTTTATTTACAACTGATGTAAGAGCTGTGATGAAAAGCAGAGGGTTTATTGAAAGTATGTCCTGGGAAACCCAACTTAGTCTACAGACAGCAAGGTTTGGGCGAGGTCAGGAACGCCTTTCATAAGGAAGTGAGATGTAAGCTGGGACTTGAAAGATGAGTAGGAACTAGACTGGTATAGATGGAAAAAGAACATTCCAGCTGGGCACGAGGGCTCATGCCTGTAATCCCAGCACTTTGGGAGGCTGAGGCAGGCAGATCACGAGGTCAAAAGATTGAGACCATCACGGCCAACATGGTGAAACCCTAAAAATATAAAAATTAGCTTGGCGTGGTGGAGTGCACCTGTAGTCCCAGCTACTCAGGAGGATGAGGCAGGAGAATTGCTTGATCATCTGAGGTTGGGAGTTTGAGACCAGCCTGACCAATGTGGTGAAACCCTGACTCTACTAAAAATAAAAAAAAATTAGCTGAGTGTCATGGCGTGCACCTGTAGTCCCAGCTACTCGGGAGGCTGAGACAGGAGAATTGCTTGAACCCAGGAGGTGGAGGTTGCAGTGAGCCGAGATCGCGTCACTGTGCTCCAGCCTGGCGATAGAGTGAGACTCTCTCAACAAAACAAAACAAAACAAAACAAAACAAAACAAAACAAAACAAAACAAAAATTCCAGGCACAGAGAACATATTGTGTAAAACATGGAGACAAATATAGCAACCACACTGTATAGACAGTCAGGTGTGATCCTAAGAGTAAGAAAAAATTCATCAAAGGCCAGGTGCAGAGGCTCACACCTGTAATCTCAGCACCTCGGAAGGCCGAGGAAGGCAGGTAGTTTTAGCCCAGGAGTTCAAGACCAGCCAGGGCAACATGGCAAAACCCCATCTCTACAAGAAGTACAAAAATTAGCTGGGTGCGGCAGTGTGCACCTGTGGTCCCAGCTACTTGGGAGACTGAGGTGCGAGTACCAACTGAGCCCAGGAAGGTTGGGGCTGCAGTGAGCCGTGATCACACCACTGTAGTCCAACCTGGGTGACAAAGTGAGATTCTGTTTCAAAAAAAAAAAAAAATCACCAAAAAAGTTTAAATTAATATCTAATAATGAAATCCGTATTTTAAAAAGCTTTTCCTGGCTATTGTATGATAGGTAGACTGAGGGTGAGCAATGCCAGATAAAAAAAGGCCAGTTAGGAGGTTATGGCAGTAGCAGAGGCAAGAGATTACAATGGCTGGGACTATCTAGACATACCAGTGGTAGTATAAAGAAAGAGAGAACACCAGCCGGGCGCGGTGGCTCAGGCCTGTAATCCCAGCACTTGGGAGGCCGAGGCGGGTGGATGATGAGGTCAGATTGAGACCATCCTGGCTAACGTGGTGAAACCCCGTCTCTAATAAAAATACAAAAAATTAGCGAGGCATGGTGGCACACATCTGTAGTACCAGCTACTCGGGAGGCTGAAGCGGAAGAATCACTTGAACCTGGGAGGTGGAGGTTGCAGTGAACCGAGATTGTGCCATTGCACTCCAGCCTGGGCGAGAGAGCAAGACTCCATCTCAAAAAAAAAAAAAAAAGGCCAGGCTTGGTGGCTCACACCTCTAATCCCAGCACTTTGGGAGGCCGAGGCGGGTGGATCATGAGGTCAGGAGATCGAGACCATCCTGGCTAACACGGTGAAGCCCCCGTCTCCACTAAAAATACAAAAAAATCAGCCGGGCGTGGTGGCGGGCGCCTGTAGTCCCAGCTACTCGGGAGACTGAGGCAGGTGAATGGCGTGAACCCGGGAGGCGGAGCTTGCAGTAAGCCAAGATCGCACCACTGCACTCCAGCCTGGGCAACTGAGCGAGACTCCGTCACAAAAAAAAAAAAAAAAAACGCCGGGCGCAGTGGCTCACGCCTGTAATCCCAGCACTTTGGGAGGCTGACGCGGCCGGATCACAAGGTCAGGAGATCCAGACCATCCTGGCTAACACGGTGATACCCGGTCTTTACTAAAAATACAAAAAATTAGCCGGGTGTGGTGGCGGGGGCCTGTAGTCCCAGCTACTCAGGAGGCTGAGGTGGGAGAATGGCGTGAACCCGGGAGGCGGAGCTTGCAGTGAGCCCAGATGGCGCCACTGTACTCCAGATTGGATGACAGAGCGAGACTCAGTCTCAAAAAAATAAAATAAAAATAAAGACAGAACACCAAGAGATATTTGAGAGGTATAACAAAAGACTTGTGAGTGTAAGGAAGAGCATGGCAACAAAAATAACTAAATTTTCTATCTTGAGGAAGCAGTACCATTTAATAAGCTAGAGTATAAGAGAGGATCTGAGTTTTGAGAAAGACAATGACTTCAGATTCATAAATGCTACCGTTCAGATGTCTCTGAAATACCAGTCACTTTATGGTGAATGGACAGTTATGAGATCTAGCGATATAAATGTGGGGATAATGAGTATAACAATAACTATTCTCAACATACAGTAACAAAAATAGGTTCTCAAGGATTTTCAGATCCCACCTACACAGGCAGAGCTCGCCAACAATTACGTCCATTTTTTAACAACAAAATGGTTCCCTGTAGGGATATGAGTGATGACTATGGCTACTTCCCTCCCAACCTCTGCTATGTCCTGCCTTCCCATTGGACACTTACAGAATCTATATAAAATTACTTCCTATATAAGACCAATTTTTAAAAGACAGGGTCTTAAATGTAACACAAAGCTATCACTCTGGACTTCAGAGTCTTGAAAGGTTGCAAAATTTCCTGATTTTCAAAGCCCCACAGAAAACCTAAAGCCCTATATCAGACACCACTGATAACCTCAACAAAGGGTTTATTATGTGTATGCAGCAGGTGGTATCTCTTTTTAGCACATTTTCCAGAAGCATTGATCCAGGCATCAAGTTGCATCAGAATGGGAAAGTACATGACGCTATCAGTTTCATAGAAGCAAAGTTTGATACATCACATCCCTGGGGCCCAGGAACTCCTCCCTGCCCACTATGCAGTGCCTGTCACCACAGACACCAGACATTTACTTTCATCCAATATCTGGTATCTAAGTCCACTGCCCAAATGAGTAAGCTGACAAAATAAAAGGTTAACTATCCCCAAGGGCTCTAAAGACTACAAGCCAGCAATGTCAATAATATCAACACACACATATACACATACCCCATGATGAATGCAACCAACAGCTACCTCTCCACTCCTACAGTCCATTATCTCAATTGACTGCTCATAGCCTCTAAGAAATAAAGCAAGACATTTCATGAAATATGAGGAAAATTATCTTAAGCCTAATGGGTATTAGAAAAGCTTTACTTTCATGGTAACTGGAGACATAAGCATTATTTACATTAAGCTCCCAAATGTAGGGTCTAGGTACTGGTGCTGAAATTCACAAACAAAATAAACAATTGCCAGGCATTGTGGTTCATGCCTGTAATCTAAGCACTTTGGGAAGCCAAGGTAGGCAGATAGCTTGAGCTCAGGAGTTCCAGACCAGCCTGAGCAACAGAGTGAAACCCCATCTCTACAAAAAATACAAAAATTAGCCAGATGTGGTGGCAGGCGCCTGTGGTCTCAGCCACTCAGGAGGCTGTGGTGGGAAGATCTCCTGAGGCCAGGGAGGACCAGGCTGCAGTGAGCTGAGATTGCGCCACTGCACTCCAGCCTAGGCTACAGAATGAGACCCTGTCACAAAAACAAACAAAATAACAACAGCAAAAGAAACAATCCTATTTGAAAGGAATCATCAAAAAGAGGCCCCCTCCATAGCATTGGGCAAGAAAAGCCATTCAGAGCTGCTTCAATTATGAAAAAGTAAAATATAAAACCCTTCTAGCCTGGGTAAACAGATACAAGTAACTTTAGAACTTCAGAATCTTCTTTTCACAGATATTATACTTTGAACAAGGTTATCAACTCCCTTAGGTCTGATATTCTAAACTACATTTTTAATGCATTAAAAAAATACCCAAATGGGTTTAAATATGAAATAGCTTTCTAAAAATGAAAATGATTTAGTTTCAGGAAGCTACATCTAAAATAAATGGTATGAGCCAGGCCAAAAGAACTTTCATAACCACCTTGCCCCAATAAAGCCCTTATCATGGCAGGCATAGATGATGTTTGCATTTTGCGTACTGGAATTTCACAGCTCTCTTCCCTAATCTGACCAATGTCACTATAAATGTGTGTGTGTGTGTGTGTGTGTGTACTTATAGATACATATATAAATACATATACAATATATAAGTATATAAATATATATTTATACTTATATAAGTATATAAATATATATAATACATACCTATATATGTATGGATCTATCTCTATCTCAGTATCACTCATTCCAGACTCCTGTTCTCTGCTCAAATGTTGCCTTAATGAGAAAATTCCTGGACAATCCATATTTTTTTGATTTTTTAAATTTTTTTGTAGAGACAGGGTCTCACTATGTTGCCCAGGCTGGTCTCAAACTCCTGGACTCAAGCGATCCTCCTGCCTCAGTCTCTCAAAGTGCTCAGATTACAGGTGTGAACCACCACACCCAGCCTAGACAATTCAATTTAAAATTTAAAATTTAAACCCTCACTCTCACAGAAACACACATCCTCCTATCTGATATCTGGCTTTATTTTTCTTCATAGCAGTAAGTACCATATGGCATATCATACATGTTTTTGTCTCTCTTAAGCAGAATGGAAATTCCATGAGCACAGGGACCTTGTCTGCTTTATTCACTACTGTATCTCCAGTATCTAGAATAGTGCCTACACATAATTGGAACTAAAATAATATAGTATGATGGATGCATGGATGGAAAAATTTGAGCAAATGACAAAGTGAATGGAGGCAAAAAGACAAAAATATAGTAACAGATTTTACCAAAAAACATCTAGTAAGTAATAGTGCCGTGACTGAAACCCACATCTGCCTGACTTGCGAACCCAAGCTCTTAATTTTTATGCTATACTTCCACTTACCAATTTGGAGACTTTGGAGGAGTTAATTGTTGGGTGGAAGAATGTGTATTTTGTATAATGCCAAGTTGTCACATAAGTCTAGAAACCCATATTTGAGTTCCTGTCCATTTTAAAGCAACTAACATATTACGTGAAAAGCACAGCAATTGAAAGCCTCAAAAATTAATTAACAAAAACGCTCTCTCAAAGGACAAGAACACCAAACTAGAGACAAATTCTAAATGTCTCTCTGTCCATGAAGGATATGTCAGAGGAAACAGGCCTTTATAACCTGGAATGAGCACACCATAGGATTCGCTCTTGGGAGAACCATTCTAAGAAAGAGACAAACAGGGACACAAATATAATGCCCCCTCCTTCTGACCAAGACTTAAATGACAATTATAGAAACTTTAAAAATTTTCCAGATCAGGTTATGAGGACAAGAAACAGTGGAGCAAATGGTAAGTCACTCATTTTATTAACATCAGTTTTTCCACACAACAAATTTTGTAGTAATTAAACTTATTCAAATATTTGTTTTGTGGTTCTTACCTGTTTACTACGAATGCTAAGCAGTACTTTGCCTCCTACTGCACACTCCCTACAAAGACTTGCCCAGCTCTGTGTACAAGAGGTACCATGGAACTTTGGGGAGATGACTAAGCATAGAGATCAGGTAGCCAATCCCTTCATTTTACAAGTATGGCAATTTAGGTCCAGAAGTGGGAGCTCCTGTTTTAAAGCCACATATGATTTGTTAGTGACAAAGCCTATATTAGTACCCATGTTTCCTTGCTTCCTTCCAGAACAAAACTTTTTCGACTCCTCTAATATTAGAGATAAGAAAGGATATTGTTTATATTAAAGAACTGAAGAACTTCTGGCTTACTTAAGTGTAAGCTCTTCAAAAGAAGAATTTATCTAATTGAATCTTAACAGCCTCAGAACTTAGATCACTCTAACCAGCACAGAGTAGGCTTTTTTATTTATTTATTTATTTTTTTGACGGAGCATCACTCTGTCGCCCAGGCTGGAGTGCAGTGGCGTGATCTCAGCTCACTGCAACCTCCGTCTCCTGGATTCAAGCAATTCTCCTGTCTCAGCCTCCTGAGTAACTGGGACTACAGGCGCATGCCATGATGCCTGGCTAATTTTTATTTTTATTTTTAGTAGAGACAGGGTTTTACCGTATTGGTCAGGCTGGTCTCGAACTACTGACCTCAGGTGATCCACCTACCTCAGCCTCCCGAAGTGCTGGGACTACAGGCGTGAGCCACTGCACCTGACCCAGAGTAGATATTACTGTGTATTTACTGAGTGATCAATTGTTTAAATGTGAGTTACGTTATCAAAAAAGAGGAGGGAAAATCTATTTCTGATCCTTATTAATTAAACGTTTTTAAGGCAGTTAGAGTAGGCCTAACTTTAGATATCACTAAAATGACCAAAAAATTATTCTGGTATAAAATAAAAATAAGAATACTCCTCCTTCTCCTTCTTCCCAGCAACTCCATTCATTGAGGACACACATTCCTGCAAGAAGCTACCTGTCTCAGGCCTTAATTTATTTCACTTACTACTAAGAAAAGGCAAATCTCAAGACAGTTTTCAAATAGAAGGAACCAAAAAAAAAGGGGGGGGGGGGGGGGCGCGGCAGAAATAGTAGAAAAATGACCAAGTACAAATATTTGCTGAAAAGCTACTCCTTTTCAGTTATGCATACCTATTTGGTGTATCATTCCTCTAAGAATCCTGGTAGAGCCCTTGCCATTTACAGAAGACTCAGGACACTTGTGAAGCTAGACTGAATATCCACTGCTAGAAACTGAATTTAAAATTTAACATGTGCCTCTTAAATAATAGAATTCATCCAAATTTAACCCATTAAGAATTCTAAAACTAACATATATTAAAATTAAACTATAAGTAATAAAGCAATATACATATATTAAGTGATCCTTCTAACAGGCTTAGTAAGAAGAAAACATAGGTAACATTATCTTCATTTTATAGATAAGGCAACTGAGGTTTAAGAAGATAAAGTGATTTGTCTAGGTTTACAAAGCTAGTTAAATGGCATGGTCAAGACTGAAACTTATGAGTTTTCTGACTCAAGTCTCTTCACATCAAACCAAAATAAGTTTTCGAAAACAGCCCAAAAGGCTTCACAAAAATCTCAGAGGAAAATGTAATCACTAGGGCATTTTTCAGAAAACAAAATCCTAAAATGGACAGTAACAGAAAGAATTCCTACACGTTTCATTTAAACATTTAAAAACTGCATATGATGTGTATGTAAAGCATACTTAATAGATAAATATGAATGCTGTTGTGATCTCCTCCTTAATTACATCTCTTTTTTTGTTAAGGAAAAGTTTAAAAGCCATTGTTTTATCACAGCTCTATTTCCTTAGGGTTCCCCAGATGTGACTTTACTAGTAAATCATGGTAAATATGAGTGTGTTGTAGGTATATACAGTACAGGTTTTTGGGCCCCAACACAGAGATTTTAATGCATTAAGTTCACACTCTGCACTTTAACAAACATTCCAGGAGATTCTGATTGGCCAAATTTCTAATACTGCCCCAACAGAATTCCTAGAGGAAAAGCAGTCCAAGAGAATATAAGAAATTAAAATCCAGGGACAAAGACTATTTATTAATCTCCCCTAACCCTGAAGCCAGAAAAAAACCAAACAGGTTGGGAACCTATTCCACTCAACATAGTCTCCAAACTTAGCTGCCCTAGCCTCGACTTATCAGAAAAGTTGGTCTTCTCCTCATACCATGTTATGGGATAGATGTAAATGCAAAGGGTTTCCATTTTAATATTCCTACTTCCTTAGCTTGAGTCTACAAAAACTCAGTAAATCCCAAAGCACAAGCATAAGACTGTGATGAATATTTAAGTTGTAACTTTCCCAAAATGCTATGTAGAAACTGAGACGGAAGAGGTTTGGAGGTCGGGAGGAATGGCGGGGGAGGGGAAGATCTGACCTAGTGGGAGAAGTCAGTTGGCCTGCTGGCTTCCCTAGCTCACATAGGAGTACACAGAAAGAAATATTCCTGAGCGGGATTCCTCCACATGATAGTGGGAAATGTTCCCAAGAGGGGTTCCTAAGTAGGAGATCATAATCATAATGGTAATAATCATCTACTTACAAGCTGCCTCTTCTTGGAAGGCTCAACTCCTTCTGAAAAACAAAACATATGCAAGTTAGAAATAAGAACACATCTGAGTCCTGTTGGTCTACCTAAATGTCCTAGGAAATTCATGGCATTATCTTAATAATGGAAAAGGCCACATATTTCTAAATAATAACTTTTTCTTTGTCTCTTAAATTTTATTTTTTATTTTTTTATTTTTTTTTGAGACGGAGTCTCATTCTGTCTCCCAGGCTGGAGTGCAATGGCGCGATCTTGCCCAGGCCTGGAGTGTGATGGCATGATCTCAGCTCACTGCAAGCTCCACCTCCCAGGTTCACGCCTTTCTCCTGTCTCAGCCTCCTGAGTAGCTGGGACTACAGGCACCCGCCACCACGCCTGGCTAATTTTTTTTTTTTGTATTTTTAGTAGAGACGGGGTTTCACTGTGTTAGCCAGGATGGTCTCGATCTCCTGACCTCGTGATCCGCCCGCCTCGGCCTCCCAAAATGCTGGGATTACAGGCGTGAGCCACCATGCCCAGCCTGTCTCTTAAATTTTTGTGAAATAAAAGGACTCAGGCTATTACTTCTTTATTCTTCTTTCCTAAAAGGAATGTCCCATAGAATACATGCAACATTTTTCCCACTAGATGGAACCACCTCCCCAGTATAGATTACAGGCACTCTAGGCCAGCCATTAACTGCTGCTGAATTGTAAAGGGCATTAGTGGCAAGCATACAGAAGGAATGAAATGGGATTGGGGCAGTGGGTGATAATTAGAAAATATTTTAGACAAATAAAGTAGTATAGGAAATAATATAACAGAGAGATGACTTCACACACCACTGGCATAAGAAATAACCTTTACAATAACAGTTGGGGCCCCTGGGACTTGCTTTCCAAGTGTATCAAGTCCCACCTCCCACCAGTCCTAAATTAACAACTATTCTTAATTTTTAAATATTTTCCATAAGTGTTTTCGGATTTGTAAAAAATCAGTAGTATTGTTTTACATGTTTTAAAATTATATATACATGGTATTATATTATATGGATTCCTCTGTTGACATCAGCCAACATTATGAAAACTGGGAGATTCACCCATGTGGATATATTTCACTTTAGTTCACTGATCTTCAGACAGTGGTCCAGTCTATGAATATACCAATATTTATTTATCTATTCTCTAGTAAATAGAAATTTAATTTTCTTTCCACCTTTTTCTTCTCCATTAAAACAATACTCTTGTAAACATTCTTGTAGCTGTTTCCTAGTGCACATGTAGAAAGTTCCTTGGACGTTGAACTACTGAGTCATAAAGTACTGGATATTCCAAATTGCTCTCCAAAACAACTGTCCATGTAAGAAATATATCCCTGACACACAGTCATGAATATATGTGCTTATATTTTCTTCTAAACATTTTATAGATTTGCTTTTTTCTTCTCTTTTTTTTTTTGAGATGGAGTCTCATGCTGTCACCCAGGCTGGCTGATCTCAGTTCACTGCAACCTCCACTTCCTGGGTTCAAGCGATTCTACTGCCTCAGCCTCCTGAGTAGCTGGGATTACAGGCATGCACCACCATGCCCAGCTAATTTTTTTGTATTTTTAGTAGAGACAGGGTTTCGCCATGTTGGCCAGGCTGGTCTCAAACTCCTGACTTCAAGTGATCCTCCCGCCTTGGTCTCCCAAAGTGCTGAGATTACAGGTGTGAGCCACCACGCCCAGCTGGTTTACTTTTCACAATAAGTTTAATATGCCTTATTTTTGTAAAATTCACTTATTTTATAAAATTATTTTTGCTAAAATTCAGTAGTTGATTGCAATTCTTTTGTGTGTTTTTCTAAGTAAATTTACAAACATTCAACTGTACAAATCTTAAATTACTTAATCTTACATATGCCAATTGGTAAGTCTGGTAAGTACATATACCTCAGAAACCTAAATCTCTATCAAAATATAGAACATGTCCATTAATCCAGAAAGATCCACCATGTCCTTTCTTCGTAAATCCCCAAACAAACCACTATCTTCCTACCCCAAGCAAATACTATTCTCATTATGTCCCCACAGATTACTTTTACTTCCTCAAAACTTCATATGAACGGAAGCATACAAATACAAACCTTTTTACATAGGCTTCTTCAACTCAGCATAGTATTTGTGAGATTTATCCATGTTGTTGCAGGTAACAATAGCAATATGAATAATATACCCCAGTTAATTTATCCTTTCTCCAATTCCATTTTTCAGCTATTAACATTCCTGTAACAGGTCTTTTGACAAGCTATATTTCATTTCTCTTGGGTAAATCCCTAAAAGTGTAGAATTACTCAGTTAAAGGGTAGATATATATTTAGATTTATAAGAAGCTACCAGACCTTTTTCTAAAGTGATTACACCATGTTACATTCCCATTAACAACGTATGAGAGTTTCAACTGCTTCACATCCTAGCTAATACATGTTACACTCACATTAATAATATAAGAAAGTTCCAACTGCTCTACATTCATGCCAATATATGGTATCAGTTTTTTATATTTTAGTCATTTTACATTTTAGCCATTTAGGTGTGTAGGGGTATCTCATTGTGGCTTTAATCATTTTCCTGATGACTAACGATGTTGAGTATCTTTTCATGTGCTTATTAGCCATCGATATATATTCCTTTGTGAAGTATCTTAAATTTTTTTTACCTTTTTAAAAATTGAGTTATCTTTTTACTACTGAATTTTAAGAGTTCTTCATAATCTTCTAAATACAAGTCCTTTGTCATATATGTTTTGTAAATATGTTCTAATCTGTGGCTTGCCTACTAAAATTATTGGTGGTGCCTTTTTTTATTTTTTTATTTTTTTTGAGATGGAGTCTCACTCTGTCACCCAGGCTGGAGCACAGTGGTGCAATCTCGGCATGCGGCAACCTCCACCTCCCAGGTTCAAGTGATTTTCCTGCCTCAGCCTCTCCAGTAGCTGGGATTACAGGCACCCATCACCATGCCCAGCTAATTTTTATATTCTTAGTAGAGATGGGTTTTCACCATATTGGTCAAGTTGGTCTAGAACTCCTGACCTCAGGTGATCCACCTGCCTCAGCCTCCCAAAGTGTTGGGATTACAGGCGTGAGCCACCATGCCAGGCCAGTGGAGCCTTTTGATGAGTGAAAATTAATTTTGAGGTAGTATGTGAGATGAAATTAAGGTTCATTTTTTTTATATGGATATCCACTTATTTCAATACCATTTATTGAAAACACTGTCCTTTCCCTAACAATTTTTTTTGAAACCTTTCTGGGCTTTCTATTGCATCCTACTGATCTATTTTTCTGCCCTATGCAAGCACCACACTATCATGATTCTGTAGTTTTATATTTAGTCCTAAAGTCAGATTGTACAGTCCTTTAACTTTGTTATTTTCCAAGACTGCTTTAGATATTCTAGATTCTTGCATTTCAATTTGAATTTTTGAATCCAATTGTTAATTTTTACCAAAAAAAAAAAAGCCTGCTGGGATTATACATCAATTTGGAAAGAAGTGATATCTCAAAATATCAAGTCTTATAATACAGGAACATCCATTTACCGAGTTCTTTAATTACTCTAAGCAATGTTTTATCGTTTTTAACAAAAACATCTTGCACTCCTTTTATTAAGCTCATCCCTAAGTAGATTTTTAAAGCTATTATAAATAAAAACTTTTATTTCATTTTCCAATTGCTTGCATGTTTATAGAAATGCAATTAATTTTTATTTTGACCATGTATCCTATACTTTGGTAAAATCATTATTAATCATAAATGTTTAGTACATTCCTTAGAATTTTTCTATATAAACAATCATATCTTCTATCAATAGGGAGAGTTTTACTTCTTTCCATTTTCTAGAATTTTCTATAAGATGTTAAATGAAGTGGTAGACATCCTTGCCTTGCTTCTCATCTGATCTTAGAAGAAAAACATTTAACATTTTGAATATTTAATATTATGTTAGTTATAGGTTTTTCATGGATAACTTTTTATCAAGTTCTCTTCTATTCCTAATTTGTTCATAGTCTTTCTCACAAATGGGCATGGATTATGTCAAATACTTTCTCTGCATCTACTGAAATGCTTACATAGTTTTTCTCTTCTGTTAATGCGACAAATTACAGTGATTGATTTTCTAAGATTAAACTAATTTTGCATTTCTGAGTTAAGGTCAACTTTTTTTTTTGAGATAGAGCCTTGCTCCATCACCCAGACTGGAGTGCAGTGGCGTGATCTCCACTCACTGCACCCTCTGCCTCCCAGGTTCAAGCGATTCTCCTGCCTCAGCCTCCCAAGTAGCTGGGACACAGGCGCATGCCACCACACCTGGCTAATTTTTTTTTTTTTTTAATTTTTAGTAGAGACGGGATTTCACCATGCTAGCCAGGCTGGTCTGAAACTCCTGACCTCAGGTCATCCACCCGCCTTGGCCTCTCAAAGTGCTGGGATTACAGGTCTGAGCCACCGTGCCCAGCCTAACTTCGACTTTATCAAATACATTGCTAGATTCTATTTGCTAATATCTTATTAATGATTTTTGTACCTATTTTCATAAGGGATAATAATCTCTAATTTTCTCATAATGTCTTTGTCAGATTTTTGTATCACAATTATGCCGGTCTCCTAAAACTGACTGGGAACTGTTCTTTACTCCTCTATTTTCTGAAAGAATTTATGTAAGACTGGTGTTATTTCTTCCTTAAATATTAACAGTTTTCACTAATAAAAGTATCTAGGCCTAGAAACTTTTATTTAGGATATATGCCTGTATGTTAATAAGTAAGACTGGCCTATATACTTTCTTGTCTCAAATTGTTCATGTCCAATTTTGACATCATACTATCCTCACTGCTAAGGTTTCAATGTTTGTATCTCGTCCAAAATTCACATTGGACTTTAAAATCCAATGTGATAATATTAGGAGGTGGGGCCTGTAGGAGGTGATTAGGTCATGAGGCCTCCTCTCTTGTAAACGGGATTAAGGCCCTCATAAGGCTTTAAGCCAGGCATGGTGATGTGCACCTGTAGTCCCAGCTACTCAGGAGACTGAGGCAGGAGAATCACTTAAGCCCAGGAGTCTGAGGTCAGCTTGGCCAACAGAGCAAGACCCCATCTCAAAGAAATCAAAATTAAAAGAAAAAAAAGAGGCTTCATACAGCTTTCAGCCCTTTTTGCCTTTCCATCCTCCACCATGTGAAGCAACAGCAAGAAGGCACTCACCACACAAATGCCAGCACCTTGATCTTGGACTTCTCAGACTCCAGGACTGTGAGAAAATAAATGTCTGTTCTTTATAAATTACCCAATCTGTGGTATTTTTTATAGCAGCATGAACAGACGAAGACACTCATAAAATGTGCGAAGGTAATATATCCTCTTTTTCTACTTTCTGAAACAATCTATATAAAACTGGAAATATTTGTTCTTTGAATCTACATGACAGTTCTGACTTCTTGAATAGTTTAAATGGGTAATATGGTAGACTATAGTTTTGGCTAACAATAATAAAATTTCCTAAAATGCATATATGCCCCTCTCTGCATTCCTTTAGAGGCATGGAAATGCATCTGTGGAAATCCATCCCTTCCGACTTCCTTACACCTATACAAAAGCCTGCATTTGATGCCCAGGACTCCAGACCAGTACATTCTGTGACAACTAAGGCACAGTGGAACAAGAAGTGCCCAACCACACAAAGGTAGTCCAAGGAGCAACGATTTCTCAATCCTCCTTTTCCCAGGGAATATTCACAGCAACTTGAGGAGAAAAGCTACACAATCAGGAAATCTGGCTGAGGCAAGAGTACTCCCATTTAGACAGATAACCATAAATTATTTTACTCATAACCTTCCAGCAACTAGGC
Organism: Nomascus leucogenys; assembly: GCF_006542625.1. Classification (NCBI taxonomy): domain Eukaryota; kingdom Metazoa; phylum Chordata; class Mammalia; order Primates; family Hylobatidae; genus Nomascus; species Nomascus leucogenys. Next base: position 14,749,017 of record NC_044392.1, on the reverse strand, counting down.
TGGTAACCTGGTAATACATTACAATATCAGGTGAAGCCCATTCCATTCAGCCTTCTCTGATCTACTCATTATCTCTTGACTCTTCATGTTCTTAATGATCTTCCTGATTAGCATTCTGAACACATTCAAGTCTATCTCAGCTTGAGATAAGGAAATAAATTCCCTTAATAACTACACATCCCTCTTCAAACACTGCCTTATCAATTTTATTTCCCTTCACAACCACACTTCTTGAATGAGTTATCTACATCCAATGTCTCTAACTTCTCACTTCCTACTCATTCTTCAACACTCTATAAATATCCCCAGACCTTACCAGCCCATTTAAACCATTCTTGCCACACTGCCAATGTAATGTATAACGCCAGTGTAATGAAGCTTCACTGCATCTTTAGTCCACCTATCTTTTTTGGCTCCACTGCTCAACAGCACCTGATAGTACCATTCACTCTTCTGTCCTGGAAGACTTTTCTTGCCATGAAGCCACATTCTCTTGTTTTTCCTCTTATCCCCACAAACACACCATTTAAACACCTTTGCAGGCTCATCCTTCATCACCTTAGACCCTTAAATGTGGACTGTCCTTGAAGTTCTGCTTGTACACTCTCCTTTCTCTATATATTTTACAATCTCAAATTTGTATCTCTATCCCAGATCTTTTTGCTGACCTCTATAGTTATACATACAACTACCTTGTCCTTAATATGTCTAAAACTCAGCTGATCTTTCTACTCAGTCTCGCTCCTTCTCTGTTTTCTATTTTGATGATGGTACCACCAAACCCAGGGCCATTCTTGATTTTTCACTTTCTTTCACTCTCTATATCCATTATTCATCAAGCTCGGCCAATTCTACTTCCAAAATACCTATCTTTAATCTGTCAATTCACTTCTACTTCCCTGGGCACAAGCCACCATCATCCTATAACATCCTCCTAATTGGTCTCCCTTTCATTCAGTTTTGTCCCCCTTCATTAATGTTATATCAATGTAAATATCATATACAGTACCTGTTTTCTGAGTGATAACTGTGGGTATAATGAAATAAATACTGAAGTCAAAAATAACGGTTTTTTTTTTTTTTTTTTGAGATGAAGTCTCGTTCTGTCACCCAGGCTGGAGTGCAGTGGCACGATCTTGGCTCACTGCAACCTCCACCTCCCAGGTTCAAGCGATTCTACTGCCTCACCCTCCCAAGTAGCTGGGATTACAGGCATGCGCCACCACGTCTGGCTAATTTTTGTATTTTTAGTAGAGACGAGGTTTCACCATGTTGGTAAGGCTGGTCTCGAACTCCTGACCCCAGGTGATCCACCCGCCTCGGTTGCCCAAAGTGCTGGGATTACAGGCGTGAGCCACCGTGCCCGGCCAAAAATAACTTGTTTTAAATGGGTCCTTTCTCTCTTATAATTCTGCAATGGATAAAGTCTAAAATCCTTTCTGTAGTCTACAGGGCACTACTTGGCTCTGATTGCCTCCCTCCTCAGTATCATTTGCACAATTCTCCGGTCTTATTGGAGTTTTGGACTCAGGCTTGCCATGCTTTCTTTCAGGTCTTCACACTTATTGTTCTACTGGTCTGGATTACTTTATCTCTTTTTTTTTTGAGACGGAGTCTTGCTCTGTCTCCCAGGCTGGAGCGCAGTGGCGCGATCGATCTCGGCTCACTGCAAGCTCCGCCTTCCGGGTTCACGCCATTCTCCTGCCTCAGCCTCTCCGAGTAGCTGGGACTACAGGCGCCCGCCACCACGCCCGGCTAATTTTTTTGTATTTTTAGCAGAGACGGGGTTTCACCGTGGTCTCGATCTCCTGACCTTGTGATCCGCCCGCCTCGGCCTCCCAAAGTGCTGGGATTACAAGAGTGAGCCACCGCGCCCGGCCTACTTCATCTCTTTTTATACATTCCTGGACTTCAGCTTAAATTTCGTTTCCTCTGGAAAGTTTTTCTACAGTTTCCCCAGCCTCCTTCCATATACTATCCAAATATTCCTTTAATTCCTCAATCATACCTACTTTACTCATTATTATAATTATTTGCTAAATTATCTGTTTTCTTTGACTGTTAGCTCCAGGAGAGTAGGAATTAGTCTTGCTCACAAGAACATTCCTAGCACCCAGCAGAATACCTAGCCTAGTAGGCAACAAATGAATACTGTATGAATAAATCTATGAATCCATCAAGTAAGTAAATGGTTCATACTATTATTGTTATCATCATTATAAGGCACACAATAGGGTCCTGTCTACCAGTTTGGAGTTGCATCGATGAAAACTATGAATTGCAATAATTTCAGCAAGAAGCTTTACTAGGGGAAGAATATGCTCTATTATCACATATTATTTACTGACAGTCTCCTAGCTGGTAATTACTCCATGGAGAGTCGGAATGCTTTAAGAAGAGAAAAATATTACCCAGGAAGAAAATCTATGTTAATATCATTTACTATCTAGTCTTAAAAGGAACATTATCTCCTGACCTGGTGATCCACCCGCCTCCGCCTCCCAAAGCGCTGGGATTACAGGCGTGAGCCACCATGCCTGGTCAAGAACACAAAATTTAAAGTTTGGAAAACCAGGCTTCTGTCATGGCTCAAAAACATGTAACTGTGTGACCTGGGATTCCATCTACCTCAAAGGCTTAGATACAGCAGTTGTAAAGGTCAAATAAAGTAATGTACATGAAAATACTTTAGGCCAGTCACAGTGGCTCACACCTGTAATCCCAGCACTTTGGGATGCCGAGGCAAGAGGACTGCTTGAGCTCAGGAGTTCGAGACCAGACTGGGCAACAGGGTGAAACCCCATCTCTACAAAAACTACAAAAAATAGCTGGGCATATTGGCATGTGCCAGCGGTCCCAGCTACTCAGGAGGCTGAAGTGGGAAGATCACTTGAGCTTGGGAGGCAGAGGCTGCAGTGACCCAAGATCACACCACTGCACTCCAGCCTGGGCAACAGAGAGAGATTCTGTCTCAAAAAGAAAAAACAAAAACAAACAAAAACCTTTATTCTATAAATAATGTGTTATTCTCATTTGAGTTTGATGAATAGCTTGATGATATTAACAGGATATTTCTACATGGTATGAAGAAACTAGGACTCAGTCAGAAAAATATGTGAACACAATTCTGCTACTTACTTCCTTATAAAATCTTCATGAGTCATTAAACCTTTCTAAACCTCATTATTCTTACCTGTTCACCTGAGATAAAAATACCTACTCTGCCTTTCTCACAAAAGTTATTCCTAGGCTTGAATTTTAAAAATAAACTTAAAAGTTGAAAGTAAGACACTTTGGATTAATAATAAGAAATTGACCAGGTGTGAGGCCGGGAGCGGTAGCTCACGCTTGTAATCCCAGCACTTTGGGAGGCTGAGGAGGGCAGATCATGAGGTCAGGAGATCGAGACCACGGTGAAACCCCGTCTCTACTAAAAATACAAAAAATTAGCCGGGCATGGTGGCGGGCGCCTGTAGTCCCAGCTACTCGGAGAGGCTGAGGCAGGAGAATGGCATGAACCTGGGAGGCGGAGCTTGCAGTGAGCCAAGATTGCGCCACTGCACTCCAGCCTGGGTGATAGAGCGAGACTCCGTCTCAAAAAAAAAAAAAAAAAAAATGACCAGGTGTGGTGGCTCACACCTGTAATCCCAGCACTCTGGGAGGCCGAGGCAGGAGGATCCCTTGAGCTCAGGAGTTCAAGACCAGCCTGAGCAACACAGTGAAACCTCATCTCTAATAAAAAAGCTCAAAAAAAATTAGCCAGGAGTGGTGGCGCACGCCTGTAGTCCCAACTATTCAGGGGACCGAGGTGGGAGGATCGCTTGAGACCAGAGGTAAAGGTTGCAGTAAGCCAAGATCACGCCACTGGACTCCAGCCTGGGTGACAGAGCAAGACCCCTGTCTCAAAAAAAAAAAAAAAAATAGGAAGAAGAAATTGCATTTTTCTAATCTAACCCACCAGTAGCGAAGCGCTAAAGCTAAGTGATAAGATGCTATTCTCTAAAAACTAACCCCACCCCCAATACTCCATCCCTATCATTCCACCCCAAATATTCAAGGTATATTGTTTTAACAGTCTCCAAAATTTTATTACCATTTGGATCCCTCGAATTGATACATTTTGATACTTTCTGCCAAGGATGATATTTCCCAAAGAACTTTAAGTAATGTTTGACTATACTGAACAAAATAAAAGATATTAAACTACATTCTGAAGTTACAAAGAAAGTTACACATACTAAATCCTAGAGAAATAACCAGTCACTCTCTTTCATTGTCCACAAAGCAAACTTCTAAAGGTATTAAATAAAACAGGAAATGGTGCCATTCATGGCCGGGCGTGGTGGCTCACGCCTGTAATCCCAGCACTTTGGGAGGCCAAGGCTGGAGATCACCCGAGGTTGGGAGTTTGAGACCAACCTGACCAACATGGAGAAACCCCATCTCTTCTAAAAATACGAAATTAGCAGGGTGTGGTAGCGCATGCCTGTAATCACAGCTACTCAGGAGGCTGAGGCACAAGAATCTCTTGAACCCAGGAGGCGGAGGTTGCGGTGAGCCGAGTTTGCACCATTGCACTCCAGCCTGGGAAACAAGAGCAAAACTCCATCTCAAAAAAAAAAAAAAAACACGAAATGGTGCTATTCACACAGATGAGGATTCACTGCCTATATGCACTACTCATTATTTACAATGACTAAAGCCATAAAATATTTCCAAAGAAAAGACAAAGGCCAAGTGTCCCAAGGCAGTAACCGCTACCCCCACAAGTAAATATGCAAGCAAGGAGTCACAAGGCTGGTCCTTGTCCTTTATGTCAACAGTCACCAGCATGGAGATGACTATGGGTCAAAGCTGTCTCTGCCTGAGGCAACTCCCTCCCTGGGACTCAGCTTTGCTCATTTGCTATTGAATGCTCACACTATACATAATATATATTGATCCCTGCTGCAGTAACAGCACTCTTTCCAGAGAAGGAAATTAACGGGCTCTAAGAAACATAACCCAATAATCCACTCCATTGGAAGTGGATAGAGAATTGGGTTTTGGAGACAATAACTTTTCAACTAACATTTAAAATCAACAAGGCAAGGTGCTGTGGCTCAATCCCAACATTTTGGGAGGCCATGGCGGGAGGATCACTTGAGCCCAGAGTTTGAGACCAGCCTAGGTAACATAGTGAGAACTCAAGAAAAACAAACAAACAAATCAAGGACCAAAAGAAAGGTATTCTCTGCCACTAAAATATTATATGTCTCTTTATATAACTCATAACTAAACCCACATAATGTAACTAACATAAATAACACTGCTTGGGGTGAGGGTAGGAGTGGTGAACATTCTAGGGCCTACTCAGAATCCACTGCTGATGACAATACCATTGTCAAAGGACAAAATTACAACAGATTTAGTTTAAAGATCAAACTGACTTTTGTTTGCAATTCTGTAACATCTCATTCTTTAAAATAGAATGTGTGTTCTGCTGAGCTAAGCAGAGGGGGCTGGCTTTCTAAGCAGAAAAGGGGTTAAGAAAGCACAAACAGGGAAAAAAAGCAGGTTATTCATTACAAAGTGACTCTCCTTATAGAGTTAAAACAGAACTTTCTTATCATGCTAGCTCAGGTAAACTGGGTCACCTCTGGTTACAGTGAATTTCATGGTTTTGTTGTTGTTTTTTAAACTGGCCTGTTTCAGTTCAGTTTGATTACATGGCCAAGTAAGTTTGGGGGAGGTAATAAGAGACAAGGAGTGCTTGTAGTGTTCAGGAGGGGGTTAAAGTTTGAATTTGTTCTAACACACCAGTAGAAATAGAAAAAGAAAATAAGAAAACAAAAAACTCTACCAATATTTTTAAGGGGTAAAAAAAAGGGGACAGTAAGGCATAGAGATGTAGGACATGGAATACAAAAAATAATATGGCAGAAACAAGTCCAAATATATCATTAATCATAATAAATGTAAACAGACAAATTTTTCATTAGAAACAGGACTTTTTTTTTTTTTTAAAGAAAACCTACTGTATACCATTTGCAAGATATACACCAAAAGCAAACTGATATGAAAAGGTTGAAATAAAGGTACAGTTGGTTTCTGGAAAAACTAACAACAACAAAAAATCTTCCACTGAATTTTTGTTGTTGTTATTTTAATTTTTTTTTGAGACAGGGTTTTGCTGTCACCCAGGCTGGAGTACAGGGGCACAATCATGGCTCACGGCAGCATCAACCTCCTAGGCTCAAATGATCCTCCCACTTCAGCTTCCCAAATGGCTGGAACTACAGGTGTGCACTGCCACGCCTGGCTATTTTTTTTTTTTTTTTTTTTTTGTAGAGACGTCTCACCATGTTGCCCAAGCTGGTCTCCAGCTCCTGGGCTCAAGTGATTCACCCACCTGGCACTCTCAAAGTGCTGGGATTATAGGCATGAGCCACTGTACTTGGCATTCCACTGATATTTGATCATGAAAAAAAATTCTTAATACCCGATATTGGAAATACAAAGAGAAATAGAAGAACAAATCAGCAAAGGTTTAAAAGAAAAAAAATTATATATATATATATAAACAAATTGATCTCAATAAATAACAAAACAAACAAAATGGACAAACTCTTAAAAATATATACCTTACCAAAACTACCTCAAGATGAAAAGTAGGAAACTTACATTATATACATGAGCATTTTAAAAAACTGAATCATACATTATTCCTGAGTTGGGTTTACCCACAAAATGTGAAAGTGGTTATACAATAAATAATTCACAAATGTTATATACCTCAAATAAATTGAGAAAAAATTAAACAATATCTGATGATACAGAAAGGCATGTCAAACAGGTATAAAAAGAATCAAAAACTGGGTGCGGTGGCTCATGCCTGTAATCCCAGCACTTTGGGAGGCCAAGGTGGGCAGATCGCCTCAGGTCAGGAATTCGAGACTAGCCTGGCCAACATGGCAAAAGCCCGTCTCTACTAAAAATACAAAAATTAACCAGGCGTGGTGGCAGGAACCTGTGATCCCAACTACTCAGGAGGCTGAGGCTGGAGAATCGCTTGAACCCAGGAGGTGGAGGTTGCAGTGAGCCAAGATTGCACCACTGCACTCCAGCCTGGGTGACAAGAGCAAAACTCTGTCTCAAAAACAAACAAACAAACAAAAGAATCACAGGAACAGAGATCTTCAAGACTTTAGAAAAAGGAAAGGGAGAGAGCTAAAAAAAGGTAGAGGTCTTTACATTGAGACATAAATGGTGCAAACTCAAATGCTTTAATAGAGCCAGTAAGGTAATATACTGTACTTCATCAAATCTGCAAAACTATCAACTGCAAAAGATACTGTTATTGTTTGTAACAGTAAGAAACATTTTTAAGAATGCAAAACAAAAATAAGCCTGGCCAATTAAAGTATAACACACCATCAAGAGTAACACCGCTATTTCAAAGCTGTTATAAAGTAAAAAGATATGCGCCTTAGAATAGATGAAATTCAGTAAATATATAAAGCAGCAAAGGATAAAACAAAAGGGGACTGATAGACTATGTTGGTTGGTTTTTCTTTAAATCTCCAAAGGTGGCTAAATAAAATATATCTACAGGAAATAGTCACCAGACCACCAATTTGTAATCTAGATTTACACAGAGAACACCAGAATTTAATTCAGAGGTGATCAAGGATGTAACTGTAAATCACTGTAAGATTTCTGAATCAAACAATTCCCTCTACAGAATACATGGAGTCTACAGGAATGTATTGTTAACATAGACTCCAGATAGCCAAGGAACTCTAAAGATCTGAGGCTGGACTGATTATCCTTGTCTACAAAGATACTGGAGTTACCCATAATGACTATAATATTTGAAAATTAGGTACTCAGGTCTTAACTGCATGCGGATTATCAGAAGGTTGATAGGTAGAAAAGGAGGATAAAACCACTCAGGAACGGAGGGAATGTTAGAAAAAAATGACTATGAAAGCAAACAAACAAATGTACAAGACTGGCGTAGCTGCAACATAGAATAGGAATATATGAGTCAGGGCAAAAAAGAGGGACAAGAGAGATAAATTCCTTAACCTTCAAAGCCATCTAATTTACTGACTTGATGAAAATATCTTTGTGGTACTAAAAACTGAAGAGTGCAAACTGAAATTTTTCCTTTATCGAGCTTTCCACAGAAAAGAACAAGGAAATGTAGAACAACAGAAGCAAATAATTAGGTTACATTTTTATCCATGTCATCAGCCTTTTTAAAATGAAATTTCAAGAAGAAATTGAATGTTTGAAATCTACCTGGTTCTTGAAGATTTTGTTCTTAAGGACTAAAAATTAGCTGAATCACATTTTGTAAGATGACCATAATTTATGACAGTCATAATTTGCAAAATAAAAAAAGTCCCAAGAAGGCTTTCTTAATAATAATGCTTCCCAGTATGCATTGTCATATATCCTCCAAAATAATTAAGTACCCGTAAACGATGACACTCTAAGTACTCTCGTTTTTGAAAAGCAAAGGCAAAAAGCAAGCGGGGGGGTTGGGGGGTGCATAAAAATACTATACAATTTAGTTTTTGCCTGAAGGCAACAATTCTATCAGCACAATAAATATTTTCAATCCAGAACCTGGGAAACTGCACTGTCTAAACAATGAAGACTGATTACTATATCTGCCTTATGGGCAAATAATGTGGAAATTATGGCACTAAGAGAGTTGATTACAAAAATTTGCTTATGGTGGCTAGTCCCTGACCTTTCAAAGTTAAAATCATCCCCCATAAAGTTGATTGGGAAACAGGGCAAATATAAAAGCACCTCCTTCAATTCACAAGGAACTTCAGTCTCAAATGTCTCTCCATGTGTAGATGCTTCAAAAGTAGACGTAAGATGAAAGCCAATTTTTACCACAAAAAAGACCCAACTTGAACAGCTTTTCAAGCAAAACAGTGTCAATTCCTACACCGACAGAGGCTCCTCTAGTGTAAAGAAAAGATGCTCACACATAATCTCCCAGATGTCCTTTTACCATTAAGATGTACGGATGTTGTAGTGTGTGACTGTGCAGACTGAAACCGCTACAGTTCTTTTTCTAACACATAGGAAGCAAGCTTGAGAAAGAGGCCAAAACACAGAGGAAGACAAAAGAGCAATGAAGCTGAGCAAAGACACCAGATTACCCAACTCTGAAACACATCCAACCTCTGGACTTCATTGTTGTGAGTCAATACATTTACCTAACATTTAAACCACTCAGAGTCAAAATTTCTGTTACTTGTAGTTGAGAGTACCCTAACCTATACACCTAGCCTGGCCATACACCTACTTGTCTGTCCTTGAGGAAGCTACTAAGCTTCACATATCTGTAAAAATGGCCAATAAGAAAGTCCTCCACATCGTCCACTGCTGTCACCCCTCCAATCTGTTATTATTTCTTGCTTTTTTTGACCACAACAGCCTCATAATTGGTCTTTTTGCTGTAGTCCTTGCCTCCACTGTCTACTCTCAATATACCAGTGGAGTACAGAAATGAAATGAAATTTGGCCGTGGTTATATGACTAGAACATGGCAGAACTGTAATTTGAACAAAATAGACAAGGTCTTTGCTCTCATGGAACGTCTAAATGTACTATTTACTATTCTGCTACCTCCCAAGAAACTCTGCAGAGAAACCTGGAGGTATCAAAGTAGGCTGTGTCTTAGCTGATCTTCTGGAAAAGTTTTAGGAAATCTATTTCACCAGAAAGCAATTAGCGAAGCCAAACATTTATTTGGATTTTCACCTTCAAATCTGAGGTTACCCAGTAGATTACCTGTACCACCAGGCACATTTTACCTTTGTGTGTTTATTTATATAAATCTATTAATAAAACTTACCTTTAAATCTTTATATTATAATGTAACTATTTAAAACAAATAATCTAAACTGCTGCTTTTCAAGCATTAGCTCTGTTTTGGAATGTTCCAAAGCAATCTTCCAGAGAATGAACCTGAAAGTTTATTTTTTTAAATAGGCAAAATAGGCTGGGTGCGGTGGCTCACATCTGTAATCCCAGCAATTGGGAGGCTGAGGCGGGTGGATCACCTGAGGTCAGGAGTTTGAGGCCCGGCTGGCCAACATGGTGAAACACCGTCTCTACTAAAAATACAAAAAATTAGCCAGGTGTGGTGGTGCATGCCTGTAATCCCCCAGCTACTCGACTTGGGAGGCAGAGGCAGGAGAATCACTTGAACCTGGGAGGCGGAGGTTGCAATAAGCCAAGATCACGCCACTGCACACTCCAGCCTGGGTGACAGAGTGAGACTCCATCTCAAAAAAAAAAAGTAGACAAAATAGGGGAAAATTTTTTTATAAGTATAAGGCTTTAGGAAAAGATCTTCCAGTGCTATATAATCTGGCAGTTTAGAACTCCTCCTAGATAGAAACAAAGACTCGAGAGGAAGGGTATCAGTAAACAAGGTAGCAAATACTAGAGACTGACTCAGGCATCAGGGAGAAAATGAATGATTTAACACAAAACAGGAAATATTTCCCATTCAACAAATAGGATTCCCTCTCTGAATCCTAGCAACTAAAGAGAAATAAAGATATAAATAAGCAGTGCAACTAAATGGGCTTACAGAGCCAGCCATTTTTAATTAGCAGCTGCTTGAACATACATCACTACTTATGAGAGGTCATCTGAGTACAGTACTATATAAATACTACTCAAAATAACCCCAAGAAATCAAGTGACAAATCTCATCGAATCAACTGTGCTAACAGGAGAAATTAGTATAAGGCACTGGAGTTTATGTTATTGACTTTTAAAGCCCAGGTCATACTGGACAACTGCTAAAGATTCAGTGGGTGCTCCCTACGGGCTCTGAATGTTTACAGCGCCATCAATAAGAAGTACATATAATAACTAGAAACAATACAATTTGTTTAAATTTATATTTTAAGTTTACTAATCCTATACATTTTCTATCTGAGAACTTTAAAGAAACTAAAATAATGTTAATTCATGATAACTTTAAAATCCTTAGGTATTTTGTACAAAAAAAGTGCGTTATAAATAATGTCAAATAAACAAAATGAAAACAACAGAAATAGCTGCATTTCATGACTAGACCATCACAGGCTGATTGATTAGCTCAGTGATTTACACTAGAATCTTCATTATGTCAATTCTCAAAAACATTCAGTGATAGACTAGAAGCTGGCTTGCTCTTTGCTAACAAGACTAAGATGAGATAATCTACATACAAAGCATGAAAAAATTAATCATCAAATTTGGCATGTATTCTTTTAATGCTAAGGATATTCATTAAAACTCAGTTGAAGGTTGCCTATCAGTCTATTTTCACTCACTGTTATATCTTACATACCTCTTCATCTAACAAACTACCTATGATTTAAGAAGGAAAAGATGGTAGGTAGGTAGGTAGGTAGGTAGGTAGATAGGTAGGTAGACAGGTAGACAGACGGATGGATGGACAGACAAGACAGACAGACAACAGATAAGTGGATGGAATGTATATATGCAAAGTGATAATTTAGAAAAGTTCTTAAAACTATGTATAGAATCAAGCATATACCACCATACATGTGACTTAATGGGGGGCAGCCCAGGCATGGTGGTCAGGAACAGAATATGTTCACCGTAAACAATCTGTCAGCAGTAACGTCTAATGTCCTAAATTAGGCTTGTATCCCATACAGGTCTGATTTAGTTGCTCTACTCACTAAATAGTGTAAATAAGCCCAAGCAGCATTTTTCTATCAAAATAGCAAAATTTAGATAAGTTCTCTAATTGTAACTATACATCAAAGAATAAAGAGGAACTTAGCTGCATTCCACCCTGCCTCCTACCTCAAATGAATTAAATAAATTATAACAATCTGTTCAGTACATTTACAAGAGACATTAAAAGGAAGGAGATCAGTGAAAAAGGTTTTCTTTTACTCACCTGTAACCCTCTCCTTCTCAGAATACTGGAATCATCCATAATAGATATCAGACAAAAAAAAGCCACTCCCCAGACAGTCAACTACTAGTGCCTACTTAGTGCTGGATAAAGAGGCAAACAATCCTTTCAGCACACCACTAACCCACTGTTCCACTAAACCAGTTCTCCCTCCGTCCAGCATAAGTATACAATCACTGCCTCATATCAGAATCACGTCTTTCTTCACAGGAGTACAGATACATCTCATCTGAAGCACTGCCAAATAGCGGAAAGACTTCATATTTGTTTTCATTTTCCATGCATACCCCTTTGGTTGAAATTATCTGAAGTACTCAGAAAAGAACAAAAGGTTCCGGGGGAAAAATTCCAATCTTTGATATCCTGACTTTGCTGCTTATTAAAAAGGTTTAGCAAACAAAACAAGGGTCTCCACCTACAGCTACTAAGCTTATAAAATCCATGTCACGTTTTCCTTTCCAGAAACAAAACCACTCCACATACGTTTTTAAAAAGATGACAATTCTTCAGAAATACAAAGAAAAACATACGATTCTGATGCCTGTATTTTAGACTCAAAATGATATAAAACCAGTTATTGTTTTGACTAAGTCGGCAAAATTCCTTTCATCCTTTGTACAGACAAAGCAAATGTCAGATTCTTTCGATACTGTCAGGGGCTCTTTTGTTTCTTTATCGCTAGACTCACTGGTCTTCACTTCTTGGACAGTAACGAAAGCCTCTTTCTTCAGGAGCTAGATCATTGCTAAGGTCGGTTTCCCTGCTCTTTTATGTGCGGGAGGGGGCTAGTCCACGTGTTGTAAGTTCTGAGCATGAGACAAATTCATTCAGCTATTCATCGCTTACAGTGCTGTCACAGGAAACACTCCCCATTCCCCCAGACTTCTAAAAGGGCACAGCATGAAAAAGTCTCATTTTATCCAAGCTTTAATGATCTCAAGAATTGTTTCAATGGTTACTGGCTGCCATTATTAAAGTAGAACTTCAGCCAAGTTTAAAGATGCTTCTGTTTCTTAATTCATCGCTCAAAATACATAATCTTTTAGATTTTAAGAGTGAAAGATTGTTCTCGTGATATGATTCTGTCCCTTAAACACTCCATAAGCAAAGTTTAAACTTTCCAACTTTATGGTAATTGTCAGAATCTTAGTAAACACAAAGGAAAGTTGCTGATCTTTCTAATAAGTCACACACACAAAATTGTTAGTGAAGGCAGCATTATATTTTTAGGAAGTGGGTTTAACACATTAAATTCAATCATTTTTTCCAAACTATAAGACATGCTACAATAATTACTCTCCAACAAAATTCAGGAGATGTGAATCCAAATTTCCTAATTTGACAGATAAAGGTATGTATAAAGCACACAATCAGCCAGTTATACTACCTAAGGTGTAAATATAGCAATAACTAAAGGCCAGATTCAGTCTGCACCCAAAAAGGAAGAAAAGCAGTCCCTCTAGCCCCTCCTATAATTATGACAGCTGCAACCAACAGTCTAGGGCTTGAAGGAAAGTCTATTTACAAGATCTTTTTCTGGTCTTTTTACAACTGATTATAGTCACAAGAAATTGCCACACTGCTGAAAATAGCACAAAAAACAGGATCCATGTCCCTTTCATTCAGCAGAAATCTTCTAATCCTTAGCACAACCAGTGTGGTCTTTCATTGTGAGAGCTAATAAATCCACATCTCCACGGATTCCTTCTCCCATCTGCTGCTTTGAACAACTAACGGCTGGATTATGTCTATGGGGAAAACAAACACAAGACCTGAACAGACAGCTGATTTGCATAGGGTATGCTGTACACTGTATGAGTGTCTGCAAAGTCACAGGCCTTTAAAGTCATAGAACTCCTCTATCAAAATAGGTTTAACTAGCTAAAACATATGTATCAGCAGAGAGGAAGTAGGAGTGGCTTCTAATTTATTCAACCCTGTAATCAGTAAAAATATAAAAAAGATGCATTCTGAGAAGCTATTCAGACAAAAGATTCAAAATTCAAACACTTTATTCATTTACTAATTCAAGAACCACTTATTATGCCAACCACTGAGATAGGGATGAGGAAAGATTACCAAAATCAACATTACCCATAAACTAATAATCCTATTCTAGAAGAGCTAAAATCCAATGGGGAAGCCAAATACAAACAAGTAATTATGACACATGAGAAGTGTGCTACATCAAAGGTATGACAAAGTGCTATGCGAGTGTCAAAGAAGGCTCAATTCATTATAGTGGAAAGCCTACAGAAAGGCTTCAGGTGGAAGTGCCATTTGGTCACTAAAACTAACGTTATGGGATTATCAACCTTTGGCCAAGACAGGTTTCCTTTCCCAAAACGTTGTACACAGCTTAAAAATCTTCAACCTGACCAGGTGCAGTGGCTCACCCAGCACTTTGGGAGGCCGAGGCAGGTGGATCATCTGAGGTCAGGAGTTCAAGACCAGCCTGGCCAACAAGGCGAAACCCTGTTTCTACTAAAAATACAAAAATTAGCCAAGCATGGTGGCAGGCGCCTGTAATCCCAACTACTTGGGAGGCTGAGGCAGGAAAATCATTCAAACCCAAGAGGCGGAGGTTGCAGAGCTGAGATCGTGCCACTGCACTCCAGCAACTCAAGGTCAAAAAAAAAAAAAAAAAAAAATCTTCAACCAGTCCTCACTATCTAAAAAATTAAGTAAAAAACTTCTCCCCTTGGCATTCAAGGCAGCCCATAACATGGAAACAACAGATTTTATCTTCGGTAGTACCTTATTGTAACTTAGCCTTCCAATTGGAAAGAACAAGGCACTGTTTCCTGAACACATCCCATCTTTCCCCACCTCAAATCCTTTGTGGATAACAAGAATACAACCATCTACCTTATAAGGTTGTTGAAAAGAATCATTTATGAAACATGTATAAATGATTCACAACTTTTTTCAGTATCTCTCACAGAGTAGTGTGTAACCTGCTCAAAATTTCCTGCCACAACCTGGTTTCCTTAAAGCCTGTTTGGTTCTCAAAATTATACAAATTTTGCATTCTTCTCTGTAAGATAATAAACCTTTATTTGTTTAATGTTACAGTAATATTTGTAGTAACTGATTAAACTGTAGGAAACAGAAGAAGAGTAACCAGAGAGGTGGAAGGAAATCAAGACTGCAAATGCTATTAAAGAAGCCAAGAAAAGATAGTCAGGGACTGTTGAACAAATGCTGCCTGGAGGCCCATCATTAAAGAATGCCATCCAATCTAACCGACTTGAAGTCAACTGGTACTGTTTGTAGGAACGGTTTCAGGAGTGGAGGAGTGGTAGGAGCAAAAGCTCAACTCCAGTGAGTAGGAGATGAGGAAATAAAGATGGTGAATCGAGACAACTCTTCCAGCTTCCATTTAACTCTCCATACTCTCTGCAGCCAAAGTTCTCAAAAAAAAGTTATTCTTGAAAAGGAAGGGAGGGGATTGACAGCATAAACAGTGATAGAAGAAGGAATATTTCTTCCACCACAACAGATGAAAAGGAAAAAGCAGGTACAGGTAACAAAATATTTGTAACTTTAGTGGTAAAGAAGCTAAAGAAGCTTCCACATTATAGCTATTCTCTCCATGAAATAAAAAGGAAATCAGCAGAGCAAGGAGATTCCAAATTTGAGATGAGCAAAAAAAAAAAATTGAGATAATATAGAGAACAAGAAAATATGCTGAACAAGAAGTAGAATTGGTAAGCAGCGTTAAGGACCAACCTACATCATTCATCATCATTTTACAGGTCCACCAATCTGCTCCGTTGTGTGGCTTTCTTCAGTAGACTACAGTAATGCAAAGGCAAAGTTTTACAAGACAGCTTTACCAGATAAATTGACCAAAAAATGGGGCAAACAATTTATGACATGGAATAGAGAGAGTAACAATGGAATCTAACCTAAAAGAGGAGGAAAGTAAAGATGAAAAGACAGGAAGAAAAGATTTAACAGAGGTGCTGGTAAGTCTGAGAACTGGTATACTTTAAGAATAATTAAATGAGGAAGCTAAAAAATTTATCAGGTTGTAGTGAGGAGGTTACCTAGAGTTATGATTTTAGTGGAGGAAAATTTCAGAGGTATGACAAGGCAGAGAGCTAAGTGGACTAGAAATGATAATATGGTCAAACAACTATGCCAGGATATTACTGGATGGATCTATCTACATGGTTGCTGAAAATAACAAAGATAATAGCAGGAGTTGAGAAGAGTAGTAAGATTTTTTTTTTTTGGAGACGGAGTTTCGCTCGTTGCCCAGGCTGGAGTGCAATGGCATGATCTCGGCTCACCACAACCTCTGCCTCCCAGGTTCAAGTGATTCTCCTGCCTCAGCCTCCTGAGCAGCTGCGATTACAGGTACCTTCCATTAAACTTGGCTAATTTTTGTATTTTTAGTAGAGCTGGGGTTTCACCATGATGGCCAGGCTGGTCTCAAACTTCTGACCTCACGTGATCCACCTGCCTTGGCCTCCCAAAGTGCTGGGATTACAGGCATTAGCCACTGTGCCCGGCCAAGAGTAGTAAGATGTATACTTGATTATAGAATCTAACATGAAACAAGAAGAATAATTAAGTTGGTAAATAGCAGCCAGGAAGGGAAGGACTGCCAAGAAAAATTACCCTAATGGGTCATATATGTATTGATTCTTGCTTCACATAAAATTTTTTTTGAGACAGATTCTCATTCTGTCACCCAGGGTGGAGTGCAGTGGCATGATCTTGGCTCACTCCAACCTCCGCCTCCCAGGTTCAAGTGATTCTCCTGCCTCAGCCTCCTGAGTAGCTGGGATTACAGGTGCCCGCCACCACTCCTTGCTAATTTGTGTGTGTGTGTGCGTGTGTGTGTGTGTGTGTGTTTTTTAGTAGAGACGGGGGTTTACCATGTTGGCCACGCTTGTCACAAATTCCTGGCCTCAAGTAATCTGCCCATCTCAGCATCCCGCCACCTCAGGATTACAGGCATGAGCCACCCCACCCAGACCAGATAAATTTTTATCAAAGTGGATATGCTAATTTACCTCAAATCCCCTATTTTACAACTGGAGAAATTAAGACCCAAGAAGGAGACATAACCTGCTCAGAAACAGTGTAGTAGAAACTGGAACCCATGCTTCCGACTAGAACATTCAGCTTTATTCAGCTTCAACTAAAAAGAACAGAAAGAGCAGGGTTTCTTGTCCAAGAACAGATGAATAAAACATTTTCATCATCTTCTCTACTATGTTATTAGTATTGAGAGGACTATCAGCCAATGACTAGATAAAAAGTCAAACACCTTGCAGAAATAAAAGTAAATACATAAATTCTCAGAATAGGCTGCATCTAAACATTTCCTCAACATAAATTATCCTTTTATTTATCAGTAAGTGAATAAAATATAACTAACCCCATGTGGAAAGCTATAAGGTTCTTTACATGGTAAGCAAGCCAAGATAAGCACAATGAAAAAACTAACTTTAGGCCTCCCTGATCAGCTCATCTTGATTTTCTCCCTCTCACGTTATGTCCGGCCACATCAAACTATGAGTACTTCTCTTGCACGCACGACTTTGTTTCACTGCTTCATGCCTTGGCACATGTCCCCACCTACTGGAGAGATTCCCTACTTCAGCTCTTACCTAGTAAACTCCTATTCATTCTTCAAAACCCAGCTCAAGGGCCGGGTGGAGTGGCTCATGCTTGTAATCCCAGCACTTTGGGAAGCAGAGGCTGGCGGATCACTTGAGGCCAGGAGTTCAAGACTAGCCTGGCCAACATGGTGAAACCACATCTCTACTAAAAATACAACAATTAGCCGGGGATGATGGTGCGTGCCTGTAGTCCCAGCTACTCACGAGGCTGAGACAGATTAATCACTTGAACCCAGGAGGCAGAGGTTGCAGTGAGCCGAGATACCAATGACTTTCTTCACGGAATTGGAGAAAACTACCTTAAAGTTCATATGGAACCAAAAAAGGGCCCGCATTGCCAAGTCAATGCTAAGCCAAAAGAACAAAGCTGGAGGCATCATGCTACCTGACTTCAAACTATACTATGAGGCTATAGTAACCAAAACAGCATGGTACTGGTACCAAAACAGAAATATAGACCAATGGAACAGAACAGAGCCCTCAGAAATAATATCACACATCTACAACCATTTGATCTTTGACAAACCTGACAAAAACAAGAAATGGGGAAAAGATTTCCTATTTTAACAAATGGTGCTGGGAAAACTGGCTGGCCATATGTAGAAAGCTGAAACTGGATCCCTTCCTTACACCTTATACAAAAATTAATTCAAGATGGATTAAAGACTTACATGTTAGACCTAAAACCATAAAAACCCTAGAAGAAAACCTAGGCAATACCATTCAGGACATAGGCATGGGCAAGGACTTCATGTCTAAAACACCAAACGCAATGGCAACAAAAGCCAAAATTGACAAATGGGATCTAATTAAACTAAAGAGCTTCTGCACAGCAAAAGAAACCACCATCAGTGTGAACTGGCAACCTACAGAATGGGAGAAAATGTTTGCAATCTACTCATCTGACAAAGGGCTAATATCCAGAATCTACAAAGAACTCAAACAAATTTACAAGAAAAAAACAACCCCATCACAAAGTGGGCGAAGGATATGAACAGACACTTCTCAAAAGAAGACATAATTATGCAGCCAACAGACACATGAAAAAATGCTCATCATCACTGGCCATCAGAGAAATGCAAACCAAAACCACAATGAGATATCATCTCACACCAATTAGAATGGTGATCATTAAAAAGTCAGGAAACAACAGGTGCTGGAGAGAATGTGGAGAAACAGGAACACTTTTACACTGTTGGTGGGACTGTAAACTAGTTCAACCATTGTGGAAGACAGTGTGGTGATTCCTCAAGGATCTAGAACTAGAAATACCATTTGACCCAGTAATCCCATTACTGGGTATATACCCAAAGGATTATAAATCATGCTGCTATAGGAGAATGGCGTGAACCCGGGAGGCGGAGCTTGCAGTGAGCCGAGATCGCGCCACTGCACTCCAGCCTGGGCGACAGAGCGAGACTCCGTCTCAAAAAAAAAAAAAAAAAAAAATAAATAAATAAATAAAAAATAAATCATGCTGCTATAAAGACACATGCACACGCATGTTTATTGCGGCACTATTCACAATAGCAAAGACTTGGAACCAACCCAAATGTCCATCAATGATAGACTGAATTAAGAAAATGTGGCACATATACACCATAGAATACTATGCAGCCATAAATAAGGATATGTTCATGTCCTTTGTAGGGACATGGATGAAGCTGGAAACCATCATTCTCAGCAAACTATCGCAAGGACAAAAAAAAAAAAAAAAAAAAAACACCGCATGTTCTCACTCATAGGTAGGAAATGAACAATGAGAACATTTGGACACAGGAAGGGGAACATCACACACCTGGGCCTGTCATGGGGTTGGGGGAGGGGCGAGGGATAGCATTAGAAGATATACCTAATGTAAATGACAAGTTAATGGGTGCAGCACACCAACATGGCGCATGTACACATATGTAACAAACTTGCACATTGTGCACATGTACCCTAGAACTTAAAGTATAAAAAAAAAACAAAAAACTAACTTTAGTTACAAAATCCAAGTCCTGCAGCAGTCTCAGAGACTCATCAGGCCCATCACAGTGGTGCCCCATCCAGCACAAAGCACAGAACCTGGACCTTTATAGTCTGTGGTAGCTTCTCAACAAAGGATTCTTTTTCGTTTGTTGCTTAAACAGAGAGTTAATCAATCAAGTAAAATTCCTTCCAAATAGAAAGGCCTTTTTATAGAGGACAAATATGCTCCTCAGGGTAAAACGACAATGACTTTCCTGCTATCCCATAGGGATCATATTTTATCATTTACATAGGCTTATGATTAAGATTCCTCATTCCAATCTCCTAGAAATCACTCTTTTCAAAGTAATCCTCCTTTCATTGATTTACAAATTAAGTATTCTCTATGTACCAGATGATATCATGGGCCTAGATATACAACTGTTAATAGAAATAGATAAAAATCTCTGACCTTTTAAAGCTTACATTCAAGTGGATGTAGACAGGCATTAAACAAAAAATGAATACATAAAATACACAGTATGTTAGAAGATAATAAATGCAATGAAGAATAATAAAACAGGGAAGGATTAGGGGTTTGGGAGAATTTTTTCATGCAAATTTGATGTTTGAGATACGGAACATATTGATGAAAAAGCTATGCTAATATTAAGGCAATATGAACACTTAAACAAGTACTAATTCCCTTGCTAAAGTATTATTTAAAAATAACTAACTTAAGTCTACTCCCTACATATGATGCACATCTCCTCCCCAGCACAGCCCAGACCGCTACCCTCATGACATATACATTCAAGCATACTCACATAAAAAAAAAAAAACAGATCTAAAGGATAACTTCTCCCCACTTATATACAAAACATGGTTCCATGATTCTTTTTTGTTTGTTTTGCTCTTCCTCGGTATAACTGCTCATTTATTTTACTGTGCCCTGTAATTTAGAATTCTCCTAACTTAAAACCAATTAGATAATGGTATCTTTTCAAAAGACAGAACTTTTTTTTAACATACAGAAGCAAACCAAACCAAACGACATGCAACACTCAAAAAATAAAGTGTCTTGTTAGTAAAACATGAAACTTACAAGGCATGCAAGTAAACAAAAATAAACAAAAATGTTTGATGTCAAAATCACATGTGCAACTGCGTGTGTGACTGCAAATAGTCTCACATTTGTCATTTCAACCTAAGTTACAGTATACCTTGTCTGAAAAGGTTTTCCCTAGACTTCTTATATGAGAAGAAGCCACATATTAGTTCCATTTATTCATTTAAATATTTGCTCAACAAACAATTATAACTATTATTATTTTTAGATACGGGATATTGCTAGGTTGCCCAGGCTGGTCTTGAACTCCTGGCCTCAAGCAATCCTCCCACCTCAGCCTCCCAAAGCATTGGATTACAGATGTGAGCCACCCATGCCTGGCCTCAAACATTAATTACAAGTTTGCTATGTACCAAGCCCTGTATCTTCAGAACTGTCTTCTTCAAGAAGCTCACACTCAAGAGAGGCAAATAAATAAAAATTATATTGCACTGTGTACACATTCAGGACACAGAGCTTTTCCTGGCTTCAGCATATTCAAGATCAATATTCAAGATCAATCCAAGTTAAACTTCTGAAGTCCAAGAGAAGCTGAAGATCTGAAACTGTAATGATAAGGTGAGTGAAACTAGCATTTGCTAGTCCCAAATTAGGCTCCTGAAGTCAGCACTACCAGAATAAAAATTCAGTGTTTAATTAAATCCTAGCCAGAGCAATAAAGTAAGAAAATGATAGAAAAGGAATATATAGATTGGAAAAAATAAAACTGTCCTATTTGAAGATGACATGATTGCCTATGTAGAAAAGCTCAATCTACAAGAAAAACTCCTAAATGAGTTCAGCAAACTCACCAGATACGAGATTGGCACACAAAAACCAACCATATTTCTATACACTAGTAGCAACAAACATGTAAAAACTAAAATTTAAAATACAACATCATTTAAAGTTGCAAAAAAAAAAGTTTCATCTCATTTCTTTTTTCTATCTGACCTCTTAAATTTCAACCCCACTTGAAATAAATTACCGGCGCTGAGGGACTGAGACTGTTCCTGGCAAGAAGCATGAAAATACAAAAAGATAAAATACTTAGAGATAGAAATCCAACAAAACATATACAAGATATGTATGCTAAAAATTACAACATGCTGATGAAAAGAATTAAAAATCTACGTAAATGGAGAGACACACTATTTTCATGGGTCAGAAGAATCAAATAGAAAAAAAAGCCATTTCTCCTCAAAACTTATTGTGATATTGTGATTTATAATAAAAATATATATTTTTTGGTCTTCATCCTAGTTCTTGACACAGAGCTCCCAATCCATTAGAATTTGTTGGGTGATAGAAATGCCTTCTGTTCTAACGAAGTGAATGTTAACTGGGCTCCTGTATGGGGGCTGTGCACCAGAAAGACCAAGCCATGATTAGAAAATTGGAACTTTCCACCTCACCCTCCAATCCTCTGGGAAGGGGATCATGCCTATGTGATAAAGCTACCATGAAAATCAGTGAAGTACAGGGTTCAGAGAGCTTCCAGGATCCTGACCACATGCAGGTACCTGGAGGACGGTGAGCCCGGAGAGGGTGAAGCTCCACACTCCTTCCCACCTGCCTCATCCTATGTGCTTCTCCACCTGGTGGTTCATTTGTATCCAATTTATAGCTGGTCAGTCAAAAGAACAGGTAAAACCAGCTAGGACTGAAACTGGATCTAAAGTAGGGGCAATCTTATGGGACAGGGCCTTAGCCTATGGGATCTGATGCTTATTCCAGGCATACAGTATAGGAGTTGAGTTAAATTATAAGACACCCAGCTTGTGTCTGCTGTTTGGTGTACGGGAAAAAAACCCATAAATGTGGTGACAGAAGGGTCCTGTATTGTGGTGAGTTTGAGAGTAGGTAAAAGTTTAGTTTTTCCTTTATCTCATATTTCTTTATAGGTTTAATGTAATTCCTATCAAAATCCCAGCAAGACTTTTTGTAGATATAAAAAAGCTTATTCTAAAATTTATGTAGAAAGAAAAAAAAATCACTAAAACCATTTTGAAATAGAACAGTAAGTGTAAGGAATCACTCTACTCAATGTTAAGACTTACTATATAGCAGCAGTAATCAAAACATTGTGGTATTGGCAGAAGGATAGTCCCATAAGTGAATTGAACAGAAAACAGAACCCAGAAATAAACCACACAAATATGTCCAATTGATTTTTTTTTTTTTTTTTTGAGACAGAGGGTCACTCTGTCACCCAGGCTGCAGTACAGTGGTACGATCTCAGCTCACTGCAACCTCTGCCTCCTGGGTTCAAGTGATTCTCCTGCCTCAGCCTCCCGAGTAGATGAGATTACAGGCATGAACCATCATGCCAGGCTAATTTTTATATTTTTAGTAGATAGGGTTTTGCCATGTTGGCCAGGCTGGTCTCGAACCCCTGACCTCAGGTGATCTGCCCACCTTAGCCTCCCAAAGTGCTGAGATTACAGGCATGAGCCACCGTGCCCGGCCTGAATATGTCCAATTGATTTTTGGCAAAAGTGGAAAAGCAATTCAATGCAGGAAGGACACACTTTTCAATAACTTATACTAGAACAACTGGACATCCATGAGCTAAATAAAAAAATAAGCTTAACCTACACCTCACACTACACACAAAAATTACTTCAAAATTGATCATGAGTTAAATGTAAAAAAACTGTAAATTTTTACAAGAACACATAGGAGAAAATCTTCAGAACCTAGGAATAGGTGAAAAGTTCTTAGACATGACACCAAGAACACAATCTGAACTTCATCAAAATTAAAGATATTTTTCAACCTAAGAAAGTTGATTGAAATAAAAAAGAGATTGTACACATAAAGGTAGTATAAAAATTTTTTCTTTTAAGAAACAGAAAAACAATTTTAGGATGGGCACAGTGGCTCACGCCTGTAATCCCACCACTTTCGGAGGCCAGGGTGGGTGGATCACTTGAGGTCAGGAGTTCAATACCAGCCTGGCCAACATGGCAAAAACCTGTTTCTACTAAAAATACAAAAATTACCCAGGCCTGATGGTACACACCTGTAATCCCAACTACTCAGGAGGCTGGGCAGGACAATCACTTGAACCCAGGAGGTGGAGGTTGCCATGAGCCGAGATCGAGCCACTGCACTATGGCCTAGGCGACAGAGACTCTGACTCAAAAAACAATAATAATTTTAAAAAATTAATAAATTTGTTATGCAAAACACTCTGTTAAAAAGAATAAAAAAACAAAGAACAGACTGGGAAAAGTTATTTGCAAACCACATATCCAACAAGGAATTTATATTTAGAATACATACAAAACTTTTAAAAGTTTATAGTTTTAGGGCATGGGGCTCACATCTGTAATCCCAGCACTTTGGGAGGCCAAGGCAGGTGGATCACCTGAGCTCAGGAGTTCGACACCAGCCTGACCAACATGGTGAAACCCTGTTTCTACTAAAACTACAAAAATTAGTGAGCATGGTGGTAGGCGACTGTAATCCCAGCTACTCGGGAGGATGAGGTATGAGAATCACTTTAACCCGGGAGACAGAGGTTGCAGTGACCCGAGATCATGCCACTGCACTCCAGCCTGGGTGACAGAGATACCATCTCAACAAAAAATAATTTTTTTAATTTAAAAAAAAAGTTAATAGCTTTAAAAAAATCCATTGCCAGTGATGCAGATTCAAAAAACAAACACATAAAATTCATCAACATGTGAGTAAATAAACCAGCGATGTGTGACCATACAATGGAATACTACACACAAAGAGGGAAAGAACTGAGTGGATACATGCAACAATTTAGATGGATCTCAAAAACATTATACTTACTGAAAAAAATCTCAAAAGGTTACATACCATATGGTTCCATTTATATAATATTCACATAAAGGCCAGGCATAGTGGCTCACCCTTTTAATTCCAACACTTTGGAAGGCTGAGGGAGGAGGATCACTTGAGCCCAGGAGTTCGAGACCAGTCTGGGCAACATAGCAAGACTCCATCTCTACAAATTAAAAAAAAAAAAAATTAAAAAAATTAGCCAGGCATGGTGGCTTGGGCCTGTGATCCCAGCTACTCGGAAGGCTGAGGCGGGAGGATCACCTGAGCCTGGGAGGTGGAGGCCACGACTGCAAAACCACACTCCAGCATGGGGGACAGAGTGAGACCCTGTCTCAAAAGGAAATATAAATATAAATATTATTCACACACAGAAGGAGAACACATTAGTGGTTGCAAGAAGATAAAGACAGGGTGGGAGTGCAAATATAGAAGGGCAGCCCAAGCGAATTCCTTTGTAATGACAGCACGGTTCTGTATGTTGATTGTGGTGGTGGCCATTACACAAATCTATTCATGGGATGAGATTGCATGACTTGTATACACACACACAAACATACACAAGTATATATAAAGACCAAATAAGGGCTATAATCTAGTTAATGATATTGTACAAATGTCATTTTCATGGTTTTAATATTGTATTATAGCTATATAAGATGACACTACTGGTGAAAGCTGGGTGAAGGGTTCATAGTACTCTGCACTATTTTTGCAACTTCCTATGCATCCATAAGTATTTTTTTAAAGGCTAAATAACTGAACAAAAAAGTAAATTCCTATATTTTCATTTTACTCTCTCCCTATAAATGCATGTTACTTTATTCCCAAAATGCCCCAACACATCTCAGAAACGTTTCGGTTTGGAGCTTTTTGCCCTCTTTAAAAAACAGTCCATTAATTCTATTTGCCAGCAGCAATCTCAGTCCCTCAGCTCAGGTAATTCATTTCAAGTAGGGCTGAAAATTTTTTCTATTAGGTCAAGCAGAAAAAAGGAAGTGAGATGAATAGATGCAGAAAAAGCTTTCAATAAAATCCACCATCGCTTCATGACAAAAACCCTCAACAAACTAGGCATCGAAGAAACATATCTCAAAATAAATAAAAGCCACCTATGACAAATCCACAGCCAACATCATGCTGAACGAGAAAAACTGGAAACATTCCTCTTGAGAACTGGAACAAGACAAGGATGTCTACTCTTCTGACTGCTGTTCAACAGAGTACTGGAAGTTCTAGCCACAGCAATCACTCAAAGAAAGAAAGAAAAGGCATCCAAATAGCAAAGAAGTCCAGCTATCTTTCTTTGCAGACAATATGATTTTATACCTGGAAAACCCTAAAGACTCCGCCAAAGGCTCCTGGAACTGATAAACGGCTTCATAGTTTTAAGATACAAAATCAATGTACAAAAATCAGTAGCAATTCTATATACCAGTAACGTTCAAGCTGAGAGCCAAGTCAAGAATGCAGTCCCATTTACAATAGCTACAAAAAAAAGAAAAAGAAAAAATACCTAAGAATACATCTAACCAAGAAGGTAAAAGATCTCAACAAGGAGAACTACAAACACTGCTAAAAGAAATCACAGGTGACACAGACAAAAGGAAAAAAATTTCATGCTCATGGATTAGAAGAATCAACACTGTTCAAACAGCCATACTGTCCAAATCAATTTACAGATTCAGCGTAATTCTTATCAAACTACCAATATCATTTTTCACAGAACTAGAAAGAACTATTCTAAAATTTACATGAAATCAAAAAAGAGCCCAAATAGCCAAAACAATCCTAAGCAAAAAGAACAAAGCTGCAGGGATTACATTACCCAGCTTCAGACTATACTATAAGGCTACAGTGTTTAAAAAAAAAAAAAAAGCACAGTACTGGTACAAAAGCAGACACATAGACCAATAGAACAGAATAGAGAACCCAGAAATAAAGCCACACACCTACAATCTTCTGATCTTTAGCAAAGTCAACAAAAATAAGCAATGGGGAGAGGACTCTCTATTCAATAAATAGTGCTGGGATAGCTGGCTAGCCACATGCAGAAGAATGAAACTGGAACCCTACCTTTCACCACATACAAAAATTAACTCAAGATGGATTAAAGATTTAAATGTAAGACCTCAAACTGTAAGAATCTAAGGGAAAAAACCAACAAACAAACAAACTAGGAAACACCATTCTAGACACTGACCTTGGGAAATAATTTATGACTGAGTCCTCAAAAGCAATTGCAACAAAAACAAAAATTGACAAGTGGGACCTAATGAGACTAAAGAGTTTCTGCACAGCAAAAGAAACAATCAATAGAGTTAACAGCCTACAGAATGGGAGAAAATGTTTGCAAACTATGCATCTGACACAGGTCTAATATCTAGACTCTATAAAGAACTCAAAAAATTAAACAAGCAAAAAACAACCCCATCACAAAATGGGCAAAAGACATGAACAGACACTTCTCAAAAGAAGACATACAAGCAGCCAACAAACATGAAAACATGCTCCACACACTAACCATCTGAGAAATGCAAATCAAAACCACAATGAGATACCATCTTATGCCAGTCAGAATGGCTATTATCAAAAAGCCAAAAAACAACAGATGCTGGCAAGACTGCAGATAAAAGGGAACACGTACACACTGTTGGTAGGAATGTAAATTAGTTCAGCACTCTGGAAAGTAGTTGGGAGACATCTCAAAGAGCCTAAAACTGAACTGCCATTCAACCCAGCAATCCTATTACTGGGTAAATATCCAAAAGAAAACAAATCATTCTGCCAAAAAGACACATGTACTCGCATGTTCATCACAGCACTATTCACAATAGTAAAGACATGGGATCAACCTAGGTGCCCATCAACAGTGAACTAGATAAAGAAAATATGGGCTGGGCACAGTGCCTCACGCCTGTAATCCCAGCACTTTGGGAGGCTGAGGCGGGCAGATCACGAGGTCAGGAGATCCAGACCATCATGGCTAACACGGTGAAACCCCATCTCCACTAAAAATACAAAAAATTAGCCGGGTGTGGTGGCGGGTGCCTGTAGTCCCAGCTACTCCAGAGGCTGAGGCAGGAGAATGGCGTGAACACGAGAGGCGGAGCTTGCAGTGAGCTGAGATCCCGCCACTGCACTCCAGCCTGGGCGACAGAGCGAGACTCCATCTCAAAAAAGGAAAAAGATGATAAAGAATTTCAGTTTAGCTCCTTTTAATTGTATATTATTTTTTGCTTTCTTATTGTGCAAAGTGACAGGTTTTATTTGTGGAGAGAGAACTAAAGATTAGAGAACCAGTGATTTTAATTATGTTACTTTTTCTTCTAAGAGATAAATTAAATTGACATATAATTCAGTATTTTCAGTATCATGAAAAACACGAATGTTGTACAATGTTCTTCCTAAAAAACTTGTTAAATGCAAGTATCCTTAATATGTTTTTAAAAGAGCACGATGCAGGTGTATTTGAGTCTTTTCAAGAAAATAATAAAAACATTAATGCTGTATTAGGTTAACTGGGTATCAACTAAGTCTTGTTAACAGTTTGAAGTATCATAACTTTTTTTAACTTCTGAAAATTAAAATAAAATTTATTTCTGCAATTTCAAAAAAGAAAAAGGAAAAAAACAAAAAGACTAGCACTGACATTTTTTGTACAAGAGTAAAAACAAAACCTGTACTTATAACTTTTTACTGGCGGTTTAATAAGGCCGTTCTCCTTGACATATATGACACCTTACCAAAAACTTGCACAAACGTTCTCCCATGAATTCTAACCATCAACAAATTCAGTAAGATCTTTCTGTAACCTCAACTGCTATGGTATGAATGTGTTCCCCAAAATCCATGTGCTGGAAATTTAATTTGCAATGCAACAGTGGTGGGAGATTTGGCCTTTTGAGAGGTGTTTAAGTCATGAAAGCTCTGTTCTCATGAATGGATTAATGTCACTATAAAAAGGGCTTGCAGGAATGGATTTCTTCTCTATTGCCCTTCTACTTTCTGCCATGTGAAGAAACAGCAAGAAAGCCCTCACCAGATGCTGGTACTTTGATCTTGGGCTTCTGAGCCCCAAGAACTCTAAGAAATCAATCTTGATTCCTTATAAATTACCCAGTTTCAAGTATTCTGTCATAGCAGCACAAAACGGACTAACACACCAATCAACCAACAAACTTATCTAAAACATTTTTTTATTTTAAATGCCTTTTAAAAATTTAGATGCTTGGCAGGTGCAGTGGCTCACAATTGTAATCCTGATAGTTTGAAGTCTGAGGCAGAAGGATTGCTTGAGCCCAGGGGTTCGAGACCAAACTGGGAAACACTGTAAAATCCCATATCTACAAAAAGTTTAAAAATAAAAATTAAGCTGGGCACGGTGGCTCACACCTATAATCCCAGCACTTTGGGAGGCCAAGGCAGGTGGATCACTTGAGGCCAGGAGTTTGGGATCAGCCTGGCCAACATGGTGAAACACCATCTCTACTAAAAATACAAAAAATTAGCTGGGCATGGTGGCAGGCACCTGTAATCCCAGCTACTCAGGAAACTGAGGCAGGAGAATCACTTGAACCTGGGAGTCGGAGGTTGCAGTGAGCCAAGATTGCGTCATTGCACTCTAGCCTGGGCAGCAAGAGTGAAACTCCGTCTCAAAAAAATAAATAAATAAAAGTTTAAAAATAAACAAATAAAAATAAAAATTAGCCAGGCATGGTGGCCCACGCCTGTAGTCCCAACTATCAGGAGGCTGAGGCAGGAGAATCACTTGACCCTAGGAGGTTGACACTGCGGTGAGCCAAAGTTGCACCACTGCACTCCAGCCTGGGTGACAGAGCAAGACCCTGTCTCAAAAACAAAAACAAAAAAAAGTAAGGCTGTCTACAATTTTTGTAAGACAAATTCAAGATAAGAAAAAAAATTTAGATGTCACTATTTTTAAGGTATCTTAAATCCTTTACAAATTAACACAAAAGAGATGATAAAAATGCTTAACAGTTCAAGATGAAATTCAGCTCTGAATTTGTTCAGGCAAAGTAATTAATGTGTTCTTTTACTTCTCTCTTAAGGATGTTCTTGAGAGTAAGCTAAGACTGCCAATACACTGCTCAAGCCTCATGAAATTTCACAACTTTTATTTTAAAACCTCTTAACATTACTCATATACCTTTGAAAAGACACTAGATGGCATTAGAAACAAATTCCTCTTACAAAAAGAAAAACTAAGAGTGAAAAGGACAGCAATCTCAAGTGAATGCACTTTAAACTCCTACAGTTCTTAACTAAGTTGAATACTTCACTGTCTAACATTATCGTTTCACATGTAATTTTTTCATGTTCCCCTACATTCCTTTTATTTCTCTGTACTCTCTCCCATGGTGATTTAATCCATAACTTCCAAGTCCACATCTATAGCCCTAAACTGCTGTGCTTTACTCTGGACATCTAACTCTTGAAAGGGTATCTAAAAAGTGATATCCACATGCAAAAAAATGAACTCTTACCTCACACTGAATATAAAAACTGACTCAAAATGGGTCGATGAAGTAAATATAAGAGGTAAAACCATAAAATTCATAGAAGAAAACATAGAAGTAAATCATGACCTTGGAGCTGGCAATGGATTCTTAGATATGAAACCAAAAGCATAAGCAATAACAGAAAAACACAGATAAGTTAGACTTCATCAAGGGCATTTTTAAACTTCAAAGGACATTATCAACAAACTAAAAAGACAGCACACAAAATAGGAGAAAATATTTGGAAATCATATAACTAAGGGTCTAATACCCAGAATATATAACAAACTTAAAACAAAAAAGAATTCAATAAAAAAATGGGCAAAGGACTTGTATAGACATTTTTCCAAAGAAGATATATAAACGGTCAAAAAACACATGAAAAGATGCTCAACATCATTAGTCATTACGGAACTACAAATCAAAATCACAATGAGGCACCACTTCATACTCACCAGGACAGTATAACTAAACAACAATTTTTTAAATGGAATATAACAAGTTGACAAAGATATAGAGAAACTGAAAACTTCGGTACATTGCTAGTGGAACTGTAAAATGGTAAGCTATTATGGAAAACAGGTTGGTTATTCCTCAAAAAGTTGAATTACCATATTTCTTTGTGATTCTACCCCAGATATATCCCCAAAAGAACTGAAGACAGGTACTCAAGTACATGTATACATATAGTTCATAGCAGCACTATTCACAGTATCCAAAAGGTGGAAACAGCCCAGTGTCCATCAATGGATAAAAAGTTGTGTTGGACACATACAATGAGATATTATTCAACCAAAAGAAGGAATAAAGTACCAATATATGCTAGAATGTGGATGAACATCCAAACATTATGCTAAATGAAATAAACCAGATACAGAAGGTCACATATGGCCGGGCACGGTGGCTCACGCCTGTAATCCCAGCACTTTGGGAGGCCGAGGTGGGCGGATCAAGAGCTCAGGAGATCGAGACCACGGTGAAACCCCGTCTCTACTAAAAAATACAAAAAAATTAGCTGGGCGTGGTGGCAGGCGCCTGTAGTCCCAGCTACTCGGGAGGCTGAGGCAGGAAAATGGCGTGAACCCAGGAGGCGGAGCTTGCAGTGAGCCAAGATTGCGCCACTGCACTCCAGCCTGGGTGACAGAGCAAGACTCCGTCTCAAAAAAAAAAAAAAATACAGATTAATGAACCAGTTAGCATCCAGTACCAAATGCAGTTCAGAATGCTCCATCCCCCAATGCATGTAGGCTATATTTATAGCCAGAGAAACAGAAATGACATACAGAAGTAGCCTGATGGGCTGCAGTTCAGGTGTTTGCCTTATTTGAACATGCTTTAGCAATATTCGGCCTATATGACTGGCTGAAAATTTGGCTGCTATGCTTGACTGAGACTCAGCTACTTGTTACAAGAGTATACTCTTAGGTTAGGTTGCAGGTAGTTTATATATTAAATTAGGTTATAGTTCACTATATAGGGAGGTAGCATTCGGCTGCCTCTAAATTTAACTATAAATCTGGCACTATGCTATTTTAAATGGATTGTCTCATTTCATCCTAAAAACTCCATGAGGAAAGTCTTAATATTATTTTGATTTTAAAGATGAGAAAACAGAGGCTTAAAGAGGTTCAGTGACTTGTAGAGGGTCATATGATTACCAAGTGGCAGGAGTAGGGATGTGGAACACAGGTGTACAGCTTGAGTTTGTATTTACTTTTGTAAAGTAGAAGGCTTTCACAATGATTTCATTCAAATATATTTTCTTGAGTAGAAATGAAAAAAGTATAAATTAATGGGTAAACCCACAGGAGTTGCATGCAAAGAACATTCATTATGACTCCTAGATTTCTACCTTCAAAGGTAGAAGGTAGTGATATGTATTAAAATCCAAACAGACAACAAAATCTGTTAATAACTCTTTAACACAAGTATTATTCATCATTCCACCCCCTTGTAGATACACTTCAATTTGTCCTCATCCCATTAAAAATACTCAGAGCAAAAATTTTTCTTTCTGATAAAAGCCAATTTTTTTCCTTTTATAGGTCAAGCTTTTTTTACTCCAAGAAACCTTTGCCCCACCTAAAAATCACAAAAATTTTCTCCTGTTTTCCTCTACACATTTTATGATATAAGCTCTTACATTTGGTCAATTACCCACTTCAAGTTAATTTTTGTACAGCATGAGGTAAGTATTGTGGTTGATATTTTTGTGTGAATTGTTTCAACACCATTTGTTATGAAGACTACCTCTTCCCCCATTAAATTGCCTTGGCAAATTTGTCTATTTGGTTCCAGTGATCTATATATCTATCCTTATACCAATAATCACACTGACCTGATTACTGTACCTTTATACAAAGTCATAAAATGTTTGATTCCTCTAACTTTGGTCTTCTTTTTAATGTTGTTTTGGTTATTCTAGGTCCTTTACATTTCAATACACATTTGAAATCAGCTTGATATTTTCTGAAAAATACTACCTGGGTTTTGATCGGGACCGCATTAAATCTATAGCTTAATGGAGAAAATTTACATCTTCATGATATGAGTCTTCCTAGACTGGGCACCAGGTGGTTCACGCCTGTAAGCCAGCATTTTGGGAGGCCAGGGCAGGAGGATTGCTTAGTACAGGAGTCCAAGACCAGCCTGGGCAACATGGCGAAACCCCATCTCTACAAAAAATACAAAAATTAGCCAGATGTGGCTGGGTGCGGTGGCTCACGCCTGTAATCTCAGCACTTTGGGAGGCCAAGGCGGGCAGATCACGAGGTCAGGAGTTTGAGACCAGCCTGGCCAACATGGTGAAACCCCATTCTACTAAAAATACCAAAAACTAGCCAGGCGTGGTGGCAGGCACCTGTAATCCCAGCTACTCGGGAGGCTGAGGCAGGAGAATCACTTGAACCCGGGAGGCGGAAGTTGCAGTGAGCTGAGACCATGCCACTGCACTCTAGCCTGGGAAACAGAGTGAGACTCCGTCTCAAAAAAAAAAAAAAAAAAAAAAAATTGTGATGGTGCCTTTAGTCCCAGCTACTTGGGAGGCTGAGGTGGGAGGATCACTGGAGCCCAGGAGGCAGAGGTTGCAGTGAGCCAAGATCACACCCCTATACTCCAGCCTGGATGACAGAGTGAGACCCTGTCTCAATGGAAAAAAAAAAGAAAAGATATGGGTCTTCCAATACACAAAAATGTTGTATCTCTCCATTCATTTAGGTCTTCTTTAATTTGTCTCAGTAATGTTTTGTAGTTTTCAGTGTACCGGTCTTCCAAATGGTTTCTGGAACTTATCTTCAAGTAGTTCATATTTTTAAACTATTGCAAACAGTCCTGATTTTTAAGTTTTGATTTCTAATTATTCATTGTTAGTACAGACGGATACAATTGATTTCCACATTTTTTGTATATAAATGTTTGTGTAAAACACTGATAAGAAAATGAAAATGTAAGTCACGCACAGGGAGAATATGTATAGAAGGCATATATTTGATATATAACTTGTATCCAGAATATACAAAGAATTCCTGAAACTCAATAAGACAAAAAAAAATTTTTTTTAAATAGACAAAAGGTTTGAACAGACATTTCATCATAGAATATATATATATATAAAAATAGCTGACTGGGCGCAGTGGCTCACGCTTGTAATCCCAGCACTTTGGAAAGCCAAGGCAGGTGGATCACCTAAGCTCAGGAGTTCGAGAAGAGCCTGGCCAACATGGCAAAACCCCGTTTCTATTAAAAATAGAGAGAAAATTAGCCAGGCGTGGTGGTGCACGCCTGTAATCCCAGCTACTCAGGAGGCTGAAGCAAAAGAATTGCTTGAACCCGGGAGGCGGAGGTTGCAGCGAGTCAAGATCATGCCACTGCGCTCCAGCGTGGGCAACAGACCGAGACATCTCAAAAAAAAAAAAGAATATATATAATTGGCAAATAAGCACACAAAAATATGTTCAATCTCATTAGTCATTAGAGAAATGCAAATTAAAATTAAAACCACAATGAGAAACTCCTACACATCCACTAGTATGACTAAAATTTAAAAAATGATAGCCAGGTGCAGTGGCTCACACCTGTAATCCCAGCACTTTGGGAGCCTGAGGCGGGTGGCTCACCTGAGGTCAGGAGTTCGAGACAAGCCTGACCAACATGGCAAAACCCCATCTCCACTAAAAATACGAAAATTAGCTGGGCGTGGTGGCGTGTGCCTGTAATCTCAGCTACTTGGGAGGCTGAGGGAGGGGAATGGCTTGAACCCAGGAGGCAGAAGTTGCAATGAGCCGAGATTGTGCCACCGCACTTCAGCCTGGACAACAAGAGTGAAACTCCGTCTCAAAAAAAAAAAAATATGATAATACCTAGTCCTGATAAGATGTGGAGCAACTGCTGGTGGAAATGCAAAAATGGTATAGCCACTTTAGAAAACAGGTTGGCAGTTTCTTATAAAGATAAATTTACACTGGTAAATATACATTCCACCAGTCTCATTCCTAGGTATTTACCCAAGAGAAATAAAGCATATTCCACACCAAAACAAAAACAAAAAAACTTATATGAACTTTCACAGCAGCTCTCTCCCTAACAGGCAAAAACTGGAAACAACCCATATGGTCATTAACTAGGGAATGGAAAAGTCTATACACCCATGCCAATGGAATACTTTTCAGCAATAAAGAGGAACAAACTATTGATACTCAAAACAACATGGATGAATCTCAGAAGGATTATGCTAAGTGAAAAAAGACACAAAAGGCTACATACTGTATGATTCCATTCCTATGAAATTCTGAAAAAGGCAAAACTGCAGCGACAAAAAGCACATCAGTAGTTGCCAAAGGCTGGGCCTAGGGAGAGAGAACAGACAGAAAAGGGACACAAGCGAACTTGGGGTGGCAGATATATTCTATACCGGGTCCATGGCCTGTTAGGGACTAGGCCACATGGCAGGAGATGAGCTGCATGAGGGTGAGCATTACCGCCTGAACTCCATCTCTGTCAGATCAGCAGCGCAGCATTAGATTCTCGTAGGGGCGCGAACCCTATTGTGAACTGTGCATATGAGGGATCTAGGTTGCACGCTCCTCATGAGAATCTAGCTAATGCCTGATGATCTGAGGTGGAACCGTTTCACCCTGAAACCATCTCCCATCCCCCCTCCACCCATCCGTGGAAAAACTGTCTTCCATGAAACCAGTCCCTGGTGCCAAAAAGGCTGGGGAATGCTGTTCTGTTCTATACCATAATTCTTACATATCTATATCATAATTGTGGTGGTGGTGGTGACACAACTGTATACCTCTGCCAAAAGTCATCAAATGGAACACTTAAAATGGGTGAATTTTATTCTATGTAAACTATATCTCAACAAAGCCAACTGACATACAGATATAGATATCTCCACCTTCCACAGTAAAAAATGCAAAACTACAGCAGCAGAAAGGTAATACTGAAAGGGGAAGTGCTGAATTTGGAATCTCTTTATAATACTGAAGTAGGTAAAACAAACATCTATGGGTTTTTCCCCTTTGAACTAGTGAAAATTAAGGAAAAATAAATTAAGAATGATGAGATTACTTTTCAACTAAAATAATATAAATTAAAATAAGAATCTTTTTAATGATGAGAAAAGGTTCTAGGTTCTAAGAAAAGTCTTGGAGTTTTGTTATTTCCTTTAACAGCATACTCCATGTGACCTCAACAGTTCTAAAATATTATTAAAATATAATACTAATCAAAGCCACAATAAGACACGACTTAACACCTACTATGATGGCTATAATCAAAAAAACAGAAAAGTATTGGCAAGGATGCAGTGAAACTGGAACACTCATATATTTCTGGGAAGAAAATAAAATGGTGTAGCCAACCAAAAGTGTGGTAGTTTTTCAAAAAGTTAAACAAAGAATTACTGTATCATCCAACAAATCTACTCTTAGGTACATACCCAAAATACAGAAAACAAGTATTGAAAACAAATTCATGTACACAAATACAGCAGTACTATATTCACAATGGCTAAAAGGTGGAAACAACCCAAATGTCTATCAGCAGACAAACGGAAAAACAAAGTGTGGGCCGGGCGCGGTGGCTCACGCTTGTAATCCCAGCACTTTGGGAGGCCGAGGTGGGCGAATCACGAGGTCAGGAGATCGAGACCACGGTGAAACCCCGTCTCTACTAAAAATACAAAAAAATTAGCCGGGCGTGGCGGCGGGCGCCTGTAGTCCCAGCTACTCGGAGAGGCTGAGGCAGGAGAATGGCGTGAACCCGGGAGGCGGAGCTTGCAGTGAGCCGAGATTGCGCCACTGCACCCCAGCCTGGGCGACAGAGTGAGACTCCGTCTCAAAAAAAAAAAAAAAAAAAAAAAAAAGTGTGGTTTATCCATATAACAGAATCTTATTCAGCCATAAAAAGGAATAAAGTATTGATACATGCTATAATGCAGAAAAATCTTGAAAGCATTGGGCTAAGTGAAAAAAGCCAGGCACAAAAGGTCACATATTTTATGATTCCATTTATATGAAATATTAGAATAGGTAAATCCACAGAGACAAAAAGCAGATTAGTGGTTGCCCCAGCTAGAATGAGTGTGGAATGAATAACAACTGTTTAATGGGTAGAGGATTTTTTTTTGCAGGGGATGGTGGTGAAAATGTCTAAAAACTTGATAAAGGTGGCGGCTGCACACATTGTGAATGCACGAAATGCCACTAAAACGTACACTTTAAAATGGTTAATTTTATGTTATGTGAAAATCTCATCTCAACAAAATTCAATAATAATATGGCACCAAGCCAGGCGCGGTGGCTCACGCTTGTAATCCCAGCACTTTGGGAGGCTGAGGCGGGCGGATCACGAGGTCAGGAGATCGAGACCACGGTGAAACCCCGTCTCTACTAAAAATACAAAAAAATTAGCCGGGCGTGGCGGCGGGCGCCTGTAGTCCCAGCTACTCGGAGAGGCTGAGGCAGGAGAATGGCGTGAACCCGGGAGGCGGAGCTTGCAGTGAGCCGAGATTGTGCCACTGCACTCCAGCCTGGGCGACAGAGCAAGACTCGGTCTCAAAAAAATAAATAAATAAATAAATAATAATAATAATAATAATATGGCACCAAAAATGACATCATATTCAACATGAGAACTGATAATAAAATGTTCAACAGAATATCATATCTTTTGTTCTGGTTAGAAATATTCCCAATTCAGTTTAAGATTATAGCAGTTTGCTATAATCACAGTATCACGTTAGAATGGTTATCGGTAATCATGACTTGAACATTTTAGATTACTTCTATTCTCATGCTGTTTTTTAGTAGAATTGTTTCCTAACAAAAATCACTCCTTGATCGTGGCTCTCCCTGTCAGAACTGTGTGCACTCTGTAACATCTTTAGTCAAAGTAGTCTTACTTTCCTGGTAACTTTGTTAATGTGATGCGAAAGATTGAAAATTTGAGTATGTAGTATATATACTACTAACTTGTGAACTGGTAGATTGGTAGAATGTATGTAACACTTGACAATACTGGTATTTTCCTTAGGATACTTGATGGCCTCCTAAGGAAAATTTTCCTCCAAATTTTAAGCTGGAAAGTCACTGGAATAACTGTTTAAAAAACAATTACAATACATGGCTTTTTAGATTTTCAGTGGATATGTTAAGAACTGCGTACAAATGGAAATGACTGTGTACTGACCCTCAACACTACCAATAAAATTTCAATTATGGAAAAAAAAAAGACAGGGAATGAACAAGGAAGAACTGGCTTGGGCGGATGGAAAGACAGTAGACAGGTAGGGTGAGTCTTAGAAATGGTGATACAGCCAGGTGGATTTACATCAGAGATACAGAAGGCAAAGATCAAAACTGCAGATACTAGCTAACGTACTCAGGAGAAAGCAAAGCAGGAACTGACCTCATTTTACAGATGAGAAAAACATAGGCTCCAGTATGTTTATTCAGATTCACATAGCAGCATCAGAGCTTGGTCTTCTGATTTCTAATGCAGGGGTCTTTCTCCTATGCCACTTTTAACAATAGATTTTAACTGTATATATATTTTTAAGAATACAAATAATAACTAATCTTAAACAAGACGCTATTTAAGTTTTACTCCATCCCTAAGAACATGTAATAATATAATTCTATGATCTGTTTTAGAACATGCCCTGGGAACCACTAATTAGGATCATGGTTCCTACATATATGGGGAAAATAAGCCCTCTGAGAAATCCTCTCAACAGACACCAGAAAATGAAGAAGTCCAAAAATCCCTTCATAAAAACATCATCTAGATGGCCTCAAAATGAAAATATTTGCAACTTTAAGGCTTTTGCTTATCTATTCTCCAGACTGTGGTCAAGTCTAACCTCCTACCAGTTATCATTCCAATAATTATAACTAGTATAATTCTTGCCTCCTTTTGTTACTATTTAAATAATACAATATTTATTTAAATGTGTTTTATTATTTTTAAATGGTTGTCCTATTACATGTGAATCCTGTTCTGCTAACCCAAAAGTTCTTTGGAGGCTGGGTCTATGTACTATAGATGGCCATTACTCCAAAGAGAATACATTCTAGTTAAGATTTTTCAGAAATGTCACAGCCAGAAGCAGGGTAGACACTGAGATTTATTCCAGTATGGGTGGTCAAAGCAGAAATAAGTATTTAATACCAACCAGCAAATGTGCCACCTAACATAAAATATTCAACTGAAAATCTTTGGGTGGGAGAATGGGAAGAGAAGAGCTAGCTTGAAGTTACAGTAGGTAAATAAGTAGCTCAGGAAAAAAAAAGCACAAGAGAAAACAAAAAGCAGTTCCCTGGGAAAGAGAAGAAATTGGATTCAGGTCTAAAGAAATAATTATTTTACAAACTTATAATAAAAGAAACATTCAATTTTTAAAATGGCCAATAATCCAAATAGATGCTTCTTCAAAGAAGACAAACAAATGTCCGGTAAGCACATGAAAGACGCTCAACGTCATGAGTCATTAGAGAAGTGCACATCAAAGACACAGGATATCACTTCACACCCACCAGGATAGCAAGGATGTAGAGAAATCGAAGTTCTTCAAATTATTAAATACAGAGTTACCATATGACTCAGCAACTTCTCTCCTAGATATATATCCTAGAGAAATATAAACATGTATCTACATTAAAATTTGTACATGAATGTTCATAGCAGTATTATTTATAATAGCCAAAAGGCCGAAACAACCCACTTTTAACAACAGATTTTCACTCTATATAATTTTTTTTTAAGAAGAAGAACTAATCTTGAACAAGATGCCACCTAAGTTCTTCTCCATCCGTAGGAACATATAATGATACGATTGTATGATCCTTTTTAGAACATGCCCT
Source organism: Nomascus leucogenys (assembly GCF_006542625.1). Lineage (NCBI taxonomy): Eukaryota > Metazoa > Chordata > Mammalia > Primates > Hylobatidae > Nomascus > Nomascus leucogenys. The sequence goes on along the minus strand of NC_044392.1, from coordinate 14,709,655 downwards.
GGTAATCACTAATTAGGATCATGATTTCTACATATATGGGAAAAATAAGCCCTCAGATAAATCCTCTCAATAAACATTAGAAAATGAAGGTGAAGAATGAAGGAAATGAATCAACTGATGAACAGCTAAACAAAACATGATATATACATACAACGAAATACTGTTTGGCAATAAAAAGGAACAAATGCTGCAACATGGATGAATCTTGAAGACATTAGACTAAGTGAAAGCAGCCGCCACAAAAGGCCACATATTTGATTTGATTTATATGAAAAATATAGAATAGGCAAACGTATAGAGGTAGAAAAGTAGATTAGTGGTTGCCTAGTGTCAGGGCGGGGTTAGGGATGGAACAATGAGGAGGTGATACCTGAAGAGTACAGTTTCTAAAGTAAAGAAAATATTCTTAAATTTACAGTGATGGCTGTACATGTCTGTGAAATACACCAAAAAATACTGACCTGTATACTTTAAGTGGGTGAATTATATCATATGTGAATTATATCTCAATAAACTGTTAATTTAAAAAAAAACATAATTCAGATTCAGGAATATTCTAGCTCACTTGGCCTAGGCTCCAGTAACATCCGTCCAGGAATCCCTTCTGCAACATACCACCTTAAAGTGGAATACTCAGCTGTATCATGGTGGCAGTAGTTCTCAAAGAGGTACCTGTTAGAATCAGGGTAACACTTTAAAGAAAATACAGGCCAGGAGCAGTGGCTCACACCTGTAACCCCAGCACTGAGGGAGGCCAAGGCAGGTGGATCACTTTAGGTCAGCAGTTCAAGACCAGCCTGGCCAACATGGCGAAACCCCATCATTACTGAAAAGACAAAAAATAGGCCGGGCGTGGTGGCTCAAGCCTGTAATCCCAGCACTTTGGGAGGCCGAGGCGGGCGGATCACGAGGTCAGGAGATCGAGACCATCCTGGCTAACACAGTGAAACCCCGTCTCTACTAAAAATACAAAAAATTAGCCGGGTGTGTTGGCGGGCGCCTGTAGTCCCAGCTACTCGGGAGGCTGAGGCAGGAGAATGGTGTGAACCCGGGAGGCGGAGCTTGCAGTGAGCCGAGATCGCGCCACTGCACTCCAGCCTGGGGCACAGAGCAAGACTCCGTCTCAAAAAAAAAAAAAAAAAAAGAAAAGACAAAAAATAGCCAGGTGAGGTGGCACACGCCTGTAATCCCAGCTACTCACAAGGCATGAGAATTACTTGAACCCAGGAAGCAGAGGGTGCAGTGAGCTAAAATCATGACACTGCACTCCAAGGCAACAGAGGGAGAACCTGGCCGGGCGCGGTGGCTCAAGCCTGTAATCCCAGCACTTTGGGAGGCCGAGGTGGGCGGATCACGAGGTCAGGAGATCGAGACCGTCCTGGCTAACACGGTGAAACCCCGTCTCTACTAAAAATACAAAAAATTAGCTGGGCGTGTTGGCGGGCACCTGTAGTCCCAGCTACTCGGGAGGCTGAGGCAGGAGAATGGCGTGAACCCCGGGAGGCGGAGCTTGCAGTGAGCTGAGATCGCGCCACTGCACTCCAGCCTGGGGGACAGAGCAAGACTCCATCTCAAAAAAAAAAAAAAAAAAAAAAAACAGAGGGAGAACCTGTCTCAAAAAAAAAAAAAAGAAAGAAAGAAAAGAAAATACAGATGCTTGTGACTAACCTCAGACATCTGGATCAAAATCTCTAGGAGGGTACACTCATCCATTTTTGCTTGCTTGTTTGTTTGTTTTAGGTTCCAGAGGTTAAAAGGGAAGTAGGCGAGGCTTTAATAGACATGTTGGGACCAAGTAGGAAAATCTCAATATGATCTTCACATTATTAGATGTTACTATTAAAATGATGTGGCCGGGTGCGGTGGCTCACGCCTGTAATCCCAGCACTTTGAGAGGCCGAGGCAGGTGGATCACTTGAGGTCAGGAGTTCGAGACCAGCCTGGCCAACATGGTGAAACCCCGTCTCTACTAAAAATACAAAAATTAGCCAGGTGTGGTGGTGCGCACCTGTAATCCCAGCTACTTGGGAGGCTGAGACAGGAGAATCACTTGAACCCAGGAGACAGAGGTTGCAGTGAGCCAAGATTACACCACTACACTCCAGCCTGGGCAAGAGAGCGAGACTCGGTCTCAAAAAAAAAAAAAATTTTTAGTTATTTAGGAGAGTATCCTTCACCTTAGGAGAAATACTTAAGGATGGGGTATCGTAATTAGTCTGTGACTTGCTTTGAAATGCTTCAGGAAAAAACACATACATACACACAGAAAAAACAAATATGGCAAAATGTACAAATTAGTCAATCTAGGTAAAACTTACATGGGTGTTCACTGTACCATTCTGTCTATTTTTCTGCAGATTTGAAAATTTCAAAATAAAAAATTAAGGAGGTGGGAATTTTCACAAATGATCCTGATTCTCTCTGTGGCCTGAGAATCACAAACTTCGGTATTATCAGGATATCCTATGATCCAAAAATTAGCCTCCCACCTGCTACACGAAGACATCCTCCCTGCTACTCCCGCTTCCCATATTGAACAAATGGACAAAACTTTCTGCTCCACATATGTTGACCCAAAAGGCTTATATCTTCGAGTGTAGATGAGACTTTAACAGTAACAAGTTTCTGTTATTGTACCCTACAAATTAGTAGGTGCCTAGACCTAAGGATAGAGGGAACAGTGTGAGATGAGCAGAAAGCCAGTGGGTGCCTTTGGTACAAAAGCAAGTTTGAGGGTAAAAGGGTGTAATTTGTAACAACAGACAGAAACAAAGCAACCTGCCCAGGCTACACAGCTTTAATTTTGTAAGGCCCTGCCTATCACACAAAGCCTAGACAAACAAAAGGCTTTTTTTTTTTTTTTTTTTTTTTCAGACAAGGTCTCACTCTGTCGCCAGAGTGTGGTGGCACAATCACAGATCACTACAGCTTCAACTGCTCAGGCTCAAGTGATTATCCCACCTCAGCCTTCTGAGTAGCTGGGACTACAGGCACACCCCACCATCCTCGGCTAATTTTTTTTTATGATTATTATTATTTGTATAGACAAGGTCTCACTATGTTGCCCAAGCTAGTCTTGAACTCCTGGGCTCAAGCGATCCTCCTGCCTCAGACTCTCAGAGTGCAGGAATTAGAGACGTAAGCCACTGCACCCGGCCCTCATTCTTATATATATACTTAAGTACCCATGATGTGCCAAACATGTTCGCTATCCTCATGTACTAAATATGTATACCACAGAGCTGTAAACCAAAACAGCACAACTGTACCAGATTTAGAATCATTTCTATAAAAAGAATGTTCTTTCCCCGAAAAATTTACTCATTGAAGTTACAACTTTATAGAATCTTTTTCTTGACCCTCACTATATGATTAGTACCAGTGACACTGACAGCATGAGAGGGCAATCAAAATAGACTTAATTGGGCCAGGCACAGTGGCTCAAGCCTGTAATCCCAACACTTTGTGAGGCCGAGGTGGGCGGATCATGAGGTCAGGAGTTTGAGACCAGCCTGGCCAACATGGTGAAACCCCGTCTCTACTAAAAACACAAAAACTAGCGGGGTATGGTGGCGGGTGCCTGTAATCCCAGCTACTTGGGAGGCTGAGGCAGGAGAATCGCTTGAACCTGGGAGACAGAGGTTGCAGTGAGCCGAGATTGCACTACAGCCTGGGCAACAGAGTGAGACTCCATCTAAAAAAAAAAAAAAAAAAAAAAAGACTCAATTAAAATTTCATTCTTAAGGCCGGGAGTGGTGGCCCACACCTGTAATCCCAGCACTTTGGGAGGCCGAGGCGGGTGGATCACTTAAAGTCAGGAGTTCAAGACCAGCCTAGCCAACACAGTGAAACCCCATCTCTACTAATAATACAAAAAAATTAGCCAGGGGTGGTGACGCACACCTGTAATCCCAGCTACTCAGGAGGCTGAGGCAGAAGAATTGCTTGAACCCAAGAGGCAGCTGAGATCACACCAGTGCACTCCAGCCTGGGTGATAAGAGCAAAAATCCGACTCAAAAAAAAAAAAAAAAAGAAAAAAAAATTTTCATTCTTAGCCTGATTCCATGACGTGTACCTGTAGTCCCTGCTACTTGGAAGGCTGAGGCAATAGGAATACTACAGCCAAGGAGTTCGAAGTCAGCCTGGGCAACAAAGCAAGACCCTATCTCTAAAACACATAACAATAAATTCATTCTCTTCCATATTTCATTTTGGGAAACTGAATTCTCCAAATCCTAAAAAGGAAAAAGAATAGATGTTGCAATGACAAATGACAATTATGGATTTTTTATAGAGCAAAACGCCACCTTTATGAACACTTACCAGGCCAGCAGTAAGAGAAGGTGCAGATTGTCCAAGGGACTGGTTTCTCATTCGAACCAGGTTTGATGCTTCTCCTGATGACTGCCAAGTCACCTGTCCCACACTGCTATGTACACTGCTGGACAAAGGGAGCAGCTGCTTACCTTCAAATACAAGGTTTGGAAAATATACATGTAATTATTTATTGATAAATGAATGAAAAAATACAAACACAGTGATACCAAGTGGATAAAATCATACCGATACAAAGTAAAATTGTTCACATCCATTTTAGAATCTATTAAAATTTCCAACTATCCATTAAAAATTGTGACTGTCTTGGTAGTGACGATAATGGCAAGTGGAACACTGAAATGGATTAACTATTTTATGTTCTCTATAATATTCACCACATGCCAGCCTCCCACTCTAACACCCAAACTAGCAGTCTAGGAGTTTTCCAATCCCTTCTAGCCTACATAGTTTCTCGTTAACTCAGTGTAACATTAGAGATGCAAGTTTCCAGCAGGCAAACAATGAACCTATTCTGCTCTCACTAGACTCCATGTGCTCAGTTCAGGTTTACTGTCTGGCTTAATCTCAGTGAAAGAGAGTCACTTATAAAGACCGAGTACAGAGAATTCCAATGATTTTCGTTTTTTGTTTTTTTTGAGACAGAGTGCCACTCACTGTCACCCAGGCTGGAGTGTAGTGGTGTGATCACAGCTCACTTCAACCTCTGCCTCCCAGGCTCAAGCGATTCTCCTGCCTCAGCCTCCTGAGTAGCTGGGACTACAGGCATGCGCCACCACACCTGGCTGATGTTTTGTATTTTTAGTAGAGATGGGGTTTTGCCATGTTAGCCAGGCGGGTCTCCAACTCCTGACCTCAGGTGATGTGCCTGCCTTGGCCTCCCATAGTGCTGGGATTACAGGCATGAGCCACCGCGCCAGGCCTGCAATGACTTTATAAATGAAGTGAAGGTCTCATTTCTCCCCTTCTTCCCACCATTCTTCACACTTTTGCTTGTGATCTAACCAACAAAAATGTGTTCATGTCATTTCCTTCCTTAAAAGCCTCTGATGGCTCCTTACTATTTGAAGATATTATGCCAGACATTTTGGCATATTAAAAAGACCCTCCATAAATCCAGATTATCTTTCTGGTCTCATCTCCTTCGACTCTTTTCCACACTTACTCACTCACTCAACTTCAATATTATGCCCTGCACTTTCCCCTGGCTTTACCATGATCACTCAACTTACTTGAAAACCCTTCCTGTGCCTGGCAAAATCTTAGTCATGAAAATACCCAATGTAGTAAAGATGTGAAGAAAGGGCTTGGGGGATATTTTTGTTTTTGCTGCCAACAAAATATGATACTATTCATTTGGAGAACAATTTAGCAAAGCTAACCGTAGAAGAAAATTAAGACACAGAAGAAAGTAAAAATTAAGAAAGACTTCAGAACAGGTGTTGTGGCTCACATATGTAATCCCAGAATTTTGGGAGGCCGAAGCAGGAGGATCACTTGAGCCCAAGAGTTCAAGACCAGCCTCGGCTACATAGCAAGACCTCATCTCAGGAAAAAAAAAAAAAAATTAGCCAGGCATGGTGGTGTGTGCCTGTGGTCCTAGATACTCAGGAGGCTGAGGAGAAGGGGGGAGGATCACCTGAGCTCAGGTGGTCAAGGCTTCAGTGAGCCATGGTCATGTCACTGCACTTTAGCCTGGGAAACAGAATGAGAAGCTGTCTCAAAAATTTTTTTTAAAAAAGGAAAGACTTCACTTTGACATAATGCATGGTTTTGTAGTGACATTTTTTATAACTAGCATGTTTTACTAGAAAATTACAATATATTTTTAAAATCTAGTTAAGTTTTCAAGTCTCAAATGTACCTTTTACTGGAAAGTCTTTCCATAAAGCCCTCCATAAAAAAAAAAAAATGATGATGATGACGGTGTTCTGCTCAAAACTTCCATAAGCCCAGAGTAGAGCCTGCCTGCCTTCTTTCCTTCACTCTGCAAATGTGCATTTCTCCAGATGACCTGCCTACTTCTCACCGATTAATTCTAAAGGAAAGTCAGCTTAACTTATCCTATTTACACAAAGATTACTATCATCTCTGTCTTCAAAATAAAGGCCTGTTGGGAAAGAAGCTTACACACTGTAGAAGAAACCTATCTGAGTATACACCAGTAAAGACTGAAGCATACCGCAGACTGCCAAGAACTTGAGGAAAATAAACAAAACAGAAGGAACAACATAAACAAACAGAATAACAAGCAGCTCTTTAGTAAATAAATAACACAGAAAAAAAGAAAACCTCTTAAAAATTCTAATTACTATTCTTATAATAATTCAAGATGCTATTGCATAAAACATTCTCAGTTAAAGATGGCAGACCAAGCATATGCTTTTATCTTTTGTCCTCCAGGAAACACCATAAAAATGAGACAAAAGAAGTAACCTGGGCAGGGCGTAGTGGCTCCCGCCTGTAATCCCAGCACTTTGGGAGGCCGAGGCAGGCGGATCACGAGGTCAAGAGATTGAGACCATTCTGACCAACATAGTAAAACCCCGTCTCTACTAAAAATACAAAAATTAGCTGGGTGTAGTGGCATGGCACCTGTAGTCCCAGCTACTCGGGAGGCTGAGGCAGGAGAATCGCTTGAACCAGGGAGGCAGAGGTTGCAGTGAGTCGAGATCGCGCCACTGCATTCCAGCCTGGTGACAGAGTAAGACTCCGTCAAAAATAAATAAATAAATAAAAATCAAAAGTAAGCAAACAAAGGCCATAATGACAGAAACGGACAGACACTGATAATGAGGGGGTAAAAAAACTGTGGGGAAATCTAAAGCAGATAGGTGGATTATAACCAATGCAACTGCGCAAAGAAAGGTATAAGCTATAGTAAGCATGGAGGGGATTGCAATTAAGTGGAGTATCTGGCCTGGCCTGGTGGCTCAGGTGTATAATCCCAGCTCTTTGTGAGGTCGAGGCAGGACTGCTTGAGCTCAGGAGTTCAAGACCAGCCTGGGCAACATGGTGAAACCCCCTCTTTACTAAAAATACAAAAATTAGCTGGGTGTGGTGGTGCACACCTGCAGTCCTACCTACTTAAGAGACTGAGGTGGGAGGATCACTTGAGCCCAGAAGGCAGAGGTTGCAGTGAGCTGAGATCACACCACTATACTCCAGCCTGGGTGACAGAGGAGGCCCTGTCTCAAAAAAAAGTGAGGTATCATCTGCCCTGCAAACTCTTAGACTGAGCACTCAGAAATGAAAAGCACCCCAAAAGTCATAAAGTAAGACACAGGCTGAAATCAGATAAATGGAAAATTCCATAAAAAGAACAGTCACACACAACCACATTTCAACAATGTACCCAGTAGCCATGCAATTACCTCACAGGATAAAAGGGATTTAGCATTTTAGAACAAAACACTGAATACTCTGGTTGTTAGGTGCTCAAAAGAAAGAGTTGATCCAGGTAAGAAAACTTTACTTTTTTTTGTTTTGCTTTGTTTTGGAGACAGAGTTTCGCTCTGTTGCCCAGGCTGGAGTGTAATGATGCTCGCTCAGCCTCCACCTCCCAGGTTCAAGCGATCCTTGTGCCTCAGCCTCCGGAGTGGCTGGGATCACAGGCACATACCACCATGCCCGGCTAATCTTTGTATTTTTAGTAGAGACGGGGTTTTGCCATGTTGGCCAGGCTGGTGTTGAACTCCTGACCTCAGGTGATCTGCCTGCCTCAGTCTCCCAAAGTGCTGCGATTACAGGCGTGAGCCACCACACCCAGCCACATTTTTAAATCAAAAATCTAATTTACTCATGACAATCAGAAGATAATCACATCCCAGCTAGGCATGGTGGCTCACCTCCCGTCTGTAATCCCAGTACTTTGGGAAGCCAAGGCTGGTGGATCACCTGAAGTGAGGAGTTCAAGAGCAGCCTGGCCAACATGGTGAAACCTTGTCTCTACTAAAAATAAAAAAACTAGCCAGGCATGGTGGTGCGCACCTGTGATCCCAGCTACTCAGGAGGCTGAAGCAAGAGAATCGCTTGAACCTGGGAGGTAGAGGTTGCAGTGAGCAGACATCATGCCACTAAACTCCAGCCTGGGCAGTAAAGTGAGACTGTGTCTCAAAAAAAAAAAAGAAAAGATAATCACATCCTTTTAAAAAAAAGAGGAGAATGTTATGAAAAACCAAACAAGAAATGGCTCTATGTAACTAAATATATGACCAGCAAAAATAAAAATTTAAATATAAGAGGCTGGGCATGGTGGCTCACGCCTCTAATCCCAGCACTATGGGAGGCTGAGGCGGGCAGATCACAAGGTCAGGAGATCAAGACCATCCTGGCTAACACAGTGAAACCCCATCTCGACTAAAAATACAAAAAATTAGCCGGGCGTGGTGGCGGATGCCTGTATTCCCAGCTACTCGGGAGGCTGAGGCAGGAGAATGGCATGAACCCGGGAGGCGGAGCTTGCAGTGAGCCGAGATCGCACCATTGCACTCCAGCCTAGGCTACAGAGCAAGACTCCATCTCAAAAAAAAAAAAAAAAAGAAAAGAAAAGAATTATGCCACAATGTACAATGTAATTGCTTCCTTTTGTACTGTGACTTCTTCGTATAATTTTTTTCCCCTGAATTTTTTAAGTCTTTTCTTTGAAGGAGGTAGAGGCCACTATGAGCTTTAGGTTTTGAGAATGAAGAAAAAAAGAAAATCTACAGAAGCAAAGAATGTAAAGTTTACAGAAATGAGCAGAGAGCAAAAATCAGAATAAGAGAGAGTGATCAGTAGTGGTGATCAACCAAGAAATACCTATCAGGTCCTGCAGGTTAGCAATCAGAGATTCCATGAGGAAGAAGTAAGGAGAGGAAGACAGCCTTACCATAAATGTTCTACACAAGACTACTACCAGAGAAGAAACTGTCAAGATGCCAATTCAATTAATATACCCTTAAATATTGACCACATGGTCCCACATTTCTTAAAGCAACAAGATCAGATATTTACCCGACAGAGAGCTGGCCAGGTTTCCTCTCCATAACTTACAATCATCCTGACTCAGTTGTCGCTGAAGTTTAACTTTTCCAGTGGATGAAAATATGTCAGGATTACTGAGTTTCCTGAAGAGCAGGGGACTAAGTCCAGTTACTACATCCTTCAAAGAGAAAAAGAGTAAAACATGAGTCTTTAATATCTCCTCTGAAGTATAAAAACTTTATATTAAACATCTCTACAGCATTCACTACAGTTTAAAAGTGCCAACATATTATACTTCCCCCTCCATAGCTAAAACCAGAATCATATTTTTTAGTAAAAGCTGGGTATGCTGTAAAGGACACAGGACATTGATTATTAAAATGCCAAAGGAAAAATAGGTGAGAAGGGTCATGGGATGACAGACATTTTGACAGGATATAGTATTCATAATGAGTACACTTCTTAGTTAAGTTTATTTATGTTTATCCTTTTATTCATACCCTTCCTATATCCAATAAAGAAAAGCATATTTTAGTTTAAAAAACATCATTAAATGGTAGACTTTACCTGGCATACAAAGTCAGAAATACCTCTAACATTCAATTAATGCTAAAATTAATATTAGGGCTTTCTTTATATGCCTGTAAGAGGAGCTAAATACAGGTTTGCAAAGAAAAAGTATAAAGGTACTATGAAAAAATACAGGCCAGCCGGGCGCGGTGGCTCAAGCCTGTAATCCCAGCACTTTGGGAGGCCGAGGCGGGCGGATCACGAGGTCAGGAGATCGAGACCATCCAGGCTAACACGGTGAAACCCCGTCTCTACTAAAAATACAAAAAATACAAAAAATTAGCCGGGCGTGTTGGCGGGCGCCTGTAGTCCCAGCTACTTGGGAGGCTGAGGCAGGAGAATGGCTTGAACCTGGGAGGCGGAGCTTGCAGTGAGCCGAGATCGTGCCACTGCACTCCACCCTGGGGGACAGAGCAAGACTCCGTCTCAAAAAAAAAAAAAAAAAAAAAAAAAAAAATACAGGCAATATGAAACATTGACAGAACCTTCCCATTCCACTCCAATGCCTCTTTCTCCTCATTCAGTAAGCAGTGTCCAATAATATCATCAACATGTAGACATTTTTAAGCCAACACCCACCTAATCAGGAGTATTATAATAAATAAGAAACTTTTGAAAAAAATCAGCCCAATGAGATATATCCATTATGTGTCAATGAAGGAAGCTATAACAAATACAGATAAGTAACACATCAAACTGATCTAGACAGTACAGAGACAAGAACCATTACAGAATAACTGGGCCGGGTGCAGTAGCTCATACCTGTAATCCCAGCACTTTGGGAGTCTGAGGCAGGAGGATCATGAGGTCAGGAGTTCAAGACCAGCCTGGCCAAGATGATGAAACCCTGTCTCTACTAAAAATACAAAAATTAGCCAGGCATGGTGGCGGGTACCTGTAACCCCAGCTTACTCGGGAGGCTAAGACAGAGAATTGCTTGAACCCAGAAGGCGGAGGTTGCAGTGAACCAAGATCATGCCACTGCACTCCAGCCTGGGCAACAGGGCGAGACTCCGTCTCAAAAATAAAAATAAAAAAAAAAACTGACCCCATGTCACCTGCCATTTGAAAAACAAGCTTCAAGTAACTGGCACCATAGCAATACTAAAAGCCACAAGGGGCAAAAAAGGAGGAAATTTCCAGTTCTCTAAGATTAAAAAAAAAAAAAAAGAAAAAGAAAAAAACAAATTCTTTTTTTTTTTTTTTTTGAGACGGAGTCTTGTGCTGTCGCCCAGGCTGGAGTGCAGTGGCGTGATCTCGACTCACTCCAAGTTCCACCTCCCAGGTTCACACCATTCTCCTGCCTCAGCCTCCCGAGTAGCTGGGACTACAGGTGCCCGCCACCATGCCCGGCTAATTTTTTGTATTTTTAGTAGAGATGGGGTTTCACCATGTTAGCCAGGATGGTCTCGATCTCCTGACCTCGTGATCCACCTGCCTCGGCCTCCCAAAGTGCTGGGATTACAGGCGTGAGCCACCGCGCCCAGCTTGAAAAAAACAAATTCTGTACAGTTATATATTGTGATTAGTGAGTTCAAAAAAATGGGAAAGTACTAATATTGGTTGGTGGTGACTATCCAAAACATGATTTACAAATGCCCAAACATAAAAAGAAGAGTCAAGTTGGTGAAGAAAAATACCTGAAAAGAAGAAAAAGACAATTTCAAAACATAGTGGTAAGTGAATAAAAGGATAAAGGAGGATATTGAGGCACTGAATCAAACAATTGATGTGTCCAGGCACCTAACTGTAGTAGGACTGAGCAGTGAGACAGGGGGAACAGGAAATAGAACTTAATGCAAAAACAGAAGGTAGCAAGGGAACAGCTTGTATTTGCACTATTTGGCATGTCAAGGATGAAACAGTACCCATGGATCAAGGAGAAACCAGGGAAGGAAGCAGAGTTTGGACTAATGCTAGTAACCCATTAAAGAGAGTTGGTCACTCACAAAGGTGACAAGCACAGCAAGAAGCTCTAGGTAGAGAGAAGTGAGGAGGCCTTGGAAGACATCAAGCTAAAGTGGATATCCTCTATGAAGGCAATGTGGAGAGGGAGAGATCCTATCCCAAAAAAACTTACAACCAGCTGCACGGGAGAACCAGCATTTGGATGCCTGCTACACCGTATGGATGAATAATCCGTCTTAGCCAGAGAAAGAACAATCAAGAAAGAATTTGATCAGTACCAATTAAGAGAAACACATATACTTTTCAATTTCCCTATTCCCTCCCAGAAGACACCAAAGGAAAGAAACCAGAAAACAGAGGAGAGGAGAAAAGAAAGAGAGGATCACACCCCTTCTTAATGCAAGTCTCTTCAAATCAAAACCTGGCAAAGGAAAGGAAATATAAATTAAATATGAAATCTGAACTTTTAAGCTAGGATTTTTAACTTTTACTGAAGTACATTACTCATTTTAGAAAAGTACACATACCTAAGCATAGAACTCAATGAATTTTCACAAATTGAACATACCCACTAAGCAGCATCAAGATTAAAACATTGAAAATAGCCAGGCACGGTGGCTCATGCCTGTAATCCCAGAACTTTGGGAGGCTGAGGTGGGCGGATCATTTGAGGTCAGGAGTTCAAGGCCAGCCTGGCCAACATGGCAAAATCCCATCTCTACTAAAAATACAAAAATTAGCTGGGTGCGATGGCACGTGCCTGTAATCCCAGCTACTTGGGAGGCTGAGGCACAAGAATCGTGTGAACCTGGGAGGCGGAGGTTGCAGTGAGCAGAAATCACACCATTGCACTCCAGCCTGGGTGACAGAGCAACACTCTGTCACAAAAAAAAAAAAAAAAAAAGGTGAAACAATATATGAATATGGGAATTCTAGAAGAGAAGGGGGCAGTAAGAACATGTGAAGAGGCCGGGCGCCATGGCTCACACCTGTAATCCCAGCACTTTGAGAGGCCAAGGTGGGCAGATCATGAGGTTAGGAGTTTGAGACCAGCCTGGCCAACACCGTGAAACCCCATCTCTAATAAAAATACAAAAATCAGCTGGCGTGGTGGTGCATACCTGTAGTTCCAGCTACTCGGGAGGCTGAGGCACAGTTATCACTTGAACCCAAGAGGCGGAGGTTGCAGCGAGCCAAGATCCTGCCACTGCACTCCAGCCTGGGTAACAGAACGAGACTCTGTCTCAAAAAAAAAAAAAAAAAGAAAAAATAACATACCAAAACTTCCCAAATGTGATGACAGATACAAATCTACACATCCAAGAAGCTCCGTGACTTTTAAGCAGGCTAAATTCAAAAAGGTTCATATGGAGACACATGATAACCAAACTGTCAAAGCCAATGGCAAAGAAAGAATATTCAAAGCAGCAAGAGAAAAGCAACTTGTCAAATACAGGAGATCCTCAATCAGACGAACAGCTCATATCTCATCAGAACTGTGGAGTCCAGAAGTGAGTAGGATGACATACAGAATTCTATCTTGAGCATAACTGTCCTTCAAAAATGAGGAAAAAATAAAAGCTGGGTGCAGTGGCTCATGCCTGTAATCCCAACACTCTGGGAGGCCAAAGCAGGCAGGTCGCTTGAGCCCAGGAGTTTGAGATCAGCCTGGGCAACATGGCAAAACCCTGTCTCTGCAAAACACACAAAAGTTAGCCGGTCATGGTGACATGCGCCTGTGGTCCCAGCTGCTCAGGAGGATGAGGCAAGAAAATTGCTTGAGCCCAGGAGGTCAACATTGCAGTGAGCCAAGATCGCACCACTACACTCCAGCCTGGGAAACAGAGCAAGACTCCAGCTCAAAAAAAAAAAGAGAAAAAGAGAAATCGAGGCATTTTGATTAAGAAAAAAAAGCAGACAGAGTCCATCACCACTACATATGTTCTACATCAAATCCTAAAAGGCATCTTCAAGTTGAAATGAAAGGACACTAAACAGAAACTTTAAAGCCATCTGAAAAAATGAAGATCCAAAAAAAATAAATAAATAAAGATCCCCAGCAAAGGTAACTATATGGACAAATAACACAGCCAGTATTGTTCTATTTTTGTTTTTTAGCTCCACTTTTTTTCCCTATATGACTTAAAAGACAAAAGCATTAAAAAAATTATAAATCTATGATGTTTAGCACACAATGAATAAAGATGTAATCTGCCACAAAAACAACATATCAAGGAAATGGAGCTATACAGGAATACAGTTTTTGTATACTACTGAAGTTAAACTGGTACCATTTCAAACTAGACTGTTATAAATTTAGTATGTTACATGTAATCTCCATAGCAACCAAAATAAAATCCTAAAAAACACACACAAAAGGAAGTGAGAAAAGATCCCCTTGATCCAGTTTTGCTTTGGCTGCCTCTGCATGTGGGGTATTTATTGCTCAAGAAATTTTTGCCCAAACCAATGTCCTAGCAAGTTTCCCCAAAGTTTTCTTTTAGTAGTTTCAGAGTTTGAAGTTTAAGATTTAAATATTTAATACATTTTTATTTGATTTTTGTATATGGGAAGAGATAGGGATCTAGTTTCACTCTTCTGCATGTAGATACCTGCATATAGATTTCCAGTTTTCCAAGAACCATTTATTGTACAGACTGTCCTTTTACCAAAGTATGTTCTTGGCACCTCTGTCAAAAACCAGTTCACTGTAAATGTATGGATTTATTAATGGTTTCTCTATTCTGTTCCATTGGTCTATGTTTGTTTTTATGTCAGTACCATGCTGTTTTGGTTACCATAGCTTTTTAGTATCATTTCAAGTCAGGAAATGTGGTTTCTCCAGTTTTCTTCTTTATGTTGAAGATAGCTTTGGCTATTCTGAGTCCTCTGTGGTTCCACATAAATTTTAGAATTGTTTTTTCTATTTCTGTGGAGAATGTCATTGGCATTTTGAATATGGATTGTATTGAATCTTTAGATTGCTTTGGGTACTATGGACATTTTAATAGTGATTTTTCCAATCCATGAACATGAAATATCTTTTCATTTTTTTAATGTTCTCTTCAATTTCTTGCATCAGTGTTTAAAGATCTCTCCATTAGAGAGATCTTTCATCTCTTTGGTTAATTCCTAGGTATTTTATTTGCAGCTATTGTAAATGGGGTTACTTTCTTGATTTTTTTCAGATAATGTTCACTGTTGGCATACAGAAACACTACTGATCTCTGTGTGTTGACTTTGGAACCGGCAACTTTACTGAATTTATCAGTTCTAATAGTTTTTTGGTGAAGTCTTTAAGCTTTTGCCAAATATAAGATCACATCATCTGCAAACAAGGATAATTTGACTTCTTTTCCAATTTGGATACCCTTTATTTCTTTTTCTTGTCTCATTACCATAGTTAAGACTTCCAGTACTATTAGGTTGGTACAAACGTAATTGCGGTGTTTGCATGGTTGGAATCTGTCATCTGATATTGGAATACATTCTCTTTTTCTTTTTTTTTTTTTTTTTGAGACAGACTTTTGCTGTTGTTGCCCAGTCTGGAGTGCAATGGCGCGATCTCGGCTTACTGCAACCTCCGCCTCCTGGGTTCAAGCGATTCTTCTGCCTCAGCCCCCCAAGTAGCTGGGATTACAGGTGTGCACCACCATGCCTGGCTAATTTTGTATTTTTAGTAGAGACAAGGTTTCGCCATGTTGGTCATGCTGGTCTCAAACTCCTGAACTCTGGTGATCCACCCACCTCAGCTTCCCAAAGTGCTGGGATTACAGGTGTGAACCACTGTGCCCGGTCTTGGAATAAATTCTTAAATAAATGTCATTATATTATGTATCATTTTAATGTGCATTTTTTGTTTTATGTTTTTTGGCTAGAGACTTATTTACTTGCTGTTTATGTCTTAGACTATGGGAATGAAGTTAGATAAAAAGCAAATTTGAGCGATTTTTGAATAAGTTCAAAATGGGTCGTAAAGCAAAGGAGACAACTCACGACATCAACAATGCATTTGGATAGGAACTGCTAACAACTGTACAGTGCAGTGGTGGTTCAAGAAGTTTTGCAAAGGAGGCGAGCCTTGAAGGTGAGGAGTGTAGTGGCCGAACATCGGAAGTTCACAACGACCAATTGTGAGCAATCATCGAAGGTGATCCTCTTAGAACTACACAACAAGTTGCTGAAGAAGTCAACATCGACCATCCTACAGTCATTCGGCATTTGAAGCAGATCGAAAAGGTGAAAAAGCTCGTTAAGTGGATGCCTCATGAGCTGAGTGAAAATCAAAAAAATCATCATTTTGAAGTGTCATCTTCTCGTATTCTACAGAACAAGGAGCCATTCCTCAATCACATGGTGACATGCAAGGAAAAGTGGACTTTATACGACAACCTGTGACAACCAGCTCAGTGGCTGGACTGAGAAGAAGCTCCAAAGCACTTCCCAAAGCCAAACTTGCATCAAATAAAGGTCACGGTCACCGTTTGGTGGTCTGCTGTCAGTCTGATCCACTACAGCTTCCTGAACCCCAGTGAAAGCATAACATCTGAGAAGTATGCTCAGCAATCTCAATGAGATGCACCAAAAACTGCAACTCCTGATGCCAGCATTGGTCAACAAAAAGGACCCAGTTCTCCACAACAACACCCAACTGCACATCACACAACCAAGCTTCAACAGGTGAACGAATTGGGCTACAAAGTTTTCCCTCCTGCCATATTCACCTAACCTCTCACCAACCAACTACCACTTCTTCAAGCATCTCAACAACGTTTTGCAGAGAAAACATTTCCATGACCAGCAGGATGCAGAACATTCTTTCCAAGAGTTCGTCAAATCCCAAAGCATGGATTTTTACACAACAAGAACAAACATTTCTCATTGGCAAAAATGTGTTGATTGTAGTGGTTCCTATTTTGATTAATAAAGATGTGTTTGAGCCTAGTTACAATGATTTAAAATTCACAGTCCAAAACCACAATTACTTTTGCAACAACCTAATACCATACTGTCTATGTCTAGAAAAGTTGTTAGTTATTATTCTTGATCAATTCATCTTTTCATGATGAGTCATTTATACACATAATTATTGTTATTAATACAGTATTCTGTGTTTTTCTGTGTACTTACTATTACCAGTTTTGTACCTTCAGATGATTTCTTATTGCTCGTTAACATCCTTTTCTTTCAGACTGAAGAACTCCCTTTAGTGTTTGTGTGGGACAGGTCTGGTGTTGATGAAATTACTCGGCTTCTCTGTCTTGTAAAGTCGTTATTTCTCCTTCATGTTTGAAGAATATTTTCAACAGATATACTATTCTAGGGTAAAAGTTTTTTCCTTCAGCACTTTAAATATGTCATGCCACTCTCTCTTGGCCTGTAAGGGGTTTCCACTGAAAAGTCTGGTCCCAGACATATTGAAGCTCCATTGTATGTTATTTGTGTTTTTTCTCTTACTGCTTTTAGGATCCTTCATCTTTTACCTTTAGAAGTTTGATTATTAAATGCCTTGAGATAGTCTTCTTTGGGCTAAATCTGCTTGGCATTCTAGAACCTTATACTTGAATACAGAAATCTTTCTCTAAGTTTGGAAAGTTCTCTGTTGTTATTCATTTCAATAAACTTTCTACCCCTATCTCTCTACCTCCTCTTTAAGGCCAAAACTCTTAGATTTGCCCTTTGGAGGCTATTTTCTAGATCTTGTAGGCATGCTTTTTATTCCTTTTTATCTTTTTCTTCTTTTGTCTCCTCTGGCTGTGTATTTTCAAATAGCCTGTCTTCAAGCTCACTAATTCTTTCTTCTGGGGCCAGGCGCTGTGGCTCATGCCTGTAAACCTAACACTTTGGTAAGCCGAGGCAGGTGGATCACGAGGTCAGGAGATTGAGACCATCCTGGCTGACACGGTGAAACCCCGTCTCTACTAAAAAACAAAAAAATTAGCCAGGTGTGGTGGGGCACACCTGTAATCCCAGCTACTTGGGAGGCTGAGCCAGGAGAATCGCTTGAACCTGGGAGGCAGAGGTTGCAGAGAGCCATTACGCCACTGCACTACAGCCTGGGCAACAGAGCAAGACTCCATCTCAAAAAATAAATAAATAAATAAATTCTTTCTTCTGCTAAATCAGTTCTGCTATTAAAGGACTCATGCATTCTTCAGTATATCAACTGCATTTTTCAACTCCAAAATTTCAGCTTGGTTCTTTTTAATTATTTCCATTTCTTTGCTGAAGTTACCTGAGAGGATTCTGATTTTCTTATCTGTGTTATCCTGTATTTCTCTGAACTTCCTCAAAACAGGTATTTTGAATTCTCTGTCTGAAAGGTCATGTATCTCTATCTCTCCAGGATTGGTCCCTGGTGCCTTACTTTGTTTGTTTGGTGATGTCGTGTTTTCCTGGATGGTCTTAATGCTTGTGGATATTGTCAGTGTCTGGGCATTGAAGAGTTAAATATATATTGTAGTCTTTGCAGTGTGGGCTTGTTTGCATCTGTTATTCTTGGGAAGATTTTCCAGGTATTTGATGGGACTTGGGTGTTCCAATCTAAGTTTCTGGTCACTACAGCCTTATCTGCTTAGAAGGTTCCCCAAGCCCAGTAATGCTATGGTTCTCACAGATTCACAGAGGTGAATTTTGGTGGTCCTGGATAGACCCGCAATAATTCTCAGGATCACCAGGCAGAGACTCTTGTTTTCTTCCCGAACTTTCTCCCAAATGGAATCAGTTTCTGTCTCTCTGTCTCTCTGTCTCTCTCTCTCTCTCTCTCTCTCGTACCAAGCTGCCTTTCTTGGGGTTCCCAGAGACTACCTCTGCCACAGGCCGCAGAAAAGCTTTTCCAGATCTCCTATCTGTGCTTGGGAAAAAGGCCTTTACTTGCATTCAAAATTGTTATAACTCAAAACTCTGTGGGTCTAGAAGGAAAAAAAGGAGGCTATGGATCCAGGCTGTCTATAACCAAAATAAATGGATTTCTGTATGGTTCTAAGCTAAGGACTACATTGGGGTTTGAGTCCTGTGGCAGGGACTAGTTAGATGTTGATCAAGCATGATTCACCTTCCTCCTGGGCACAGGCCACATGACATTCCCAGCCCTCCAGTAGTTAGGCATGGCCCTGAAACTCAGTTCTCGCAATGGAATATGAGTGGAAGTGATTAATCCATTTCTAGGAATGGCCCACCCTCCACTTTCCTCAGGTGACCTTGGAAGCCATGTGTAGAAAATGGAAGCGCCTCAATCGAGGGGTCCTTCTCAATCAGTTACAGCAAGTAATGTTCTTTAATATAAAAGACCAAAGACTGAGCTAGTCACAAAGTATCACTTTCTCTTACTGGTTAAAGGTAGAACTTAAATGTTCCTGGGTCATTTAAACAAAAATCACCTTGGTAACACCCCTATGAAATAACTTAAGGACTTTAAAAAAAAACTGTTAACAACTATTTCTAAATCCTCTGCTTTTCAAAACATTCCTGAAAGCCTAACAGATATAAAGTCTGACCAGGCACGGTGGCTCACACCTGTAATCCCAGCATTTAGGGAGGCCGAGGCGGGCAGATCACCTGAGGTCAGGAGTTCAAGACCAGCCTGGCCAACATGGTGAAACCCCATCTCTACTAAAAATATAAAAATTAGCTGGGTGTGGTGGCATGTGCCTGTAGTCCTAGCTACTCAGGAGGCTGAGACAGGAGAATCGCTTGAACCTAGGAGGCAGAGGTTGCAGTGAACTGAGATCACGCCATTGCACTCCAGACTGGGAGACAGCGTGAGACTCCGTTTCAAAAAAAAAAAAAGAAGATCTGACAAAACTATATTACTTCTGCTTTGCTGAAATAATGGCAAAGAAACTATGTAGCTTATTAGTCTCCAACAAATTAATGGTTAAAGGATATATGCATCTACTACTCAGGTTCACCCTTAAGGAACCTACACTAAAGCTGGTACAACTAAGATGGTATCACAGAATTTTAACACATGGTTCCCTTGGGCTGAATTTTTCTTAATTACATTCTAAAACCTAGGGAGACTATTCTATCTTCTAAGCCAGTTACTTAATAAAGAAATCCATAAAAGTTTCCCTGAAGGGGAAAATACACAAATTAAAGCCTCCTTTCAAGCTGAATAAAATAAAAGAACAGTTTAATAACACCAACAAATCAAAGGTCAAGATAGCCTTTTCTTTTTATTTTTGAGATAGAGTTTCGCTCTTGTCGCCCAGGCTGGAGTGCAATGGCGTGATCTTGGCTCACTGCAACCTCCAACTCCCGAGTTCAAGCAATTGTCCTGCCTCAGCCTCCCAAGTAGCTGGAACTATAGGCGTGCGCCACCACGCTGGGCTAATTTTAGTATTTTTAGTAGTGACGGGGTTTTGCCATGTTTGCCAGGCTGGTCTCAAACTCCTGACCTCAGGTGATATACCCGCCTCGACCTCCCAAAGTGTTGGGATCATAGGTGTGAGCCACCGTGCCCAGCCTGTAAGTTCATTTTAAAATATTTTTCTCTCTTTAGGCCGGGTGTGGTGGCTCACGCCTGTAATCCCAGCACTTTGAGAGGCTGAGGCGGGTGGATCACCTGAGGTCAGGAGTTCAAGACCACCCTGACTAACATGGCGAAACCCTGTCTCTAATAAAAATATAAAAATTAGCCAGGCATGGTGGCAGGCACCCATAATCCCAGCTACTCAGGAGACTAAGGCAGGAGAATTACTTGAACTCGGAAGGTGGAGGTTGCAGTGAGCCAAAATCACACCACTGCACTCCAGCCTGAGGGACAAAAAGAGACTCCGTCTTAAAAATAAAATATTTTTAATAATAAATTAACCTTAGCTTACTGTAATTTTTTACTTTATAAACTTTTTAATTTTTTTTAAAAAAGGGTGTCATTCTGTTGCCAACGCTGGAATATGGTGGCACAATCATAGCTCACTGCAGCCTCTAACTACTGCACTCAAGCCATCCTCCTGCCTTAGCCCCCCAACATAGCTGGGACTACAGGCATGAGCCACCACACCCAGCTAATTTTTTTTTTTTTTATTTTTTTTTGAGATGGAGTCTTGCTCTGTCGCCCAGGCTGGAGTGCAGTGGCACAATCTCGGCTCACTGCAAGCTCCGCCTCCCAGGTTCATGCCATTATCCTGCCTCAGCCTCCCAAGTAGCTGGGACTACAGGCGCCCACTACAATGCCCAGCTAATTTTTTTTTTTTTTTTTTTTTTTGAGACGGAGTCTTGCTCTGTCACCCAGGCTGGAGTGCAGTGACGCAATCTCGGCTCACTGCAAGCTCCGCCTCCCGGGTTCACGCCATTCTCCTGCCTCAGCCTCTCCGAGTAGCTGGGACTACAGGCGCCCGCCACCACGCCCAGCTAATTTTTTGTATTTTTAGTAGAGACGGGGTTTCACCATGGTCTCAATCTCCTGATCTCGTGATCCACCTGCCTCGGCCTCCCAAAGTGCTGGGATTACAAGTGTGAGCCACCACGCCCGACCCTACGCCCAGCTAATTTTGTGTATTTTTAGTAGAGACGGGGTTTCACCGTGTTAGCCAGGATGGTCTCCATCTCCTGACCTCATGATCCACACTCCTCAGCCTCCCAAAGTGCCACACCCAGCTAATTTTTTTTATTTTTTGTAAAGACAGTCTTCCTATCTTGCCTAGACTGGTCTCCAACTCCCGGGCTCAAGTGATCCTCCCACCTCAGCTTCCCAAAGTGCTGAGATTACAGACGCGAGCCACCATGCCCAGCCTTTTATAACTTTTTGACTCTTCTGTAATAACACTTAGCTTAAAATACAAACACATTATACAAAATATTTTCTTTCATTATCCTTATTCTATAAGCTTTTTTCTATTAACAAAATTTTCTTTTTTTACTTTTAAAACTGTTTTGTTAGAAAGTAAGATACAAACATACGCACTAGCCTAGGCCTACACAGGGTCGAGATCATCAATATCACTGTCTTCCACCTCCACATCTTGTCCCATGGGAAGGTATTCAGGGGCAATAATGGAGCAATAATGGAGGTGACAGGGAGCTGTCATCTCCTATGGTAACAATGCCTTCCCTGGAATTACACTGAAGGACTTGTCTGAGGCTGTTTTACAGTTAACTTTTGTTTTGTTTTGTTTTGTTTTTTGAGACGGAGTCTCGCTGTCGCCCAGGCAGGAGTGCAGTGGCGTGATCTCGGCTCACTGCAGGCTCTGCCCCCTGGGGTTCACACCATTCCCCTGCCTCAGCCTCCCGCGCAGCTGGGAATACAGGCGCCCGCCACCATGCCTGGCTAATTTTTTTGTATTTTTAGTAGAAACAGGGTTTCACTGTGTTAGCCAGGATGGTCTTGATCTCCTGACTTCGTGATCCGCCCGCCTTGGCCTCCCAAAGTGCTGGGATTACAGGCGTGAGCCACCGCGCCCGGCCAACTTTTTTTTTTTAATAAGTAGGGGTACACTCTAAAATAACAATAGAAAGTATAGTATAGTAAATACATAAGCAAGTAACATAGTTGTATATTATCATCATTAGGTATTATGTGCTGTGCATGCACTAACTCTATGTGCTGTACCTTTATACCACGGCAGTGCTGTAGGTTTGTTTACACAGGCATTACCATGAACATGTAATGTGTTGCACTACAATGTTGTAATAGCTAGATGTCACTAGGCAATAGAAATTTTTCAACTCTGTTATAATCTTATGGGAAGCCAGGCATAATAGTTCATGCCTATAATCCCAACACTTTGGAAGGCCAAGGCAGAAGGATTGCTTGAGGCCAAGAGTTCAAGACCAGCCTGGGCAACATAGCAAGACTTCATCTCTATTTAAAAAAAAAAATTTTAATAAAAAAAAATAATCTGGCCAGGCGCAGTGGTTCATGCCTATAATCCCAGCACTTTGGGAGGCCGAGGTGGGCAGATCACCTGACGTCAGAAGTTCGAGACCAGCCTGGCCAACATGGTGAAACCCTGTCTCTACTAAAAATATAAAAATTAGCCAGGTGTGGTGGCAGAAGCCTGTAATCCCAGCTACTCGGGAGGCTGAGGCAGAAAAATCATCTGAATCCGGAAGGCAGAGGTTGCAGTGAGCCAAGATCGTGCCACTGCACTCCAGCCTGGGGGACAAGAGCGAAACTTCGCTCAAAAAAAAAAAAAATTGGCCAGGCGTGGTGGCGGCTGCCTGTAATCCTAGCTACTTGGGAGGCTGAGGCAGGAGAATCACTTGAACCCAGGAGGCGGAGGTTCCAGTGAGCTGAGATCGCACCACTGCACTCCAGCCTGAGCAACACAGCAAGACTCAGTCTCAAAAAAAAAAAAATGATAATAATAATAATAATAATCTTATGGGACCCCCATCTTGTATGTCATCCATCACTGACTAAAACATAATTATGGGCCGGGCGCGGTGGCTCACGCCTGTAATCCCAGCACTTTGGGAGGCTGACGTGGGCGGATCACGAGGTCAGGAGATCGAGACCATCCTGGCTAACGTAGTGAAACCACGTCTCTACTCTACTAAAAAAATACAACAAATTAGCCAGGCGAGATGGCGGGCGCCTGTAGTCCCAGCTACTCGGGAGGCTGAGGCAGGAGAATGGTGTGAACCCCGGGGGGCGGAGCCTGCAGTGAGCCGAGATCGCACCACTGCACTCCAGCCTGGGCAACAGTGAGACTCTGTCTCAAAAAAAAAAACAACAAAAAAAAACCAAAAAACATAATTATGTGGAACATGACTGTATTCAGAGAAAAAGAAAATAAATAGTTGCATCTATACTGAACATGTACAGATATTTTTTCTTGTCACTATTCCCTAAGCAATAGAGTATAACAGCTATTTACATAGCATTTACATTGTATTATGTATTATAAATAATCTGGAGATGATTTAAAGTACATGGGAGGATATACATAGGTTACATGCAAATACTACGCCATTTTATAGATAGAACTTGAGCATACCAGAGTTTGGTATCTGCAGGGGGTCATGTACTCAATCCCCCAGAGATATTGAGGGACAACTGTAGCAGCAAACAGACCTGAGGGACTGAATGTGGAATACAGGTAAGGTTAAGAAAAAAATCAAACACAACCTCCAGTTTTGTTCTGGTAAATGAGTAGTGCTATCTATTGACATGAGGAAGACTGGGGAAGAAGCAGACTAGAAAGTGAAAAATCAAGACTTCATTTTTGGACATGTTAAGTTTGAGAGGTCTCTGAGCTATCCAAATGAAAATGTTACACAGACTGTTAAAAATAGGAGTAGGGCCAGGCACAGCGGCCGATGCCTGAAATCCCAGCACTTTGGGAGGCTGAGGTGGGCGGATCACCTGAGGTCGGGAGTTTGAGACAGCCTGACCAACATGGAGAAACCTAGTCTCTACTAAAAAATACAAAATTAGCCAGGCGTGGTGGCACATGCCTGTAATCCCAGCTACTCAGGAGGCTGAGGCAGGAGAATCACTTGAACCTGGGAGGCGGAGGTTGCAGTGAGCCAAGATGGCACCACTACACTCCAGCCCCGACAACAGTGCGAGACTCCGTCAAAAAAAAAAAAAAAAAGCTTACAGATTGATCTTTAGGCCAAGAGACATCCAGAACAAAGATGGGAAAACTCTGTAAGCACATGTGTCCTACCCTCATCAGGGAACATTTGCCAACCTGCTTCAAGCCACCATAGGCTCTCTGCTCCCAGTACTTTTGATGAAACTAAATATTTCAAAGTTCATAGCTTTTGAGGAGCTGGCCCTTACCCATACCCTGGATAAGAGGGAAAGGAGGTCAAATAAACTTTTGCACTGAAAACTCGGAAGATTTCTCAAATGCTCAAGTCTCAACAGCATGTCCTGCATCCTATCCTCCACACAGTGGCCAGAGTAATCCAACTAAAACACAAATAAGAATATACTGCTCCTGTGCCGTGCGTGGTGGCTCACACCTGTAATCCCAGCACTTTGGGAGGCCGAGGCGGGCAGATCACCTGAGGTCAGGAGGTCCAGACCAGCCTGGCTAACATGGTGAAACCCCGTCTTTACTAAAAATACAAAAATTAGGCCGGGCGCAGTGGCTCACGCCTATAATCCTAGCACTTTGGGAGGCCGAGACGGGCAGATCACGAGCTCAGGAGATCAAGACTATCCTGGCTAACAGTGAAACCCCGTCTCTACTAAAAATACAAAAAAATTAGCTGGGCGTGGTGGCAGGCTCCTGTAGTCCCAGCTACTCGGGAGGCTGAGGCAGGAGAATGGCGGGAACCCGGGAAGCGGAGCTTGGAGTGAGCCAAGATCAGGCCACTGTACTCCAGCCTGGGTGACAAAGTGAGACTCTGTCTCAAAAAAAAAAAAAAAAAAAAAAAGCCGGGTGCAGTGGCTCACTCCTGTAATCCCAGCACTTTGGGAGGCGGAGGAGGGCAGATCACGGGGTCAGGAGACGGAGACCATCCTGGCTATCGTGGTGATACCCCGCCTCTACTAAAAATACAAAAAAATTAGCCAGGCGTGGTGGCAAGAGCCTGTAGTCCCAGCTACTCCGGAGGCTGAGGCAGGAGAATGGCGCAAACCTGGGAGGCGGAGCTTGCAGTGAGCCGAGATTGCGCCACTGCAGTCGAGTCTGGGCGACAGAGCGAGACTCCGTCTCAAAAAAAAAAAAGAATACAAAAATACAAAAATTTGCTGGGCGTGGTGGCATCCCAGCTACTCGAGAGGCTGAGGCAGGAGAATTGCTTGAACCCCGCAGGCAGAGGCTGCAGTGAGCCGAGATCGCGCCATCGCACTCCAGCCTGGGAGACAAGAGCGAGACTTCCTCTCAAAGAAAAAAAAAAAAAGAATATACTGCTCTGGGCTAGGCACGGTGGCCCATGCCTGTAATCCCAACACTTTAAGAGGCCGAGCCGGGTGGATTACTTGAGGTCGGGAGTTTGAGACCAGCCTGACCAACATGGAAAAACTCCATCTCTACTAAAATACAAAATTAGCCAGGCGTGGTGGCGAATGCCTGTAATCCCAGCTACTTGGGAGGCTGAGGCAGGAGAATAGCTTGAACCCGGGAGGCGGAAGTTGCGGTGAGCCGAGATCGTGCCACTGCACTCCAGCCTGGGCCACAGAGCAAGACTCTGCCTCAAAAAAAAAAAAAAAAAAGAATATACTGTTCCCCTACTTATGGTTTTTTTTTTTTTTTTGAGATGGACTCTCGCTCTGTTGCCAGGATGGAGTGCAGTGGCGCGATTTTGGCTCACCGCAACCTCCACCTCCTGGGTTCAAGCGATTCTCCTGCCTCAGCCTCCCAAGTAGCTGGGATTACAGGCGCCCACCAAGACACCTGGCTAATTTTTGTATTTTTAGTAGAGACGGGGTTTCATCATGTTGGCCAGACTGGTCTCGAACTCCTAACCTTAGGTGATCCACCCGCCTTGGCCTCCCAAAGTGCTGGGATTACAGGCGTGAGCCACCACACCCAGCCAATTATCCTTTTATATCACACTAAAGACCCTCAACAATCAAAGCTTCTTTAATCTCTAACTTAGCATTTATGCCTTCAACGTAAAGCTCTGGGTCTGGCAATAGAAAACCGATTATAGTTCCCTATATATATTATGCAGCTTCCCTTCTATGTGCTTTCTGCCCTATGCTTTTCCCAATGTACTAACCCTGTAATGCAGAGGAAAGAGGTTCTGATTTCCATTAAAATAATTTTTTAAAATTCCTGTCACACTGAGGGTATTTTAGGAACTAAAGTTGAACTCATCTTCTGCCATCCCCAAAAATATTCTATTTCCTTTGTCTACTCCTATCATACAACCATTATTACTCAAATTACCAAAATTCAAAATATTTGAATCATTCTCCATTCATTCATTCAATAAATAATTACTGAGCACCTATTGTGAGCAAAGCCTTTGGCTCTGCATTGTTAGACAAAATGATGACGTAGTTCTTACCTTCAATAACATGCAACTTAAAAGCAAAAATGAAATACAAATGAATACAGAAAGATGAAAGTGCTAAAACACATTCATCCTTTCATTCAGCAAATATTTATTCAGCATCTACCTTATATGCCCAGGAATGGATCAAACAATGTGTTACAGAAACAAAATGAGACAAGACTACTTATTAAGCACCTACTTATTATGTGCTTTCCAATCATTTTTGCATTTAATCTCTTGGAACCTAAGCTTTCACTTTTAAACCACAGAATTTTGAGGACTGGAATTTCAGGACATTCACAGATTTCCTGAAGCCCAATTAAGGATCCTCCAAGGATCCCATGTGGAAAAACAACTTTGCAGAAGAGTTTCTTTTTGTGTGTGTGGTTTTGTTTTTGTTTGTTTGTTTTTTGCTTTCTCTTTGAGACACAGTCTCACTCTGTCACCCAGACTGGAGTGCAGTGGTACAACCTTGGCTCACTGCAGCCTCAACTTCCTGGAGTCCCACCTCAGCCTCCCAAGTAGCTGGGCCCACAGGCGTGCACCACCAACCCCAACTAATTTTTGTATTTTTTGTAGAGATGGGGTTTCACCATGTTGCTCAGTCTGGTCTCAAACTCCTGGGCTCAAGCAACCCGCCTGCTCAATCTCCCAAAGTGCTTGGATTACAAGTATGAGCCACCACACCTGGCCTCACAGAAGTTTCTGTGGCATTTGAGTTAGGCCTGGAAAACTGAGTAGAATTTTAATATGCAGAGGCAGAGAATAAAGAGCTTTTCAAACTGATGACTAATTAAAGTATATCAAAGTGCCTAACAATAAACAAATACTTACTGAATGTCTATTACATACCAGTTAAAATACTAGAGGCTGAAGATACCATGATGATTAAGACAGCCTCAGAGGAATTCATTTGACTGACTTACAATCAATTAGGACATTGAGCAAATATCTGTGTTTCTAATAAATACACAAATAACTATGTTTCAAGTACTATACTAAGCCCTAGGTATACAGAAGTAAATGGAACAGTCTGAGTCTCAAAGAACCTACTAATGAGAGAAACAAGACAATTTTAGTATTGTATGCCATGATCAAGAAAAGCAGAGGGTCCTAAGGAACCAAGAGAAGTGGCATCTAACTTTGACTCTTCTAATAAAAAGTGCTAAGTATCAAGTAGATCTTGAATGCCAAGGTCTTCAGGCTTAATTCTATGCGTAATAAGAAGCTAATGAAGGTCTATGAATATAGAGAAATGAAATGAACATTTAACGAGTATTTATAAAGCACTTACCATTAGCCAGGGAGGCAATGAGTTCCAATCTTTTGTTAATAGAACATGAAATATATTAGAGGTTAAAAGACTGAAGACTGAGTAAATACAGTTAAGATATTGCAACAACCAAGACTAAACTTTATAAATATGAAATTAAGGTAGTGACAATGGGAATAATGGTTTGAAAGATTTCATGAAGGTAGAATCGAGAGAACCTAATGCCAGACTGGCTAAGGGAGTCAAAGGAGAAGAAGTAAAAGACCACAGATGTGGGCCAGGCGCAGTGGCTCACGCCTGTAATCCTAATACTTTGGGAGGCTAAGGCGGCTGGACTGCCTGAGCTCAGGAGTTCGAGACCAGCCTGGGCAACACGGTGAAACCCCATCTCTACTAAATACAAAAAATTAGCCAGGCATGTGCTACTCAGGAGGCTGAGACAGGAGAAACACTTGAACCTGGGAGGCAGAGGATACAATAAGCTGAGATTGTGCCACTGCACTCCAGCCTGGGCGACAGAGCAAGACTCCATCTCAAAAACAAACAAACAAACAGGCCGGGCACAGTGGCTCACGCCTGTAATCCCAGCACTTTGGGAGGCCGAGGCGGGCGGATCACGAGGTCAGGAGATCGAGATCATCCTGGCTAACACGGTGAAACCCTGTCTCTACTAAAAAAATACAAAAAATTAGCCGGGGGCGGTGGCGGGCGCCTGTGGTCCCAGCTACTCGGGAGGCTGAGGCAGGAGAATGGCATGAACCCGGGAGGCAGAGCTTGCAGCGAGCCAAGATCGCGCCACTGCACTCTGGCCTGGGAGAAAGAGCAAGACTCTGTCTCAAAAAAAACAAACAAACAAACAAACAAAAAAAGCCATGGATGTAATTTCATGTTGGATGACAAAAAGGAAAGATACAGAGAGAAGCACATTTCAACACAGAAATTATTCTATTTTCATGATACAGTAAACCACTGACCTTCTGGAGATCCAAGTCCTACGTCCTGATTAGAACGTATTCCTAAATACCAGTATAATAAAAAGTGTAACAAGCACTGTTCCATGTCATGAGAAACGGAAAAAAAAAGTTACGTGTGAGATGTAGATGCTTGCTGATCAGCTGGGCTCTTACTACCCAAATAAATAGAATTCAACCAGTCTCAACACACACAATGAAAATTTTGGCCTTTTAAAATCATAAATTATTACAAATTATGAACTCTCAAGGTCACTATCAAATTATAAAAATCACAAATGTTAGGCCGGGCACAGTGGCTCACACCTGTAATCCCAGCACTTTGGGAGGCCGAGGCAGGTGGATCACCTGAGGTCAGGAGTTCAAGATCAGCCTGGCCAACATAGTGAAACCCCGTCTCTACTAAAAATACAAAAATTAGCCAGGCGTGGTGGTGGGCGCCTGTAATCCCAGCTACTGGGGAGGCTGAAGCTGGAGAATCACTTGAGCCTGGGAGGCAAAGGTTGCAGTGAGCTGAGCTGAGGTCCCACCACTGCACTCCAGCCTGGGCGACAAAGTGAGACCCTGTCTCAAAAAAAAAAAAAAAAATCACAAATGTTAAGAACACAAATGATGAGTCTATGGTGGAAATGTTACGCACAAAAATGGAAATGTAGAGCTAAGGAAAGAGGTCACACCTAAAGAGACTCAGCTCACTTTACAAGGATGTTCTGTGACACAATGCCATAAATAAAGAGGACTGCAGACCCTTGTTCTACATCCTCAACATCTACAAACAGAGTGAGCCTGCTAAATAGAGTACGATAAAGGATCAAGCTAAGGACAGAGGACATGTCCTCAAGGAACATTTCAGGAACAGGAAGAGAAAACAGACAAAGACACACAAGAGAGCAGTCAAAGAAGCAGTAACAGAATGGATATTATAATATGAAAAAAGAGAAAAAAATGTCAAGAAGGAACACACAGTCAACAGTGACAAACAGTTCACAGAGGTCGGACAAGATGAGGGAAAGACTATCAGATTTAGTAATTTAAAGGTTCCCAGGACTTTTACATATTTCCCTCTGTAACTATTTCACAATGAAAACTTTTCACAAGCAGCCATGAATTATATTTTAATTTGAAAAACAAGCTGGGCATTCATGCCTGTAATCCCAGCACTTTGGGAGGTCAAGGTGGGAGAATCACTTGAGCCCAGGAGTTCGAGGCTAGCCTGAGCAACATGGTAAGATACCGCCTCTACAAAAAAATAAAAAATTAGGCCGTGGTAGTTCACGCCTGTAATCCCAGCGCTTTGGGAGGCCAAGGCGGGCAGATCATCTGAGGTTAGGAGCTCGTGACTAGCCTGGCCAACATGGTGAAACCCCATCTCCACTAAAAATAGAGAATTAGCCAGGCATGGTGGTGCATGCCTGTAATCCCAGCTATTCGGGAGGCTGAGGCAGGAGAATCGCTTGAATCCGGGACCAGAGGTTGCAGTGAGCCGAGAATGTGCCGCTGCACTCCAGCCTGGGCAACAGGCAAGACTCCGTCTCAAAAAGAAAAAGAAAAAGAAATTAAAAAATTAGCCAGACATGGTGGTATGTGACTATGGTCCCAGCTACTTGGGAGGCTGAGGCAGGAGGATCACTTGAGCCTGGGAGTTCAAGGCTGCCGTGAGCTATGACTGCACCACTACACTCCAGCCTGGGTGACAGAGATCCTGTCTCAAAAAGAAAAATAAGTTTTAGTAACCATCACAATACATTCATACAATGGAAAATTACACAGCAATGAAAAAGAACTGTTCCTACAAGCAACAACATGGATGAGTCTCAAGACATGATCTGAATGAAAGAATCTGGTCACAAAACAGTACAGACTACGATTCCATTTATATGAAGTATTAGTTCAAAACAAATCTATAGTGACAGAAGTAGTGAGGGAGGTTACATCTGTAAAAGGGTAGTGCTAGGAGAAAGCACAGGGAGCATTTTAGGGTACTGGGAATGTTCTCCATCCTGATGTGAGTTGTGATCATACAGGTACTCATTCTGTAATATTTCATGGACTGAATGAACCTTTGATTTGTCAAACCTCAATAAAAAAGTAATCCCACACAAAAAAAGGTTTTGTTGACCTTAAAGACATCAGTTTTGGGAAAGTATAAGTGAAGAAGCCAAACCATATTAGAAATGTATACAAGGTGAGGAAGCTAAGACACTGAATACAAACTCATTTTTCAAGCAGGTTGTTGGGGAAGCAAGAAGAGATAACAAAGTAGTTTGGGTAGGTTACACAATTCAGGGAAATTATGTTGTTTTGTTTTTATTTGTGATATAAAACAAAGAGAGTAACAAGGGTCTAAGGCAAACAAAAGAGGAGGAAATCAAAGACATAAGTAGAGAAATTAGCCTCGGAGAGGAGGATGAGTACTTCTTCCTCTGAGATTGAAGCTAAGGATGAGTAAACACAAAAATCATAAAATAAAGAGGAGGGAAAAATCAAGTAATCTTGAACTCTTTCATGAAATATGCAGTAAGGTGAACTGGACAGGTAAACTGAGACAGGAAAGGATCTGGACTTGAAGTTCATTGTACAAGTTTTGACTAGATGATACTGCAGAGAATGTAAAAGATAAGTATTAGGCACATGGGGGAGTAAATTGCAGCAAGAGGACAACGCTCAGCAGCTGAAAGCACGGGCAGAGATGGTCAATGGTGCAGTCTCCTCAGGACTCAGTGGGGAATAAGAGGTGGAAGAACAAAAGGGGAGAAAAGTCCAAGGGCTACCTAGCATGGTATATAATTTTTAAAGTGTCTAAAGGGCCGGGCACAGTGGCTCATGCCTGTAATCCCGATTACCTGAGGTCGGAGTTCGAGACCAGCCTGGCCAACATGGTGAAACCCTGTCTCTACTAAAAATACAAAAAAATTAGCTGGACATGGTGGTAGGTACCTGTAATCCCAGCTAGTCGGGAGGCTGAGGCAGGAGAATCGCTGAACCCAGGAGGTGGAGGTTGCAGTGAGCCGAAATAACGCCACTGCACTCTCGCCTGGGCGACAGAGCGAGACTTCGTCTCAAAAAAAAAAAGTGTCTAAGGAAAATGCTAATTTATCTGAGAGAAAAGAGGTAAGAGACCTATAAGAAGTCTTAAAACATTTAAGGATGAAGTCACTAGGATCCCGAATAGAGCTGAACAAAAGGAAAGCTGTCACTAGAGTTCATTACTACCGAACATTTTTCTGTAAATCCAACAAGACCAAAGATCACTTATTCTCCTTTCACTAAACTTACTACCGCTACTAGTGGGAGCTTCTCTTGCCTGATAAAACTGACCTTTATCCCTTACTCATAAATACACCTACTCTTGACTAATAAATTATATAAACACATCCTGTTCATTCAGAAACTCCATGAATATTTGTATGCTGCTGTGTTTTCCCAATAATGTGTTTTCAGTGGAAAACTAGAAGGCAAACCATAGATCTACGAATTCTGTTCACAAAATTGGGCTTAACACTGCTCACATGCAGGTGTTTCACAAGTGCTTTCTTGTGAAATAGATGGTTGGTAAAGAGAGCCTTAACAATGATTGTGAACACACTGGTACAAAAGTATAATGATGGCCAAATCAGAGAATGCTTGGGAGTGTCATCCGTTTTTACAACAGGATAACACTGTATCAAATTGACTTACCCCATCTTACTCTATTTACTCCTACGGGCAACTCCTCAACGCCTCTTTAGTAAGCCTACTCGTTGCAGCTCACACACTCAGCCCGCATTCCAGCGTCCTTTCGCCCCATCTAGAACCCCTATCTCTTGCACCAATTTTTCATTCTTCTACTCCCCCATTTCCAATACAACCCCAGGCCACCACTTTCATTTCTCCACTCCCCATTTCTCGGCCTCCCCAGACCTCCCACTCCTCCCCGCGAACTACTCAGACCCCACCCCTCCAAAGCTCCAGCCCGGGTCCTCCCGCCGAAGATCCCCTCCCCCACGGCTTCCATTCAGGTTCCCCCACCCGGATCCCAACCCGCCCTACCTGCTCCTTGCCCTCGGGCCCCGCGGGGCCCGTCCGCTCCTCCAGCCGCTGCCTCCCGGGCGGCGCTCGCCGGCGCGGCAGCAAAGACTGGGGCTGCTCCGCCGCCCGCTGAACTCCATCCTCCCGGCGGTCGGGCGGCGGCGGCTGCGGTCGGTCGCGGCAGCGGCTCCGCTTCATATCCGCAGCTGGGGCCCACGGGCGTCAGCGCCGCGACTGTCCCGGCTCCGCACTGCCCCGGGCCGCAGCGCAGCCGCGCCAACCACCGCCCGCGGCCACCATGGCCGGGCGGGCGCCCTAAGCCACCGACTCCAGCCCGCGGCGCCTTCGAGCCTTCTGGGGCCTCCGGCGCCGCGACCTCCTCTGCACTCCTCACGGAAGAGACAGCATCGCTGCCGCCTCGCCTTCTCCCACCCGGCACACGCTGGGCAGGCCACCCGCCGCCGGCTCAGCCGCCTGCCTACAGCCGGCCCCGCCCCTCACGCGCGCGCACCGGGATCCCGCCCGCCACCTCCGGCCGCGCGCCGACTCCCGCGCACGCGCCAGCGAACGGTCGCAAAGGACCCGCCCGTGGCCCTGGCGCGCAGTCGGAGGACCAGAAGGGGGCGGGGCTTTCGGCGCGCCGGCCAGGCTGCGGACTCCCATTGAGTCTTTCATCCATTCATGAAACTGCCGGGCCAAGCTCAGTGCTGGGGACCCAAAAATGAGTTCGAGTCGATCGGTGTCCTCAAGCAACTAAAGAGAGAGGGGCCGGGAGCAGGAAGGAAACAGAATAACACAACTAATGAATAGAAGGCTAATGCATGCCTTTTTATTTAGTGCCTGCCAACCCTCACCTAATTCTCACATCACACTTAGGAGGCAAATCTGCGCATTCTCATATTACAGATAAAGAGACTGAGGGGAGTGAAATGCACCAGGTCACCCAGCAAATCAGTGATCAAACTAGACGGAATTCTGGCTCTTCTGTCCCTTTCCACCGCGTTTGCTCTTTCCGGACAGTAAGACAGTGTGGAAACGCCTATAAAAGTGGAAAAAGTGATGGATTCCTTCTGGGAGGACGGGAGGATGCACATAAACAATGTGCTCTACAGCCTGTCACCAGCCTGCTCCTCTATTCCCTGTCCCAGTTCCTCACCACCCATCCAGTTGCCTCAACCAGAAACCTGGAAATCATCCTGGACTCCTTCCTTGTCCTTTCCTCACATCCAATAAATGAACAAGTCTTATTGCCTCTATAACCTCACTATTTCTCCAATCTGCCTCCTCTTTCCATCCCATTGGCACCACCTCAAGTCTCATCTTCCCTCACCTACTTGACTGGGAAAGTCTTCTGACTAGTTCACTTATACCAGTCTCATTGTCTTCAAACTCATCCTTCAAAAAGCCCTCACAAGACTATTCCTATATGTTACTTGCTTGCTTAAAACAATTAAATGGACCAAGCTCAGTGGCTCACACCTATAATCCCAGCACTTTGGAAGGCCAAGGCGGGCAGATCATGAAGTCAGGAGATCAAGACCATCCTGGCTAACACAGTGAAACCCCGTCTCTACTAAAAATACAAAAAAATTAGCCAGGCGTGGTGGTGGGCGCCTGTAGTCCCAGCTACTCGAGAGGCTGAGAACTGCATGAAGCTGGGAGGCAGAGCTTGCAGTGAGCCAAGATCATGCCACTGAACTCCAGTCTGGGTGACAGAGCAAGACTCCGTCTCAAAAAAAAAAAAAAAAAAAAAAAAAAAAAAAAAAACAGTTAAATGAGGCCGGGCACTGTGGCTCACTCCTGTAATCCCAGCACTTTGGGAGGCCAAGGCAGATGGATAACGAGGTCAGGAGATCAAGACCATCCTGGCTAACACGGTGAAACCCTGTCTGCTAAAAATACAAAAAATTAGCTGGGCGTGATGGCGGGCGCCTGTAGTCCCAGCTACTCGGGAGGCTGAGGCAGGAGAATGGCGTGAACCCGGGAGGCGGAGCTTGCAGTGAGCCAAGATCGTGCCACTGAACTCCAGCCTGGGCAACAGAGCGAGATTCCATCTCAAAAAAAAAAAACAAAACAAAAAAAACAGTTAAATGAATCTCAAGATGAAGTGTAAACTTACTATGGCTGACAAGGCCATCCGAATCTGGCCTCTACCTCCCTCTCCTTCTCCTATTAACCCATGCTGTGACAACTATTTATAATTATTCCAGCTACATGTACAGGGTCTGTCACATCCTTAGTTACAAATAACAGAAACAACTCTGACTATCTTAAGCCTAAGGGGTAATTTCTTAGAAGGCTGCATAGAAAGGATCACATAGCTGAACAGAGATAGGAGAAAAAGACTGTAACTGACAGGAAACAAGGAGCCCCCACAGACTGCACCTCAGGGACAATCTCAGGACACTGCTGTCACAACCACCAGGCAATGAGCTGTGCTGCTACTGTGCACCCCTGCAAAGCAATTCTAACCCTCTCTTCATAGTTGCATCACCATTACAGATCAACAGTCACTGGCAGGAGAACCCACTGACTTAGCCTTGGTAACTTAAGGACCAGAACCCATTCTACCTTCTCACCTTCCATATTGGGACTGCAAGAGTTATTGGGCAGATAGACTCTTAGCTAGTCCTCCTGCTCTACCTGCTTCCCAGTATTTTACACCTTTATGTAATACCTTCCCATGAATGGAGATGAGGCCTGTGACTTGTTTCCAACCAATAGAATACAAAAAAAGTAACACGATATCATTTCCTTGATTATGTTACATTATATAAGACTCTATCTTGCTAGAAGACTCACTCTTGCACTCCTAATGGCCTTGACAAAGCAAGCTGTCATTCTCTGAACTGCCTATGGAGAGGTCCATGTGGCAGGAAACTCCAGGCAACCTCTAGGACAGCCTCTGGCCCAACAGCACCAAAACAAAACAAAAAACTCTGTAGGTCCAATCCTATAAGCAGGAGGAAATAAGTTCTCCTAACAGTGAGACTGAGCTTGGAAACAGGCCCTTCTCCAGTTGAGCACCCAGATGGGAACACAACCCACACAACTTGGTGGAAGCCTGATGAGACCCTGAAGCAAAGAACCGAGCTAAGATAAATCTAGACAGAAACTGTGAGATAATAAATGCATGTTATGTTAAGCTTCTAAGCTTGTGGTAATTATATACATGTTAATACAAAACTAATACAGCCAGATACTTTCTCAGCCTCCCATCAGCCAGAAATGGCAACACAATGTGGCCCACATCCACTTTTTCTTTCTTTTTTTTTTTTTTTTTTTTTGTGATGGAGTCTTACTGTGTCACCCAGCCTGGAAGTGCAATGGCTCAATCTCCACTTATCACAACCTCTGCCTCCCAGGTTCAAGTGATTCTCCTGCTTCAGCCTCCGAGTAGCTAAGATTACCGGTGCATGCCACTGCACCTGCCTAATTTTTGTATTTTTAGTAGAGACAGGGTTTTTCCACATTGGCCAGGCTGGTCTTGAACTCCTGACTTCAGGTGATCTGCCCACCTCAGCCTCCTAAAGTGCTGGGATTACAGGCGTGAGCCACCATGCCCGGCCCCACATCCACTTTTATACTTGTCTTCACCAGCTCAATAAGTGACAAGTCAATTTTTTTTTCCGTTGCTCAGGCCAAAACCTCGGAGTGATCCTTGAGTTCTCTCTTTCTCACATACTTCATATCCACTCCACCAGCAAATCCTGTGCAAATTAGTAGGATATTATAATTAGCTGAGGGAGAGGTGATAGTGACTAGTACTGAGACAATGATAACGTGGATGGACGAACATGGGTGGACTTTAGAGAGATCCAGAAAGTAGAAACCACAGGACCTGTTAACTGCATCAAAGGTGCAGAGAGAGAAAAAGGCCTAAGAATGATTTCCAGCTTTCTGGCTTGGACAACTGAGGTAGGGAACAGAAGAGGGAAAAAAAGTGTGGAACAGATTATGGTCAATTCCATTTTAGATGTGTTTGCTCTGAAGTGCCAGTGAGATATCCAAGTGAAGATGTCTAGTAAGCTACTGGTTACACCAGTGTAGAGCTCAGAACTGAGGGCCACCCATAGTTAGATATTTAACTGATATGAACAATACCATACTCTTAGAATATAAATATGATCACATTACTTTTCCTTATTCTAGTTAGGCCCCTTATGTCATATTATTAGGACGCCTAGTATCTCCTCCTTAATTATCTAAGAACTCCAAAATTGTTTTATATTCCAAAAGGTAAGTATGGGCTGGGCACCGTGGCTCACACCTGTAATCCCAGAACTTTAGGAAGCCAAGGTGGGATGATCACTTGAGCCCAAGATTTTTGAGACCAGCCTAGGTGACATGGCAAAACCCCATCTCTACAAAAAATACAAAAACTAGCTGGGCATGGTGGCACATGCCTGTAGTCCCAGCTACTCAGGAGGCTGAAGTGGGAGGATCACTTGAGCATGGGAGATGGAGGTTGTAGTCAGCCAAGATCACACGACTGCACTCCAGCTTGGGTGACAGAATGCGACCCTGTCTCAAAAAAAAAAAGGTAAGTATAGCAGTTATCTATTGTTATATAACAAACTATCTCACAACTTGTGGCTTAAAACAACAACCATTTATTTAGCTGACATTTTTGTGAGCCAACTGGGCTGTTCTTATGGTCTGGTCCAGTTTATCTAATCACTGGTAGGCTTGCTCATGCATCTGCAGTCAGCTGAGGGCTGGCTGGCTGGTGGCTAAGTCATCTAGAATGGCTTCTGTCACACATATGGCAATTGGCAGGCCATTGGCCATGGCAGTGGGAATGACTAACCCATATAGCTCTCACCATCTGTCAGGCTTACTTGGACTTCTTCACATGACAGCAGTGGTAGGGGGTCCCATGAGGAGGAAGAGACAGTGAGTCGCAGTGTGAAAGCACTTTTCAAATCTCTGTTGATGCCACATTAGCAAGTGTGTCATTGCCAAAGCAAGTTATAAGTCACAAAGCAAGTCATTGCCAAAGCAAGTCAGTGTGGCCAGGGACTAAAGTTACATGGCAAAGGGGAATAGATTCAGGGAGGGGAAGAACTTGTGGCTGTCTTTGAAATCTACTTCAGGAAGATCAGTCCAACTTCCATAGCCAAATTCAGCTATAATTAGATCAGTCCATTGGCATCTTTGCTCCCTGGGACCATGTTATGGACTGAATGTTTGTGTCTCCCCCAAATTTGTACATTAAAGTCCTAACACCTAGTGTGGCTGTATTTGGAGACGAGACCTCTAAGGAAGTAATTAAGCTTAAATGAGATTTTAAGGGTAGGGCCCTAATCCTATGGGATTAATGTCCTTATAAGCAGAGACACCAGAGCATTCACTCTCTCTCGAGGCACATGTACTGAGGAGGGCCATGTGAGAACATAGTGAGAAGACAGCTGTCTACGGGCCAGGAAGAGCGCCCCTACCAGAATCCAAATTGGCTAGAACCTTGATTTTGGATGTTCAGCCTCTAGAACTGTGAAAAAAATAAATTTCTGTGGTTTAAGCCACCTAATCTGTGCTCTTTTGTTATGGTAGCTCAAGCGGACTAATACAAACCACATAACATTGCTTTCAAGAAAGGTCCTTCCAATTCAACAGAGATTTTTTTGAAGGGGGACAATTTCCCTCAGTACTAAGCTCAGTCAAGGATGCCCTTAATTCCATAATTAAGGCCAGAGTTCCCATAATTGAAGCTTAGTCCTCCACTTTTTCATGTCCCATGCATAGCACAGTCATCTCCCAGGGAAAGAAGCAGCCCCAGCACAAGTTCTCCCAAGAAGTCCACTTCCTAGGGACCTTCTGCTCTTCCTGTTAAACACTCAATATAGAAGGGGAGGCCCGGTGCAGTGGCTCACGCCTGTAATCCCGACACTTTGGGAGGCAGAGGCTGGTGGATCACAATGTCAGGAGATCGAGACTATCCTGGCCAACATGGTAAAACCCCGTCTTTACTAAAAATACAAAAATTAGCTGGGCGACATGGTGCATGTTTGTAATCCCAGCTACTCGGGAGGCTGAGGCAGGAGAATCACTTGAACCCGGGAGGCAGAGGTTGCAGTAAGCCGAGATCACGCTGTTGCACTCCAGCCTGGGCAACAGAGTGAGACTGTCTCAAAAAAAAAAAAAAAAAAAAAAAAAAAGGGGTAATTATGCTCCCTGTCCTTAGGCAATGATTACTTGCTAATCCTCTTAAAGGAGATTACCCTAGCGGGCTGGGGAATCTACACATACCCTCCTGGAGAAGGCTGCTTTCAGTGATTCTAACACACTCTGCTCTTCTAAGACTCCCTAGGTAGTTCAAAAGGGCCCACATTACTCTTCGAAGAGTGTCAGCTTCGCGCTGGGCACAGAGGCTCACGCCTGTAATCCCAGTACTTTGGGAGGCCGAGGTGGGCAGATCACCTGAGGTCAGCCTGGCCAACATGGCGAAACCCCGTCTCTACTAAAAATACAAAAACTAGCCGGGCGTGGTGGCAGGCACCTGTAACCCCAACTACTCAGCAGGCTGAGGCAGGAGAATCACTTGAACCTGGGAGACCGAGGTTGCAGTGAGCAGAGATCATGCCATTGCACTCCAGCCTGGGCAACAGAGCAAGACTCCGTCTCAAAAAAAAGAAAAAAAGAGAGCCAGCTTCAATGATTTCTGTATTATTACAGAAATAATGACAAAAACAGATAGTTGTTCCCCAATATCTATTCTCCCCTTCTTCTTATTGTTGGACACATGGACACCGAGAATAAAGACAAATTTCTTTGCCTTCTTTGTGACTAAATATAGTCATGTGACTAAGCTGTGGCCAGTGACATGTGAGCATAAGTGATGAGTGCAGCTTCTAAATTATGCTCTTAAAGAGAAGAAACACATCTTCCGTTTCTTCTTTTGTCCCTTCTTTCATCCTGTTTCTTAGAAAGTATCATGGCAGAAATCGATCTTGGACCACAGGAATGGGAAAAACATCCTAGGGATGACAATGCAACAATAA
Source organism: Nomascus leucogenys (assembly GCF_006542625.1). Classification (NCBI taxonomy): domain Eukaryota; kingdom Metazoa; phylum Chordata; class Mammalia; order Primates; family Hylobatidae; genus Nomascus; species Nomascus leucogenys. Next base: position 14,669,719 of record NC_044392.1, on the reverse strand, counting down.
AGACAGTTCCTAGATTAACTGACAGAGCAGAACTGCCATACTTGCCTTCTGTACTATATGTGAGAGAGAAATACACTCCTATCTTGTTGAAGTCAGTTATTTTGAGTATCTGTAGCAAGTAGCCAAACTTTTCTTTTTTTTTTTTTTTTTTTCTTGAGAGTCTCACTCTGTCACCCAGGCTGGAGTGCAGTGGCACCATCTCGGCTAACTAACCTCCGCATTCCAGTTTCAAGTGATTTTTGTGCTCAGACTCCTGAGTAGCTGGAATTACAGACATGTACCACCGTGCCTAGCTATTTTTTGTATTTTTAGTAGAGACAGGGTTTCACCATGTTGGCCAGGCTGGTGTCCAACTCCTGACCTCAAGTAATCTGCCCTCCTTGGCCTCCCAAAGTGCTGGGATTACAGGCGTGAGCCACCATGCCTGGCCACGAGTAACCAAATTTCTATCTTAATCATTTACTACGATGATTCTGATACCTCTTTTGCTAGAGAAGCTAGTGGGTCACAACTTTTTTTTTTATTTACTTATTTTAATTTTTTAAAAACTTTGTTTTGTAGAGACAAGGGTCTCACTGTGTTGCTCAGGCTGGTCTCAAACTCCTGGCCTCAAGTAATTCACCCACCTCAGCCTCCCAAAGTGCTGAGATAACAGGCACGATCCGCCATGCCGTGCCTTTAAAAAATATTTTTTAGGCCGGGCGCAGTGGCTCACGCCTGTAATCCCAGCACTTTGGGAGGCCGAAGCGGGTGGATCACGAGGTCAGGAGATCGAGACCACGGTGAAACCCCGTCTCTGCTAAAAATACAAAAAATTAGCCGGGCGCGGTGGCGGGCGCCTGTAGTCCCAGCTACTCCGGAGGCTGAGGCAGGAGAATGGCGTGAACCCGGGAGGCGGAGCTTGCAGTGAGCCGAGATCGCGCCACTGCACTCCAGCCTGGGCGACAGAGCGAGACTCCGTCTCAAGAAAAAAATATATATATATTTTTTAGGCCGGGGGCGGCGGCTCATGCCTGTAATCCCAGCACTTTTGGAGGCTGAGGCAGGCAGATCACCTGAGGTCAGGAGTTTGAGACCAGCCTGGCAAACTTGATGAAACCCCGTCTCTACTAAAAATACAAAAATTAGCCGGGCATGGTGGTGGACACCTGTAATCCCTGCTACTCAGGAGGCTGAGGCACAAGGATAGCTTGAACCTGGGAGGCGGAGGTTGAAGTGAGCAGAGATTGTGCCTCTGCACTCCAGCCTGGGTGACAAAGAGAGGCTCTGTCTCAAAACGAACAAAAAAAATTATTTATTTATTTATTTTTTGAGACAGAGTCTCACTGTCACCCAGGTTGCAGTGTAGTGGCGCAATCTCGGCTCACTGCAACCTCCGCCTCAAGCGATCCTCGTGCCTCAGCCTCCCGAGTAGCTGCAAGTAGTATAGGCGCCCGCCACCACACCCGGCTAATTTTTGTATTTTTAGTAGAGACAGGGTTTCACCATGTTGGTCAGGCTGTTCTTGAACTCCTGACCTCGTGATCTGCCCACCTCGGCCTCCCAAAGTGTTAGGATTACAAGTGTGAGCCACTGCACCCAGCCAAAATAATTTTTTTTAAGATGAAGTCTCACTGTCATGCTGGAGTACAGTGGCATGGACATAACTCACTGTATCCTGGAACTCCTGGGCTCAAGAGATCCTTCACCTCAGCCTCCTGAGGAGCTGGAACCACAGGCTTGAGCCACCACACTCATGTCATTTTTTTTTTTTTTTTTGAGACGGAGTCTCGCTCTGTCGCCCAGGCTGGAATGCAGTGGCGCAATCTCGGCTCACTGCAAGCTCCGCCTCCCGGGTTCACGCCATTCTCCTGCCTCAGCCTCTCCGAGTAGCTGGGACTACAGGCGCCCACCACCACGCCCGGCTAAATTTTTTGTATTTTTAGTAGAGACGGGGTTTCACCGTGGTCTCGATCTCCTGACCTCGTGATCCGCCTGCCTCAGCCTCCAAAGTGCTGGGATTACAAGCGTGAGCCACCGCGCCCGGCCAGAAGCCTGGGTCTTTTATGACATCCTGTAACATGGAGCAACTGCTCTAACCCTGGAATGCCTACCTCTAAGCATTTTATTTTTTTTTTGAGACAGAGTCTCACTCTGTCACCCAGTATAGAATACAGTGGTGAGTGGTGTGATCTTGGCTCACTGCAACCTCTGTCTCTCAGGTTTAAGCAATTCTCCTTCCTCAGCCTCCCTAATAGCTGGGATTACAGGCACCCGCCACCATGCCGGACTAATTTTTGTATTTTAGTAGAGATGGGGTTTCACCATGTTGGCCAGGCTGGTCTCAGACTCCTGACCTCAAGTGATCCACTGGCCTTGGCCTCCCAAAGTGCTAGGATTACATACATGAGCCACTGTGCCCGGTCCATCTATTGATGGGAAGAAAATTAACTCCTATATGGGTAAGCCATGTTAATTACTTGCAGCCAAACACATCCCTGATACAGAGAATTTGTTGGAAAAATCCTAAAGTAACTCAGATTATACAAACTGAATCCCATTACTGTCCTTTGCATATTGGATTCATTTTCTTTTCTTTCACTCATCTGGCTTTCTTTACTCCTTGATCCACATGGCAGAAAATATGGCCACGGCTAGCCGGGCATGGTGGTTCATGCCTGTAATCCCAGCACTTTGGGAGGCCAAGGCAGGCGGATCACGAGGTCAGGAGTTTGAGACCAGTCTGGCCAACATGGTGAAACTCTGTCTCTACTAAAAATACAAAAATTAGCCAGGCATGGTGGCATGTGCCTGTAGTCCCAGCTACTCAGGAGACTGAGGCGGGAGAGTCGCTTGAACCCGGGAGGCAGAGGTTTCAGTGAGCCAAGATCATGCCACTGCACTCCAGCCTGGGTGACAGAGCAAGACTCCATCTCAAAAAAAAAAAAAAAAAAAAAGAAAGAAAGAAAGAAAATACGGACATGGCCAACAACAGCTTCTATGTTTTACATTGTATATCTACAGTCATTGAAGAGAGATTAACCATACTCTCTTGGTCTTAAATATAAAAAAGTAAGAAGAAACTCATTGTCCCACTTTGGGCCACATGACTGCCCGCAGACCAATCAACCATAGACAGATAGGGTAGGTCAATTATGGACATGCAATCTCCAGCAGTAACCACATGAATAGAACAGGAGGAGAGGCAGTGCCCACCAGAAGGAAGATGCCTGACAGACAAAACCACAGATATTTACTACAAAACCTGAATGAGGGTGGTGGTAGCAGAGTTAGAAGACAGATTCAAAGAGTAATTAGGGAGAAATCAATCGTTGACTGATTGGTTTTGGGGGAGGGCAGCGAAAAAGAAGGAAAAGTTAAGAACAACTTCAAGGGTTTTGTTTCTTGTGAAAAAAAAGAATTACTGATTGAATCAAAATGAATTATTATAAACAGTAACTTTGGCTGTCAATTCTTCTCTTTACGTACTTCACACAGATTTTAACACCAGATTCTAACCTTAGTTCCTAAAGATTCCACACATGTCAATATGAAAATCACAAAGCTGCTGGGCATAGTAGCTCATGCCTGTAATCGCAGCACTTTGGGAGGCTGAGGCAGGTGGATCACGAGGTCAGGAGTTCGAGACCATCCTGGCCAACATAGTGAAACCCTGTATCTACCAAAAATACAAAAAAATTAGCTGGGCATGGTGGTGTGTGCCCCTGTAGTCCCAGCTGCTCCGGAGGCTGAGGCGGGAGAATCACTTGAACCCGGGAGGCAGAGGTTGCAGTGAGCCGAGATTGCGACACTGCACTCCAGCCTGGGCAACAGTGTAAAACTCCGTCTCAAAAAAAGAAAAAAAAAAAAATCACAAAGCTTCCAATAAATGAAGGAGCAGAAAGCAGGGAATAGGTAGTTCACAAAGGATGAAATTAAAGAAGTCTCTGGGCACAGTGGCTCACACCTGTAATCCCAGCACTTTGGGAGGGTGAGGCGGGCAGATCACTTAAGGCCAGGAGTTCAAGACCAGCCTGGCCAGCATGGCGAAATCCAGTCTCTACTAAAAATACAAAAAATTAGCTAGGCGTGGTGGCACACACCTGTAGTCCCAGCTGCTTGGGAGGTTGAGGCACCAGAACCACTTGAACCTGGGAAGCGGAGGTTGCAGTGAGCCAAGATCACACCACTGCCCTCTAGTCTGGGCAACAGAGCAAGACTCTGTCTCAAAAAAAAAAAAAAAAAAAATTAAAGGTGTTAACAAACATGAAAAATGTTCTAACTTACTAGTGATCAAAGAAATGTAAATCAAAACAAGGAGGTAAGTCATTCTAAAAAGCTTATTAGATTAGCAAGTGGGCTGGTTACTGAGGCAATGTGCTAGACCTGGGTGCTCAGCTGTGTTTCAGATGACAAAGGAAACAGGCACAGCCGTCAGAGTAAGCATTGTGGCCAGAGTTATTCATGAACCATAGAAATGTCCCACCCCCATGATTTCACCACTGAAAAAAGATCCTAAGCAAATAATCCAAACTGTGGGAAAAAAGCCCTATGCATTAAAGATGTTTTTCACAGTATTGCTTAAAAGAGTAAAAATAATTTACAAACTAATAGTTGGCCGAGTGCGGTGGCTCACGCCTGTAATCCCAGCACTTTGGGAAGCTAAGGTGGGCTGATCACGAGGTCACGAGATCGAGACCATCCTGGCTAACACGGTGAAACCCTATCTCTACTAAAAATACAAAAATTAGCCAGGCGTGGTGGTGGGCGCCTGCGGTCCCAGCTACTCAGGAGGCTGAAGCAGGAGAATGGCGTGAACCTGGGAGGCAGAGCTTGCAGTGAGCCGACATCCCGCCACTGCACTCCAGCCTGGGCAACAGAGCGAGACTCTATCTCAAACAACAACAACAACAACAACAACAACAACAAACCTAATAGTTAAGTACTGGCCTAATAAATTACAATATCCTGTTACAATGCAACCTTATGCAACCATTAAAATGATACCAAATAAAAAGGATATAGCAACACAGAAAATGTTTTTGGCCGGGTGCAGTGGCTCATGCCTATAATTCCAGCACTTTGGTAGGCTGAGGTGGGTGGATCACGAGGTCAGGAGTTCGAGATCAGCCTGGCCAATATGGTGAAACCCTGTCTGTACTAAAAATACAAAAATTAGCCAGGCGTGGTGGTGTGCACCTGTAGTCCCAGCTACTAGGGAGGCTGAGGCAGAAGAATTGCTTGAACCCAGGAGGTGGAGGTTGCAGTGAGCTGAGATTGCACCACTGGATGACAAAGCGAGACTCCATTTCAAAAAAACATAAATAAAAGAGAGAGAGAAAGAAAATGCTTTTAATGTAACCTTAATTATATTAGCAATGTTCCATGTATAAATTCAAATAAACCCAAAGCATATGAAGTAATAAATGAAAATTCACTTCAGGGTAATTATTACTGGAAGTTTTGTGTGTCTGCAAACCTTTTCTATTCACACAAAATTGTATATCTCAATACTTTTACTCTTCATGTGTCAAAATTTTTCCATGTCATTAATAGTTCTCTGAAACATTTTAAATGGCAGTTTGATAATGTACTGTGCAAATAACATGTAAGTATGTACTCAATATTCCCATTATTTTCAGTAAAGTATGATAAACTTTTGGATGCAAATAATCGAAACTCACCCAAGCTAGCTTAAGGAAAAGATATAAGCTGCTATAAGGATGCTGAAGTGTTTCACAGGATGCAGAAGTAGGAATGCAGAAAGTGACTAGAATGTAGGTGAAATGCTCCAGAGAATATTTTGTCTCTATCTCTTTGTTTTTGTTTTTTTGTTTTTGAGACGGAGTCTGGCTCTGTCGCCCAGGCTGGACTGCAAGCTCTGCCTCCCAGGTTCACGCCATTCTCCTGCCTCAGCCTCCCGAGTAGCTGGGACAACAGGCACCCGCCACTACGCCAGGCTAATTTTTTGTATTTTTAGTAGAGACAGGGTTTCACCGTGTTAGCCAGGATGGTCTTGATCTCCTGACCTCGTGACCCGCCCGCCTCGGCCTCCCAAAGTGCTGGGATTACAGGCGTGAGCCACCGCGCCCAGCCTGTCTCTATCTCTTGTCTCTGCTTCTCTCCACATCTCTGCCCCTATTCTCCTCTCTCTGCAGACTGGCTTTCTCTGTTTTTCAGTCTATCTGGAGGACAATAGCCGTGATACAGTTCCTAAATTTTTATACTCATTCCATTCTAGATATCAGTCCAAACTAAACCCGAATTCCTAGGTGAGAAAGACAATATAATTGACCTAGTTTGGTCAGGTGTCTACCCCAGTCTAATCAACAGTGGTTAGTGGATCAAGGTTCTGCTTTTGAGGCTTGAATAAGAAAGGTGGTGATGTGAATCAGTCCCACTATTCTCAAAAAAGGGTGAATCACTTGTGAGCTGGGAAGATACCCCAAGAGATATCTACTATAGCCTCCATGTGTCAATTTCTCTTCTTAGAATGGATAGATTAAGTGAAATTATTAAGTCAAATGATATGAGCATTTTAAGACCAATTGCTTTCCAATCTACTTTTATTTTCTATTTTTTTTTTTATTTTGAGACACAGTCTCACTCTGATGCCCAGGCTAGAGTGCAGTGGCATTGATCTCAGCTCACTACAGCCTCTGTCTCCCAGGTTCAAGTGATTCTCATGCCTCAGCATCCCCCATGTAGCTGGGATTACAGGTGTACACCCCCCCACCCAGCTAATTTTTTGTATTTTTAGGAGAGACAGGGTTTCACGATGCTGGCCAGGCTGGTCTGGAACTCCTGGTCTCAAGTGGTTCTCCCACCTCGGCCTCCCAAAGTGCTGGGATTACAGATGTGAGCCACTGCACTCAGCTCCAATCTACTTTTTTTTTTTTTTTTTTTTTGAGATGGAGTCTCGCTCTGTCACCCAGGCTGGAGTGCAGGGGTGCTATCTCCCCTCACTGCAAGCTCTGCCTCCTGGGTTCATGCCATTCTCCTGCCTCAGCCTCCTGAGTAGCTGAGACTACAGGCGCCCACCACGACGCCCGGCTAATTTTTTGTATTTTTAGTAGAGATGGGGTTTCACCGTGTTAGCCAGGATGGTCTCAATCTCCTGACCTCGTGATCCGCCCGCTTCGGCTTCCCAAAGTGCTGGAACTACAGGCGTGAGCCTACAGGCATGAGCCACCGTGCTTGGCCCCAAAAGCTTCTTAAGCTGATAAACAACTTCAGCAAAGTTTCAGGATACAAAATCAATCACTAGCAGAAAGCACTAGTATTCCTATCCACCACCAACAGCAGGTGCCTGGGCTTCCACAGCTTCTTCTTCTTGAAGTAAGCATCAATAAGATGTTTGGGGATTTTTACATTGCCGATATCAATTTTGGTTGAGGTGGCAATGACACATTTCTGGTGTGTTCTTCGTAGTAGAACTCGATTGAGGACCAGAGGTCCAGTCACAAGTAACAAGCCACTAGCCAGCTGCTTCAGGAAAACCACCTTCTTGCCCCTGTGGCATACAGTGAGGATGATGAGAATGGTCCCGGGAGTGATGCTGGCTCACAGTTTTCTCATGTGCTGACTGAAGGATTTTTTGCCGTGGCTCAACAGCTTTCAAGGCACGTCTTCAGTAGGATAATATCTAGGCATTTTGCGAAGTTAAACCACCCAGGCATCGCCATTCTTGTCACCACCAACTGGTTTTATAACAGTTGCAAGAAACTTCTTTTTCTTTTCAACCTTAGATTTAGCGGCTGAGTACTTCCTCTTGTACATGGCGTTTCTGGAATACATGGCAGACTGGTAATACCTGTCAATTCCTCTGACAAGGACAGGGTTGTGGCTGCAATGGGGCTTCCCCTTCTTGGGCTTTTTAGTCTTGAGGTTACCCTTTTTCACCTTGCCACCAACATCAGCCTTCTTGGCTTTGGGTTTCTTCTGTTTAGTATCTGGCTTCTCAACTTTTTCACCCACCATCTTGCAAGATGGGAAACAAGTGTCTGCATTTCTTCCAGTCTGCCCACACCTGTTCTCCAGCCACTGCTGTCTCCTGCCTGGTTCCCCTCCTTGCCCTGCCACCAGTTCTTCTGGTCCTCTTCTCCTCCCTGGGAGCCATAGCTGCCTTTGGGCTATACAGGTCTCCCAGCTCTGTTTTCTGGAAACACAGTATTTGTAGAGAAAGTTCAGAGGTCCTCATTAGCAGGAGTCAACACTGCAGCAGTCTATATTGCAGAACAGAAGCTGGGCACTTACACGTGGTATCAAAGCATCAGCTGCCTGGAGAACTTTTCTTTGCTAGTGCTGCGGATAGAGCATGCAATTATGCAGACCAAAGTTTCATTCCCCTGCCCTCAGCTCTCCATGATTTCACCCGCCCCACCCACAGACTCCAATACACAATTCAATCATTGCATTTTGTGTATGGTGTTGTCATTGTCTATCTCCCCCTTAAAGTACTAACTCCAGCTGGGTGTGGTGGCTCATGCCTGTAATCCCAACACTTTGGGAGACCGAGGCGGGTGGATCACCTGATGTCAGGAGTTCGAGACGAGCCTGACCAACATGGCGAAACCCCGTCTCTACTAAAAATACAAAAAAATTAGCTGGGCATGGTGGCAGGCGCCTGTAATCCCAGCTACTCGGGAGGCTGAGACAGGAGAATCGCTTGAACCCGGGAGGCAGAGGTTGCAGTGTGCTGAGATTGCACCATTGCACTCCAGCCTGGGAGACAGAGCGAGACTTCATCTCAAAAAAAAAAAAGGACCAACTCCTTGAGGACAGGGACTATGTCTACCTTGTTTATCTCTGTGTCTTCAGTACTATTAAATTCCTCTCCTAGATTTGCTCTGCTAACACTTTCTCGGATCCTCTTAGATTAGCTCCCTCACTGGTGAAAATAAAAAATAAAGGCTATAGGTAGAATAGAGGTTCAAGAAGAATCATTTGTCATCCACAAAGCTAAAGAAAAAGAGCAGTAAGTTTGTTTTGTTTTGTTTTGTTTTGTTTCGTCTTGTTTTGTTTTTGAGACCGAGTCTCACTCCGTTGCCCAGGCTGGAGTGCAGTGGCACAATCTCAGCTCACTACAACCTCTGCTTCCCGGGTTTAAGTGATTCTAGTGCTTCAGCCTCCCAAGTAGCTGGGACTACAGGCATGTGCCACCACGTCTGGCTAATTTTCGTATTTTTTAGTAGAGACGGGGTTTTGCCATGTTGGCCAGGATAGTTTTGAACTCCTGGCCTCAGGTGATCCACCCACCTTAGCCTCCCAAAGTACTGAGATTACAGGTGTGAGCCACTGTGCCTGGCCAAGAACAGTAAGATTTTTAACTGAGCCCTGAATTTACAAGGCTTATGGTGAAAGGAATCTAACATTTTCTAAGTGCCTACTAAGTACTAGGCATCTGTCTTATTCAATACTCTCTCATTTACTTGGTTTCTCTCCACCATAGGAAAGATGGTAGCCAGCAGCCCCAGGCTTACATTATCTCAGACAAGATCCTGCAATGAAAAAGGAGAGGGATTCTCTCTCACAGCATATAGATTAAGCCAATAAAGGATTCTGATTAGTTCTTCTTGGGTTACATGTGCCCTGTGGACCAATTACTGCACCAAGGAGATGAAATACTATGACAGACGTGGCTGAGTTATGTGTCCCATGACAAAGAGGGGCAAGTTATTATCCAAACAAGCGGGATAGAAAAACTTGATGGGCAGCAAAGAGCATTAGTTTACACAGCTATAAAGTATTAAAGCAAGCCGGGCATGGTGGCTCACGCCTGTAATCCCAGCACTTTGGGAGGCTGAGGAAGGTGGATCACCTGAGGTCACGAGTTCGAGACCAGCCTGGCCAACATAGTGAAACCCCATCTCTACTAAGAATACAAAAAATTAGCCAGGTGTGGTGGCGGGCACCTGTAATCCCAGCTACTCTGGAGGCTGACACAGGAGAATCACTTGAACCCGGGAGGCGGAGGTTGCAGTGAGCCGAGATCACGCCATTACACTCCAGCCTGGGCAACAAGAGCGAAATTCCATCTCAAAAAAAAAAAAAAGTATTAAAGCAATTCTGTCATTGGAGCCTCTCCTCTAACATTCTAACCATTATACTATATGGATTGCCTTTTTCTGCCCTGAGGAGATGGATTCAAAGATATTAAAGGGCCTTTTCAGCCCTCTGTTTGAGAGAGAACATTTTCTTTGCACCAAACCTTGATCACTGGGCCTGATCTGAAGTAATCCAGATAACTAGACATCCAGCACATCTGGGTGGATCTGCTCCCATGACTAGGTCTTCCGAGCTGATATTGGGCCAGACAGGAAATTTCAGGCCCAGACAGAATCCTTATCAGTCCCCAAGCAATTGGGGTTGTTTTAAGACCAAAATACATTCACACCCCATTTATTTGACCTACTTCATTATCAGTCTTCCTTCAAATGACAACAGAACCTTCAAACTCACCTCTGCTCTAGTCATTTTATCCACTTGCTTTTGAAAAAGACTTGCCGCTGCCGGGCGCGGTGGCTCACGCTTGTAATCCCAGCACTTTGGGAGGCCGAGGCGGGCGGATCACGAGGTCAGGAGATCGAGACCACGGTGAAACCCCGTCTCTACTAAAAATACAAAAAAATTAGCCGGCCGTGGTGGCGGGCATCTGTAGTCCCACCTACTCGGAGAGGCTGAGGCAGGAGAATGGCGTGAACCCGGGAGGCGGAGCTTGCAGTGAGCCGAGATTGCGCCACTGCCCTCCAGCCTGGGCGACAGAGCGAGACTCCGTCTCAAAAAAAAAAAAAAAAAAAAAAATTAGCCGGGTGTGGTGGCGGGCGCCTGTAGTCCCAGCTCCTCGGGAAGCTGAAGCAGGAGAATGGCGTGAACCTGGGAGGCGGAGCTTGCAGTGGGCTGAGTTCGCGCAGCTGTACTCCAGCCTGGGGGCAGAGCGAGACTGTCTCAAAATAAACAAACAAACAAACAAACAAACAAATAATAAAGTACTTGTGCTACAACATTACAATGGCCTCAGCAAACTATCGCAAGGACAAAAAACCAAACACCGCAGGTTCTCACTCATAGGTGGGAATTGAACAATGAGAACACTTGGACACAGGATGGGGAACATCACACACTGGGGCCTATTGTGGGGTGGGTGGAGGGGGGAGGGATAGCATTAGGAGATATATCTAATGTAAATGACGAGTTTATGGGTGCAGCACACCCAACATGGCACATGTATACATATGTAACAAACCTGCACGTTGTGCACATGTACCCTAAAACTTAAAGTATAATAAAAAAAATTCTGGATAAAAAAATTACAATGGCCTACAATGTCACTAGGCAATGGACATTTTTCAGCTCCTTTATAATCTTACGGGATTACCATCACACATGTGGTATGTTTATGTGTCACATGACTGTAATTAATTAAGGCAAGAATAATCATTAGATGCTAAAACCACTGGGTGAAAGGCTTTGAGGGAACAGAGTATCTGCACTGTGCCAAAGCATCACCCAGAGATTATTTTGTTGCTACTTGCAAAGAGAAAAACAAATCTTTGGGTGGCAGGGTGCCTCATGCCAATAATGCCAGAATTTTGGGAGACTGAGGTGGGCGGATTACTTGAGACCAGAAGTTTGAGACCAGCCTGGTCAACATGGTTAAACCCCATCTCTACTAAAAATACAAAAATTAGCCAGGCGTGGCGGTGGGCGTCTGTAATCCCAGCTACTCAGGAGGCTGAGGCAGGAGAATCACTTGAACCTGGGAGGCGGAGGTTGTAGTGAGCGGAGATTGCACCATTACACTCCAGCCTGAGCAACAAGAGTGAAACTCCGTCTCAAAAAAAAAAATTAAAAAAAACAGCTGGGGCTCACGACTGTAATCCCAGCACTTTGGGAGGCTGAGGCGGGCTGATCACCTGAGGTCGGGAGTTTGAGACCAGCCTTTCCAACATGGAGAAACCACGTCTGTACTAAAAATAGAAAATTAGCTGGGTGTGGTGGCGCATCTCTAATCCCAGCTACTCGGGAGGCTGAGGCAGAAGAATTGCTTGAACCTGGGAGGCGGAGGTTGCAGTGAGCTGAGATTGCACCATTGCACTCCAGCCTGGGCAACAAGAGCGAAACTCAGTCTCAAAAAAAAAAAAAACCCGAAAAAATAAACCATAAATCTTTACAATTTAGAGATCCAGGGTTTGCTATTGAAATCAAGTCATCCAATTTAGCATTGCTGTTCATGGAAAACATAACATTATGTGCCTCATGATATGATACAGTATGAAGTACACAGCAAAACCCATTAAACATTCCTGCCTAAATGCTTAATTGAATTCATTTATTTAGTTAGTTATTTTAGACAGGGTCTTGCTGTCACCCAGGCTTGAGTGCAGTGAGTGATCATAGCTCACTGTGATGTCAAACTCCTGGCCCCAAGCCATCTTCCAGCTTTGGCCTCCCAAAGAGCTGGGATTACTGGCGAGAGCTACTGTACCCAGTCTGTTTAATTGAATTTAATCAAACTTTTAGACCAAACTTCTAATTTACAGGAAACACAAAGAACAGGTAAATTATATCACTAAAAAACAAATAAGACAAATTGAGAATATAGGACATTCAGAAGATAACTGATGTAATCTCTCCTCAAAGAATTGATGTCATGAGAGAAAATAAAAGGTAGAAGAACTGTTCTAGATTAAAATACACTAATGTGGCCAGGCAAGGTGGCTTACACCTGTAACCCCAGCACTTTGGGAGGCCGAGGTGGACAGATCACCTGAGGTCAGGAGTTCGAGACCAGCCTGACCAACAAGGCGAACTCCCATGTTGGGACTCCGCAGCTGAGGCAGGAGAATCGCTTGAGCACTGCAGAGGTTGCAGTGAGCCCAGATCGTGACACTGCACTCCAGCCTGGGCACCAAAGGAGACTACGTCTCAAAAAAAAAAAAAAAAAAAAAAAAAGGCCAGGCATGGTGGCTCATGCCTCTAATCCCAGAAGTTTGGGAGGCCGAGGCTGGTGGATCACTTGAGGCCAGGAGTTCAAGGCCAGCCTGGCCATCATGGTGAAACCCTGTCTCCACTAAAAATACAAAAATTAGCCAGGCATGGCGGCATGGGCCTGTAATCCCAGCTACTCAGGAGGCCGAGGCACAAGAATTGTTTCAGCCTGTGGGGCAGAGGTTGCAGTGAGCCGAGATTACACCACAGCACTCCAGCCTGGATGATAGAGTAAGACTCCGCATAAAAAAAACAAAAACAAAAACAAAAACACTAATGAGGTAAAACTAAACCCAATGAATGAACTTTAATGGGATATTGGTTTGACAAAACAAAAACAGCTATAAGAGACATTGTTGTAATAACTTTCTGATATGAGCATAACATCAGTGTAATGCTGGTCTCATAGATAGAGTTGGGATGTATTTCTTCTTTAACTTTTTGGAATACTTCATGTGTTGTTTGTGAATTAGTATTATTTCTTCCTTAAATGTTTGGTAGAATTAATCAGTGAAGACATTTTGGATGGGCATTTCCTTCATGGGAGGGTTTTTAACCAAATGTTGGTTTTCTTTAATAGATACATGACTATCCAGGCTATATGTTTCTTATTAAGTGAGTCTTGGTAGTTTATGTATTTCAAAAGATGTATGCATTTCATCAAAGTTGGTGAATTTTTTGGCATAAAGTTCTTCATGCTATTCCCTTATTATGGTTGTAATGTCTACGGGACATTGTAGAGATGTCTCCTCTCTCTCTCTCTTTTTTTTTTTTTTTTTTTTTTTTTGCTTTTTGAGACACGGTCTCCCTCTGTTACCCAGGCTGGAGCATAGTAGTGCAATCATAGCTCACTGTAGGCTTGACCCTTCTGGGCTCAAGCAATCCTCCTCCATCAGCCTCCCAAATAGCTGGGACCACAGGCAGGAGCCACCATGTCTGGCTAATTTTTAGAAAAACTTTTCGTAGAGACAAGGTCTCCGTATATTGCCCAGGCTGGTCTCAAACTTCTTGGACTCCCAAAGTGTTGGGATTATAGGCGTGAGCCACTGCATGCCTGGCCCCTTTTCCTAATTTCTTAAGGCAGAAGCTTAGGTCATTGATTTGGGACATTTTCTTTTTTTTTCTTTTTTTTGGGACGGAGTCTCGCTCTGTCGCCCAGGCAGGAGTGCAGTTGGGTGATCTCAGCTCACTGCAAGCTCCACCTCCTGGGTTCATGCCATTCTCCCCTGCCTTAGCCTCCCAAGTAGCTGGGACTACGGGCGCCCGCCACCATGCACAGCTAATTTTGTTTTTGTATTTTTTGTAGAGACGGGGTTTCACCATGTTAGCCAGGATGGTCTTGACTCCTGATCTCGTGATCTGCCCGCCTCAGCCTCCCAAAGTGCTGGGATTACATGCATGAGCCACCACGCCCAGCCACATTTTCTTTTTTTCTAACATACACATTTAATGCTATAAACTTCCCTATGGACTGCTTTAGCTATATCTCACACATGTCGATATGTTGTTTTCATTTTGATTAAGACCAAATTATCTCTCTATTTTTTTTTTAAGATAGGGTCTTGCTCTGTCACCTAGGCTGCAGTGCAGTGTCATGATCACAGCTCACTGCAGCCTTGAACTCCTGGTCTCAAGCGATCCTCTCACCTCAGCCTCTGGAGTAACTGGGACTGTAGATGTGAACCACCATGCCCAGCTCATTTATTTATATTTTTCTTTTTCTTTTTTTAAAAATGATAAAATTTATAATGGTGGGGTGGGGCGGGGGTCTCGCTATGTTGCCCAGACTGGTCTTAAACTCCTGGTCTCAAGTGATCCTCCTGCTTTGGCCTCCCAAAATGTTAAGATTATAGGCATGAGCCACCTCTTCTGGCCTAATTTCCTTTTTGAGTTCCTCTTTGAATCAGAATTTCTTGTTTTTTGTTGTTGTTGTTGTTGTTCTGTTTCTTAGAGACAAGCTCTCTTTCTCTCACCCAGGCTGGAGTGCATTGGCAGGATCTTAGCTCACTGTATCCTTGAATTCTGGACTCAAGTGATCCTCCTGCCTCAGCTTCCAAAGTACGTAGGACTACACGTGCATGCCACCATGCATGGCTTTTTTTTTTGTAATGGAGTCAGGGGTCTTGCTATGTTTCTCAGGCTAGTTTTGAACTCCTGGCCTTAAGTGATACTCCCACTTCAGCCTCCCAAAGTGCTCGAATTACAGGCATTAAGACACCACACCCGGCTTCATGTGTCTCTTAGAAGCATCTTACTTAGTTAACAAATAGTAGGGGATTTTCCAGACACTCTTCTGCTCTCATACCACAACAATTATCAACACAGAAGACTTCTGTGACCAAATGTGTGAGGGAGGGTTTCCCCCCACCACCAAGCAAGCAATCAATTCTTCAGTGGCCACCAACTGGGTGTCCTCCAATTCATTTCTGACAGTATCTACTTGGAGTCCCCAAAACTGCTCCCTGCTTCAGATCCTAGTCACAAGTTTGGGCCTCTGGAACTTCTGACTGACTGGCTTCAAGTTAGGGTTCCCACATGTCCCTCTTTGGGTTCAATTAATTTCCTAAAGCAGCTCACAGGACTCAGGGGAAAACTTGTGTTTACTGGTTTATTATAAAGGATATTATAAAGGAAGAGATGCATAGGGTGAGGTATGGGGGAAGGGGCACAGAACTTCCATGCCCTCCCTGGGCATGCCACTGCCCAGGAACCTCCATGTGTTCAGCTATTCAAAAGCTCTCTGAACCCTGTCCTTTGGGTTTTTATGAAGGCTTCATTACATAGGTGTGGTTGACAACCATATAGAAATGTGATTGGACAAAAAGAGTATAATCTAAACACAGCAAGGCCTGTCTGTTTAGATTCTTCTTGACCTCCCTGTGAAGCATTCCTTCCTCCAGAGTATGGGGCAGGACCCTTTCTGAAATGACAGTCTTAACACCCACAATCAGATTATAGTCCTGCCTTGAGCAGGTGAAAAGAGGAGAGAGGAGAAGCTCAGAGAGATTC
Organism: Nomascus leucogenys; assembly: GCF_006542625.1. NCBI lineage: Eukaryota > Metazoa > Chordata > Mammalia > Primates > Hylobatidae > Nomascus > Nomascus leucogenys. The sequence goes on along the minus strand of NC_044392.1, from coordinate 14,653,741 downwards.
TGCTTACTGTTACAAGGGCTATGGAAGTTAATAGCCAGGATCTATGGATGAAAACCTGTATATATATTCAGCTGGGTACTAAAAAAATACACGTTTTCATCCATATATAAATTTATTTGAATGTCACAATTTTTAATTTAATGTTATTTGTGTGGCCAGGCATGGTAGCTCATACCTGGAATCCCAGAACTTGGGAAGCCCAAGGTGGATGGATCACTTGAGGCCCAGAGTTCAAGACCAGTCTGGCCAACATAACAAAACCCCATCTCTACTGAAAATACAAAAATTAGCCAGGCATGGTGGCATGCGCCTGTAATCTCAGCTACTTGAGAACTTGAAGCACAAAAATCACCTGAACCTGGCAGACAGAGGCTGTAGTGAGCTGTTGTTTTTTGTTGTTGTTGTTTTGTGCTCAGAGAACACATTTTTTATATGAATCCTTTTACGTTTATTGTGACTTGTTTAAAACCCCAGAATAATATAATCTATCTAAGTGAATATTGTATCTATACTAGAAAATAGTATCTATTCCTGATATTGGTTATAGAGTTCTATAAATGTCAGTTAGGTCAAGTGGTTGATAATGTTCAAGGCTTCTGCAGGATACACACGCCATCAAGGTTGGAGACAATGAGAATTGACACAGATTTCAGTCCATCTTTGTGGGTTCCAACTGTGCCTGTGGCCATTATTTTTCCAGCCTTTTTACTCTTTGTTTCATTTTGGGTAGTTTCTATTGCTGTCTTCAGGTTAACTGAACTGCAGTATTTAATCTTCTGTAAATCTCATTCAATATATTTTTAATTTATTTTTTTGCCTCTAGAAGTTTTTTTTTTTTTTTTTTTTTTTTTTTTGAGACGGAGTCTCGCTCTGTCACCAGCTGGAGTGCAGTGGCAATCTCGGCTCACTGCAAGCCCCGCCTCCTGGGTTCACGCCATTCTCCTGCCTCAGCCTCTCCGAGTAGCTGGGACTACAGGCGCCCGCCACCACACCCGGCTAATTTTTTTGTATTTTTTTTTAAGTAGAGACGGGTTTCACCGTGGTCTCGATCTCCTGACCTCGTGATCCGCCCGCCTCGGCCTCCCAAAGTGCTGGGATTACAAGCGTGAGCCACCGCGCCCGGCCCGCCTCTAGAAGTTTTATTTGGGATTTACAAAATATCTTCCAGGTTTCTCTTTAGCATGCACATGCTTCCTTCTACTTTCTTTCTTCTTCTTTTTTTTTTTTTTCCAAGAGACAGTCTTCCTCTGTTGCCCAGGCTGGAGTGCAGTGGGGCAATCTCCACTCACCAAAATCTCTGCCGCCTGGGTTCAAATGATTCTCCTGCCTCAGCCTCCCAAGTAGCTGGGATTACAGGCGTTCACCACCACATCTGGCTAAGTTTTATATTTTCAGTAGAGACGGGGTTTCGCCATGTTGCCCAAGCTGGTCTTGAACCCCTGACCCCAGGTGATCCACCCATCTTAGCCTCCCAAAGTGCTGGGATTACAGGCATGAGCCACCGTGCCCAGCCTACTTTCTTAAACATATGAAATGCAGTTGGAACAAATTATTTTAATGTCCTTGTCTTAATTCTATCACTCGTTTCATTTCTGGATCTGTTGTCTACTAATGGATGTTTCTCCTCATTATAGGTTATATTCTTTGCATGTCTGATTGTTTTTGATATTAGGTGCCTTACATTGTCAATTGTTAGGTGCTAGATATTTTTTTTCTTTTTTTTTTTTTGAGACGGAGTCTCGCTTTGTCACCCAGGTTGGAATGCAGTGGCGCAATCTCGGTTCACTGCAAGCTCCGCCTCCCAGGTTCACGCCATTCTCCTGCCTCAGCCTCTCCGAGTAGCTGGGACTACAGGCGCCCGCCACCACGCCCGGCTGATTTTTTGTATTTTTAGTAGAGACGGGGTTTCACCGTGGTCTCGATCTCCTGACCTCGTGATCCGCCCGCCTAGGCCTCCCAAAGTGCTGGGATTACAAGCGTGAGCCACTGCGCCTAGCCAATATTTTTATATTCCTATAAATATTCTTGAGCTTTGTTCCAGGAAACAGTTTGATCCTCCAAGCCTTGCTTTTAAGCTCTGTTCAATGGAATCAGTGCAGCAGTTAGTCTATGGCTAATTTTGCTACACTACTAAAGTACTACTGAAGAGTACTGAGCATAGTACTCTACCTGATGACCTACTCTACCTCTTGGGAACACTAACTATTTCTGGCCTATATGAAGATAGGATTTTTCCCATCTGCTTTCCCAAGATTTGGATAGTTTTTTCACAACCTTGTACTGATCGGTATCCAACAGGACATAGGAGGGGAACCTTCTGCAGATCTCACAGTGCTCAGATAAGTTCTTGCTCCTAGATAATCAAGAAGAACAACAAAGTCAAATCCTGTTGAAGAAATTTGAAGAGGAAGAGCTATAGAACAGAAGAGGGGAAATTGTTGGGACAGCTAAGTGCCGCTTCAAAGATTCAACTTTCTGGTCGTAAGTTGTAAAAGTTGTAAATTAATCCTACCTGCCCCCCTTCTTCTTCTTTTTGCAAAGTGTGCATTTACCATATTTGGAAAAGTTTAAGTCTTAGCCAATTGGGATCAGCTTAGATTGTGCAGTCCAACCCCAGCCAATAGGGGAAGGACACAGAAACAGGAACTGCGTTAGGATTAAAAACTCCTTCCCTCCTTTGTTCGGTGTGCTCTTGTGATTGTAACAGGCACAAGCAGCACTGTCCCGCAGAAGTAAAGGTGCCTTACTGAGAAATTTTCTGTCTAAGTGTGGATTTCTTTTGGCTACGCCAAGCACTTGTTTCCAATAAATTTGGGGGCTCGTCTGGGATACTGTTCTCCTTCGGGAGGGGCTAGCAATTATCTTTTATGGGGAGACTCATCCCACCGCCTCACTGTGGTATCTCCAAATACCATTACATTGGAGGCTAGGGCTTCAATATGTAAATTATGGGGAGGACACAATTTAGTCTATAGCAACCTATAAGCATTTTTTTTTTTTTTTTGAGACAAAGTCTTGCTGTTTTGCCCAGGCTGGAGTGCAGTGGCATGATCTCAGTTCACTGAAACCTCTGCCTCCCAGGTCCAAGCAATTCTAAAGTTAATATTTTTTTTGGGAGGCAAGAATTGCAATTCAAAGCATATACACAGACCGGGTGTTCTTTGGTTCACTTTGAGGTTTTACAAAAAGGAGAAATGTTACATATGGCTTTGAAAGAAAGTTCATTGGCACTAGGAAAGTTTTAGGTTGCTGGCAAGCTCTGATTGGTGAGTGACTGCAGTGGGTAAAACTAGTCCTTTGAGGCTGGGCTCAGTGGCTCAAGCCTGTAATCCCAGGACTTTGGGAGGCTTAGGTGAGTGGATCACTTAAGCCTGGGAGTTCAAGGCCAGCCTGGCAACATGATGAAACCCTGTCTCTACAAAAAAGACAAAAATTAGCTGGGCTTGCTGGTATGCAGCTGTAGTTCCAACTATTTGGGAAGCTAAAGTGGGAGGATTGATTGAGCCCAGGAGGTCAAGGCTGCAGTGAGCCCCGCCCCGATCACACCACTGCACTCCAGCCTGGGTGACAGGGAGAGACCCTGTCAAAAACAAAACAACAACAAACAACAGCAACAACAAAAACCACCAAAAAACCAAACTAGTCTTTGAGTCATGGCAGTTTGTTTCAATAGCTATTGGGTAAAACTGGTTTCAGGTTACAACAGGCAGTTTCAGCAGCCAGGGTTGCAGAGAATTACATTCTTTGAGCAATGTAATGTGCCCTCAGTGTTTCCCCTCCCACTGTTTTCATTGGGTATGAGAAGAATGACCCAATTTGTATGCTCAACTTTCACAGGTATAATCCAGTGTAAATCATGAAATTGATTTTAGTAGTGCTGAAGTATAACTTTCTGAAAAGTAAAATCATGACTCTTTTACAAATATAAAATAAATATGTATCAAATGTTTTATTTATCTCACTAACTTATAAGGGAGCCAGTAAGATGTTTAGGAATGTAGCATGAATTTGCTAAGAATCAGGAATGTTTAAATGAGTTTGCTAAGAAGGGTAAAAATGGTTTAATATGCTACAGGTCAATAAAACAATGTTTTGGTGTATCTTTTCTACAGATGGGCAAGAATTATTTTAAGTACTACCAGTTTTCTGGTGAAATAGTTTAGTCAATAGAAAGTCAGAGCTCCATAAGGATGGAAATCCTTCCAGCCTTACACTGAAAGGGCACCCAGAATTCTCTTTTCCTCATTTCCAAGTCTTCGACAATGTTTGCTGACAATAGGTCCCTATTAGCAGTTTCTGGTAATGAAATAGAAAAGAAGAAATAGAAATTTAGTGCACTGCGGGTCGTAAGTGTAAACATAGTTTTGTGAAGATTTTGTTTCAGGCCAGGCATGGTGGCTCACGCCTCCCAGCACTTTGGGAGGCCGAGGTGGGCGGATCACTTGAGCCCAGGAGTTGGAGACCAGCCTGGTCAACATGGTGAAATCTTGTCTCTACTAAAAATACAAAAAATTAGCCTGGGGCTGGTGGCACAGGCCTGTAGTCCCAGCTACTCAGGAGGCTGAGGTGGGAGGATTACCAGAGCCCAGGAAGTCGAGGCTGCAGTAAGCCGAGATGGCACCACTGCACTCCAGCCTGGGCAACAGAGCCAGGCCCTGTCTCATAAAAAGAGAAAGAAATACGGGCCGGGCACGGTGGCTCACGCCTGTAATCCCAGCACTTTGGGAGGCCGAGGCGGGCGGATCACGAGGTCAGGAGATCGAGACCACGGTGAAACCCCGTCTCTACTAAAAATACAAAAAATCAGCCGGGCGTGGTGGCGGGCACCTGTAGTCCCAGCTACTAGGAGAGGCTGAGGCAGGAGAATGGCGTCAACCCGGGAGGCGGAGCTTGCAGTGAGCCGAGATTGTGCCACTGCACTCCAGCCTGGGCGACAGAGCGAGACTCTGTCTCAAAAAAAAAAAAAAAAAAAAAAAAAGAGAGAAAGAAATACACTTTGGGAGGCCGAGTCGGGCGGATCACCTGAGGTGGGGAGTTTGAGACCAGCCTGACCAACATGGAGAAACCCAGTCAGTACTAAAAATACAAAACTAGCCAGGCATGGTGGCGCATGCCTGCAATCCCAGCTACTTGAGAGGCTGAGGCAGGAGAATCGCTTGAACCCAGGAGAATCGCTTGAACCCAGGAGGCGGAGGTTGCGGTGAGCCGAGATCGGGCCATTGCATTCATTCTAGCCTGGGCAACAAGAGCGAAATTCCGTCTCAAAAAAATAAATAAATAAATAAAAATAAAGAAATAAAATTTTGTGTTAGATATATACATCTATATATATACTCACAAGTATGTGGTATTGAGTTTGATGTAAAATATTTTTGTTCACCGTAGGCTTGGATCAAAACAGTTTGAAAGCCACTAATGTGACACATGAGGGTCAACAGTGAAAAAAACTGGACTTTTGAGTTCTTCCTTCCCCAAAATAAGTATCTCTTCAGTGCCAGGCTCAGTCATGCAGACTCAGAAAACGATTGGAGAGAACGGTAGAAAGCACCGTGCCAGGTGTTCGGCTCGTCTCTCCTTAATACTGAGATCCGCGGCCTTCTTGGGACACCCCAAGAATCAGAGTGCAAGCGGAATGGAAAGGGCGAGCCAGCCGGCCCCAGCAGGCAAGAGCAGAGGCTTGCAGCTAGGCTGTTGGTCCGTGGGGAAGCAAGCCCAAGCCCTGGGCCGCAGCAGTGGGCACTGAGAGGCGCCAGCGGCCCAGTCTCCAGCAAGCGGAAGAACCTTGCGCACGCGCAGTGAAAACCCAGGGCCCGCGAAGCGTCAGAAGCCCCTTCACCCGGCCCGGCTTCGCCTCCAGTCCTCGGGGGTACTGTACGGCCCAGTCACTCCCGCCTCGACACCCCCGCCAGGTTTCCCTCGCCCTTTCCGGCCGGGGCTGGTCGCGACTGCGCGCGCAGGGCCTCAGCGGGCGCCGGAGGGAAGGGGAAGCGGTGGGTAAGGAGGGCCTGCGTTCGGGCGCGTCTGTGTCGGGGTTGGGAACTTCCTCTTCTACTCTCTCCAGCTTTCCGGAACCCTGAGGACTGGAGTGAGAGAAGCCTCTAGAACTGTGTATTTCCTTGCTTTTCCTCCTGCCGCCGCAGGCCTTCCTCCGACAGTCTAAGTGTCGCCCTCCCCAGACCTTCCCGTCCGGACGGCTCCTGCTTCCCCCGCCCCAACTGGGGTATCCTGAGGCTGTGTCCCCAGTCCTTCTGTTGTCGCCTTGTTTGTCTGAGATCCCTTCCCTTACCTTTAGGTAGCGCAGGAACGATTATTAGCTTTTAGTGTAGCAGCAGTTTAGGGCTAGCACTCTAGGTCGGGCCCCTAACTCAAGCACAAAGAACCACGGGTGTTTTGACACTTGTTCCGGGGGTTCTTTCTGACACCCCTTTGCTGAAGCAGTTTCCACATGTTCTCAGCAGTGAATTCAAAGCCAGCAAACATAGATCCGCTTTAGTTCTCTGGGCATTTCCACCGTTTCCTAATAATCTGCTTTTTTTTTTTTTTCTTTTTGAGACAGTCTCGCCCCGTCGCCTAGGCTGGAATACAGTGGTGCTATCACAACTTACTGCAGCCTGGACTTCTCAGGCTCTAGCGATCCTCCCACCTCAGCCTCCCAAGTAGCCAGAAGTACAGGCTTGCCCCATCACAGCCAGCTAATGTTTAAAAAAATTTTTTTGGGGGGGGCTCGCTATGTTGCCCAGGTTGGTCTTGAACTCTAGGACTCAAGCGATCCTCCCGCCAGGGCATCCCAAAGTGCTGGGATTACACGTGTGAGCCACCTTGCCCAGTCAACAATCTGCTTTTCAAGTTTGGGGCACATGAGGCATGCAACGTCACAGAATTGTGCTCTTTTCTTTTGGAAATATGGTCGCTCCACATGCCACCTTTTGGGATGATGTTCCTACTCCACTGACAGTGGGATGGTATCAGCAGTTACTGAGAAGCATGGTAACAGACTATTATTTCTGTTGTCTGCCACGCTAATGGATATTCAGTCAACTCTTTCTTGTAGCAGGAGGCAGCATTTTAGCTCAGTGGCTGTGCTTGATGCCTTGAAGTAGGGGACAGATGAGGTACCTTGTAATTAAACCACTAGGGTTCAAAATGTGCTGACAGAAATGTAAAACAGAAAAGGCCTGACAGTCACGTCATGTTGATAATGTTTTCAGGTCACATTTCTGTGTAGGGCCAAATACATGCTTTCTCCGCCCCCACCCCCTTTTTTTCCTTTTTTCTGAGACAGAGTCTCTCTGTTGCCCAGGCTGGAATGCAGTGGCTCCATCTCCACTCACTGCAACCTCTGCCTCCCAAGTTCAAGCGATTCTCCTGCCTCAGCCTCCCGAGTCACTGGGATTACAGGTGCCCACCACCATGCCTGGGTAATTTTTTGTATTTTTTAGTAGAGATGGGGTCACCATGTTGGCCAGGCTGGTCCTGAACGCCTGACCTCTGGTGATCCACCCGCCTCAGCCTTCCCAAGTGCTGGGATTAAAGGCGTGAGCCACCGCACCTGCTTTTTTTGTTTGTTTGTTTTGTTTTGTTTTGTTTTGTTTTTGAGACAGGGTCTTGCTCCATCATCCAGGCTGGAGTGCAGTGGCACCATCTCAGCTCACTGCAGCCTCGACTTCCCTGGCTCAGGTGGTCCTCCCACCTCAGCCTCCCCTGAGTAGCTGGGACTACAGGCCTGTGCTATCATGCCTGGCTAATTTTTTTGTATTTTTACTAAGAGACAGGGTTTAGCCCTGTTGCCCAGACTGGTCTCAAACTCCTGGACTCAAGCGATCTGCCTGCCTCAGCCTCCTAAAGATCTGGGCTTACAGGTATGAGCCACTATGCCCAGCCCCTTTCACCCTCTTTAAAACATTTATTTTTCACTTCAATTTGGGTGACAGAGTGAGACCCTGTCCCCCAAAATAGATATTTTTTAAATTGGCACATAATGATTGTTTTATATTTACATTTATGGGGTACAGTGTGATATTTTGATACATGTATATAATGTATAATTATCAAATCAGGGTAATTAGCATATTCATCACCTCAAACACTGCTTGCTTTTATATGCTAGTTATATGTAATATGTTGATATTCTGTAGATGGTGATATGAAATTCGAACCTCTCAAATTTCTCAATAAGTTAATTCCTAGAAAGTGATGATAATCAGCCTTGTTATTTTGACTTTGATAAGTTTAAATGCTATAAACGTAACCATTTTTTTCTAACAGCCCATGCTGTAAGTCTTATTACCCATTGTCATTGATACCTAAATTACAAAACCTTAGTCATCTTAAATTTCCCTGTGCTATTCCATATGTCTTATATTACAGGATCTCATGGTTTTTTTTTTTTTTTTGAGACAGAGTCTTGCTCTGTCGCCCAGGCTGGAGAATGGAGGGCAGTGGTGTGATCTCAGCTCACTGCAACCTCCATCTCCTGGGCTCAGGTGATTCTTGTGCCTCAGCCTCCCAAGTAGCTGTGATTATAGCCCTGATCCACCACGCCTGGCTAATTTTTGTATTTTTAGAAGAGACGGGGTTTTGTCATGTTGGTCAGGTTGGTCTCGAACTCCTGGATTCAAGTGATCCCCACGCCTCAGCATCCCAGTGTGCTGGGATTACAGGCATGAGCCACTGTGCCCAGCAGTTTCTTTATTTAAAAAGTAATTTAGGACGTGTCTGGTGGCCTAATAATTCCTATGCAGTGTGATATGGTGGAACAGTCCTGGATTTAGAGTAAGAAGGCCTGGATTCAGATACTGAGACCGTCATACTAACATTGTATCCTTGGGGAAACTTTGAGCTTCAGTTTCCTTTTCTCTCATTTTAGATAAGATTATCTTTTCTTCTCACCTCTTAATTATTGTGAGAGTTACCGTTGACATAATATGTGGAGAAGCTAAAAGTTAAAAAAAAAAAACAAACCCAACCTAAGCTATTGTTATTTCTCCTTGTTCTCATTTATTTCACAAACGTTGGAAACCTAACATATGTTATATACTGGTGCTATAGCTATGAAAGATAGTACTTGCCCTTAAAGGGCTGTCTTTCAATGAGCTTTCACAGTGTGAGTGTGAATGAGTGAGTGAGTGAGTGAGTGTGTGTGTGTGTGTGTGTGCGCACGCGCATGCGTGCATTAGGGGTGGGGTGGTAGGGTATTTGATAAGGTAGACCTGTGCTATAGAATGTAAAACCAATAAGCTTAGGGTGAGCAACAAACTCAGATGAGTTTGGGACCATATTTCCACAATTCCAGAGGAGGAACGGGGAAAGGTTCCTGGAGGAAGTTATATTTGAACAGTCTTAAATTATAACAAGAATCCCGAAGGGCTTTGTGTGCTACGGGAAGTGAACACACTGAATGATTTTAAGCAGTTAGACTGATCACAACTGCTTTTTGAAAGTTCCTGTTGTCTGTGATGTGTGCTCTGTGATGGGTGCTTTGTTAACTTTCTGTCTTTGTGCTTTATTTATTTTTTATTTATTTTTTTAATTTTTTTTTTTTAGACAGAGTCTCGCTGTCGCCCAGGCTGGAGTGCAGTGGCGCGATCTCGGCTCACTGCAGGTCCGCCCCGGGGTTCACGCCATTCTCTGTCAGCTCCGGTGCTGGATACACCGTCGCCCGGCTAGTTTTTTGTATTTTTAGTAGAGACGGGGTTTCACTGTGTTAGCCAGGATGGTCTCGATCTCCTGACCTCGTGATCCGCCCGCCTCGGCCTCTCAAAGTGCTGGGATTACAGGCGTGAGCCACCGCGCCCGGCCGCTTTGTGCGTTTTTATTGTTTTTTTTTACTCCATCAAGAAGTGTCCTCTCCTCACACCTTAATATTAACTGTTTATCTTTTCAGTTTCTAGTGCAGGTCCCATTTCTTGTGTGAAGCATTCTTCAATTATTTTAGCTTCCCTACTTATTTCATTCTCTGAAACCATATTAGAAATATTAATAGTACCACACTTTAGTCCTTATTTGTTTTATGTTTGTTTTATGTCCTTAAGTAGATTTTAAGTGTAGAGAATGTTTCTTATGTGTGAATAGAAAGCATGTAAAAAAATTTTTGTTGCTTGATCTCTTTGTATTTTGTTTTTCAGGGTAGTAACAGATTATGGGCCACAGTCCTTTTAATTAATCTACTGTCATCATGGCTAATGAGGGCTGTCCCAAGGCTGCTGATAGTCCTTTTTCATCAGATAAACATGCCCAACTCATCTTGGCCCAAATCAATAAGATGAGAAATGGACAGCATTTCTGTGATGTGCAGCTGCAAGTTGGACAGGAAAGTTTTAAAGCTCATCGGCTGGTTTTGGCTGCCAGCAGTCCTTACTTTGCAGCTTTGTTCACTGGAGGAATGAAAGAGTCCTCAAAAGATGTTGTACCGATTCTAGGAATTGAAGCAGGAATCTTTCAGATACTTCTAGATTTCATTTACACAGGTATGTTACATGAGCCTGTTGCTTTGACTGAAGAATGATTCAATCACTCATGCGCTAATGTGGAAATATAAATTGATCTAACTTATCTAGAAGGTAATTTAGCAACATGTTATTATGTGACTGAAAATTTCATATCTTTTGACCCAGTGCTCCTTTTCTAGGAATCTGAAGGAATTAATTAGTGATGCAGGCACATATTTACAAACCAGGATTTTATTGTAACATTATTACTATTATTTGATTTTTTTTTTTTTTTTTTTTTTGAGACGGGGTCTCTCTCTGTCACCCAGGCTGGAGTGCAGTGGGGCGATCTTGGCTCACTGCAACCTCTGCCTCCCAGGTTCAAGCGATTCTCCTGCCTCAGCCTCCCAAGTAGCTGGGACACAGGCGCATGCCACCACACCTGGCTAATTTTTTTTTTTTTTAATTTTTAGTAGAGACGGGATTTCACCGTGTTAGCCAGGATTGTCTGGATCTCCTGACCTTGTGATCCACCCGCCTTGGCCTCCCAAAGTGCTGGGATTACAGGCGCCAGCCACCGCGCCTGGCCTGTGACTTTATTTATAGTAGTATATAATTTAATAAAATCTTGTCTCAGTAGGTTTTATGGCTAAATAAATTATGATACATGTATAGATCTCACAAATGAGATCTAACAAATCTTAAAATATATGTATACTATTATGGAAGAATGTTTACAATATATAAAATTTAAAAAAATCAGGATATAAATAAACCCCTATTTTGTTTGAAATAAAACCCAAAAAACTTATATATATTTACACATGAGAAAGCAACCAGAATGTTTGACAGCATTTATCTTTAGGTAATTTTTTTCCACAAAGTGTTTATAATCAGCATATGTTATTTTACTCAAAACTATTTCTTAAATGTTTTTGAAGAGTTTTAATAACATTAGAGAATGTACACGGGGCACAGTGGTTCATGCCTGTAATCCCAGCACTTCGGGAGGCCAAGGTGAGAGGATTGCTTGAGGCCAGGAGTTCAAGACTAGGCAGGACAACATAGCAAGACCCCATTTCTAAAAAAAAAAAATTTCGTTTGAGACAGGGTCTCTCTCTGTTGTCTAGGCTGGAGTGCAGTGGTGCACTCATACTTCAATGCAGCCTTAATCTCCTGGGCTCAAGCAGTGCTACCATCTCACCATCCTACATAGCTGTGACTACAGGTACGTGCCACCATGCCTGACTAATGTAAAACAAATTTTTTGTAGAGACAGGGTCTCACTACGTTGCCCAGGCTAAAAAAATTTTTTGTTTTTTTTTTTTTGAGACAGAGTCTTGCTCTGTCACTAGGCTGGAGTGTAGTGGCGTGATCTCGGCTCACTGCAACCTCCGCCTCCCAGGTTCAAGCGATTCTCCTGCCTCAGCCTCCCGAGTAGCTGGGACTACAGGCGTGTGCCACCACGCCCAGCTAATTTTTGTATTTTTAGTACAGACGGGGTTTCACCATGTTGGCCAGGATGGTCTCGATCTCTTGACTTCGTGATCCACTTGCCTTGGCCTCCCAAAGTACTGGGATTACAGGCGTGAGCCACTACGGCTAGCCCAAAAAAATTTTTTTTAATTAGCTGGGTGTGTGGCTTGTGTCTTTAGTCCCAGCTAACGGGAGGCTGATGTGGGAGGATCCAGGAGTTTGAGGCTGCAGTGAGCCATGATCAAGCTGCTACACCCTGGACTGGGAGACAGAGTGAGACCCCATCTCTAAATAAAATAAAACAACTGGAATGATGAAGAGGGGAGTAGGGGAAGGGGAAAGAAAGAGAAGGCACACCAGAACGACATATAGTCTTACAGGATATGCAACAAATATGCATAGAAAAAAGATCTGAAAGGCTGAGATGGGATGATCACTTGAGCCTAGGATGCTGAGGCTTCAGTTGAGTGATGATCATGCTACTGCACTCCAGCCTGGGCAACAGAACAAGACACTGTCTCAAAGAGAGAGAGAGAAAAACTATATGAAGAAAGACACTACAGTGTTAATACAACATATGTCTGTGTATGGAAAAATATGTTTTTCATTTTAGTTTTTCTGTCTTAAAGTTCTTTTTCCACAGTGAATATATATTACTTTTTTTTTTTTTTTTTTTGTGACGGAGTTTCACTTTGTCGCCCAGGCTGGAGTACAGTGGCACAATCTTGGCTCACTGCAACCTCTGCCTCACAGTTTCAAGCGATTCTCCTGCTTCAGCCTCCCAAGTAGCTGGGATTATAGGCTTGCACTAACATGCCCAGCTAATTTATTTATTTATTTATTTATTTATTTATTTATTTTAGTAGTAGTAGAGACGAGTTTTCACCATGTTGGCCCGGCTGGTCTCGAACTCTTGACCTCAAGTGATCTGCCCACCTCAGCTTCCTAAAGTTCTGAGATTACAGGCGAGAGCCACCGTGCCCAGCCTCTTTTCTTTTTTATTTTGTGAGACAGAGTCTTGCTTTGTCACCCACGCTGGAATGCAGTGGCAAGATCATCGCAGCCTCGTCGTCCTGGGCTCAAGCTATCCTCCCACCTCAGCCTCCTGAGTACCTGTAGGACCACAACACACACCACCATGCCAGGCTAATTTTTAAATTTTTTTTGTAGAGATTATGTCTGGCTATGTTGCCCAGACTGGTCTCAAACTCCTGGGCTCAAGCCATCCTCCCACTTCAGCCTCCCTAGTAGCTGAGACTACAGGTGCACATGCTACCACACCTGGCTAATTTTTTTTTTTGAGGCGGAGTCTTGCTGGGCTTAGTGGTGTGCACCTGTAGTCCCAGCTACTCAAGAGGCTGAGCCAGGAGAATTGCTTGAACCTGGGAGGCAGAGGTTGCAGTGAGCAGAGACCACGCCACTGTACTCCAGCCTGGGCAACAGAGCAAGACCCTGTCTGGAAAAAAAAAAAAAAAAAAAGGATGGGTGTGGTGGCTCACGCCTGTAATCCCAGCACTTTGGGAGGCTAAGGTGGGTGGATCACCTGAGGCCAGGAGTTTGAGACCAGCCTGACCAACATGACGAAACCTCGTCTCTACTAAAAATACAAAAATTAGCCAGTCATGGTGGTGCGCACATGTAATCCTGGCTACTTGGAAGGCTGAGGCAGGAAAATCACTTGAACCCAGGAGGTGTTGGTTGTAGTGGGCCGAGGATGCACCACTCTACTCCAACCTGGGTGACATAGTGAGACTCTGTCTCGAAAAAAATAAAGAAATTAAAAAAAGAAAGTGAAGCCCTTGGAAAAGAAAGTGGTATAATAGTTCAGTATTTAATAGTTTCTCTTATGTTATAGATTATTGGTTATTCCTAATATTAAAAACTAGCATTGTGTATAATCTCAGCACTTTGGGAGGCTGAGGTGGGTGGATTGCTTGAGCCCAGGAGTTTGAGATCAGCCTGGGCAACGTGGCGAAACCCTGTCTCTAAAAAAAAAATACAGAAAATTAGCCGATCATGGTGGTGAGTGTCTGTAGTACTAGCTACTCGGGAGGCTGAGGTGGGAGGCTCACCTGAGCACGGGAGGCAGAGGTTGCAGTGGGCCAAGATTGCGCCACTGCACTCCAGCCTGGACAACAGAACGAGACCCTGTCTCAAAACAAGCACAAACAAAAAATGAACATTGTATGGCATTTTATCATAATTGAAGATAGAGACCTTGTCTTACTCTCCCCAGTGCCTCAGTAAATGTTTGTTACATGCATATAACCTTGTGTTAAAAGCATAGACTTTATTTGTTGTTGTTGCTGTTGTTGTTTGGTTTTTTTCTTTCCAACTTTTAGGTTCAAGAGGTACATATGCGGGTTTGTTCCATGGGTAAATTGTGTGTCTTGGCTTGGTATGTAGATAATTTTGTCTCCCAGCTAATCAGTATAATACCCGATAGGTAGTTTTTCAATCCTTACCCTCCTTCTACCCTCCACTGTCAAGTAGGCCCCAATGTGTATCCATGTCTTCTTGGTGTCCATGTGTATGCAATGTTTAGCTCCCATTTAAGAGTGAGAACATATGATATTTGGTTTTCTGTTCTTGTGTTAATTTGCTTAGAATCATGGCCTCCAGCTCCATCTGTGTTGCTGTAAAGCACATGATTTCCTTCTTTTTTATGGGAAAAGCATGGACTTTGATGTCAACCCCTACCTTGCAACTTGCTTTACCATGCAAGTTGTGGACAAGTTACTTAAAGTTTGATTCTGTTTCCTTAATATGAAAATAAGAAAAATAATAATATCTACCACATGGGATTATAATAAGGGTTAAATTAGCATATAAAGCAATTAATGCTGCACCTGGTTCATTGTTAAGTTTTTCATAAACGTGTTAGGTATCGTTATCGTTTAAATTTTGTGCTCTTTACTCAAATCCTTGATTGCCTTTTTTAGCGTCTGTCTACTCTGCAAGCATCAAACTATCAGTGAAATCAAGTATAATACTTTTTGAATATGGTAAGCCAATGTTTGTTTTTATTTTATTGGCCGTTTTGTCTTCCTAATTCTCTAGGTATAGTGAACATAGGTGTGAATAATGTCCAGGAGTTGATTATTGCAGCAGACATGCTACAGTTGACTGAAGTTGTTCATCTTTGCTGTGAATTTCTGAAAGGACAAATTGATCCACTGAACTGCATTGGAATTTTTCAGTTCTCTGAGCAAATTGCATGCCATGATCTCTTGGAATTCTCAGAAGACTACATTCATGTCCATTTCTTAGAGGTTCATAGTGGAGAAGAGTTCCTGGCACTTACGAAAGATCAACTGATCAAAATTTTGCGAAGTGAAGAGCTTAGCATTGAGGATGAATACCAGGTCTTCTTAGCTGCAATGCAATGGATTCTGAAAGATTTGGGAAAAAGAAGAAAATACGTGGTGGAAGTGCTAGACCCAATTCGATTCCCTTTATTACCTCCTCAGAGACTTTTAAAGTACATAGAAGGTAACTTTTTTGCTATATATCAAATTAGTTGATTAATTATCCAGTGATGTGTTCTCTGAAATGTGGGAGAGTGTTTTCATTTTTTGGTTCAGTAACAGACATTTATTGAATGATTACTCTTTTTTTTTCTTTTTTTAAAATGTATTGAATGATTATGTAAGATACAGCTTTTGTGTTTTGTGGGTGGGCAGTAGTATTTTAATATTTCTACCCACTATTTTTATCAAAATCTTTCTCGAGATTGATTACTAAGGCAGATTAGTGTTACAGATAAAAATTACTGACAGAGCTACTAACATAACCACTGCTGTTGACAGAACCAATTATTTCAGTTAAGATTTCCTCTTGCTACTCTGAAAAATTAAGCAAAACCTAACACTTGGAGAAAATGCATACACTAAAAATAAAAAAAAAGCTCAATGAATCCTATAAATCCTTTCATTATAAAATAAATTTGGTATTGATACACAATTATGGCCTCTGAGTAGCCTTTGAATCATCTTTAGATTCTAAACTTAATTCTGAAAATATGTTTTACTATAGTATAAAATAGTTTTTACATTTACATTAGAAAAATGATGTTTAAATTTATTTCTAAGAATTACTTTAGGCCAGGTGCAGTGCTTCATGCCTGTAATTCTAGCACTTTAGCAGGCCAAGGCAGGCAGATTGCTTTAGCCCAAGAATTCAAGACCAGCCTGGGCAACATGGTGAAACCCTGTCTCTACAAAAAAAAAAAAAGGCAAAAAATTAGCCCAGCATGGTGGCATGCACTTATAGTCGCTGCTACCTGGGAGGCTGAGGTGGGAGGATCACCTGAGTATAGGAGGTCAAGGCTACAGTGAGCCAGGATTGTGCCATTGCTCTCCAGCCTACTTTAGACCTGGTTTTGAGATTTGAAGTTTTTACTCTTTTTTTTTTTTTTTTTTTTTTTTTGAGATGGAGTCTCGCTCTTTCACCCAGGCTGGAGTGCAGTGGCGCAATCTCGGCTCACTGCAGGCTCCGCCCCCCGGGGTTCACGCCATTCTCCTGCCTCAACCTCCCACGTAGCTGGGACTATAGGCACCTGCCACCTCGCCCGGCTAATTTTTTGTATTTTTAGTAGAGACGGGGTTTCACCGTGTTAGCCAGGATGGTCTCGATCTCCTGACCTCGTGATCCACCCGCCTCGGCCTCCCAAAGTGCTGGGATTACAGGCGTGAGCCACCGCGCCCGGCCTGAAGTTTTTACTCTTGTCATGCACTGAACGATTAGGTTGCTATTGAATTACAAATGATTTTATTACAAGTTAAATACACTACTAAGCATTAATGGTGTAATTCTGTAAATACATAATTTAAAATAATGGGTTATTAGTTTTTCTCCACTCAGCAATGTTAACATAATTTTGTAGGTTTTTCTGAGTAATATCTTGTTTTACTACATATATAGTTGATTGTTATTTGCAGTAGTTATGTTGTGTAAGTCTGCTGCAAACACGGAATTAGCAAATACTGAACGATTGCTCCTAGGGGAAATACAGGTTTAGGTTCTTGCAAGCCTATACTCACAACATTTTTGTCACATAGTCAATAGGGCCTTGTTTTATATAGGTTTTTTCTTGTTTGTTTATTTTTGTTTTTGTTTTGAGATGGAGTCTCGCTCTGTCACCCGGGCTGGAGTGCAGTGGCACGATCTCGGCTCACTGCAACCTCCGCCTCCCGGGTTCATGCCGTTCTCCTGCCTCAGCCTCCCGCATAGCTGGGACTACAGGTGCCCGCCACCATGCCTGGCTATTTTTTTTTTTTGTATTTTTAGTAGAGACGGGGTTTCACCGTGTTAGCTAGGATGGTCTCGATCTCCTGACCTCATGATCCACCCGCCGTGGCCTCCCAAAGTGCTGGGATTAAAGTCATGAGCCACTGCACCCGGCTCCTACAGCCTTTTAAAATTATAATTTATGGCCGGGCGTGGTGGCTCACGCTTGTAATCCCAGCACTTTGGGAGGCCGAGGTGGGCGGATCACGAGGTCAGGAGATCGAGACCACGGTGAAACCCCATCTCTACTAAAAATACAAAAAAAATTAGCCGGGCGTGGTGGCGGGCGCCTGTAGTCCCAGCTACTCGGAGAGGCTGAGGCAGGAGAATGGCGTGAACCCGGGAGGCGGAGCTTGCAGTGAGCCGAGATTGTGCCACTGCACTCCAGCCTGGGCGACAGAGCGAGACTCCGTCTCAAAAAAAAGAAAAATTATAATTTATAATTTAAAATTAGACACAGTAAGAGTGTCTAATTCAAGTCCTGAAGTTTTTTTTTTTTTTTTTTTTGAAACGGAGTCTCGCTCTGTTGCCCAGGCTGGAGTGCAGTGGCACAATCTCGGCTCACTGCAAGCTCCGCCTCCCAGATTCACGCCATTCTCCTGCCTCGGCCTCTCCGAGTAGCTGGGACTACAGGCGCCCGCCACCACACCCGGCTAATTTTTTTTGTATTTTTAGTAGAGATGGGGTTTCACCGTGGTCTCGATCTCCTGACCTCGTGATCCGCCCACCTCGGCCTCCCAAAGTGCTGGGATTACAAGCGTGAGCCACCGCGCCCGGCCGCTGAAGTGTTTTTTAAGCATGCCCAGTAGTTATCATCTAGTGGTATTTCAGTGAAGGAAAATACTGCAAGGATCAAGGGAGAAGTAAATTGATTTTTTTTAAGGCAACCATGATATTTTTCAACTTTGAAACTTTTCCTCTTTGATCATATTGGAGAAAATATAAGCAACTTGTATAGAAAAATGAGACTAAAATTCAGAGGGAGCAAAATCTTAAATGGTTAAGTTTTATTACATGAAATGTGTAGGTTTTTTTTCCATTGTATATATATTATTGTACTTACAACTGAAATAATTAGGCAATTTAATGTTATTGGATATTTGATTATATGTCTGTTTCTTATATTTTAGACAATGATTTTACTTATCTTTAAATGGAATATGCTCATTATAAAAAGTACAGGTAATAACAGAAATATAAAAACAACAACAAGCTCGGCGTGGTGGTCACAACTGTAATTCCAACACTTTGGGAGGCCAAGGCAGGATGATCACTTGAGACCAGGAGTTTGAGACTAGCCTGGGCTGAACGTAGTGAGACCCTGTTCTAAAAAAAAAAAAATTTTTTTTTTTTTTTGAGACGGAGTTCGCTTGTCGCTGAAGCTGGAACGCAGTGTGTGATCTCGGCTCACTGCAACCTCCGCCTCCGGTTCAAGTGATTCTCCTGCCTCAGCCTCCCCAGTAGCTGGACTACAGGCTGTCACCACGCCAGATAATTTTTGTATTTTGTAGAGACAGGGTTTCACCTTGTTAGCGAGATGGTCTTGATCTCTGACTCGTGATCACCTCCTTGCTCCAAATGCTGGATTACAGACGTGAGACACGCACTGGCCTACAAAAATTTTTTTTAAAAATTAGCCAGGCGTGCCGGTGTGGTTGCTCATGCCTGTAATCCCAGCACTTTGGGAGGCTGAGGCGGGTGGATCACGAGGTCAGGAGATCAAGACAATCCTGGCTAACATGGTGAAACCCCATCTCTACTAAAACTACAAAAAGTTAGCTGGGTGTGGTGTCATGCATCTGTAGTCCCAGCTACTTGAGAGGCTGAGGCAGGAGAATCGCTTGAGCCCAGGAGGCAGAGGTGGCAGTGAGCCAAGATTGCACCACTACACTCCAGCCTGGCGATAGAGCAAGACTCTATCTCACACACACACACACAAAATTAGCCAGGCCTGGTGGTACATGCATATAGTCCCAGCTAGGAGGATCAATTGAGCCAAGGAGGTCGAGGCTGCAGTGAGCTGTGATCATGCCACTGTACTTCATGATGTTGCTGTGTTGTACTCCAGCCTGGGTCAGAGAATGAGACCCTGTCTCCAAAAAAAAAAAAAAAAAAAGCAAAATTAAATAAGTAAAAAATAAAATAAAAAGATAAAAAATAAAGCAAGACCTTGTTTCTACAAAAAAAATTTAAAATTAGTTATTAGTTGCTGGGTGCGGTGGCTCATGCCTTTAATCCCAGCACTTTGGGAGGCAGAGGCAGGTGGATCCCTTGAGGTTAGGAGTTCGAGACCAGCCTGGCCAATATGGTGAAACTCTGTCTCTACTAAAAATACAAAAATTAGCTGGGCGTGGTGGCATGTGCCTGTAGTCCCTGCTACTCTGGAGGCTGAGGGAGGAGAATCACTTGAAGCCAGGAGGTTGAGGTTACAGTGAGCCGAGATCGAACCACTGCACTGGAGCCTGGGTTACAAAGCAAAACTCCATCTCAAAACAAAAACAAAAACAAAATTAGCCTGGGCACAGTGGTTCACGCCTGTAATCCCAGCACTTTGGGAGGCCGAGGCAGGCAGATCACCTGAGGTCAGGAGTTCTAGACCAGCCTGGCCAACATGGTGAAATCCTGTCTCTACTAAAAATACAAAAATTAGCTGGGTGTGGTGGCACACACCTGTAGTCCCAGCTACTCGGGAGGCTGAGGCAGGAGAATTGCTTGAACCCAGAAGGCAGAGGTTGTAGTGAGCCGAGATCTCACCACTGCACTCCAGCGTGGATGATAAAGTGAGATTCTGTCTCTAAATAAATAAATAAGTAAATAATTTAAAATTACCCTGGCATGGTGGTGCCTACTAGTAGTCCCAGCTACTTGGTGGGAGGCCGATGGGGGAGGATCACTTGAGCTCAGGAGTTTGAGGCTGCAGTGAGCTATGACTGTGCCAGTGCACTCCAGCCTGAGCAACAGAGCAAGACTCTTGTCTCAAAAAAAAAAAAAAAGGAAGAAAAGAATAAAAATAAAAATAATTTTATACATATTATTTATAATACAAAAAATTTACCTAAATCTTGCTATAAGTTAACAAAAGAAGAAACTGAAGTAATAACTAATTTCAGATTTATGTTCCCTTGTCCCAAGAAATATTTATTCTAAAAGGTTCATGTAGAATTAAGGACAAAAGATGAAAATCATTAAAAGAATCATAGTTTCAAATTGTATTTCAATTTTAAACAGTATCAACTTTTTGCTAAGAAAAATTAGGTAATTAGCATTTTTATTTTTCTTTCCACTCCTTTTTTTCTGTCAAGGTGTATAGCCCTTATTTATATATATATTTGTAGTCATGATTTCCCTAGCTCTGTCCTCTTAGTTTTGAATTTAAATGGATTTGATGTTCTCTACCAGCTTTTTGACCATGGTCTTTTCATTGATGATTTTTTTTTTCTGTGCATTGTTTTGGTTGGCTGGATTTCATCATCAAGTGCTTTTTCAAAGAAAGGCTCATGATTACTATGTTTCCTGAATTCCTTCATGTTTGAGAATTTCTGTGTGTTGCTTTTTAAATTTCACACCAATTTGGGTGGACATAATACGTTTTTTGTTTTTGTTTTTTTTTTTTTTTGAGGCAGAGTCTTACTCTGTCTCCCAGGATGGAATGCAATGACGCGATCTCGGCTCACTACAACCTCTGCCTCCCGGGTTCAAGCGATTCTCCTGCCTCAGCCTCCCGAGTAGCTGGGATTACAGGTGCCCACCACCACACCCGACTAATGTTTGTATTTTTAGTAGAGACGGGGTTTCGCCATATTGGCCAGGCTGGTTTTGAACTCCTGACCTTAGGTGATCTGCCTGCCTCGGCCTCCCAAAGTGCTCAGGCGTGAGCCACCATGCCCAGCCAATATTCTTTAATTATAATGATTCTCCTGTGTCTCCTGTCCTCAAACTTTGTAAGGCATAGTTTGGATTTGGGTTTTTTTTTAATGACTTGCTTATTTATTTATTTATGTTTTTTTGAGATGAAGTCTCGCTTTGTCACCCAGGCTGAAGTCAGTGGTGCGATCTCAGCTCACTGCAACTTCTGCCTGCTGGGTTCAAGCAATTATTCTGCCTCAGCCTTCTGAGTAGCTGGGACTACAGGTGTGCACCACTATGCCCGGCTAATTTTTGTATTTTTAGTAGAGATGGGGTTTCACCATATTGGCCAGGCTGGTCTCGAACTCCTGACCTTGTGATCTGCCCACCTCGGCCTCCCAAAGTGCTGGGATTACAGGCGTGAGCCGCTGCACCTGGCCATGACTTGATTTTTCTGATTGAATGTCTAAGGAATTCTCTTTCATTATTCTCGATTTGTTTTGAAGTTGATCATTTTTTCATTAGACTGCCATGTATCTTTTCTCTTTGAAATTTTAGTTTTTCCTTCATTTTGGGGAAATTTTCTTGTGTGAAATTTCTAAATACTTTAAATGTTTCAAGGCCGGGCACGGTGGCTCACACCTGTAATCCCAGCACTATGGGAGGCTGAGGCAGGCGGATCACGAGGTCAGGAGATCGAGACCATCCTGGCTAACACGGTGAAACCCTGTCTCTACTAAAAATACAAAAAATTAGCCAGGCGTGGGGGTGGGCGCCTGTAGTCCTAGCTACTCGGAAGGCTGAGGCAGGAGAATGGTGTGAACCCAGGAGGTGGAGCTTGCAGGGAGCCGAGATCGCACCACTGCACTCCAGCCTGGGCGACAGAGCAAGACTCTGTCTCAAAATAAATAAATAAATAAATAAAAATACTTTTTTTTTTTTTTTTTGAGGCGAAGTCTCGCTCTGTTGCCCAGGCTGGAGTGCAGTGGAGCGATCTTGGCTCACTACAACCTCCTCCTCCTGGGTTCAAGCAGTTCTCCCTGCCTCAGCCTCCCGAGTGGCTGGGATTACAGGTGCCCACCATAACGCCCGGCTAATTTTTGTAATTTTTAGTAGAGATGAGGTTTCACCATGTTGGCCAGGCTGGTCTTGAACTCTTGACCTCAGGTGATCCACCCGCCATAGCCTCCCAAAGTGCTGGGATTACAGGCATGAGACACCGTGCCCGGCCAGGACCTACATTCTTAAACAATTATATCGTGTGAAGCACTTACGAGGAGTCTGTCTATTTGTAGCTGGTGTTTTCTTCTGACTGAATTCTTCAATCTCTTGTCTTCTTTTTCCTGGGATGTACTTTTTTTCTTTTTCCCCCGAGACAGAGTGTTGCTGTGTCACCCAGGCTGGAATGCAGTGGCCGTGATCTTGGCTCACCGCAACCTTTGCCTCCCGGGTTCAAGCAATTCTGCTGCCTCAGCCTCCTGAGTAGCTGAGATTACAGGCATGTGCCAGCATGCCTGGCTAATTTTTGTATTTTTAGTAGAGATAGAGTTTCACCATGTTGGCCAGGCTGGTCTCTTAACTCCTGACCTCATGATTCGCCCCCCTCGGCCTCTCAAAGTGCTGGGATTATAAGCGTGAGCTACCACACCTGGCCCTGGGATGTACTTTAATAAGGCCTATGCTCTTTCTTGATATCTTGCTCATACTGAACTGTTGTTCATGTCAACTCTGTTCAAACTCTGTTCTGATAATACAAGAACTAATTCTCCTGGGCACTCTTTCTACCTAGTACAACTACTTTGTTTTCTCTAGTCTAAAATTTGAAAGCTATGTGTTGTGTTCTTGCCACCTTTGTTCTGTTTTGTTTTGAGACAGAGTCTCACTCTGTCACTCACACTGGCATGTAGTGGTGCAATCATAGTCACTGAAGCCTTGACTTCCTGGGCTCAAGTGATCCTCCCTCCTCAGCCTCCAGAGTAGCTGGAAATAAAAGTTCATACCACCATGCCCAGCTCATTTTAAAATTTTTTGTAGAGACAGGGTCTCACTGTGTTGCCCAGGCTGGTCTTGAACTCCTGGCCTCAAACAGCCCTCCCACCTCAGCCTCCCAAAGTGCTGGGATTACAGGCATGAGGCACTGTGCTGGCTCTTGCCACTTCTTTCTAGCCTGAGGCATGAGGGTGGTTGAAGACTAGAGATCCACTAGGGCTGAGATCCTTACTTAGGAACTTGACTTTGATATCTCTCTATTGAGTTCTTGTTATTTATCTTATATCTGGGCCTACTTAACCTAGCCAGAGATGTATCCCACTAGTGTGGACTTTGGCTACCACAGTGTTCTGTTAGAGAGCAAATCCAGGTGGTCCTTTCCACCTTAACTGATGGTCTTGTAAAGACTTTTCCTTTTAATGATTTTGTTCAACTTTTCTCAGTTCTGCTTTTCACTATTGATTCTATCTGTCTGCAAATTATTATTAGTGAGAATTCTCAAGATTTTGTTAGTTGACCATTTTTCTTCAATATTGCTTCTTGTCCGGGATACAGAGAAAAGATTAGAGATGGAAAGATAGGAGACAATCTCTTGCTAGCATTTGTAATGCCTTTGTGCAAATTAGAAAATAGTGCCCTTTCAGGGAGAACAGGTCTTACAACTTGGCAAATGAAGACAGGTTGACTCTCATCCCGTTTACCTCCTCAGCTAAGCACCCTTGAGCAAGGACAACCTACCTCATCATATGCATAATCCTTTTAGGATATGGTACTCATGCCACCAGAATTTATTTTTCTTGCTTTGTCTATCATTCCTAAATGTTAATGACATAATTTTATATCTTTTTTGTTGTGTTATAAGTATAGAATTTTTGGCTATTTTAATTTTTAAATTTTGTTAGATAATTGTGATCTTGTTTCAGTTTGCAATCTTTATTTGGAAATTCTTCTTCTTTTTTTGTTTTATTTTTGAGACAGAGTCTCACTCTGTCATCCAGGCTGGAGTGCAGTGGTGCAATCCTGCCTCACTGCAAACTCTGCTTCCCAAGCTCAAGTGGTACTCCTACATGAACCTCTAGAGTAGCTGGAACGATAGGCATGTGCCACCACACCTGGCTAATTTTTGTATTTTTTGTAGCAGCAAGGTTTCATTCACCACATTGGCCAGGCTGGTCTCTAACTCCTAGGCTCAAGCAATCCACCTGACTTGGCCCCCCAAAGTACTGGGATTACATGCATGAGCTACCACGTCTGGCCTGGAAATTCTTATGCATGGGGGGATACTGTGAAGCATATATATTTTGTAGTTGCTATTCTGCTTATATATGAAGCATATATTTTAACAACAACCTTTTTTGTTCTTCATTAGTGAAGAAAATACTTTCCTTAAAATAGTCAGTACCAATATTTGGTATTGTAGGAAACAAACACCATTGTTTGATGATGATTTTTTATTTCTTGATTGTTAAATGTGTCTTATCTTTATAGAAATGTGTTTTTTCAATATTATTTAAAAATTGTTTAAAACATTGTCTTTTTAAATATTGCTTTAGGAATATCCGATTTTAATCTTCGTGTTGCATTGCAAACACTTCTGAAAGAGTACTGTGAAGTATGCAAATCTCCCAAAGAGAACAAGTTTTGTAGTTTTCTGCAGACATCTAAGGTTCGACCTCGGAAGAAAGCAAGAAAGTACCTGTATGCAGTAGGTAAGAGCCCTTAAAAAGGTAATAGAAATTATATTTGTGTTCCAGATCAAACCTTTTTAATATTTTGTTGTTATTACTATACATGTCAGAATATGTGGGTGTGTTGAAAAGGCATATTTAATTTCACATACAGACTACAGATTTATAAACTGCATTTATATATTATGACAAATACGTCTAAAAAGAAATAGCTATTCATTTGATATCTGTTATTCTGTGATCTAAACCTTTGAGTTCGTAGATTATCCAGTTATCAAATATGTGACTAAAGAAGTGCTGCTTTAAAAGTAAAAAATTTGAATTATTGTGAAAAATAAAGAAAATAAATCTCAAGTTTTTAAACTATTCACAGTGTCTTAGTCATTAGGAGTTATAGGAACCAATGTTCTCCAAAGTGTGGTTATAAAGGATGATCCATAGGAATATCAGAGGAACATATTACAACTTCTTCTTTTTTTTTTTTAGCTAGAGTCTTACTCTGTCCCCCAGGCTGGAGTGCAGTGGCGCAATCTCAGATCACTGCAATCTCCGCCTCCTGGGTTCAAGCGATTCTCCTGCCTCAGCCTCCTGAGTAGCTGGGACTACAGGCATGTGCCACCATGCCCAGCTAATTTTTGTGTGTATATATATATATATATATATATATATGTATATATATATATATATGTGTGTGTGTATATATATATATGTATATATATATGTATATATATATATACACTTTTTTTTTTTTTTTTTTTTTTAGGTAGAGACAGGATTTCACCATATTGGCCAGGCTGGTCTCGAACTGCTGACCTCGTGATCCGCCTGCCTTGGCCTCCCAAAGTGCTGGGATTACAGGCATGAGCCAACCGTGCCCTGCCACATATTACAACTTATTTTCATTTTTATTTTAAAAAGCATTAAACTTACATCTGGATGTGGTGGCTCATGGCCTGTAATCCCAGCACTTTGGAAGGCTGAGGTGGGAGGATTGTGTGAGCCCAGCAGTTCAAGACCAGTCTAGGCAACATGATGAAACCTTGTCTTTATACAGAAATACAGAAATTAGCTTGGTGTGGTAGTGTGTGCCTGTAGTCCCAGCCACTTGGGAAGCTGAAGTGGGAGGATCACTTGAGCCCAGGAGGCAGAGGTTGCAGTGAGCAGAGATTGTACCACTTCACTCCAGCCTGGGCAACAGAGCAAGACCCTGTCTGAAAAAAAGAAAAAAAAAGCATTAAACTTTATCAGCATTTAAAATACATATAATATATAGCATATTGATATATATATATAGTCCAGATCTGTATACATAATACTGTTTTTATGTAAGTACCATATGTATGAGATAATTTATAATTTACATATATGTATAATTACATATATGTATTAATATTTAAGTATAATGCTTTTGGGTGCTTCTTAAAATTTTTTTGCCAATTGGATGTAATAGTCAAAACAAGGATTTCATCAGGAGGTTGATGGGGGAAGATCGAGACTGCAGTAAGCTGTGATCACATCACTGCACTCCAGCCTGGGTGACAGCGAAACCGTGCCACACACACACACACACACACACACACACAGCTTTCAACTCACTATTTTTAACTGAAAAAGACATTAATGAAAGTTATAATGAAACTTTCCTAATTTAACAGATAAGCAGTGCCTAGATTTATATTTCATATAATATTCTATTTATAACCTAGACCAAGTGGTAAAACACTGAGGCTAACCTTCTTTTTTTTTTTTTTTTTTTTGAGACGGAGTCTCGCTCTGTTGCCCAGGCTGGAGTGCAGTGGCACAATCTCGGCTCACTGCAAGCTCCGCCTCCCGGGTTCACGCCATTCTCCTGCCTCAGCCTCTCCGAATAGCTGGGACTACATGCGCCCGCCACCACGCCCGGCTAATTTTTTGTATTTTTAGTAGAGACGGGGTTTCACCGTGGTCTCGATCTGCTGACCTCGTGATCCGCCCGCCTCGGCTTCCCAAAGTGCTGGGATTACAAGCGTGAGCCACCGCGCCCGGCCCTAACCTTCTTACTGTATTTAAGCCACAGTCTTTCAGGAATTGGCAAATTGAAGAATATTACATTATATGTATATAGAGAAAGTAATTTCTAAACCATTTATTTCTTGTTATATAATAGTTATACTAAATGTTTAGATGTAGAACACTAGATTTTCATTACTACCTTTTCTTCTTTTGTTTAGGTGGATATACTCGGTTGCAGGGGGGTCGCTGGAGTGATAGCAGAGCCCTCAGCTGTGTAGAACGTTTTGACACCTTTAGCCAGTACTGGACCACTGTGTCTTCACTTCATCAGGCTCGAAGTGGACTGGGAGTAACAGTTCTGGGAGGGATGGTCTACGCTGTTGGAGGTAATAATAAAAATGTCTTATTTTCTTTATTAGTCTTGTTGGCTATATTCTAATGTGCTTTATGATTTATATGTTGCTATGTGATATACATATATCTAATTGTCCTCAATAAGTATTTACAGAAAGGAAGGAAGGAAGGAAGGAGGGAGGGAGGGAGGGAAGGAAGAGAAAGGGAAGGGAAGGGCAAGGGGAAGGGGAAGGGCAAGATGGTGAATATTTCATATCAGATGAATACTGTGATTTATCACAAGCCAGAATACTTAGGTTTGGTTTTAATGAAAAATTGTGGCAGGGTGCAGTGGTTCACACCTGTAATCCCAGAACTTTTGGAAGCCGAGGCAGGCGGATCACTTGAGTTCAAGAGTTTGAGACCAGCCTGGGCAATATATTGAGACTTTATCTCTACAAAAAATTTTAAAATGAGCCAGATGTGGTGGCACATTCCTGTAGTCCCAGCTACTTGGGAGGATGATGTGGGAAGATTGCTTGAGCCCAGGAGGCAGAGGTTGCAGTGAGCCATGATCATGCCACTGTACTCCAGCCTGGGTGACAGAGCAAGACCCTCTCTCAAAAAAGAAAAGAGAAGTTGTTTATAGAATATGGCACCTGCCTGGCGTAGTGGCTCATGCCTGTAATCCCAGCACTTTGGGAGGCTGAGACAGGCAGATCACCTGAGGTCAGGAGTTAAAGACTAGCCTGGCCAACATGGTGAAACCTTGTCTCTACTAAAAATACAAAAAAATTAGCTGGGCATGATGGTGGGTGCCGGTAATCCCAGCTACTCAGGAGGCTGAGACAGGAGAATCATTTGAACCCGGGAGGCGGAGGTTGCAGTGAGCTGAGATCGCACCATTGCACTCCAGCCTGGGCAACAAGAGCGAAACTCCATCTCAAAAAAAAAAAAAGTGGCATCAAAATTTAGATCAATATTTATGTTAGAATTTTTTGAAATTCTGAAAGCTGCATTATGATTCATTTTTAATAAACCAAGCAGTATGTATACTGGATACTTAAAAACCAAGTCAACAAAATAGTAGGATATATTTCTTGGTCGAACTCATGGTGTTTTGTAAAACTATTTTTATGAATTATTAAATAATAAAGTAACTGGGACTATAGGCATGCATCACCATGTATGGCTCATTAAAAATTTATTTATTTATTTGATATGGAGTTTTGCTTTTGTTGTCCAGGCTGGAGTGCAATGGCTTGATCTCAGCTCACCACAACCTCTGCCTCCCCGGTTCAAGCGATTCTCCTGCCTCAGCCTCCTCTATAGCTGGGATTACAGGCATGCACCACCACGCCCGGATAATTTTGTATTTTTAGTAGAGACGGGATTTATTCATGTTGGTCAGGCTGGTCTCGAACTCCCGACCTCGGGTGATCCATCCACCTCAGCCTCCCATAGTGCTGGGGTTACAGGCATGAGCCACCATGCCCTGCCATTTTTTTTTTTTTAGAGGTGGGGTCTCACTATGTTGCCCAGGCTGGTCTTGAACTCCTGAGCTCAAGTGATTCTCCTGCCTCAGCCTCCCAAAGTGCTGGGATTACAAATGTGAGCAATGGCACCCAGACTGTATATAACAAAAAAATTGTAATTATTTTATTTTTATTTTTATTTTATTTATTTATTTTTTAGTGAGCCAGGGTTTGGTGAGCCATCCCCACCCAAAAATTTTATAAATATTTTCTGACTATGGTACTGTCAGTTTAAATTATGGCGATATAGGGACTATTTGATTTTTATCTTTACTTTGGAGGGTATATAACTCAGAACTATTTATTAAATCAAGAAATGACATGTGCATCAGAAAATTCCAACAAAGAAATTAGAATTTTAAGCAATAACTTACTGTCTGCATAAAGAACACAATTCTGTATAGTCTTTGACTACAACTTTAATAATTCCTTTTATGTGTCTTTTGTCAATTATGCATAGTTTTATCACTTGAACTCTTCTGTTTAACCTAGGGTCAGAGGTCCTTCTGTGACACTTGCATATGTATTATTCCCTCCCCTGATACCACAGAAGTGCTTACAGAGGCTCTTCAAAACTGCTATGACTTCGCTAGCTATTAATACTGTTAACATTGCTATCTTAAGATATTCCTTAATATATAACTTTTAAATACTTTAAAAATTATAAAAGTAATTCAGGTTTGTTGTAGAAAATTTTGCTAAAACAGAAGCATATGAAAAAGAAAATTTAAATCCCTTATGCTATAATCATACCACCCAGAATAATCACAGTTAACATTTTGATTTAGTTTCTTCCCGATACATACATATCTGGGTTCATATTCTAAATATTGGGTTTTTAAAATTAAGATATAATTCACATACCAAAATTCATCATTTAGAGAATATAGTTTAGTGGTTTTTAGCATAGTCACAAAGTTGTGCAGTCGTCACCACTGTCTCATTCCAGAACATTTCATCACCCCAGAAAGAAACACTGTACCCGTCAGCAGTCACTCCGCATCTCTCCTCCTAAACCCTAGTAACCGCTAATCTACTTTATGTCTCTATGGCTTGCCTATTCTGGACATTTCATATAAATGGAATCATATAATATTGTGTCTGACTTCTTTCACTTAGCATGTCATAACACGTATCAGTACTTCATTTCTTTTTATGGCTGAATAATATTTCATTGTGTGGAAAAAGCATATTTTGTTTGTTTATTCATTCTGTAGTTGATGGACATTTACATTGTTTCCACTTAATATTCAAGTAAAAGTTTGTGTGTGGACATAAGTTTGATTTCTTTTGGGTATATACTTAGGAGTAGAATTGTTAGGTTATATGGTAACTCTATATTTAACTTTTTGAGATATATATTGTCATTAACTTTTTCTTTTTTTGCTTTCTACTTACATAAAATACTTATTTTTATTTTTATTTTATTTATTTATTTTTTGAGATGGAGTCTCACTCTGTTGCCCAGGCTGGAATGCAATGGTGTGATGTCGACTTACTGCAACCTCTGCCTCCTGAATTCAAGTGATGCCTCAGCCTCCCGAGTAGCTGGGATTACAGGCATGCACCACCACGCCCGGCTAATTTTTGTATTTTTAATAGAGATGGGGTTTCGCCATGTTGGCCAGGCTGGTCTCGAACTCCTGAACTCAGGTGATCCACCCGCCTTGGCCTCCCAAAGTGCTGGGATTACAGGGTGAGCCACCACCCTGTATTTTTACTTTTATTTTTTGAAATAGCCTGTCGCCCAGGCTAGATGGCAGGGGCTCAGTCTCGGCTCACAGCAACCTCAGCCTCCCAGGTTCTAGTGATTCTCCTGCCTCAGCCTCCCAAGTAGTTGGGATTACAGGCATAGACCACCATGCCTGGCCAGTTTTTTGTTGTTGTTGGTTGGTTGTTTATTTTTGTTTTGAAACAGAGTCTCACTCTGTGCCAGGCTGTAGGGCAGTGGCGTGATCTCGGCTCACTGCAACCTCTGCCTCTCAGGTTCGAGTGATTCTCCTGCCTCAGCCTCCCAGGTAGTTGGGATTACAGGCATAGACCACCATGCCTGGCCAGTTTTTTGTTGTTGTTGGTTGGTTGCTTATTTTTGTTTTGAAACGGAGTCTCACTCTGTGCCAGGCTGTAGGGCAGTGGCGTGATCTCGGCTCACTGCAACCTCTGCCTTTCAGGTTCGAGTGATTCTCCTGCCTCAGCCTCCCAAGTAGCTGGGATTACAGACACGCACCACCACGCCCTGCTAATTTTTGTGTTTTTAGTAGAGACAGGGTTTCACCATGTTGGTCAGGCTGGTCAGGCTGGTCTAGAACTCCTGACCTCGTGATCTGCCCGCCTTGGTCTCCCAAAGTGCTGGGATTACAGGCGTGAGCCACCACGCCCAGCCAGATTTCTTCTTTCAAGAAGTAACTTTTGGCCGGGCGCGGTGGCTCACGCCTGTAATCCCAGCACTTTGGGAGGCCGAGGAGGGCGGATCACGAGGTCAGGAGATCGAGACCACGGTGAAACCCCGTCTCTACTAAAAATACAAAAAATTAGCCAGGCATGGTGGCGGGCGCCTGTAGTCCCAGTTACTCGGAGAGGCTGAGGCAGGAGAATGGCGTGAACCCGGGAGGCGGAGCTTGCAGTGAGCCGAGATTGCGCCACTGCACTCCAGCCTGGGTGAGAGAGTGAGACTCTGTCTCAAAAAAAAAAAAAGAAAAAAAGAGGTAACTTTTTAGATCTTTAGTCCATTTTAAAAATTGTCTATTTTGTTTATTTGTAGGTGCATCAGGGTTCCCAAGACCACTCCCAGTTTTAGTGATTTGCGAAAAGGACTTACAAGATTTAGCATGTAATTGTATCCACAGCTAAGATTTATTATAGTGAAATGTACAAAACAAAATCAGCAAAAGGAAAAGGCACATGTGATGAAGTCTGGAAGGAACCAGTTGAGAGCTTTCCAGAGTCCTCACCCAGTAGAGTCACACATGACATGCTTAATTCCTCAGCAATTAGTTGTGACAACATGTGGGAAGTGTTGTCTACCAGGGAAGCTCATTAGAGACATAGTGCCCAAGGTTTTTGCAGGCAGCTGATCACATAGCCTCCTTCTTCCTAGCACATACCAAAATTCCAGACCTTCAGAATGGAAGTGTGTGTTCAGCATAAACCACATTGTTTGTACAGTTTAAGCACAGTGAGCCACTCTTACCATTTTGGGAAAATTTTGTACCAGTGGAGGGAATTGTTAACCAGCCATATTCCCAGATTCCAGCAAAGGGTCAACCTTCCAAGTAGGCCTTTCTAAGGACAGGCATTTTTAGGCCAGCTATGTTAACTATTTTCTGTACAATAGGAATTTTGTTTATATTCAGGATTCTAGACCCTCATAAAGTCATATATGCTATAAATATCTTCTACTGTGCTGCTTCATCTTTTATTCTCTTTATGGTATCCTTTGATGAACAGATATTTTTAATTTTAGTGTAGTCAAATCTTATTTTTTTCTCTTTATTGTTAATGTTTCTTGCATCTTCTTTAAGACATCTTTCCCTATTCCAAATCATAAGGACCTATACCTTTATTGTTTTATACAGTTTTATAGTTTTTCCATTCATATTTATGGCAGTAATCTACCTGGAATTGAGTTTTTATGGATAATATGCGGTAGGGCATTAGTTTCCTCCCAATGTATAATCAATTATCCTAGCATGAAAGATTGTTGTTTCCCCACTGCTCTGTAGTGCTAACTCTATCTTCTATCAAGTAATCTTATAGGTATGTCTCTGTTCCTAGAATTTCTTTTCTGTTCCATTAGTCTCTGTCTATCCCTTTCTTAATTACTATAGCTTTGTTATATGTCTTGATATATGATGGGACTGTTTCTCCTTATTCTTTTCCAAGAATGCTTGGCTCTTCTAGGCCCTTTGTACTTCCATATAAATTTTAGAATCAGTTTGTCAAGTCTATTAAAAAATGGGTTTTTTTGATTGGGAATACATTAAATCTTTTTTTTTTTTTTTTTCGAGACGGAGTCTCGCTCTGTCGCCCAGGCTGGAGTGCAGTGGCGCAATCTCGGCTCACTGCAAGCTCTGCCTCCCGGGTTCACGACATTCTCCTGCCTCAGCCTCTCCGAGTAGCTGGGACTACAAGCGCCCGCCACCACGCCCGGCTAATTTTTTTGTATTTTTTTTTAGTAGAGACGGGGTTTCACCGTGGTCTCGATCTCCTGACCTCGTGATCCACCCGCCTCGGCCTCCCAAAGTGCTGGGATTACAAGCGTGAGCCACCGCGCCCGGCCGGGAATACATTAAATCTATAAGTCAATATGAGGATAACTATCATCTTTACATTGACTCTTTTTTTAAAATACAAAAATCTTCATGATACATTGACTCTTATAATTCGTGAACGTTATTCATCTCTTCGTTTATTTAGATGTTCCATAATTTAAAACTTTAAATAAAATTTATAAATGTTATCCATAGAGGCATTGCATAATCTTTGGTTAGATTTACTCCTAAATATCTTATTTTAAAATTCTAAATTAGCTGGACATGGTGGCACATGCTTGTAGTCCTAGCTACTTGGGTGGCTGAGGCAGGAGGATTGCTTGAGTCCAGGAGTTAGAGGCTTCAGTGAGCGATGATTGTGCCACTGTACTCTAGCCTGGGTGACAGAGCCACACTCTGTCTCTAAAAATAAATAAATAAATAAATATCAAAAAAATGAAAATTTGGGTATCTTTTTAAATTTTTTTCATTTTCAGGCTGGGTGCGGTGTCTCACACCTGTAATCCCAGCACTTTGGGAGGCTGAGGCAGGCGGATCACGAGGTCAGGATCTTGTGATCCTGGCTAACAAGGTGAAACCCGGTCTCTACTGACATAGTCTCTACTGAAAATACAAAAAATTAGCCGGGTGTGTTGGCGGGCGCCTGTAGTCCCAGCTACTCGGGAGGCTGAGGCAGGAGAATGGCGTGAACCCGGGAGGCGGAGCTTGCAGTGAGCCGAGATCGCGCCACTGCCCTCCAGCCTGGGCAACACAGCGAGACTCCGTCTCAAAACAAACAAACAAACAAAAACAATCAAACAATCCATGTAATGTTTTAGGATACAATTTGAATTTTAACACTTCTATATTTTTTTCACATATTAGTTTGAGTGGCTGGCCCTGGTACAATTTGAGTTTTAATGTAATCCTTTTCTAACAACAAACAGAAAATGAAATTTTTTTTTTTTTTGGAGACAGAGTCTCACTCTGTCGCTCAGGCTGGAGTGCAGTGGCACAATCTCGGCTCACTGTAAGCTCCGCCTCCCGGGTTCACGCCATTCTCCTGCCTCAGCCTCCCGAGTAGCTGGGACTACAGGCGCCCGCCAACACACCCGGCTAATTTTTTGTATTTTTAGTAGAGACGGGGTTTCACCGTGTTAGCCAGGATGGTCTCGATCTCCTGACCTCCTGATCCTCCCACCTTGGCCTCCCAAAGTGCTGGGATTACAGGCTTGAGCCACCGCGCCCGGCCAGATTATTTGATTGTTTGGGTGGTAGAAATAGATAATAGGAAAATGCCTCTGTTTCATAAGTGGGCTTTAATAAATGACAGTGCTCTAGATTCAAAATACTGCTTGACAGGCAAATGAGAGTTAATGAATAGTATAAAATCAGACATAATGGTTGAATTTTTGACAATAGGGAATACTACTGAATATTGTGTTATGGTGCTAGTCTATTGGCATTACTAAACTTTCTAATATTTGTCTCTTTTATTTAACTCAGGTGAAAAGGATTCAATGATTTTTGATTGTACTGAATGCTATGATCCAGTTACTAAACAGTGGACAACTGTAGCTTCGATGAATCATCCCCGCTGCGGCTTAGGAGTGTGTGTGTGTTATGGGGCTATCTATGCTTTGGGTAATTATGCTGTTCAGTTTAAAGATAGCTAATATTGTTTATGTATTTATTTTTAATTTTCATTTTTGTGGATATATAATAGGTATATATATTTATGGATACACATGAGATACAGGCACATAATGCATAATAATCACATCATGTAAAATGGGATATACATCTCCTCAAGTATTTATCCTTTGTGTTACAAACAATCCAGTTATACTCTTCTAGTTATTTTTAAATGTACAATTAAATTATTGACTATAGTCACCCTGTTGCACTATCAAATACTAGGTCTTATTCATTCTTTTTTTTTTTTTTTTTGTATTCATTAACCATGCCCACCTCCTCCCTCCCCACCCCCACTACACTACCCTTCCCAGCCTCTGGTAACCATCCTTCTACTCTATCTCCATGAGTTCAATTGTTTTGATTTTTAGATCCCACAAAGAAGTGAGAATATGCAATGTTTTTAAAGGTAGCTAATATTGTTTAAATTATTGGGTTCTGATGACTTTGGAGATGTTCTTTCCCTCTTTTTAGCTCTTTACATTCTTTTTTTAAAAACCAACCAGCTTTAATCTGTATACTCTGGAGGCTGGGCAAGGTCTTAGGGGAAGGTGTAGGTAGGAGTCAGGGGGTCAGGGATTGGAGGGGGTGCTCCTGGGCTTTCCATCCTAAGGAGGCACTCAGGCGGGGGATGGTACAGGAGGACCTGAGCACCTGCAGGGCAGAGCCTTGTTGGGCAGATGCATCAGTTCTTGGGCAGATGGTAGATGCCTGCCTGGCCAGTTGGCTGGCTGACCAAACTGCTAGTCACACACATTCTTCTGCAGGTATCTCTGGAGCTACTGTATGCTGTAGATGCGCTTGCCAGCTCTTTAAATTCTTATTCTCAAAATTGTATTACTGGAGATAAAATATAGCTGAGACATCCAGTGAAGTACTTTAGCTGAGTAGTTAAATCTCATTATTTTCATAAGGTGTATAACATTTTTACCACCCTGCATAGTGGCCTAATTATGTCTAATATAAGAAAACACATGCCAAAAAATTAAATATATCACAAGGAAGTTCTGTACTATATTATTTTTATTCTTGTAGATGCAGTGAATGATTATGAGCAAGCTA
Source organism: Nomascus leucogenys (assembly GCF_006542625.1). Classification (NCBI taxonomy): domain Eukaryota; kingdom Metazoa; phylum Chordata; class Mammalia; order Primates; family Hylobatidae; genus Nomascus; species Nomascus leucogenys. Next base: position 14,618,159 of record NC_044392.1, on the reverse strand, counting down.
TTTTACTTTATCTGTGTAACAAATGTTACAATCAAGGTTGTTCATAAGGAAAGTTATAAGTTGACGTAGCTCTCAGCCTCCCCTATTTTCTCCTTGTCACTCCTTCTTCAGTTCACTGTAACTCAGTGTCTTCCCCTCATCCAAACCTATTGTGGAAAAAATGTCAGTTACCTTAAGGTGAATTTAATCTATTATATTTTATTACCTCTATAAGTATCTGCATTTTTCAGTTAATTGTGGGAAATAATATTTTCAATTTTAAGAATTGGAGAGTGCTGGCTGGACATGGTGGCTTACGCCTGTAATCCCAGCACTTTGGGAGGCCGAGGTGGGCAGATCATGAAGTCAGGAGATCGAGACCAACTTGGCTAACATGGTGAAACCCTGTCTCTACTAAAAATACAAACAAAATAAGCTGGGTGTGGTGGCGGGCACCTGTAGTCCCAGCTACTGGGGAGGCTGAGGCAGGAGAATGGCCCTGGGAGGTGGAGCTTGCACTGAGCCTGAGCCGAGATTGCACCACTGCACTCCAGCCTGGGTGACACAGCGAGACTCCATCTCAATAAAAAAGGAATTGGAGAGTGTTAAGAAAATGTTATTGTGGGGATAAGGGGCCTTTTTGAAGTTCCTGAAATTACACCAAATACACGGTATACTCTGATTAGGCTTGGAGCTGGCCTTGATTAGGATAAACATTCTAAATAGCCAGAAGTAATTTCAAAAGGTAGTTTTGCAAAATACCATCTTTTCCATGCAATATATTGAAGTTTTGGGGCTTTTGTTGTTTTGTTTTAGTCTTTAGTGAAAAATAGGGAGTTAAAAGACTTGAATTCCTTTTTTTTTTTTTCTCAAAAGAGCATCAGTTATGCAAAGGACCTGAGTTCTACTCGTGGTCAAATTCTAACTTTTTCATGGGATCATGGAACAGATAACCTCTTTGGTTCATGTGATATCTATAATATGAAGTATTTGGTTTAGATGTTTTGTAAGGTCTTTGTCACAAATAAGAATCTTTTATCCCAGAAACAAACATTTTTCTATTTCATAACAGGTGGATGGGTTGGAGCTGAGATAGGGAACACCATTGAACGATTTGATCCTGATGAAAATAAATGGGAAGTAGTTGGTAACATGGCTGTGTCACGCTACTACTTTGGGTGCTGTGAAATGCAAGGTAATCACTTTAGAAAATATTTTTCCTCAAAATGTAGTTCTGAAAAACTGTTCGAGTTTGAGGCCTTATTTTCACAAAAGTATATTTTAAGTCTGTTAGTATTGAATGACTGATACTAGCAGCATAGAAGTTCTGCTTTTTACCTCCTATCATTGACTTTTATTTCTGAATTGCTTAAATAATTGATTTTTTCAAAAATAAACAAGGCTAGAATTAAAAATTGCAAGTAAGCAGGAATATCTGACTAGCACAATAAGCATTTGAAGTGTTATCTGTTATTGTATTTTCTCTCCCATGAACATCTAAGTAAATATTTCTAAGTAGGGAGAGAGTATCAGAAACAATTTTTGGGCGTGATGGCTCATGCCTATAATCCCAGCACTTTGGGAGGCTGAGGCAGGAGGATCACCTGAGGTTAGGAGTTCAAGACCATCCTGGCCAACGTGGTGAAACCTCATTTCTACTAAAAATACAAAAATTAGCTGGGCATATTACTATGCACCTGTAATCCCAGCTACTAGGGAGGCTGAGGCAGGATAATTGCTTGAACCCAGGAGGCGGAAGTTGCAGTGAGCGAGATGGTGCCACTGCACTGCAGCCTGGGTAACAGTGAGACTCTATCTCAAAAAATAAATAAAAATAAATTATTTTCATGGTCTCTATAGGCTTCTTTAGCGTTTTTTTTTCTACAAAGTACATTGTGATGCAGCTCACATAACATATAATCCTGTGACAGATTTAAAGGATTCTATGTTGCATATTAAAGTGGTATACAAACATTATTTTAATTGTCTGCTATACTCTGAGAGGTAGGTAGTAAGCTGTTTTAACTAGAACCTGATTCTCTGTCTAGGATTGGAGAGCTGATTTATATGTACCTGTGGAGAAGGAAGCAACTTTCCCATTGTTGTATGACAGCCTAACCTGCTCAAGTTCTTTCTAGTTTGTGGTTACCTTCTCTGATTTCCATTAGCAAATTATGCGGTGCAGACTATATCTTACTGTTTAATATTATATTGTCTTCTAGTTGTTTTATATTTATTATTTTTATCATCCCATCTGAAATCATAGAGCTAGCTAGAAAGGGATCTTTGAACTTATCTATGTCAACTTCTTTAAGTTATAGAGGAGGAAGCTGAAGATCAGGAAGGTTGTGAGTTATCTTTTCTCATAGCCAGTTACTGGCAAGGCTGGAACTAAAACCCAAGTTTACTATACTAACGTTTAGCCCACATTTCTTTTTTTTTTTTTTTTTTTGAGACGGAGTCTCGCTCTGTCACCCAGGCTGGAGTGCAGTGGTGCAATCTTGGCTCAGTACAAGCTCCGCCTCCCGGGTTCACACCATTGTCCTGCCTCAGCCTCCCGAGTAGCTGGGACTGCAGGCGCCTGCCACCACGCCTGTCAAATTTTTTGTATTTTTAGTAGAGATGGGGTTTCACCGTGTTAGTCAGGATGGTCACAATCTCCTGACCTCATGCTCTGCCTGCCTTGGCCCCCTAAAGTGCTGGGATTACAGGCGTGAGCCACCGCACCCGGCCTAGCCCGCATTTCTTAAAATATAATTCTTTGTAACTTCTCACTTTAGAAGATGAAGTACAACACTAGAGATTCAAAAATAATTGTAGATTGCCAGAGTTTATAAGGAAATTTTATGTAAATTACATTATATTTTACCGTAGTAATTTTTTTTTTTTTTTTTGAGACAAGGTCTGGCTCTGTTGCCCAGGCTGGAGTGCAGTGGTGCAATCTTGGCTCACTGCAACTTCTGCCTCCCAGGCTCAAGCCATCCTCCCACCTCAATCTCCTGAGTAGCTGAGACTGCAGGCACACACCACCATGCCTGGCTAATTTTGTATTTTTTGTATTTTTTGCCCAGGTTGATCTCAAGCTCAAGTGATCCGCCTGCCCTGTCCTCCCAAAGTGCTGGGATTGTGAACCACTACGCCCAGCTGTGTACTGTAGTAATTGATTCTGATATCTTAATTTAGCCACATACTATTTAAATTTAAATTCCCTACTTTATGTCCATTTGAGCAACAAATAGGCTGTCACTAAAGAGAGCCATGTAATTCCCAGCTTAAGTGCATAACATTTTTTAGGGAAAAAAAATCCATGTTCCTTTCCTGTTTTTATCTATGGGTGGATCTGGAACCTGAGATCACCAAGCAGACAATTAGATAGAAAATCCTTAGCTGACAGATTATTTCAAGTTCTTTGAAAACTCAATGCTATTTTAAATTAATTGCACTAATTTTTTGCAGCTTGCTGAATAGTGAGGTGATAAACTTGACAAAGTTGATTTTCTCTCAAATAATATTGTAAGCCCTAGATTAAGCATAGCATCGGCATTGGAAACATAGATCACAATCATTTCTTTTCATCATTATTTGTATCTCACTATCTGTAGCATCTGAGCAAAAATATTCCACTTCCAGGTTTAATTTATGTAATTGGGGGCATCAGCAATGAAGGAATAGAACTTCGTTCTTTTGAAGTCTATGATCCACTTTCTAAGCGTTGGTCTCCACTTCCTCCAATGGGAACCCGGAGAGCATATCTTGGTGTGGCTGCACTCAATGACTGCATCTATTCTATTGGAGGATGGAATGAGACCCAAGATGCTCTTCATACTGTAGAAAAATATTCCTTTGAAGAGGTAGGTTGGATGATTTCAGATATTTAGTAACCTGGTATTCTTTTAATGTCTGTAAGATCTATGGTGATGCACTCTTTTTCACTCATGATGTTGATCATTCGTGGATTTTTTTCCCTTTTTTCTTTCCAAAGAAGAAACTTTTGGTGTCATTGCTTTTTTTCTATTGTCAATTTTCTGTTTTATTGATTTCTGTTCTTATTTTTCCCTTTTTTCTATTTGTTTTTGATTGAGTTTGCTCTTCTTTTTCTAGATTATTTATTTATTTTTTAATTTTTTAAGAGACAGGGTCTTGCTCTGTTGCCCAGCTGGAGTGCACTGATATAATCATAGCTCACTGTAACATTGAACTCCTGCCCAGTTAATTAAAAAAAAACTTTTTTTGTACTGCTGGGTGTGGTGGCCCACGCCTGTAATCCCAGCACTTTGGGAAGCCAAGATGAGAGGATAGCTTGAGCCCAGGAGTTCAAGACCAGCGTGAACAGCATAGTGAGACTGTCTGTATAATAAATAACAAAATTAGTTGGGCATGGTGGTATGCACCTGTGGTTCTAGCTACTCAGGGGGCTGAGGTGGGAGGATCACTTGAGCCTAGGAGGTCAAGGCTACAGTGAGCTGTGATCAAACCATTGTGCTCCAGCCTCGGTAACAGCGAGAGACCCTCTCTCGAAAGAGTAATTTTTTTTTTTTTTTGAGATGGAGTTTTGCTTTTGTTGCCCAGACTGGAGTGCAGTGGCGCAATCTCGGCTCACTGCAGGCTCCGCCCCCGGAGTTCATGCCATTCTCCTGCCTCAGCCTCCTGAGTAGCTGGGATGCGACTACAGGTGCCCACCACCTGGCCCAGCTAATTTTTTTTTTTTGTATTTTTAGTAGAGACGGGGTTTCACTGTGTTAGCCAGGATGGTCTCGATCTCCTGACCTCGTGATCCGCCCGCCTCAGCCTCCCAAAGTGCTGGGATTACAGGCGTGAGCCACCGCGCCTGGCCAACCTTCCTTTTTCTATAATAGAAACTGTAAATTCTCTTCAAGCACTGCTTTAACTTCATCCCACATATTTTGATATGTTGCCTTTTAATTAGTTGGCATTTATATTAAAATATTTTTTAGGCCGGGCGCAGTGGCTCACGCTTGTAATCCCAGCACTTTGGGAGGCCGAGGCGGGCGGATCACGAGGTCAGGAGATCGAGACCACGGTGAAACCCCGTCTCTACTAAAAATACAAAAAGTTAGCCGGGCGTGGTGGCGGGCGCCTGTAGTCCCAGCTACTCGGAGAGGCTGAGGCAGGAGAATGGCGTGAACTTGGGAGGCGGAGCTTGCAGTGAGCCGAGATTGCGCCACTGCACTCCAGCCTGGGTGAAAAAGCGAGACTCCGTCTCAAAAAAAAAAAAAATATATATTTTTTAGGTCAGGCGCGGTGGCACATGCCTGTAAACCCAGCACTTTGGGAGCCCAAGGCGGGTGGTATGTATATATGTTTTTTTCTTTCTTCTTTCTTTTTTTTTTTTTTTGAGACAGAGTCTCTGTCACCCAGGCTGGAGTGCAGTGGCGCGATCTGGGCTCACTACAAGCTCCGCCTCCCGGGGTCACACCATTCTCCTGCCTCAGCCTCCCAGTAGCTGGGACTACAGATGCCCGCCACCATACCCGGCTAATTTTTGCTGTAGTTTTAGTAGAGAAAGGGTTTCGCCATGTTTGCCAGGATGGTCTCCATCTCCTGACCTCGTGATCCGCCCACCTCGGCCTCCCAAAGTGCTGGGATTACAGACGTGAGCCACAGCGCCCGGCCTTATTTTCTTTTTTAAATTTTTCTGGTAATTTCTTGTTTGACTAAAGGGTTGTGAGAACAACGTTATTTAATTTAAAAATATGTGGGAATTTTCCAGATAAATCTTTTGTTATTGACTTCTAATTTATTTCTATTATAATCAGAAAACATATTTTGTATTGCTTCTGTCTTATTAATATGTCATGTACATCTGAAAAGAATTTGTATTCTGCTATTGTTGAGTGTGGTGTTCTAATGTCCGTCAAGTTGGTTGCTTTTTTTTTTTTTTTTTTTTTAAGACGTCGTCTTGCTCAGTCACCAGGCTGCTCAGCTCACTGCAAACTTGGCCTCCCGGGTTCAAGCGATTGTCCTGCCTCAGCCTCCCGAGTAGCTGGGATTACAGGCACGTGCCACCATGCCTGGTTGATTTTTGTATTTTTTTTAGTAGAGCCAGGGTTTCACCATGCTGGCCAGACTGGTCTTGAACTCGTGACCTCAAGTAATCCACCCAACTTGGCCTCCCAAAGTTCTGGGATTACAGGTGTAAGCCACCACTCCTGGCCTCAAGTTGGTTTTATAGTGTCATTCAGATCTTCCCTTGTCTGTCCTACTTGCACAATTGTTCTCTCAGTTTTTAAGAAGGGAGTGTTGGAATATCCATCTATAATTATGGATTTGTCTGTTTCTCCTTTCATTTCTGTCAGGTTTAGCTTCACATATTTTGAAGATCCATTATTAGATGTGTACTCATTGAGATTATTATGTCTTCTTGATGAATGGATTCTTTGATTTTTTTTTGTTTTGTTTTTTGTTTTTTTTGTTTTTTTTTTTGAGATGGAGTCTCACTCTGTCGCCCAGGCTGGAGTGCAGTGGCACAATCTCGGCTCACTGCAAGCTCCGCCTCCCGGGTTCACGCCATTCTCCTGCCTCAGCCTCTCCGAGTAGCTGGGACTACAGGTGCCCGCCACCACGCCTGGCTAATTTTTTGTATTTTTAGTAGAGACGGGGTTTCACCGTGGTCTCGATCTCCTGACCTCGGGATCCACCCGCCTCGGCCTCCCAAAGTGCTGGGATTACAAGTGTGAGCCACAGCGCCCGGCCAGATTCTTTGATTTTTATCTCTGGTAATATTCTTTATACTGAAGTCTACTTTTTTTTTTTTTTGTGACAGAGTCTTACTCTGACGTCCAGGCTAGAGTACAGTGGCATGATCACAGCTCACTGCAACCTCTGTCTCCTGGGTTCAAGCGATTCTTGTGCCTCAGCCACCCACGTAGCTGGGATTACAGGCACGTGCCATCACACCCAGCTACTTTTTGTATTTTTAGTAGAGATGGGGTTTTGCCGTGTTAGCCAGACTGGTCTCAAACTCCTGACCTCAAGTCATCTGCCCACCTTGGCCTCCTAAAGTGCTAGGATTATAGGTGTGAGCCATTGCACCCAGCCTCTAAGCTTTCTTTTCATTAGTGTTTTCATGATATATTTTATATTTTTCTTTCCTTCTACTCCTGTGTCTTTACAAACTGCACTTCTAGACAGCACATAGTGGTCTGGTTTTTTTTTTTTTTTTTTGAGACGGAGTCTTCACTCTGTTGCCAGGCTGAAGTGCAATGGCGTGATCTTGGCTCACTACAACCTCTGCCTCTCGGGTTCAAGCAATTCCCTGCCTCAGTGTCCCGAGTAGCTGGGACTACAAGCGCCCGCCACCATGCCTGGCTAATTTTTTTTTCTTTTGTATTTTAGTAGAGATGGGGTTTCACCATGTTGGCTGGGATGGTCTCCATCTCCTGACCTTGGGATCCACCCACCTCGGCCTCCCAAAGTGCTAGGATTACAGGCATGAGCCACCGCACCCAGCCAGTTGTGGTCTGTTTTTTGTTTGTTTGTTTGTTTGTTTGTTTAGAGACGGAGTTTCGCTCTGTTGCCCAGGCTGGAGTGCAGTGGTGCGATCTCAGCTCACTGCAAGCTCCGCCTCCCAGATTCGTGCCATTCTCCTGCCTCAGCCTCCCATGTGGCTGGGACTACAGGCGCCCGCCACCATGCCCAGCTAATTTTTTGTATTTTTAGTAGAGACAGGGTTTCACCGTGTTAGCCAGGGTGGTCTCGATCTCCTGACCTCATGATCCACCCGCCTTGGCCTCCCAAAGTGCTGGAATTAAAGGCGTGAGCCACCGCGCCTGGCCCTGTGGTCTGTTTTTTAATTCAGTTTGACAATCGCTGACTTTAAATGGCTTTTAGAATTTATACTATTTATATTCTATGTAATTACAAATATGGTCGGTTTGTAGACTCCTGTTTGGCTGTTTGTTTGTTCTTTTTCTTGAGACAGCCTTGGTCTGTTGCTCAGGCTGGAGTGCAGTGGCTCGATCTCGTCTCACTGCAACCTCTGCCTCCCAGGTTCAAGTGATTCTCCTGACTCAGCCTCCTGAGTAGCTGAGATTACAGGTGCCCACCACCATGCCCGCCTAATTTTTGTATTTTTCGTAAAGCTGAGGTTTCACCATGTTGGTCAGGCCAGTCTAGAACTCCTGATCTTGAGTGATTCCCCCCACCTTGGCCTCCCAAAGTGTTGGGATTGTAGGTGTGAGACACCATGCCTGGCCTTGCCATTTGTTTTGTTTATGAAATCCATTCTTTGATTCTTTTTTCCTCTTTATGTGGATTTTTTTAGTATTCCATTTTATCTCTTTTGTTGTCTAGTTAGCTATATTCACCTTTTTTCTTGGTGATTGCTTTAGAGTTTTGTGGGTGGAAAAAACATACTCAACATGTTTTCTACTCTGATCTCACATCACAACAATCATCAACACAGAAAACTTCTGTGACTAAATGTGTGTGGGTTTTCCCCTACACATCAAGCAACAAATACCAGCTACGTGTCCTCTAATTCAATTAAATTCTGATACTGTTTACCTGGAGATAGCCTCAGACCCCACCGGTTGAGGGCTCAGTCCCCAAGACTGCCCCCTCCTTCAGGCACTGTTCCAAGTCCAGGCCCAACTGGCTCCAAGTTGGGGTTCTCACAACACCCTCTTTGGAGTCTATTAATTTGCCAGAGTGGCTCACAGAACTCAGTGAAACACTTACTTATGTTTATCAGGTTATTATAAGGAATATTTCAAATGATACAGATGAAGAGATGCATATGGGGAGGTATGGGGGAATGGCATGGTACTTCTATGCCCTCTCTGTTTATGCCACCCTCTAAGAACCGCCAGGTGTTCAACTATCAGGAAGTTCTCCGAACTCAGTCTTTCTGGGTTTTTTTTGTTTTGTTTTTGTTTTTTAGACGGAGTCTTGCTCTGTCACCAGGCTGGAGTGAAATGGTGCGATCTAGGCTCACTGCAACCTCTGCCTCCCGGGTTCAAGCAATTCTCCTGCCTCAGCCTCCCAAGTAGCTGGGACTACAGGCACCCACCACCACGCCCAGCTAATTTTTGTATTTTTAGTAGAGACGGGGTTTCACCATGTTGGCCAGGATGGTCTTGATCTCCCTCAGCCTCCCAAAGTGCTGGGATTATAGGTGTGAGCCACCACTTCAGGGCTGGTTTTTCTGGAGACTTTATTACATAGGCATGATTGATTAAATCATTGGGCATCCACTTAACCTTCAGCTCCTCTCCCCTCCCCGGAAGTCAGGGGATGGGTCTGAAAGTTCTACTTCTGTAATCATGCCTTGGTCTTTCTGGTGAGCAGCCCTAATTCTGAAGCTAACTATGGGCTTCCATCCATCAGTCAACATTAGAAAAGGGCATCACTTTGGATATTCTCAGGATGTTAGGAGTTGTATGCCAGGAAACGGGTTGAAGGCTGTGTACTTCATAATATCACAGGTTTACATTATGTATTTTTAGTGTATCAAATCCACAATATCATACTGTATCACTTGAAAGTAAGGAACTTACAAAAATATACTTTTGCCAAGCACAGCGGCTCACGCCTGTAATCCAGCACTTTGGGAGACAGAGGCGAGTGGATCACCTGAGGTCAGGAGTTCAAGACCAGCCTAGCCAACATGGTGAAACCCTGTCTCTACTAAAAATACAAAAATTAGCCCGGTGTGGTGGTGCACACCTGTAGTCCCTGCTACTCAGGAGGCTAAGGCAGGAGAATCACTTGAACCCGGGAGGCAGAGGTTGCAGTGAGCTGAGATTGCACCACTGCACTCTAGCCTGGGTGACAGAGTGAGACTCTGTCTCAAAAAAACAAAAAATTTTGTTTAAAAAAAATACATATATATATATATATATATATATATATATACACACAATAATTATATTCCAAAAGTTTTAAAATGAGAAAGTCTTTTTTTTTTTTTTTTTAGACTGAGTCTTGCTCTTTCACCAGGCTGGAGTGCAGTCACGTGATCCCAGGTCACTGCAACCTCCGCCTCCCAGGTTCAAGCAATTCTCCTGTCTTAGCCTCCCAAGTAGCTGGGACAACAGGTGCATGCCACCATGCCCAGCTAATTTTTTTGTATTTTTAGTAGAGATGGGGTTCCACCATGATCTCCTGACCTCGTGATCTGCCCTCCTCAGCCTCCCAAAGTGCTGGGATTACAGGCGTGATCCACCGTGCTCAGACTCTCCTTCATTTTTGAAAGATAGTTTGCTGGGTATAGAATGTTAGGTTGCTTTTTTTTTTTTTTTTTTTTTTTTGGAGGTGAGTTTCACTCTTGTTACCCAGGTTGGAGTGCAGTGGTGCGATTTTGGCTCACTGTAATGTCTGCCTCTCAGGTTCAAGTCATTCTCCTGCCTCAGCCTCCTGAGTAGCTGGTAATACAGGCATGTGCCACCACACTTGGTTAATTTTTGTATTATTCCTAAAGACGGGGTTTCACTATGTTGGCCAGGCTGGTCTTGAACTCCTGGCCTCAGGTAATCCACCTGCCTTGGCCTCCCAAAGTGCTGGGATTACAGATGTGAGCCACTATGCCTGGCTCTAGGTTGCTTTTTTTATCTTTAATCACCCTGGGCCGGGCCCGGTGGCTCACGCCTGTTATTCCAGCACTTTGGGAGGCCGAGGCGGGCAGATCACGAGGTCAGGAGATTGAGAGCATCCTGGCTAACACAGTGAAACCTGTCTCTACTAAAAATACAAAAAATGAACCGGGCGTGGTGGCAGGCGCCTGTAGTCCTAGCCACTCGGGAGGCTGAGGCAGGAGAATGGCATAAACCTGGGAGGCAGAGCTTGCAGTGAGCCGTGATTGTGCCACTGCACTCTAGCCTGGGCGACAGAGTGAGACTCCATCTCAAAAAAGAAAAAAAAGTAAAAATAAAATAAAATAATCACCCTGAAGATGTTTTTTAATTTCCTCTTAGATTTTTTCTGACAAGTAGTCAGTAGTAATTTTTGTCTTTGTTCCCCCATATGTAATGTGTTTTTTCTTCCACAGCTTTTAAGATTTTCTCTTCATCATGGGTCTTCAGTAATTTGATTATGATGTGCCTTGTTATTTTTGTTTAACCTTCTTGGAATTCATTGAACTTCTTGAATCTGTGGGATTATAGCTTTAATCAAGTTGGAATGTTTTCTGCCATATTTTTTCAAATATTCTCTTGTCTTTCTGGGATTCCAATTATATATATGTATATGTAAGACCACCCGATATTGTCCCACAGCCATTGAGGTTCTGTTAAGTTTTTCCCACTCTTTTTTCTCTCTATGCTTCAGTTTGGCTAGTTTGTTTTGCTCTGTCTTCAACTTTGTTAATCCTTTAGAGTATCCAAACTTCTAGTTCGCAGTGTCCAATCCCATCTATGGAATTTTTCATTTTAGATATTGTATTTTTTAGCTCTAGAAGATCTGTTTTCTTATGTCTTCTGTTTCTCTCCTCATCATGTTCATATTTTCCTTTAGCTCCCCAAACAATTAATAATGTTAGTTTTAAAGTCTTGTCTTTTTTTTTTTTTTTTTTGATATGGAGTCTTGTTCTGTCACCCAGGCTGGAGTGCAGTGGCACGACGATCTCGGCTCACTGCAAGCTCCACTTGCCAGGTTCATGCCATTCTCCTGCCTCAGCCTCCCAAGTAGCTGGGACTACAGGTGCCCACCACCACGCCCGGCTAATTTTCTGTATTTTTAGTAGAGACGGGGTTTCACCGTGTTACCCAGGATGGTCTCGATCTCCTGACCTCGTGATCCACCCGCCTCGGCCTCTGAAAGTGCTGGGATTACAGCCGTAAGCCACTGTGCCCAGCCTAAAGTCTTTTCTAATTTCATCATCTCTGTCATGTTTGGATATGTATCTGTTGACTTGTAAAATTTTAGAGGCAAGGTTTTGCTGTGTTGCTCAGGGTGGCATCAAACTCCTAAGCTCAAGTGGTCTTTCTGCTTCGGCCTCCTGAGTAACTAGTACTACAGACATGCACTGTGGTGCCTTGTTGACTTTTTAGATTCCTGGTTTGAGTAACATTTTTTCTGGCTTCTCCACATTTCAATTAACTTTTGATTGGATGGTAGACATTGTAAATATTATGCTGCTGAGTATTCGGATTTTGTTTTCTTCTTTTAAGTGTTGAATTTAGTTCTGTTAAATAATTCAATTATTTGCAAATCAGACTGATATTTTCGAGACTTAAAACAATTATTTAGGCTGGGTGTAGTGGCTCACACCTGTAATCCCAGCACTTTGGGAGGCCAAGACGGGTGGATCACTGAGGTAGGGAGTTTGAGATCAGCCTGGCCAACATGGTGAAACCCTGTCTCCACTAATAAAATATGAAATTAGCTGGGCAGTTTGGTGCATGCCTGTAATCCCAGCTACTTGGGAGGCTGAGGCAGGAGAATCATTTCAACCTGGAAGGCAGAGGTTGAAGTGAGTTGGGATCACGCATTTGCACTCCAGCCTGGGCAACAAGAGTGAAACTCTGTCTTGAAAAAAAAAATTATTAAAAAATTTTTTTTAGAGATGGGATCTTGCTGTATTGTCCAGGCTAAACACAAACTCCCAGACTTAAGTAATCCTCCCAATTTAGCCTTCCAAGTAAGCTGGGACTACAGGTACATGCCACGGTACCCAGCTTGAGACTCGTAAGGCTTTGTAGGGAAGGTCTAGAGTAGCCCTTCCTTTAGATCTAGTTTATCCCTATTACTAAAGCATGACTCTTTTTGGGTCTCTGCTGATTGCCCCAGGTGTTCAACAAGTTATCTTCACTTTGGTTGGTCAGAACTGAAATATCTCATAGCCTTGTGTGAGCTCTAGGAATTGCTCAGCTTACAACTCCTCCCATTAGTTGTCCTTTGCCTGTACCCACGGAATCTCACCTTAGCATGCATAGATAAGTAGTATTCAGTCAAAGACTGAAGGGGACCTCTGTACTGTACCAAACTATGATCTCTGTCTCCTGTATCAGCTGACTATCATGCACTGCTTGAGATCCCCTTCTGTGTACCTGTTTTCCAAAAGCCCCTCCAGGCATAAAGTCTAGCTGACTGTGTTTACTTTGTTTAATTTTCTCAGGGATCACAGTTTTACATTGCCTGTTATCTAATGTCTGAGAGTTTTTTTTTTTCTTTTTTTTTTTTTTTTTTTGAGACGATGTCTCACTCTGTCTCCCAGGCTAGAGTGCAGTGGGGCAGTCTTGGCTCACTGCAGCCTCCACTTCCTGGGTTCAAGCAATTCTTGTGCCTCAGCCTCCCAAGTAGCTGAGATTACAGGTGCGCACCACCACGCCCAGCTAATTTTTGTATTTTTAGTAGAGACAGGGTTTTGCCATGTTGGCCAGCTGGTCTCAAACTCCTGACCTCAAGTGATCTGCCCACCTCAGCCTCCCAAAGTGCTGGGATTACAGGCGTGAGCCATCACCGCACCTGGCCTAATGCCTAAAAGTTTTGTTTCATGTTTTATCTAGTTTTCTAGGTCTTTAGGGTCAGAGGGCAAGTTTGGTAACAATTGATCTATTATATCTGGAAATGGAAATCCCTCCTGTGTCCTTTTGATACATTGCTATCATTCATTCAGCATTTCTTTATTTTCTGGCAGAAATATTTTCAGTTTATCTTATACTTTTTCTGCTTTAGCCCTGGAATCAGCCATTTCTTCAAGAAGCCTTATTTCCTTTTGGTGAAGGACAGCATTTAGAAACCAAGATGTACACACTTAGAGTACTAAATGCTACTTGGATGTTGCTGCTTCTGGCTATAGCAGGGCAGGAGAGCCCCAAAATGGGCTTAGCCCAGGAATGTTCTTGGCCTTGCTCAGGATGGAATTTAAGAGCAAGCTGGTGGTAGAAGAAAACAACCTTATTGAGGTGGCAGTGTTACAGCTCTGCAACTACTTCTGCAGAGCAGGGCTACTCCATAGACAGTGTGTTGAGAGTAGCAGCCCAGAGGCAGTTCTGCCGTCATTTATACCTACTTTTAATTACGTGCAAATTAAGGGGTGGATTATTCAGAATTTTCTAGAAAAAGGGTGGTACTTCTGGGTTGTTGCCATGGAAAAGGACAGTAACTTCTGGGTGTTGCCATTGGCAATGGTAAACTGACAGGCACTGGTGGGTGTGTCTTACAGAGAGTTGCTTTCACCTCTTCCCTGTTTCAGCTAGTCTTCAATCTTGTCTGGAGTTGAGTCACCACCTTCTACCTCATAGCCACCCTCAGTAAACAGAGCTAGGAAATGTATGTATGTAAATAGGTTTTCACACACATATTCATCTGTAAATATTTCTATATCTATTTGTGCAGTTATATTGTAAAACCATGAGTTCATAATGATAGCTCCAATTCTAGTACACCAGGTTTTTTCAGGCCTTCTCCCTTTCCATGTTGTAAATACCTTTTCTGTCAGTTAAAGACTTTGCTTCTGCTGGGCGCGGTGGCTCACGCGGGTAATCCCAGCACTTGGGGAGGCCGAGGCGGGTGGATTTGCTAGATCAGGAGTTCAAGACCAGCTTGGCCAACACGGTGAAACCCCGTTTCTACTAAAATTACAAAAGTTAGCTGGGCATGGTGGCAGGCGACTATAATCCTAGCTACTCTGGAGGCTGAGGCAGGAGAATCACTTGAACCCAGGAAGCCAAGGCTGCAGTGAGCCGAGAGATCACGCCACTGCACTCCAGCCTGCGTGACAGAGCGAGACTCTGTCTCAAAAAAAAAAAAAAAAGACTTTGCTTCCATTATCCTCAATATATTTATTTATTCATTCAATTTACTTATTTGCTAAATGAAGCCAATTTTCTTACCATACCAGCTGTCTTCTCCACCTAACATCTCCATGCATTACCCATCCAGTCACTGCCTAGGTGAATTCCCCAGTGTTCCCTCATTCCCTCAGTTCCTGGGTTGACACAATTATGCTTATAGTAAGAGAAGAGAAGAGAAAGGTAGGAGACAGAAGGTTGCATGTTCGCTGAGTCACTGTTCTGTCATGTATTTGTTCGTTAGCTCATTTATTCATTCACAAATACAGACTTCTTAGTATGTAAGTATGGATCAGACACTATGCCAGGCAGAAACAAGGACAAACTCAACATATACAGCCACTGCTCTCAACGAGGCTACTTTGCAGTGAGGAATATGAGAAATAAATAGTTATGTTACAATGTGTTAAGTGCTGGGAAAGTGAAGTACAAAGTGTGTTATGCCCTAGACTTACAGGTTAGGCCAACTTTTTCCGAATTAATTTCCATGGAATACTAATTTTTTGCACTGTTAATAGGAATTGAGTAACTTGAGTTTCCCTGGTCAACTATATTCAGGGAAATCTGGGTTAAACCAGGTTAAATTAGTTTCTTTACCACAGGACTTCTTTTTTTTTTTTTTTTTTGAGACGGAGTCTTGCTCTGTTGCCCAGGCTGGAGTGCAGTGGCGCAATCTCGGCTCACTGCAAGCTCCGCCTCCCAGGTTCATGCCATTCTCCTGCCTCAGCCTCTCCAAGTAGCTGGGACTACAGGCGCCCGCCACCACGCCTGGCTAATTTTTTGTATTTTTAGTAGAGACGGTGTTTCACCGTGGTCTCGATCTTCTGACCTCGTGATCCACCCACCTCGGCCTCCCAAAGTGCTGGGATTACAAGCGTGAGCCACCACGCCCGGCCCTACCACAGGACTTCTTTACAGAATTTAGTACGTAATGTATTTTATGAATCTTTATGTCAAGTCTCTCAAATTCGCTTGAACATACCACCCTTGCTTTGTTCTGTGGATATTTGCAGAATATCTTGTGGAAGTGTTTCAGGGAACAAATTTTGAGAAATAAGGTTTAGTCTTATTTGAATTTTATGGTTTTTTTTTTTTTTTTTTTTTTTTTTTTGAGACGTTGTCTCGCTGTGTCGCCCAGGCTGGAGTGCACTGGCGCAATCTCGGCTCACTGCAAGCTCCGCCTCCTGGGTTCACGCCATTCTCCTGCCTCAGCCTCTCCGAGTAGCTGGGACTACAGGCGCCCGCCATCACGCCCGGCTAATTTTTTGTATTTTTAGTAGAGACGGGGTTTCACCGTGGTCTCGATCTCCTGACCTCGTGATCCGCCTGCCTCGGCCTCCCAAAGTGCTGGGATTACAAGCGTGAGCCACCGCGCCCGGCCATTTTATGGTTTTTAATGTCACTTATGGTTAGTAAAACCTTCAAAACTTTTGGCCAGGTGCAGTGGCTCACACCTGTAATCCCAGCACTTTGGGAGGCTGAAGCTGGTGGATCACTTGAGGTCAGGAGTTCGAGACCGGCCTGGGCAACATGGTGAAAGCCCGTCTTTACTGAAAATACAAAAATTAGCTGGGCATGGTGGTGGCCTATAATCCGAGCTACTTTGGGAGGCTGATTCAGAAGAATTGCTTGAACCTGAGAGGCAGAGGTTGCAATGAGTTGAGATTGCCCAACTGTACTGCAGCCTGGGCGAGACTCCATCTCAAAAAAAAAAAAAAAAATGTTTTTTAAGTTTTTTTCTACTTTTTTTTTTTTTTTTAAGTAGGAGGGTTTTAACAGCTTTATTGAAATATAATTCACTGACCAAACATTTTGGTTGTTTCTACATTTTGGCTATTACAAACAATGCTACTATGAAGTTTTACGTACAAGTTTTTTTGTAGACATGTGTTTTCATTTCTCTTGGGCATATACCTAGGAGTAGAATTGCGGGGTCACATAGTAACTATGTTTAACCTTTTTTTTTGTTTGTTTGTTTTTTGTTTTCTTTTTGAGATAGAGTTTCGCTCTTGTTGCCCAGGCTGGACTGCAATGGTGATCTTGGCTCACCGCAAGCTCCGCCTCCAGGGTTCAAATGATTATCCTGCCTCAGCCTCCCTTGTAGCTAGGATTACAGACGTGCCCCACCATGCCCGGCTAATTTTTTATTTTGAGTAGAAACAGGGTTTCACCGTGTTGACCATCCTGATCTCGAACTCCTGACCTCAGGTGATCTTTGGGCCTCCCAAAATGCTGGGATTACAGGTGTGAGCCACTGCACCCATCTGTGTTTAACCTTTTTACGGAATCCCAGACTGTTTGCTAAAGTGTCTACACCATTTTACATAACCACCATCAGTGTCTGCGGGTTCCTGTTTCTCCACATCCAATGCTTGTTATTATTTAGTTTTTCTTTTATAGCTGTTCTAGTAGGTATAAATGGGTATCTCATTGTGGTTTTGATTTGCATTTCCCTGATTGTTAAGCATCTTTTCATTTGTTTTTTGTTCATCTGTTTATCTTCTTTGAAGAAACATCTATTCAATTTATCTGTTTTAAAATTGGATTTTCTTTTTATTATTGAGTTGTAAGAGTTCTGCTGGGCGCGGTGGCTCACGCCTATAATCCCAGCACTTTGGGAGGCTGAGGCGGGCGGATCACAAGGTCAGATCGAGACCATCCTGGCTAACACGGTGAAACCCCATCTCTACTAAAAATATAAAAAGAATTAGCCGGTCGTAGTGGCGGGCGCCTGTAGTCCCAGCTACTCGGGAGGCTGAGGCAGGAGAATAGCATGATCCCAGGAGGCGGAGCTTGCAGTGAGCCGAGATCTTGCCACTGCACTCCAGCCTGGGCGACAGAGCGAGACTCCATGTCAAAAAAAAAAAAAAAGAGTTCTTTGTATAATCTAGGTGCAAGTCCTTTGTCAAATATATAATTTGCAATTTTTTCTCCCATTATGTGTGTTTTCTTTCTTTTTTTTTCTTTTTTCTTTGAGACGGAGTCTTGCTCTGTCGCCCAGGCTGGAGTGCAGTGGCGCGATCTTGGCCCACTGCAAGCTCCGTCCCCTGGGTTCACGCCATTCTCCTGCCTCAGCCTCCCGAGTAGCTGGGACTACAGGCACCCGCCATCACGCCCAGCTAATTTTTTTTTTTTTTTTTTAGTAGAGACGGAGTTTCACCGTGTTAGCCAGGATGGTCTTGATCTCCTGACCTCGTTCCTCGTTCCACCCACCTCAGCCTCCCAAAGTGCTGGGATTACAGGCGTGAGCCACTGCGCCCGGCCCCATTATGTGTGTTTTCTTCACTTTCTTGTTGGTATTCAAGCATAAAGTTTAAATTTTGATGTCCAATTTGTTTTGTTCTTTTGTTATTTGTGCTTTTGTTATAACTAAGAAAGCTTTGCTTAATCCAAGGTCATAAGGACTTACAGCTATGCTTTTTTCAAAGAGTTTTATAGTTTTAATTTTTGTATTTAGGTCTTTGATACATTTTGATTTAATTTTATATGTGATGTGAGGAAGAGACCCACCCTCATTCTTTTGTATTTGGGTATCCAGTTGTTCCAGCATCATTGATTAAAAACACTGTTCTTTCCCCCATTGAATTGTCTTGGCACCTTTGTTGAAAATCAGTTGACCATAGATGTGAGGGTTTATTTCTGAGCTTTCTATTCTGTTCATTTATCTGTATGTCTCTCTATCCTTTTGCCAGTACCACACTCTCTTATTACAGCATTGTAGTAAGTTTTGAAATCAGAGAGTGTGAGTCCTTCAAGAAATTTCATCTTTTAAAAATTTGTTTGGCTCTCCTGGGTAACTTGAATTTCATACACATTTTAGGATCAGCTTTTCAGTTCCTACAGAGAAGCCAATTGGGTTTTTGACAGAGATTCCATTGAATGAGATCCATTTGGAGAGTATCACCAACTTAACAGTATTAATAAGTCTTTTGATTCATCAGAGGATGTCTTTCCTTTTAGTTAGGGCTTCAGATTGTTTCAACAATGTTTTATAATTTTCAGTTTCTTGTACTTTTTTGGTTAAAATTTATTCAGAAGTATTTTATTCCTTTTAATGCTGTTATAAATTGTTTTATTAATTTCATGTTCAGATTGTTCATTGCTCGTGTGTAGAAATACAATTTATTCTGCGACCTTGCTGCACTCATAGTCTAATGTTTTTTTTTGGTGGATTCCTTAGGATTTTCTATATACAAGATCCTATCATCTGTAAATAAAGATTGTTTGCTGAGTGCAGTGACTTAAACCTGTAATCCCAGCACTTTGGGAGGCCAAGGTGGGTAGATCACTTGAGCCCAGGAGTTCAAGACCAGCCTGGGCAATATGGTGAAAACCCTGTCTCTATAAAAAATGTGAAAATTAGGCAGGTGTGGTAGTGCACGCCTGTAGTCCCAGCTCCTCAGGAGGCTGAGGTGGGAGGATCACCTGAGCCCAGGAAGGTCAAGGATGCAGTAAGTCATGATTGCACCACGGCACTCCAGCCTGGGCCACAGAGTGAGACCTTGTCTTTAAAACAAACAAACAAAAAAGATTGTTTTACTTCTTCTTAAATCTGGATTAAAACTAGATGCATTTTATTTTATTGTTTTCCCCTCATTACCCTAGCTAGAACCTCTAGTACAATGTTGAGGTGGCAAGAATGGACTTTCATGTCTTGTAAAGCATAAGGATTTTGATTCTCATTTCTGACAAGTTTTAAACTTTGGTGACATTTCAAATTCCTTTCTCCATGATCCTATTTGAGTTTATCTAATATAGAAAGTGAACTTTTTGAGGGCACTTTCTGTTGCTAATTTTTCTATATGGCTTTGAAATGAATAATTTTAGTTTCAAATTAAGTCTTATCAATAATTGTTACTGGCCGGGTGCAGTGGCTCATGCCTGTAATCACAGCACTTTGGGAGGCTGAGGTAGGTGGATCACCTGAGATCAGGAGTTCAAGACCAGCCTGGCCAACATGGTGAAACCCTGTCTCTACTAAAAATACAAAAATTAGCTGGGAGTGGTGGTGCACACCTGTAATCCTAGCTACTTGGGAGGCTGAAGCAGGAGAATTGCTCCAACCCAGGAGGCAGAGGTTGCGGTGAGCCAAGATCATGTCACTGCACTCCAGCCTGGGCGACAGAGTGAGACTCCGTCTCAAATGATAATAATAACAACAACAACAACAACAACAACGTGTTACCTTGTTTTTTATGCATATGAAATTTTGTTATTGACTACCTAGTAACAATTTGTGTTACAAATCCAGAAAAGATAATGTAAAACTTGTAAGTGGTCTTACAGAGTTTTGTTTTTTTTTTTTTTTGAGGTAACGGGATAAAAAGCAAATTATATTAGATGAGAACATGTCAATTAAATAAAAAATAAAGTAATAAAAATTTAAAAATTAAACTGTAGTTCTAATACACTGGTAGAAATGAAAGAGGAACAATATAGGATGAGCCCTAAGGTCCCTTTGTTATTGTCAAGAGGCATTTTATGGGAGAGCAAAGGTTCTCCCTAATTATAAACATAACCTAAATTATCCTAATTTATCTTAACCAGAAATGGATCTTCTTGAGAATATGTTTATCTTTTAAAATGTATTTTTTCAGTTGTGTCAGTTTTGTGATGTGCTCTGTAATTTCAGATGATCAAATAGCTTTCAAATTTAATCTGGTCCTTCACTTTCAAAGAATTGTCCCTGGTTTAGTATTTCATAATCTTATTTAAGTTCACATCAGCAAACATACACTAACTGTTTATAAAGTGATGGCACTATCCTAGTACCTGTGTGGGTACTGGGATGAGAAGCTCAAGTCCCTGTCCTCAAAAATTTACTTTCTAGCATTGATGAATAATCAGTCTTCACTATTTATGATTTAAAAAAACTTTGTTCATCATATGCTTTATTTAAAGATTGATAATCTGGCCGGGCGCGGTGGCTCACGCTTGTAATCCCAGCACTTTGGGAGGCCGAGGCGGGCGGATCACAAGGTCAGGAGATCGAGACCACGGTGAAACCCCGTCTCTACTAAAAATACAAAAAATTAGCCGGGCGTGGTGGCGGGCGCCTGTAGTCCCAGCTACTCGGAGAGGCTGAGGCAGGAGAATGGCGTGAACCCAGGAGGCGGAGCTTGCAGTGAGCCGAGATTGCGCCCGCCACTGCACTCCAGCCTGGGTGACAGAGCGAGACTCCGTCTCAAAAAAAAAAAAAAAAAAAAAAAAAATAAAGAATCTGTTCTCCCATTACCTGGCCACTTGCTCTTTGCTCTCCTAATTACTTCTTAGGACCTTTAGTAGCTTTCTTGTTTTCTGAGTATGGACGTTTTCCCTCAAGTAAGACACTACTAGTCGCCGGGCGCGGTGGCTCACGCCTGTAATCCCAGCACTTTGGGAGGCCGAGGTGGGTGGATCACTTGAGGTCAGGAGTTCAAGACCAGCCTGGCCAACATGGTGAAACTCCATCTCTACCAAAAATACTAAAAATTAGCCAGGCATGGTGGCGGGTGCCTGTAATCCCAGCTACTCAGGAGGCTGAGGCAGGAGAATCCCTTGAACCTGGGAGACAGAGGTTGCAGTGAGCCAAGATCACACTGCCTGGGCAACAAGAGCGAGACTCCATCTCAAGAAAAAAAAAAAAAAAAAGTAAGACACTACTAGTCATTTTGGCTATAGCAGCATATTGAAATTTCTTCAGGGAACAATGTATAACAGGAGTTAGCAAACTTTTTGTGTAAAAGGCCAGCTAGTAAATATTTTTGGCCTGTGGGCCACACACAATATCCTTTTTTGATATATGCTTCTTTTTTTTTTGAAATATCTTTTAATATGGGAAAATCATTGTTTCTTCTCAGGCTATACCAAAGTAGACTATAGTTCCCAACCCCTGGTTAGCCTACCTTTTTGAAAATATGTTCTGCAGATTACTAACTCCACTGGATGCTCCTTGAAAAAAGGATTCCATGGTCAAATAAATTTGTCAAGTGTTCCATGCTGTGTCATTCTCTTGGACATTTTTAAGACTTGTTAAAATACTAAAGGCTTTAAAAAAAATCCTTTGGTTTATAAGCTTCTTTCTTTTTTTTTTTTTTTTTGAGACGGAGTCTCGCTCTGTCGCCCAGGCTGGAGTGCAGTGGCGCAATCTCGGCTCACTGCAAACTCCGCCTCCCGGGTTCACGCCATTCTCCTGCCTCAGCCTCTCCGAGTAGCTGGGACTACAGGCACCCGCCACCACGCCCGGCTAATTTTTTTGTATTTTTAGTAGAGACGGGGTTTCACCGTGGTCTCGATCTCCTGACCTCGTGATCCGCCCGCCTCGGCCTCCCAAAGTGCTGGGATTACAAGCGTGAGCCACCGCGCCTGGCCTATAAGCTTCTTTCTCCTTGGAGCTCTGTGGTTCTTTTGTTTTTATTTGCTTATTTTTGAGTGTATTACCTACTTGTATTCCATAGACTTTGTTTCTTAGAATGTTGTCCTGTGTATGAGTTCTAGGTCATTTCCTGATCATGTTTTATAAATCAGACCTTTTATAAAATTATATTCCTCTAAATTTACTTTGTCCATGTCCACTTCAAGTTTATTTTAAAATATTCTGGGCCGGGTGCTGTGGCTTACACCTGTAATCCCAGCACTTTGGGAGGCTGAGGTGGGACAATCATTTGAGTTTAGGAGTTTAAGACCAGCCTGGACAACATGGTGAAATTCCACCTCTACAATAGAAAAATTAGCTAGGTGCGGTGGTGTACACCTGTAGTCCTACCTACTCAGGAGGCTGAGGCAAGAGGAGCTCTTGAGTCTGGGAGGTTGAGGCTGCATTGAGCCGAGATTTTGCCATGCATTCCAGCCTGGGTGACAAAGCGAGACCCTGTCTCCAAGGAAAAAACAAAGCAAAAAAAAAAATCTGTATGCTTACCTGATTGTTTTACATTTAAACATGTAAAAAGAACTGGAATATCGAATTTCTCAGTGGATTTCTTTACTATCATTTCATAACACTGCTAACATATATATATATTTTTTCTCTCTTAACCAGGAAAAGTGGGTTGAAGTTGCCTCAATGAAAGTGCCTAGAGCAGGCATGTGTGTTGTGGCAGTCAATGGTCTTCTGTATGTTTCTGGAGGTCGATCTTCTAGCCATGATTTTTTGGCTCCAGGTACCTTGGACTCAGTTGAAGTTTATAACCCTCATTCAGATACATGGACAGAAATTGGTAACATGATCACCAGTCGTTGTGAAGGGGGCGTTGCTGTGCTATGAAATATAAAGCATAACAGAGCACAAGGAACATTTTGAAAATGCAAGACCTGACCTTTTGCAAAGCAAACATACATTTGGTGATAAGACCCTCTGATTCTATGAGTTTTCCATGTATTTGGTAGATAAATGACTAATGAGGCTGGGTGCAGTGGCCTCATGCCTATAATCCCAGCACTATGGAAGGCTGAGGCAGAAAGATCACTTGAGCCCAGGAATTTGAGGTTGTAGTAAGCTATGATCATGCCACTGCACTCCACTCTGGGCAACAGAATGAGATCCTGTCTCTTAAAGAAAAAAAATAAACTAAAGAGTGATTTTTCTAAAAATATCAGTGAGAATGGATATGGAATATATCCCAATTAATGAGCTCACACAGATTTGCCAGGCTTACTAATAATAGAAATGCCATTTATGCTGTAGAATTCTCCAGTTTAAGTGTAGACAAGTCCTATTTTACAAATTTGTAGAAATTATTTACTAGAAGCTTCCTGGCAAATAGTCCCTTTAGCTACTTCTCCAGTACAGTATAAATTGTAACATAAACTTTATGTGATATAGGAATAGTGTCAATGACACAGTTTAAAGATCTCTATATTCACAATTGTATCCAGAGCATAATTTTCCATGGCCATAGTTTGAGCTACAGAGAAAAGCCAATGAAATGGATTCCTACTTTTATTTAATGCCAAGAGTTTTCACTAGCCCCAAACTTTTTATTGGCAGCAGATATCCTAGGAGGGGTGTTTGGGAAATATCTAGCTATTTTTATAGATAGATACCTTTTTGCTCGATGATAAGTTTTTGCTTGCTCATGTTTTTTGTCTTGATCCTGAGAATGCAAGTAAGGAATTAATAGGAGGTTCTTTGTGACCGGATGTTGTAATGGGCTATACAGTCCAGCAGGCAGTATGCACCTAGAAATTTCTCCCTCTTTTGGGCTGGGCATGGTGGCTCACACCTGTAATCCCAGCACTTTGAGAGGCCGAGATGAGGCGGGAAGATGGCTTGAACTCAGGAGTTCGAGACTAGCCTGGGCAACATGACGAGACTCCGTCTCTACCAAAAAAAAAATAAAAATTAGCCGGGCATGGTGGCTTGTACCTGTGGTCCCATCTGCTTGGGAGGCTGAGGTTGCAGGAGCACTTGAGCCCAGGAGGTCGAGGCTGCAGTGAGCCAAGATTGCACCACTGCACACCGGCCTGGGTGACAGCATGAGAACCTGTCTCAAAAAAAAGAAAGAAAAAAAGAAATTTCTTCCTTTTTTGCTAGATTGTTGTCACCAAAATTATCTGTTTGGCTTTAGGAAGAGGGAATTTTATATTATCAAGCTTTGTAAAATTTATTTGTACTTGGGCAAACCTAAGTAAGAGCATACTGCAAAGCTACTGCTTGGATGTAGAGGGCTAAATTGTAGGTACTTCTGAAACTTTTTATAGATACTGACTCATAAGTGTAATTTGAAAGTACCCCTTGACCCAAACAAAACTGCTTCTCAAAACTTCTCATTTTCTCCCTGAGAAGCATTCTAAAGAATTGTTCTCTGTTCATTTCTAAGAGAAAGATTTACTGGGTGTATGATGGGGTTACTTTTAAGTTATTTCTACTGGCCAGTTGGAGCAATATATATTAAAGGTCTTGCATACAGTAAAATTTTTTTTTTTGAGATGGAATTTTGCTCTTGTTGCCCAGGCTGGAGTGCAAAGGTGTGATCTCGGCTCACTGCAACCTCCACCTCCTGGGTTCAAGCGATTTCCTGCCTCAGCCTCCCAAGTAGCTGGGATTACAGGTGCCCGCCACCATGCCCAGCTAATTTTTTTGTACGGGGTTTCACCATGTTGGCCAGGCTGATCTCGAACTCCTGACCTCAGGTGATCCACCTGCCTCGGCCTCCCAAAGTGCTGGGATTACAGGCATGGGCCACCGTTCCCGGCTGCATACAGTAAAATTTAACTAGTTGACTTAAGGATTTGATTTCCCGTTTCTTCTGGTTTTTTTTTTTTTTTTTTTTGAGATGGAGTCTTGCCCTGTCACCCAGGCTGGGGTGCAATGGTGCGATCTCAGCTCACTGCAACCCCTGCCTCCCTGGTTCAAACGATTCTGCCGCCTCAGCCTCCCGAGTATCTGGGCTTACAGACGTGAGCCACCATGCCCGGCTAATTTTTTGTATCTTTAGTAGAGACGGAGTTTTACCATGTTGGCCAGGCTGGTGTTGAACTCCTGACCTTGTGATCTGCCCACCTTGGCCTCCCAAAGTGCTGGGACTATAGGCGTGAACCACTGCGCTCTGCCGATTTCCCATTTCTTTGCTAAGATCCTTCAGTATATTATTATAAGCATCATGAACTTATTTAGATAGAAAACTTTGGCCGGGCGCGGTGGCTCACGCCTGTAATCCCAGTACTTTGGGAGGCCAAGGCGGGCGGATCACGAGGTCAGGAAATCGAGACCATCCTGGCTAACACGGTGAAACCCTGTCTCTACTAAAAATACAAAAAAAAAAAATTAGCCGGGCAAGGTGGCGGGCGCCTGTAGTCCCAGCTACGCGGGAGGCTGAGGCAGGAGAATGGCGTGAACCCCGGGGGGCGGAGCCTGCAGTGAGCCGAGATCGCGCCACTGCACTCCAGCCTGGGTGAAAGAGCGAGACTCCTTCTCAAAAAAAAAAAAAAAAAAAGAAAACTTTTAATTGCATTAATGAATCAGGTAGCACTCATATCCAAATTATTTGGTTTAGGCCAGGCACCATGGCTCATGCCTGTAATTCTAGCACTTTGGGAGACTGAGGTGGGCAGATCACTTGAGGTCAGGAGTTCAAGACCAGTCTTGCCAACATGGTGAAACCCTGTCTCTACTAAAAATACAAAAAATTGGCAGCAGGTGGTGGTGCATGCCTGTAATCCCAGCTGCTGAGGAGGCTGAGGCAGGAGAATCACTTGAATCCAGGAGGTGGAGGTTGTAGTGAGCTGAGATCATGCCACTGTGCCCTAGCCTGGGCCATAGAGCAAGACTGTCTCAAAAAAAAAAAATAAATAAATAAAAAATATTTGGTTTAGTCTACAAGTATACCTTCCTTATAACTTAACCATATGCATTTATTAGGAAAAGTTTATGTAATGCAGACAGGAAGCTCTATGTTCCCTTCTCTGGGGCATCCTGAACGTCTGAAGGGTCACAGATGTCTGTGTAGAGATCTGTAAGATGTCAAAGAATAAAGTATAATTTATAGACTAAGCTCTAACTCATGTGCCTTTACTATTTCTAGTTACAGAGAATCTGTATTCTGATTCAAAACAGATTTACAAAATACTTCTACAACTAATTTCTCATTATTGTCTAGTAGCAACTGAAAATGACACTATGAAGGGGCATGCTTTGCACAGCTGTGGCAGAAATGTAATGTCAAGGCAGTCAGTGTTTAACAGGTCCCGAAGATCCCTGAAAATAGGTAACTGTAAATATGCTTATTATTCCTGGGTAATGACAAGATTGGTTTTGTTTTGTTTTTGTTTTTGTTTTGAGATGGAGTTTCGCTCTTGTTGCCCAGAATGGAGTGCAATAGCATGATCTTGGCTCACCGCAACCTTTGCCTCCTGGGTTCAAGCGATTCTCCCGCCTCAGTCTCCTGAGTAGCTGGGATTGCAGGCATGAACCACGAGGCCCAGCTAATTTTGTATTTTTCGTAGAGACGGGGTTTCTCCATCTTGGTCACGCTGGTCTCGAACTCCCGACCTCAGGTGATCTGCCTGCCTTGGCCTCCCAAAGTGCTGGGATTACAGGCGTGAGCCACCTCGCCAGGCTAACAAGATTGTTTTTAGAAGAATGTACTAATAAAGTATCTAGTTTTTTTTTCTTTGTATTACTCTATCAGTGGCATTCTGGGTTACCAAACTGTAGTAGGATTGCACAAGTTTTTTAGTTGGTTTTGTTTTAACTTTAGGGACTTGCACATTTCGTTTTACATTTAATTCTGTTTTTTGAGAGATGATTAAAGTGATCTACCTCCAAAATGTTTAACAATTCGATATGCTTCTAAGTATCCTGCCAATGTACTTAATCAAATGTACTTAAAAATCAGTTTTCTTAAAGAAGCATACACTGTAATTCACCTGAAAAATAGCATTTTTAAGTAAAATTAAGCAATTAGCCTAAAAATATGATTTGCCTCTATTCTGGAAAATAATTCATTTAATTCAGATTATGGAAAAGTCTTAAGTTTGTATAGCATTCATGCAATTTAATAACAAAGAAGTGAGTTTCCTTATCAAAACAATCTGAGTAGAATCACATTGAGACTGAGTGGAAACATCATCTCTAAAAAATATACAGGCCGGGCATGGTGGCTCATGTCTGTAATCCCAGCATTTTGGGAGGCTGAGGTGGGTGGATCACCTGAAGTTGGGAGTTTGAGACCAGCCTGACCAACATAGAGAAACCCCGTCTCTACTAAAAATACAAAATTAGCTGGGCATGGTGGCACATGCCTGTAATCCCAGGTACTCGGGAGGCTGAGGCAGGAGAATTGCTTCAACCCGGGAGACGGAGGTTGCGGTGAGTCGAGATAACGCCATTGCACTCCAGCCTGGACAACAAGAGTGAAACTCCATCTAAAAAAAATTCCAGGTTATACTATATCCTGATCTATATTCTTATACCATTTTAAATGTTTTTCCTTTTTGGTGAGACTAGGAATTTCAGAAAACTAGGTTTTCTGTTAATTCTTCTTTTCTCCACCTTAAGTAGAGTGATTAGAGACCAGGTTTTCAAGTGAAAATCTAAGGTGCTGCTTTTGCTGTTTTAAGAATGCTTCTGCACTGGGTGCAGTGGCTCACGCCTCTAATCCTAACACTTTGGGAGCCTAGGCAGGAGGATTGCTTGAGCTCAGTTCAAGACCAGCCTGGGCAACATAGGGAGACCCTGTCTCTACAAAAAATTAAAAAATTAGCTTGGCATAGTGGTGCACAACTGTAGTCCCAGCTACTCAGGAGGCTGAGGTGGGAGAATTGCTTGAGCCCAGGAGGTCAAGGCTGCAGTGAGCCATGATCACACCACTACACTCCAGCCTGAGTGACAGAGCGAGACCCTGCGTTTAAACATAAAACAAAAACACACCAAAGCTAAAAGCTTCTCTGTGATTTAAAAGATGTAGAACTAGACCAGCTTGTCCAACATGGTGAAATGCCACCTCTACTAAAAATACACACCAAAAAATTAGTTGGGCATGGTGGCACGTGCCTGTAATCCCAGCTACTCTAGAGATGCCGAGGCAGGAGAATCGCTTGAACTCGGGAGGTGGAGGTTGCGGTGAGCCAAGATCGTGCCACTGCACTCCAGCCTGGGCGACAGAATGAAACTCCGTCTCAAGAAAAAAAGATGTAGAACTAGATAGGGCTGCTCATTAGAGTATCAAGATGGCTCCAGCTTGACTTTTCTTTCCTAATTTATATGTACTAGTGGCTTTATTTTAAATAGTTTCCTTTGGAAATAATCATTTTGACCAGCTATTATGTGTTTGGTGGTAAGGGACAAGTTGTTATCTGTATCATGCCAAATATCCTAATAAAAACTGGAAAACATGTCCGACTTACCTTTGAACGTGGCTTTCCCTCATGACATTGCTCCCTACTGACTTTAGAGCCATAGATCCTTTTAGCTCATATAATTGGGTTATACTATGTGAAATAAGCTTGGACATGCATTTCCCAGTGGTAACTCCTGTGAAAACTCCTCAATGGAACTACCTTTTCTTTTCAGATACTCACAGATACGAGGTTTTCCGCTTGAAGTGGGAGAATATGTGCATTCTTTTCAATGATCACAAGACTCTAACAAAGGGGATTTTTAATCTTAATTTTCAAGACCGTTAAAATATTGAAATGTTTAAGTGGATAACTATATTATTCATAAAATGAATGAGTGAAAACTAATATACTATGAGATGAAAAGTACTTGTCAGGGATTTTCAAGCTTTTGCTCAAGTAATTACTATGAAATAACAATTTCTAGAAATGAAGAACAATCTGTGAAGAATAAATTACCATTGATGTGGGGAAAAAAAGCCAAACAGAAGTAGAAAAAGGTGCAGCTGGCATACAAATGTTATCTACCGTGTATTTATATACATATAATAATATATATTTAAAACTTTTAACTAAAAAGTAAACTTTAATGTCGAAAATGCAAACTTGGGGAAGACAGAAAAGATCACACACAAGGCTGTCACTTCACACTTGGAAGGTTGCACAGCGGCCGGGCAGAGGCGCTCCTCACTTCCCAAACGGTCAGGTGGCCAGGCAGAGGCGCTCCTCACTTCCCAGAGGGGGCGGCCGCCAGGCAGAGGCGCTCCTCACTTCCCAGACTTTTATATTTTTTATACTTGACCAGGTCTCTTATGTCCTTTTTCTGGAAAACTACTTTTAACTACTAAAGTGATTATAAATGAAAAAGTGGCCAATAAAGTGACTACTATCCTCAGGGCTTTAAACCAGTTGGGATAATGTGGTAAGAGAAAAAGTTCAAGGTGGAATGCTACCCCCATACCCATTATTACTGTGACTATGGCTTCACTAAGTCTTTCAGAAATAAGGAAGGCAAACCATGAAAAGAAAAGAGGAGCTGTACTGCTAGCTAAATTAAGGTAGTCTGGTTTGGCTGGACTACCTTCTGGTAGAGCAAAACCCCATCTGATCCCACCCAAGAAAGATAGGAAACTGGCTCCATAAGCCATCTGAGTAAAAGCTAATATGGGAATATAAGTTTTTGTAATCAGCATGACCAGTGGTGGAGCAACGAAGGGGATCAGTCCTGCCAGAGTTACATATAATGCTGGCTTTGGGCTGTCAGTTAGGTAAGTGATGGTGCTTGGTGGCCTGGCTGGAAGTGCTTGCTTCTGCTGCTTTTTAAAACTGCAGGGGGATGTATGATAGCACTGTGTCTTGCTCATATACGCTGGAAATGATGAGGAAAGCCAAGGCCTTGGAAATGGGGAAAAGTTCTGCTGGAGAGACATCTTGAGAGAAAGCATATCTGTTCTGCTGGTTCTTAGTCCCACTGGGAAAGAGTACTTTAGCATCTACAAAGAAAATAGAACCAAAAGACAAAATTAAAAATATATATATATATGTGTCATCAGATTTTAGTCAATCCCAGTATGAAATAATTGGGATTATCTGAAAGGAGCAAACAAAAAAGATCTGCTTTCCATTACCACATCAAACTATACAGAAAGGATGAACTAATAACTCTGAAGTGATATTATTGCTGGTAAGAGTATTAAATGGCTATACAATGTACAAAAGAAACCACTGAACACAAACCAGTGATATATTTCAACCTACCACTTAATCTTATTCCATGAGAAAAATATCTGAAAGAGGAGCAGGTAAAGACTAGATTTTCAGAATTTGGCCTTCTAAACTGCCTCTTTTATTTATAAATAGCAAAAGCAGCAGCACTAATTACTGTGGGAATGCTGTTTTTATATGGAGAAAATAAATCTACCTTCCAACTTAGCTTTATAAACCCCACATACGTTTCACAGTTCCACGCCTTTGTGTATGCTCTGCCTAGAATTCTAGCTCTTACTACTTTTCTATTTAGGAAACTTACCTCAACATTCAACATTCAACTTAAAGCTTTCCTTTACCCTTCTACAGTCTGATTTAATGCTCCTATAGTAAGTACCCTGTGCACACTTCCATCATAATTCTTCTCACAGTGAATTAAAATTGTGTGTTTACTTGTCTTTGTCTCAGTAGACTTGAGAGCCAGGACCGTATTTTTTTCCTTGCCTTAAAATCCCCAGTGCCTTTCATTGTACACAGGCAAAGTAATAACCTTTCCTGCTGATTCTGTGTTTTAGTGACCAGACTTCAACTAAAAAGTGTTGCGTTAAAGAAAAAATTGAAGTTATTGAAGAATCTCAGTGATTACTCAAACATGCTAGGAATGGTTCCATCTTGGAACCATTTCCCTGTTTCCATATTTACTGCTCTTCCCTCAGTTACCTATTTCTGATCCCCTGCCATTTATAAGTCCAATCCCACATCTTGATGCTACCTATTCCCTTTCCCTGCTTAATAGTTCTCCACAGCATTTACCACTTGATGTATTAATTTTAATTTTTATTTTTTTGAGACTGAGTTTTGCTCTGTCACCCAGACTGGAGTGCAGTGGTACAATCTCTGCTCACTGCAACCTCTGCCTCCCAGGTTCAAGCGATTCTCTGCCTCAGCCTCCCGAGTAGCTGGGATTACAGGCATCCGCCACCATGCCCAGCTAATTTTTGTATTTTTAGTAGAGACAGGGTTTCACCATGTTGTCCGGGCTGGTCTCGAACTCCAGACCTCAAGTGATCTGCCTGCCTTGGCATCCCAAAGTTTTGGGATTACAGGAGTGAGTGACCATGCGTGGCCCTATTTTTTTTAATTTTTATTTTTTGAGATGAAGTCTTCCACTGTCACCCAGGCCAGAGTGCAGTGGCACAATCTCGGCTCACTGCAACCTCTGCTTCCTGGGTTCAAGTGATTCTTCTGCCTCAGCCCCCCAGGTAGCTGGGACTACAGGCGCCCACCACCATGCTGAGCTAATTTTTGTATTTTTCAGTGGAGACAAGGGTTTTACCATGTCGGCCAGGCAGGTATTGAACTCCTGACCTCAAGTGATCCACCTGCCTCAACCTCCCAAAGTGCTGGGATTTCAGCCGTAAGCCACGGCACCTGGCCAATTTTTTGTTTTTTTTTTAAAAACATCATCTTGCTGTGTCACCCAGGCTGGAGTGTAGTGGCATTATCTCAGCTCGCTGCAGCCTTAACCTCCTGGGCTCAAGCGATCCTCCTCCCTCAGCCTCCCAGGTAGCTAGGACTATAGGTGTGTGACCCCATGCCCAGCTAATTTTTTGTATAGATGGGGTTTTGCCATGTGCCCAGACTGGTCTTGAACTCCTTGAGCTCAAGTGATCCACCCACCTCGGCCTGCCAAATTGCTGGGACTACAGGCGTGAGCCACTGCACCCAGCCTGATATAATAAACATTTTACTTACTTGTATTTTACTTAACTCTTCCCTCCATCACCTGAATACACAAGGGTAAGGATTTTTGTCTTTTTCACTGCTACTGACCTAGCCCAAGCAATATTTGGCAAATAGTGCTCAAATATCTGCTGAATAAACCAACCTTTGAAGATGCTTGAGAAAACTTTTGGATGAAGCGAAGCATACTGGCCCCTATTGAAAGTCTTGTTCAGGAAGATGCCAGGCAGTTCTGATTAACATGTTGTTACAGCTAAGCGGAGGCACTGAATCAGGGGCATGTTTCTGTGTATAATACAAGATGTCACTTAATTTTCCTCATTTTATACATTAATTTTTAAATAGTAGTAATTCATGAATGTAACACTTTCCTTTGAAAAGAGTCATTAATGTTTTCAAACTATCGGTAACACAGTAACGAAATAGATCCTTTTAGTACCTGAACTGTTCTTTTAGCTTTGGCTGTCTAGTGTAATAGAAAGAGTAATGCACATAGATTTTACAGATACTTCCACCATTTCCTAGCTGTGTGACACGGGGCAAATTGCTTGAGCACCCGTTTTCTCATCTTTAAAATGAAGGGTCTTCTAAATGGCATTTTTGTGAAATTAAAAAAAAAACGAAACTGGAAGGTCATAGCTTCTGTTTCCTTTTTTCCTCCTTATTTATTTTGGGGCTTAAGAGTTCACAACTCAAAGTAACAATAGTACCAACCAATATAATTTAGGTTTTTTTATTTGTTTGTTTGTTTTGAGACAAGAGCCTCGCTGTGTCACCCAGGCTGGAGTGCAGTGGCGCGATCTTGGCTCACTGCATCATCTGCCTCCTGGGTTCAAGCGATTCTTGTGCCTCAGCCTCCCAAGTAGCTGGGATTACAGGCTCCCGCCACCATGTCCGGCCAATTTTTGTATTTTCAGTAGAGATGGGGTTTCACCATGTTGGCCAGGCTGGTCCTGAACTTCTGA
Organism: Nomascus leucogenys; assembly: GCF_006542625.1. NCBI lineage: Eukaryota > Metazoa > Chordata > Mammalia > Primates > Hylobatidae > Nomascus > Nomascus leucogenys. The sequence continues at coordinate 14,585,197 of NC_044392.1, read as the reverse complement.
CCTCAGGTGATCCACCTGCCTAGGCCTCCCAAAGTGTTGGGATTACAGGCATGAGCCACCGTGCCCAGTGAGCATTAACTCATTTAATGCTCAAAATAACCTCATTAACTTAGTACTGAGAGAGAATAGCCTGTTGGAGTGCAGACTTTGGTGTCAAACTTGGTTGGAATCCTGGCTCCACTACTTATTAGCTGTGTGTCTTTGAACAAATTATTTAACCTTGTTATGGTGCAGTTCATTCACCTTTGAAATAAGGGTACTAACTAATTCATAGGGTTGATGTAACTTTTTTTTTTTTTTTTTTTTTGGATACAGGGTCTCGCTCTGTCACCCAATCTGGAGTGCAGTGGCGTGATCTCCGCTGTCTGCAGCCTTGACCTCCCGGGGTCGAGGGATCTTACCACCTCAGCCCTCTAAGGAGCTGGGACTACAGGCCACGCCACCATGCCCAGCTAATTTTTTTTTTTTTTTTTTTGAGACGGAGTCTTGCTCTGTCGCCCAGGGTGGAGTGCAGTGGTGCCATCTCAGCTCACTGCAAGCTTCACCTCCCAGGTTCACGCCATTCTCCTGCCTCAGCCTCCTGAGTAGCTGGGACTACAGGCATGTGCCACCACGCCCAGCTCATTTTTTGTATTTTTAGTAGAGACGGAGTTTCACCATGTTAGGATGGTCTCGATCTCCTGACCTCGTGATCTGCCTGCTTCGGCCTCCCAAAGTGCCGGGATTACAGGCGTTAGGCACCGTGCCTGGCCCCAATTTTTGTATTTTTTGTATAGAAGGGGTTTGCCATATTGCTCAGGCTGGTCTTGAACCCCTGAGCTCAAGCGATCCACCTGCCTCGGCCTCCCGAAGTGCTGGGATTACAGGTGTGTGCCACTTAGCCTGATGTAACACTTAATAAGTTACTACATGTAAATAGCTGAGAGCCGTCCCTGACACAAAGCACTTTACACAGGAGGGACTGATTAAAAACTCTAATATAAGCAGCCAGTAAAAACAGGTGAATGATAATATGGATCTAGATCTGACAATTTCATTCTTAACCAGGAGAATGGGATGTCTAAAAAAACCTACAGTTGCTGCTTAATTTTAAGAAATCGATTGGGCAGGGCGCAGTGACTCGCTCCTGTAAGCCCAGCAGTTTGGGAGGCCGAGGTGGGTGGATCACGAGCTCAGGAGTTCGAGACCAGCCTGGCCAACACAGTGAACCCCCCCCCCCCCCACCCCACGTCTCCACTAAAAATACAAAAAATTAGCTGGGCGTGGTGGCAGGCGCCTGTAATCCCAGCTACTCCGGAGGCTGAGGCAGGAGAATTGCTTGAACCTGGGTGACGGAGGTTGCAGTGAGCCGAGATCGCGCCACTGCACTCCAGCCCACGCGACAGTGCGAGGCTCCGTCTCAAAAAAAAAAAAAAAATCGATTGAATTAATTTATTGATCACAGATCTTAGGGCTGGGTCAAGAAATCCTGTATACCAGTTAATGTCTTCATGCTATACTTAAGGAAGCAAGTAGGGAGGTAAGTTATCCTGGGCCTCCGAGTAGAATTTAGATCACACCCACACCCACCCACCTGAGCCCCAGACCAAAATGCCCGCAGAGCGTACGCATCACTTTTGTTCAAAATCACTTTCTTCGTAAGGACTTTCCAGACCACTCCATTTAAAATCTCAACCATCCCCCCACCTTTGGAAACTCCCTTTCCTCTGTGGCACGTGCTTTCCAACTAGTGGGCATTAAAAAGTGATAACCTAAAGTCCAGGGACGGCAGGTGATGCGGGATTAAGGACTGAGACTCAAAGTTTAATCCTCCTAATATAAATGAAAAAGCTCAATATTCCCATTGCCCTGGTGGGAAGACTGCAAACTGCCAGCTTCAAACTGACCTCTGAGAAAGGAAGGCGGGGTTTAGACGGGGAAACCCTGCCCGAGAGTGCCCGCGTCTCCAATTTACTACTAACCCTTGGTGCCCTCCCATCCCAACGTCGCAAATTTACTACCAATCCTTGGTGCCTCCCATCCCAACCTGCACCTGTGACGACTTTGAGACTTGCCAGCGTTGCACGGAGAGAAGGAAAGCAACCGCAACAACAGCCCAGGTCCTCTGGAAAGGCACTTCCGGCAAGTGGATTCAGAGAGGCCTCTACTTCCTGAGGGCTGAAAAAAAATGAGTCCGTGTAGGGACTTGACCTGCGCTAACTGGTTCCTAGGCCCGGCTTTCTGTTTGGGGGCCATTCTTAATTTCTAGTTGAATCCAGATGTTGAACGGTCCTTGACTTTCTATTCCAGGGCTCCCAGGCAGCAGAATCTGCCCACAGAGTTCGGGAAAGTAGAGTGCAAGTACTGAAACAATCTCAGAATGATTGTGGTGAAGGAAGGTAAGAGACTTGGGATTTTAGGCCCAGTGTGACCTGGAATTGCTTGCCATCTGTGGAACTTATGTTTTACTTTGCAAAACAGGGTTTATAAGGCCTATGGGGACACATCTCACTCTGCATTACGGCCCTTTACTATCATTTAGAGGGGGAAAAAAGCCCAGTTCTTACATCCATTTTCTTTGCTAGGACCTAGAAACCTCATTAAGGGTTAAAGGGCACAAGAGCAGGATTTTCACTTCCATGAAAGGTGTGGTGATAAGGGCCCTAGGCTTAGGGGTGGTTCGGAAAGTCAGATCATTTCTCCTGCTGCCCTCAGCTTTATTTCTCGGCTATGTGACCTTGGGCAAGTCCCTTCTCTTATCTAGACTTGTTTCACAGGAAATGGCACCAGGCAATCTTAGTGTCCTTCCGTGTCTATGGATAAAGCTGAAGACATGTAATAGGAGATCTCAGGGGCCCACGCCGGCCAGTCCCTCCAATCCTCCGGATTCTAGGTAGTCTAGCTTCCTGGTTGCCAGCCATTACACGGTTTAGCTTTCCGTGCCAGATGGAGCCACAGCGAAGTCTTCCTTAATAGTGAGCGCTTTTAGTCGAGCTAGGCCTTCAGTTTTATTTCCTTCTCTGTCATGGCAGCGCCGCCCCTTCCAGTAGTGCGATACCCAATGAGACTTCAGGTAGGAGAAAGGGCACTGTCACTAGCGCAGGCTCTCGCCGGAATCCCGCCCTTCGCTGGGGAAGGGGAGTGACGCCTGCGCTCCAGGGCAACTACTACTCCCAGCGGGTAGTGCGGCCGACGCAGCCGCGCGGCCTCTGGGGCCAGGCCGTGTGGCCCGCTGGGGGCTGGAGTCTCAACGACGCGCACACGTGAAGTAAGGAGCGGAAGGTGGGAAAGGGTCGGAAAACACACGTTCCTCCGAAACTGGTTTGCAAGTCCTTGTAGAGGTAGTTTCGGGACGCGCACTGGCCCAGGGGCGGGCTGTGGGAGGGTGAAGAACAAAGGGATACACATATGCATACCCACCCACTCATTCATACAAGCCCAGGCCCTGGAAGTGGGCAGGGGGGTTAGAAGGGGCGTACTAAACTAGGCTTGTCCCTGCCTCAGGCGGCACGAGGAAAGGCAGAGGATTCAATTCTCTAGGGGGCAGAGGCGACCACGCGCCGCCTCAAGCGGCGAAGAAGGGAGCCGGGGGCGGGGCAGGGCATAACCGCCGTTCTGGAGGCCGAACGTTGGCAGCGTAGGGAACTGGCGTCCGGCAGGGTCGCCGGAGCAGGTCCCGTGCGCATGCGCTTCTTCAGGTGGGCGTGTGTAAGGCGGGGTCGGACGGGGGAAGGGAGGGCCGTGCTGCTCGTCGCTCCTCCTCCACCCGCTCTGCCCGTCCTGGACCTTGTGGGCCGGGCAGCCATTTTGGGAAGAGCTTTGTTATGTTTGTGGACTAGCCGCCTCTGCCGGGTCGACAAGCTGGGGACGCGTCCTCAGACGCAGCGTCTAGTCCCTGGCCATAGCTCCGCCGCTGCCCGGTGAGTGGGAGTTTGGGAAACGGGGCAGTAGGAGATCTTGGAGTTGTTCTGGCGCGGGGCTCCGCCCGGTGCCTAACCAACCGGCTGTTAAAACTAGTTGAAAGAATCTCTCACACAGGTGGTTGGGTGTAGGTCCGACCCGAGAGGGGCGAGCGGTGCCCACGGGTCAAGTGGTTCGGTCGCGGCACCCCCGTCACCCCCCGTGCGTGGAGCTTTGCTCGCGAGCGTCGCCGGGGCTCCGCGAAAGCGCTCCTACTTTAACTTCGGTCGTCGGGTCGGAACGCTCACCTGCGGCTCTTTGGCTCCTCTCCAGGCGATCCGGCTTGGTGCTGGTTGAGTGACTTGGCTTACGGGTTTTTTTCTTTCCTTCTTGAAATGAGAGCTAAGGGCTTTTTTTTTCCTTCAAAGGAAAACCTAAGGAGGAAAAAGTGTAAGTCAAATGTTGGATATCTGAGGGGAAAAAAGTTTTAACCCCCAGCTTTCCGGTTCTCTGTGGTAGCGAGGTGTTTTCGTTTAGATTGAGTCTATCCAATATCTACCAACCTCCTTTCCTGGGAGGGGCGGGGAAAGCTGGTCGATCCTGAAATGTTTGAAGTGTTATTTTTTTTCTCTTGTTTTAGATCTAGTTCTCCCCAACCCGTGAAATTCGAAAGACAGTTTGAATCTAAAATGGCTGTAGCTTGGGGAAGTGCCCTGCCCTTCGATTACTTAGACATTAACGTTGAAAGATTTTAGTCGTTTCCCCTGTGGGGACATTAACTGAATCTTTTGATATTTTGGTTTTTTGCAATTGGTGTCTCACCTTTAACTCTCCTTATGCTAGGTGAAAACAAAGGTGAGTCTCACAAAGTTGACTATTCCAAAAGTTTACATAAGAATGGGTGCGGTGCGGTGGTGTGTGTATGTTTAATAGTTGCTTATAGTTTTGAAATTGTGCTGTGGTGTCAATTTTATCTGCCAACTTTGTGCTCTGAAGTTGGCTTGTCATATTTGTTGAAATATTTTTAACATTGATATTTATTGCTTACCAGAAAAATAGAGTTAATAATAGTGGTTCATGTTTTAGTTTAGTAGTAAGTCATATTCTTCTGTAAACCTTATCCAAAAGTAAAGTGATTGGTAGTCACTCCTCATTAGACTTATATTTGTAATTTAGTAGACTGCTGATCTTTTCTAAGGTTTTTGATATCCAATATTTGAAAGGAAATTAGGGTGCTATTAAGTTCGAGATATTTACTAGAATAGTGTAAGACATTTTAACAAGTGAAAACATACTTTAGGTATGGAGTGCCTGATTGTCGTGCCCTTTTGAACAAGAGACTGTCTTTTGTTTGCTTTTTTTTTTTTTTAAATCGATAGATCCAGAAGTTTAAACAAAAAGTCATAGATTGGAAACCAAAACCAATAAATTTCAGTATCTGGAAAGGTGTTGGGGCCTGTATCTATTTAAAAGATAAAAGAGTGAAATGCTAATTGTGAATGAGAACTTTGAAATTAATAGTAAAATAAACTGTCATCTTTCCTAGGGAGTCAGTTTTCAATGTACCTTTTGACGTTTTTTCAAATACAAAAGTTGGTTGTTGTTAATACCCCTAGGATTTTTTTGTTGTTGTTAAATTATTTTGGTAGTTTTACAGGAAAAATATTTAAAGTTTTTAATAGAAATTACAAGCTAGTTGCTTTGTGTTTTGTCACTGATAACTACTAGAGTGAGATTTTTTGGGGGGGTACTCAGTGGTTTGTACATGTTAATATAGACATTCAATTGATTCTGGATGGTGTCTTATCAGAGCTCTTAATTTGGTGTGGGGGGAACTCTTGGGGAAACCTCTTTATTTTGAGCGAATTCAATTTACTAGATTGCTCATCAGTGGCTGTTAGAATGCTTAGCTGAGGAGGACACATTCAACCATTTAAATTTAGAATGGTAAGAAATCTGGTGCACATTTCTGCTTATAATTCATTTTTAATTTTGAGTTAAAGATAAGACACAATCGTGAATCATACTTCAGAAGATTGCATATCTTTATTTTATGGTTATAACTCTGATGTGCCAGGGACTGACTGCTGTTTAAAGTGCTTTGTATTTGTTACTTACTTTTTTTTCCTTCTTCTTTTCTTTAATTTTTCTTTTTTTTTTTTGAGACGGAGTTTCACTCTTGTCGCCCAGGCTGGAGTGCAGTGGCTTGATTTCTGTTCACTGCAAGCTCCGCCTCCTGGGTTCAAGCGATTCACCTGTCTCAGCCTCCCGAGTAGCTGGTATTACAGGGGCTCACCACCACGCCTGGCTAATTTTTTGTATTTTTAGTAGAGATGGGTTTTTGCCATGTTGGCTAGGCTGGTCTTGAACTCCTGACCTCAGGTGATCCACCTGCCTCGGCCTCCCAAAGTGCTGGGATTACAGTCATGAGCCACCGCCCCCGGCTTGTTGTTTACTTTTATAAGTGTACTGGTTCATTTATTTTATTTTGTTTTTGGTGTGGGGTCTCACTCTGTCACGCAGATTGGAGTGGAGTGGCGTGATTTCGGCTCACTGCAGCCTCCACCTCTCAGGCTTAAGCAGTCCTCCCACCTCAACCTCCCTAGTAGCTGGGACGACGGGTGCGTGCCACCGCGCCAAGCTAATTTTTTTTTTAATTTGTATTTTGTTGGGGGAGGGGGTTCATCATATTGCCCAAGCTGGTCTCTAACTCAGGGACTCAAGCAATCTGCTCACTTTGGCCTTCCAAAGTGTTGGGATTACAGGCGTGAGCCACAGCGCCAGGTCTAAGTAGATACTGTTTTATACCCTATTTTGTAGTTGAGGAAAAGGAGTCCAGAGACTCATCCAGCTAGTAACAGCCTATATTCAGCCGGGCGCCGTGGCTCACGCCTGTAATCTCAGCACTTTGGGAGGCTGAGGCGGGCGGATCACGAGGTCAGGAGACGGAGACCATCTTGGCTAACACGGTGAAACCCCGTCTCTACTAAAAATACAAAAAATTAGCCGGGCGTGGTGGTGGGCGCCTGTAGTCCCAGCTGCTCGGGAAGCTGAGGCTGGAGAATGGCATGAATCCGGGAGGCAGAGCTTCCAGTGAGCCGACATCGCGCCACTGCACTCCAACCTGAGGACAGAGCAAGACTCCCTCTCAAAAAAAAAAAAAAAAACAGCCTATATTCAAATTTAGGCAATCTAAGTTGTTGTGTTTAACTTAACTGTTATGGTCACTGCCTTTAAACATGAAAGTAAGACTGTTGGTCTAAAAGATGAAAGGCACACAAAATTTTAAAGGATTCCAACTAAAAAAAAACTAATGGGAAAGGCAAATTTTGGTGTATTTATGGTTGTTCAGATATATGAGGGGAAAAATAACATACCACCTCATAAGTGGCTGTAGTTGCTGTTGTCTGGAATTTAATACGTGGTTGTGCTGTTAGAGACCTAATTGCCCAAGTTACTTCTAAATCAGACTCAGTGTTTCCTATTTCCCACTGAAATCTGCCTCAAACAGCCTATAATCAAACTCAAAAAATAGTTCAGTAAGAGGAACTGAACTTTTGTACACAGGTATACTTTAACTGAGGTAGATATATTTCTGATGTTATGTAAATTGAATTTTTATAGGTGATTTCAAACGTGCTAGGCAAACATTTAAAAGAGCCTATTATTTTTCTTTACTAAGGCAAATAATTGATCTATTAGCTGAATTATTTTTCAGCTAAAACAGCTCAATCATTTATTTTTGTTAAGAAACGAGGGATTGGGAGTATCTAGATGACCATAAAACAAAGAACTTTACGGTTTAACAGATAATACTTAATAGTTGGAGGATAACATAAAAAGCAATTATCCTTAAAGGAGTTGATTTTAACAGACTCATTAAGTTCACCTTCCTTTTCTAAGATAAAAACCACTTTGCCTTTTGTTAACCAGAGGTCAGGCTAGAGAATCACCAGAATGAACAAAGTTTTAGTACCCTTTTCTGAGCAGTAGGTCTATTTGTGTGGAGTAAGTTTTTTCCCCCAGAAAAATCTCATTTGGTTAAGTTTAGCTATACTTTAAATTCAGCTTGCAAAGTCTGTTTCTGCCTAAGTTTAAAAGTTTGGTATATAAAAAAGTTATTGTTGTCTGAATTATTGCTGTCTTTAAAGTTTGTAAGTATATAGAAAAGTTGGTTTTGGGGCTGTTTAGTTAATTTCAAAGTAGAGCTTTTCCAGTTTTTGTGCCGTTTGTAAATTTTTCTACTTTTTAATTCGTCTTACCACGTATGGCAGGAAGGGCACTAGGAACCGTTTATTGTGGGCTTCATAAACTTAGATGCTGTAATAGAGTCAGTTATGTAATCTTATTATTCCTTACTATTTAAATAAGTAGATATTAACCCTTCTACAAGACAGTATACAGAGGTCCAAGAAGTTAAGTAATTTCGGTAACATAGAGATGGAGATTTGGGCCGCTTTCTGTGATTCTAAAACGTAGTTTCCACCATAGCACACAGAGAAATGGCATAGTATGGTAATCAGTGGTTGGCTTTGTAGCCAGACCATTTGGGTTCGAATGTCAGCTTTGCTGCTTACAGCTTTGTGACTTTGAGTGAATTAAATGAGACTGTTTGCCTGTTTCTTCATCTGTTAAATGGGGACAATAATAGTACCTTCTCCTAGGGTTGTTGTAATAAATAATATTTGTAGAATTCTTAAAATAATGTCTGATGGTAAGAACTTCATGATTATTAGAGAAGTTGTCTTTAGTGAACATCCTTTTACACACCAATCCAATGAAATTCAGTGAAATCTGCACAGATGAGTTGCACACGGAGTGGTGTTTTTCTTTCTCAGATACTACTTTTCTGTTGACTTTTGTAATTTATTTGAATCAGGATCTAGGTCCCACAAACTGCAACTGGCTGCCATTCTAAATGCCTTAATTTGCATATTTCTCCTCAGTTTTTTTCCTTGTACTTTGTTGAAGAAACTAGGTCATTTGTCCGGCAGTTTCCCACATTCTAGATTTTCTTAATTCCTTGTAAATTGGTAGTTGGATATAGAGGCTTAGATTGAGATTTGATTTGGAGATAGAGAAGACTAAATTTGTTAGGCGATTCTATTTGGGGATTTTTATTTTCTGGTTTGTTCAGTGGTTCTCATCTGTATCATTTTCTTGCACTTTCTCTGTTGGGCAACATAGAATAACTTTATGGGTTATTTACTCTCGTTTGAGATGCTATGTAAAGTGGAGTGTTTGATTTGCTTTGGTGCCCAATTCAGTATTAACTTTTCCAGGTAGTTTCTTTCCTGCCTTTTATATTTTTCCTACTTGTATATTTATTCTGTTATAAAATTGAGCCAGGTTATCATGGGTTTTCAGTGTTTTTATTTCCTGGTTTTGGTTACTAATGAATAGTTGTCTCAGCATATTCAATCTGAAAATTTCTCAAAACTGAATTTTTTTTCCTATTTTCTACCCTCCAACTATTAGGCATTTTATTATTTGCCCTTATGATATACTCACTGTAGGCTAGGCACTATTCTTTTTTCTTTTTGCAGGGAACAACATCCAGGCATTACTCATAACACTTTATATACATTCACTCATTTAATCAACAATTCAGGAGTCTCCAAATTAGGTGGGTATTTGGGACAAAAAGAGGTGAAATAACTTGTTCAAATTCACACAGCTAGTGTGTGACAGAGCCATCTAGGTCCAGAATTTGCTATTCTAACTTAAAAATTAATATTTGCACTGGAAGTGAAGCTTATCTTGAGAAGAGATTTTTAGAGATGCTTTTAAAATGATTCTTTAAAAAAAAAAAAAAAGTATGTCTTGGCCGGTCATAGTGGCTCACACCTGTAATGCCAGCACTTTGGGAGGCTGAGGCAGGTGGATCACATGAGGCCAGAAGTTTAAGACCAGGCTGGTCAACATGGTGAAACCCTGTCTCTACTAAAAATACAAAAATTAGCTGGGCGTTGTGGTGAATATCTGTAATCCCAGCTGCTCTGGAGGCTGAGGCACTAGAATCACTTGAACCCGGGAGGTGGTGGTTGCGGTGAGCCAAGACTGCCATTGAACTCCAGCCTAGGTGACACAGCAAGACTCTGTCTCCAAAAAAAAAAAAAAAAAAAAAAAAAAAAGCGTGTCTCAGTCTGTTAGTCACTACTATTAAATCACTCAATTGTTTAAAAAAAAAAAAAACTATAGTTTTGAAAATGTTACAAATAGCCTGTTTACTTGTAATCGTAGGGAAATAGAGCCTTTTGGTGTTGCTGAAACTGATAAAAGTTTATTTATTTTGTAGAGACAGGGTCTTGCTCTGTTGCTCAGATTGGAGTGCAGTGACATGATCATAGCTGACTGCAGCCTTGACCTTCTAGGCTCAAGTGGTACTCCCACCTCAGCTCCATCCTGGGCCCCCACCCCCCCACCCTGCTGGGAATACAAGTGTGTGCCAGCATGCCTGGCTAATTTTTTTTTTTTTTTTTTGTATAGATAAGAGTCTCTCACTGTTGTCCAGGCTGGTCTTGAACTTCTGAACTCAAGCAATTCCTCCCATCTTTACCTCCCCACATGATTGGATTACAGGCATGAGCCACTGTGCCTCACCTAAAATTACTTTTTCGGAAATTTTTTTGGAACAATGAAGTAGAAGAAGGCACAGTAATTCAAGTTGATTCCAGATGGCAAGACTGGCAGGATTCCTGTGTTGGACATTCTACTAATTGGGCTTTAAAATGATCCTTTGTTGTTTCTTTTGTCTGTTTACCATTTTAGCCCCCTTCCGGTGTTGCTTTTTTGTGAATTTTAATGGGAGAGGATGCTGGAAAGGTTGGGTGCACACATACACATACCATATAGATAAACTTTCTGTGCTGAACCCCTGGCAGCTAGAGCTGGGTCATGTTACCCAAACTATGCCAGTCAGATGCCCTTCATTTTGGGGACTTGCACCAGAAGTGAGAGATGCAAAGATGCAAGGACTGTTTGGAATTCATTCCAGTGGCTGTTGGTGGTGTGGCATTACTAGCTGGAGCAGTTTCCTAAGCAGGCTCTTCCTGTGGCATGACCTTGGCAGGGGTTTTGAATGCTTAGCTTCCTTTGGTTTTTGGTGTTTGCGAAGTCAAGGGAGCCTCTCCTTCGTTCTTTGAATTCCCAGGGTTCTTCTGATAAATTCCTTTTTAAACCTTGTCAGACAATTTTCCCTTTTATCTGCCCCAATTCTCAAAAGTGATAGTTCTCAACCTTTTAAAATTTATCTGGGGTAAGGCCTGGACATCAGTGGTTTATTAAAACCCTCCATGTGATTCTTTCTTTTTATTATTACAGAAGCAGTGTAAGGGTAATGTAGAATATTAGACTATATAGATATGCAAAAATAAAGCCTTGGCATTCCCATCACACAGGAGTTACTACTGTTAACAACTCGGTGCATTTTTTTCCAGATTGTCGTCTAAGCGCATATATTTAGGTTTCTATTTTTATTTTACTAAGAGATCAACTTGCTTTTTTTAGTTGGTGATACCCACTTTCCATGTGAGTAAATGATCATTTCTTCTAATACCCAGGTTCTGTTCAAATTTCTCCAGCTGATCCAAAAAATGTTTATTACAGCTAGCTGTCCAAGCCATTATCTGATTCAGGACCTTGTTGCAAATGTTTAATTTATCTATATCTTTTTAGTGTAATATAGTCTTTATTTTTCAGTGACACTGATTTTGAGACTGTGTCACCTACCCTAGAGTGGTTTGGTATGAGCGCATCCTTATGGTATTATTTAGCTTGTTCTTTTTTTAATTCCTATATTTTTCTCTAAAGTTTATAGCTGACAGATTGATGGATTCACCTTTAAACATTGTTGACTAAAATACAGCATAGCAATTCCTCATTTTGCATTGTATCACAAAAGACATTGTAATGCTAAGGTTGGTTCTTTATTAAGGTAGTCCTATCTATATATTAAACAATCTTTCCCCTTAGAACAAGAAACTAATTTGCATGGTGTTACCTTGGTGGCGAAGGATTTCCCAGTCCCTTATCAATCATTGGTCTTAATTTTTGGGGGAATAGCTTCATTGAGCTGTAATTTATATAACAAAATACACTTATTTAAAGTGTTCAATTTAGTGGATTTTAGTATACTCGGATTTGTACAACCATTGCTACTAATTGTAGAACATTTTCATCATCCCAAAATAAACTGTAACCATTACCAGTCATTCTTCATTCCTCTGTAGCTCTAGACGACCACTAATCTACTTTCTCTCTCTCTGGATTTGCCTATTCTGGATATTTCATATAAATATACCATGTGGTCTTTTGTGTCTGGCTTCTTTCATGTAGCATAATGGATGAAGGTTCATCCATGTTGTAGGATGTTATCAGTATTTATTGTGGTCATGGGTGATTAGGATTAATGGATCATAGAGGTTTTACAACTTGTTTGCCAGTTTCCAAAGTGGTTGTGTGCCAGTGTACACTCTAATCAGCAATATATGAGAATTCTTTGTGCCTTATCTTCATTAACACTTTATAGTGTCAGAATTTCTTTTTTTTTTTGAGACGGAGTCTTGCTCTGTGCCCCAGGCTGGAGTGCAGTGGCGCGATCTCGGCTCACTGCAAGCTCCGCCTCCCGGGTTCACGCCATTCTCCTGCCTCAGCCTCCCGAGTAGCTGGGACTACAGGCGCCCGCCAACACACCCGGCTAATTTTTTGTATTTTTAGTAGAGACGGGGTTTCACTGTGTTAGCCAGGATGGTCTCGATCTCCTGACTTCGTGATCCGCCCGCCTCGGCCTCCCAAAGTGCTGGGATTACAGGCTTGAGCCACCGCGCCCGGCCTATAGTGTCAGAATTTCTTTTGCCAGTTTGATAGGTGTAAAATAGTCTCATGATTTGATTCAGGTTTTAAGAGTTTGAATTAGTGAATAATTCGAGATAATGTTCTATATTGTGCTTTATATTATGTCATAGCACTTCACATGATTTCTCTCATGCACCTCTTAGGGTACAGAAATCCCATTGGTGTCGTTGAATTTGTGATAGAAATACAATTTTTTGTTCGTTTATATTTTTTTCTTTTCCTAGCCACTACAGGGATTTTGTTTATTAGACTCCATAATAGACTTTACATACCCATGTTAATCACTATAGTATTAGGTACTTGCTCTTTGTTTTTGCTTTTGTGAAACAGGGTCTCACACTGTAGCGCAGGCTGGAGTGTAGTGGCATGATCATCACAGCTCACTGTAGCCTTGACTTCCCAGGCTCGAGCAATCCTCCCACCCCAGCCTTCCAAGTAGTTGGGACTACAACACCACTATGCCTGGCTAAAAAAATTTTTTTTTTTTTTTTTCCTGAGACGAGTCTTCCTCTGTCACCCAGGCTGGAGTGCAGTGGCACAATCTCAGCTTACTCACTGCAACCTCCACCTCCTAGGTTCAAGCAATTCTCCTGCCTTAGCCTCCCGAGTAGCTGGGACTACAGGCATGCGCCACCATGCGTGGCTAATTTTTGCATTTTTAGTAGAGATGGGGTTTCACCACATTGGCCAAGCTGGTCTCAAACTCCTGACCTCAAGTGATCCGCCTGCCTCAGTCTCCCAAAGTGCTGGGATTACATGTGTGAGCCACTGTACCTGGCCCCTTTTTTTTTTTTTTTTTTTTTTTTGGTAGAGATCTTGCCATGTGGCTCAGGTTGATGGCAAACTCCTGGGCTCAAGTGATACTCCCTCTTCGGCCTCCCAGAGTATTGGGATTACAGGCATGAGCCACCGTTCCTGGCCAAGTACTTTGTTGTTGTTGCTGTTTTGAGACAGGGTCTCTCTGTGTCATCCAGGCTGGAGTGCAGTGGCACAATCATGGCCCACTGCAGCTTAGACCTCCCAGATTCAAGTGATCTCCCACTTCAGCTTCCCAAGTAGCTGGGACTACAGGCATGTGCCACCATGCCTAATTTTTTTTTTTTTTTTTTTTGAGACGGAGTTTCACTCTTGTTGCCCAGGCTGGAATGCAGTGGTGCAGTCTTGGCTCCCTCCAGCCTCTGCCTCCCGAGTTCAAGCGATTGTCCTGCCTCAGCCTCCCGAGCAGCTGGGATTACGGGTGCCTGCCACCAAGTCTGGCTAATTGTTTGTATTTTTAGTAGAGACAGGGTTTCACCTTTTTAGCCAGGATGGTCTCGATCTCCTGACCTCAGGTGATCCTCCCACCTTGGCCTCCCAAAGCTGGCTAATTTTTTTGTATTTTTTTGTAGAGATGGGGTCTTGCCCTGTTTCCCAGGTTTGTCTTAAACTCCTGAGCTCAAGCAGTCTGCTCACCCTGGCCTCCAAAAGTACTGGAATTACAGACATGAGCCACTGTGCTCGGCCCCAAGTATTTTCTTAACAGACAGAAATGCTGTACGGGAAAAAAAATCTTAAGGTATCTTATGTCCCCTTTTGGTTCATTGAAAGACTTGCTCAAATTTCATATTCTTCAGAAAATCTTAAATAGGAATTTCTTCTGGAGATAAAATAAGCAGTACTAAAGTAGAAAATGGCTTTGGGCTCTTTTCTGTTAATACTTAGAAGTAAAAGAAGCAAGGCACTAATAACCCTTGAGTTCTTGTTGAGGACTTAGGAGGGAAACTGTACAGATAGAAAATGAGTATATAGACTACTGTAAGGTTATACAGTCATTTGAAGGAAGTCCCTTAAACCTGTGTGGTTTTCAAATCATGAGATTTTGAAAAGAAATATTAGGGTTAGTGAATATTTAAAGATAAACATACTATAGCCTTAGGATCTGCAGTTTAAGGAATAAGGAATGCTCAAGGATAGCTCTTAAGAACAGTAAGAAGGCTGGGTACAGTGGCTCATGCCTGTAATCCTAGCACTTTGGGAGGCCGAGGCTGGTGGATTGCTTGAGTCCAGGAGTTTGAGACCAGCCTGGGCAACATGGCCAAGACCCTGTCTCTACAAAAAATACAAAATATAGTCAGGCATGGTGATAGGTGCCTGTAGTCCCTGCTACTTGGGAAGCTGAGCTGGGAGGATCACTCGAGCCTGAGAGGTCAACTGTCATGAGCTGTGATCGTGCCACTGCACTCCAGCCTAGGCAACAGAGTGAGACCCTGTCTCAAAAAAGAACAGTTAAGATGAAGGGGATACTAATTTATAGAATTGTCAACACCTTTAAAAAATTACCATGTATTGGGCACCCACTAGATAGACCCTGTCTATAAAAAGATAGAGATAATCACCTTTGCTATTAATCCCTACCA
The DNA here is from genome assembly GCF_006542625.1 of Nomascus leucogenys. Taxonomy (NCBI): domain Eukaryota; kingdom Metazoa; phylum Chordata; class Mammalia; order Primates; family Hylobatidae; genus Nomascus; species Nomascus leucogenys. Next base: position 14,570,066 of record NC_044392.1, on the reverse strand, counting down.
AATGTGTCCCATTTGTAAGGGAGAGAAATACATGAAAAGGTAAGTGTAATGCATTGTGATGGGCCCATGAAGCAAGAATTTTTTATTTGTTTATTTTTATTTATTTATTTTTATTTTTTTTGAGACAGAGTCTCGCTCTGTTGCCAGGCTGGAGTGCAGTGGCTCAATCTCGGCTCACTGCAACCTCTGCCTCCTGGGTTCAAGCGATTCTCCTGCCTCAGCCTCCCAAGTAGCTGGGACTACAGGCATGCATCTCCACGCCCAGCTAATTTTTGTATTTTTAGTAGAGACGGGATTTCACCATGTTAGCCAGAATGGTCTTGATCTCTTGACCTTGTGATCCGCCCACCTCGGACTCCCAAAGTGATGAAGCAAGAATTTAAGTCACTCACTTGGAGACCTGAAGTCTTGAAAATTGATGAGATAATGAAAAGCACAGAAAAACAAGAAAAGGACTACATGGAAGCATTTAAAGAACCATTACATTGACAAGAGAAAGGAAGAGTCCAAAAAAAGTACAGCTATTCCTTGACTTTACATCTGGATAAACCCATTGTAATTTGAAAATAACGTTAAGTTGAAAATGGCACTTAATATGCCTAACCCTGCGAAGCATCATAACTTAGCCTAGCCTACCTTACGCGTTTTCAGAACACTTACATGAGCTTGCTGTTGGGCAGAATCATCTGGCAACACATACCCTATACAGTATCAGTTGTTTACTGTTGTCTGACCCTTGTGACTGACTGGGAGCTATGGCTTGCTGGCACTGCCCAGCATCACACGAAAATATTGTACTGCATATTGCTAGCCTGGGCAAAGATCACAATTCAAAGTATGGTTTCTGTTGAGTTGCTTTCTCACCTCACACCATTGTAAAGTTGAACAATCTTAAATTGAACTATCGTAAGTTAGGGACCATCTGTAATCACAGGGTAGGGAGAAGATCAGGATATATTAATACAGTGGTTGTCACTCATTGCTGCTCTCTGACAAAGACTAGCCCTTTGTGAATATTATTAATGTAAGATTGTTAACTTTTTTTAAAGGTGAATTGTTCCTTTTTCCAAGATTTGTCTTTTATGACATACTGCCTTTAATGAAATTGTGATATTAAAAATTTTTAATCTTCTACTCATCCAAATAAAATAGGCAATCCTGTGTCAGTCCTTAAAACATCTTTTGAATTTTTTTAGCTTGATGTAATCCAGGTTTGAGAACTGCTGGTCTAATGATGTAATGTCATGGAAATCAGGGGATTTAAGATGGGTTTTGCTAAGGAACATGTAAATACTGTAAGCCATTGAAGTTGGGGATTCACAAGTCATTGACTTTTTCTTTTTTTGACAATTTCGCTCTGTTATGCAGGCTGGAGTGCAGTGGCACAATCTCGGCTCACTGCAACTTCCCCCTCCCGTGTTCAAGAGATTCTCGTGATTTAGCCTCTCGAGTAGCTGGGATTACAAGCTTGGGCCACCATGCCCGGCTTTCATTGACTTTTGAGAGTATGTTGGTTAGGGTTCTTTGTTGTAGAAAACAATTTTTTTTTTTTGAGACGGAGTCTTGCTCTGTTGCCTGGCCTGGAGTGCAGTGGCATGATCTTGGCTCACTGCAACGTCCGTCTCCCGGATTCAAGCAATTCTGCTGCCTCAACCTCCCGACTAGCTGGGATTACAGGCATGTGCCACTACGCCCGGCTAATTTTTTTGTATTTTTAGTAGAGATGGGGTTTCACCATATTGGGCAGGCTGGTCTTGAACTCCTGACCTTGTGATCCCCCTGCCTCAGCCTCCCAAAGTGCTGGGATTACAGGCGTGAGCCACCGCGCCCAGTCGAAAACAAATATTTAAAAGCATGGTTGTGTCTCTTTCAATCACAGTCAGCTTCATGAGTGACAAGCAAAGTAAGCAAGAACTGGGATCTTAACTTAGATTGGCATTTGGGGAATTGGGTATGGGTCAGTGAGAAGAGCAAGAGACTTCAGGGAGTCAGAGTCATGATAGCTTCCAGGTGTGGGCCCTTACTCTGCTGGGAAGCTCTACTGTATCTCTGTAGTTCATTCTTCAGTTTCACGCTTTAATTCCTCTCACACCCCTCAACTCTTCTGCACCTACCCATACTTTTAGCTGAAGGTCTTGCTGTCTACTTAGTTGAGAAGATAGAAGCAATCAGGATAGACCTTCCGAGCTCTCATTGCATTAGTACCCACATGTTCTGCTTTCCCACCTGTTCCTGTAAAGGAAGTATTCGTGAGCCTGTTGAAGGCCAGTCTTTACTGGTACATCACATCTCACCCCTCTGAACTGCTGAAGGATATTTCAGCAGTTTTCTGTATCAGCTGCATCATTTTCTTTCTCTACTGGGTTATTTTTATCAGTGCAGTAAAAAACTTATTTTGACCACACATCCCCTTCTAACCTACATGCTCCTTTTCTCTGTTGTGCAGCAACACTTCTCAAAAGAGTTGTCTACACTTTTAGTCTCCAGTTCTTTCCCCCTTGAACTCACTGGAATCAGGCTTTCACCACCTCCCCTATCCAACATCGTCACTGACACTTCCATGTGAATCCAGTGATGAGTTCTCAGCTTTTTATCCTATTTAATATAACATCTGAAAATGGTCACTCTACCTTCTTGAAACATGTTTCTGCTTAGCTTCTGGGTCCCTACACTTTGATAGTTTTTTTCCTCAGTCTCCCCAATCTTTAAATCTATATATCAAGGTTCCATCTGTTTACATTCACTTTGTTGGTGATCTCATCTAGGTCTATGGATTTAAATAAAATTGGTCTACAGTCTGTATTTCTGTCATGAACTGCAGACTCTTACCCAGCTATCTACTTAACATCTCCACTTTGAAGTCTGATAGGCACCTAAAAGTTAACATGTGTATAAAAAGAGTTCTTCTGTCTCTCATTATTTGTGGAATCTATAGACAAATTATTAGAATTAATGAGAGTTTAGCAAGGTTGCTGGATACAATTTATGCCAGCAGTAAACCGCCATTTAAAGGAAATAATGCAATAGCATCAAAAAATATATATAAGGTATCTAAGAATAAATCTTTTTTTTTTTTTTTTTTTTTTTTTTTGTCGCCTGGGCTGGAGTGCAGTGGCACAATCTCAGCTCTCTGCAACCTCTGCCTCCTGGATTCTTGTGATTCTCCTGCCTCAGCCTCCCGAGTAATTGGGACTACAAGCACCTTCCACCATGCCCAGCTAATTTTTTGTGTTTTTAGTAGAGACAGGGTTTCATAGTGTTGGCCAGGCTGGTCTTGAGCTCCTGACCTCGTGATTTGCCTGCCTTGGCCTCCCAAAGTGCTGCAATTACAGGTGTGAGCCACCGCACCCAGCCTGAATAAATCTTTTTAAAAAGATATATAACATCTTTATGGAGAAAAGTTTAGAACTTTATTTGATGATGTTCAAGAAGACTTAAATAAGAAATTGACCATGCTCATGATTTGGAAGATTTATTATGAAAATGTCAGTTCTCCCATTTTGATCTAGATTTATTGCCATTCCAAGCAATGTCATAACAAGATTTTCCCCCTTAAATTTGACATAGTTGTTTTAAAAATTATTTATTTATTTATTTATTATTATTAGACAGAGTCTTGCTCTGTCACCCAGGCCTGGAGTGCAGTGATGCCATCTCTGTCTCTGCTTACTGCAGCCTCAGCTTCCCAGGTTCAAGCAATCCTCCCACCTCAGCCTCCCGAATAGTTGGGACTACAGGTGCAAGCCACCACATGCAGCTGATTTTTGTATTTTCTTTGTTGTAGAGATGGGGTTTCACCATAATGCTGAGGTTGATTTCTAACTCCTGAGCTCAAGCGATTCTCCCACCTCAGCCTCCCAAAGTGCTGGAATTACAGGCATGTACCACCGTGCCTGGCCTGTTTTAAAATTAATATTAAAGAGCCAGAGAGGCTGGGCATGGTGGCTCAAGCCTGTAATCCCAGCATTTTGGGAGGCCCAGGCAGGTGGATCACTTGAGGCCAGGAGTTCAAGACCAGCTTGGCCAACATGGTGAAACCCCATGTCTACTAAAAATACAAAAATTAGCTGGGCATGGCATGGTGGCACACGCCTGTAATCCCAGCTACTTGAGAAGGTGAGGCACAAGATTCGCTTGAACCTGGGAGGCAGAGGTTGCAGCGAGGTGAGATCACACCACTGTACTCCAGCCTAAGTGATGGAGTGAGACTGTCTCAAAAAAAAAAAAAAAAAAAAAAAAAAAAAAAAAGCCAGAGAGCCAAGAATAGCTAAGGCATTCTATAGGTATATTATGAGGGGAGATGGCCTTGCTCTAATACATATCAGAATATTATTGTAAAGGTATAATAGTTAAGACATATGGTAGGCTGGGCGCAGTAGCTCACGCCTGTAATCCCAGCACTTTGGGAGGCCAAGGCGGGCGGATCACTTGAGGTCAGTAGTTCGAGACAAGCCTGGCTAACACAGTGAAACCCCGTCTCTACTGAAAATACAAAAAAATTAGCCGGGCATGGTGGCGGGCACCTGTAGTCCCAGCTACTCAGGAGGCTGAGGCAGGAGAATGGTGTGAACCCGGGAGGCGGAGCTTGCAGTGAGCTGAGATCGCGCCACTGCACTCCAGCCTGGGTGACACAGCAAGACTCCGTCTCAAAAAAAAAGAAAAAAAAAGACATATGGTAGTAGTATAGAAATATGTAAATAAGCCAATGGAACAGAAATTTGGAAGCAGATCCATACATATATAGAAACAATTTATGATAGGGCTGGCTGTATAAATCAGTGGAAAAAGAATACCTCTGGGACAGTTTTTTTTTTTTTATGGAAAAGAATGAAATTGGACCTGGGTCTCATATCATATACAAATCATTTCCAACTGATTGAAGTCCTAAATATGAAAGACAAAACGTTAAGAAGTCAATATAGGTAAATTGTTTGGACCTTGGAGAAGAACTGTTATAAACAAGACACAGAAATGTGAATCATAAAGGAAATGACCAGCACCTTTGATTGCATCTAAATTAAGAACATGTGCTCATCGAAAGACATGGGAAAGAAAATCAGAAGATAACCCGTGAAGTGGAAAAAGGTATTTGCAACTCATATAATCATAGGATTCGTATCTGATTTATTCTCTTGGCGTTAAATAAATAAGATCAACAACCAAAAGAAGAATGGTAAAAAGAATAGGTATCTCATAAAAAGGGAAGTACAAAGACCTGATAAATAGATTAAAAGACCACAGTAGGCGATCATGTTATACCTACCAGCAGAGCAAAGAATAACCTCCAGTCTGGCCATATGTAATTTGGTTGAAGATGTAAAGCAGATGGAACGCTTAAAATGCTGCTGCTGATGGTGAAAACTGGTTACATGTTATTCAGAAGTATTATAACATTACCTTGTTAAGTTGAAGGTGTACTGCCCTACTAGTCATCAAAGCATTTATTAATACACTCATCCAGGAAATATTTATCTACTGTGTTCCAGATAGTGTTCTATGTGCTTGGGATCAGTGGGAGACAGATAAAGATAGATTGATGACCAGTGATACAGGGAAATACTAAAAAGGAGTTCAGTTTTGTGCGAACTTATGTTTTTCATTTTTATGGATATAAGTTCTAAGAATGTTACATACCGTTTGTTATATCAGTGGCACTCAGTTCTTTGAATCCTTGTATTTACTAAAAATCACTTCACAATCCATCAAAAATTATTTTTAATGATCCCTTAGCTGAGAACTACATTCTTTTTCTATTTTGTGGAATACACAGATTGTAAACTATCCAATTAATTTATGAAATCATGTTACTTAGTCATTTTCTCAATTTTGGCAGGGGGTTGGGGGGGTCATACCCAAAGCCTTTACCCCGAAGAAGACTTTCAAATGACTAAACTATGTCTGTTATTCTTTTACTTAAAGTCACTTTGTTTATGGAGCCAAAATTAAACAAGGCTGGTCGAAAGTCAGATGCTGCATACTTTTAGATTTTCCCATAGAGCTGTTAAATCCCTGGGCTGGCCGCATTGGCTCACACCTATAATTCTAGCACTTTGAGAAGCTGAGGCAGAAGGGTCCCTTGAGGGCAGGAGTTTGACACCAACCTGAGCAACATAGTGAGACCTCCACCTCTACCACCACTGTTGGTGGTATGTGCCTGTTGTCTCAGCTACTTGGGAGGCTAAAGCAAGAGGATTGCTTAAACTCAAGAGCTTGAAGCTATGGTGAACTATGATCGTGCCAGTGCACTCTAGGCTGGGCAACAGAGTGAGACCCTGTCTCCAAAAAAAGAATAATCTCTGTATTTGAGCCAAACTTAAATGGTGTTACAGAGAGGACAATGCTTTTTAATTGTTTTATATAGTATAGATAGAATGGAAATGGAAACTATTTCATGGTTGAAGATGTGCTCAAAATTATGGTTTTGACAGAATTAAAATGGTATATCAATGACAGATGGAGAATGTATTGAAATTAAGTGAAGCTTTTAATTTTTTTTTTTAGACACGGTCTCACTGTCACCCAGACTGGAGTGCAGTGGTTCAGTCATAGCCTGCTGCAGCCTTGAATTCCTGGGCTCAAGCGATTCTCTCACCTCAGCCTCCCAAGTAGCTGTAGGTGCCCACCACCATGCCTGGCTAAGTTTTAAATTTTTTGTAGATACAGGGTCTCCCTATTTTGCCTAGGCTAGTGAAGTTTTTCAAGTTTAGGGCATTACATCAGCCATTAACTTCCTCAAGAACATTTGTTCAGCCTAATATGTAGATGCAGGTGTTCTGTTTTGGTTTTTTTGTTTTGTTTTTGTTTTTGAGACAGAGTCTTGCTCTGTTGCCCAGGCTGGAGTGTAGTGGTGTGATCTCGGCTCACTGCAAGCTCTGCCACTTCCCGGTTTCAAGCAGTTCTTGTGCCTCAACTGCCCAAGTAGCCAGGATTACAGGTGTGTGCCATCATGCCCGGCTAATTCTTGTATTTTTAGTAGAGATGAGGTTTCACCATGTTGGCCAGGATGGCCTTGAACCCCTGACCTCAAGTTACCCGCCTGCCTCAGCCTCCCAGAGTTCTGAGATAACAAGCGTGAGCCACCGCATCTGGCTAGGTGTTCTGTTTTTAAGTGTGCAATTTAATTTATTAGGTAGTTAAAAAAATTCATAAATATTCCTACAGTATTTTGAATACTATAAATATATTCATTCTTATTTCAGCACATATCTTTTCTTCACTGTCATTCATCAGCCATTTCTCTGCAAACTTATTTATGCCTATCATATACTAGTTAGATTAACTTAATGGGAATATTTTGAAAATACAGGGGCACCAGTCAGAGCTGTGGGAGAAAGGTAATTTTCTGTGGGTTGAGGAATAAATGGGTGAGTGAGGAAATAAAGACAATAAAGGTACACTATTCTGTATAGATTTTTGTTAAGACTAGAGGGCAGGCCGGGTGGCGTGGCTCACACCTGTAATCCCAGCACTCTTAGAGGCCAAGGCAAGTGGATCACTTGAGGCCAGGAGTTGGAGACCAGCCTGGCCAACATGGTGAAACTCCGTCTCTACTAAAAATACAAAATACAGGTCACACATGCCTGTAATCGCAGCTGTTCGGGAGGCTGAGGCACAAGAATTGTTTGAACCCAGGAGGTGGGGGTTGCAGCGAGCCAAGACTGCGCTATTGTACTCCAGCCTGGGCGACAGTGAGACTCTGTCTCAAAAAACTGGAGGGTAAAGCACATAAAGGATATACCTGGAGCAAGATACAGGCTCTAGGAAGGGGGTTTGTTTTAATTTGGAGAATTGGGTACAGTTTTTTGAATTAAGTGGACCGAGTGTAAATAGAAGTTGAAGTTACCAGAAGGAATAAATTGATGATGCTACTGGACTCTGGAGAAAATGAGTAGTTGAAGCCAAGAGCACTGGTAGTGTTGTATCTAGGTAAAAGGAACCTGAAGTAGAGGTAATTGAGATAAGGCTCTTGGCCAGGGAGGTGCTCTCCTAGCAGTATAAACTTAATTATAAAATATAAAATTAGGTCATGTTGTGAAGTACCAAATAGTGCGCCTGACATATGAGGTGCCCGATAAGTTGGAGGTTTTAAAGAGGTAAAATATTTGACAAATGTTTATGAATGAATGGTTGGATCAAGTATTCAGATACAGGGAGTTTGTAGAGAGGGAGCAGAAGTACTTATGTAATCTGAAAAAGAATGGGTGATGTAAGGCAATGTTTGTATTTAATATTAACAGTGACTGCTTTATTATAATTTTTTTAATTATGGGAAAATACAAGATTTACCATCATAACCAATTGAAAAAGTGTGCAATTCCATGGCATGAAGTACATTCTCAGCGTTGTACAACCATCACCACTGTGTAGTTCCAGAACCTTTTCTTACCCCAAACTAAATTTTCATCTATATTAAGCAGTCACACCCCATTCCCTCCTCTTCCCAGTCCCTGGTAATCACTGATCTGTTTTCTAGCTCTATGAGACTGGATGTTTCATGTAAGTGAAATAATACAATTTACAGTTTTTGTGTCTGCCTTCTTTCATTTAACATAATATTTTCATGGTTCATCCATGTTGTAGCTTATATCAGTACTTCATTTCCTTTTTATAGCTGAATAATAGCCTGTTGTGTGAATATACAGTATTTTGTTCATTCATGTATTGATAGACATTTCAGTTGTTTCTGCTTTGTAGCTATTGTGAATAAGGCTGCTGTGAACGTTCATGTACAAGTGTTTGTGTGGACATGTTTTTATTTCTCTTGGATATATACCTAGAAGTAGAATTATTAGGTCATATGGTGCCTCAGTGTTTAACCAGTTATTCACAGTAGCTGTACCATTTTACATTTCTACTAGCAATACATGAGGTTTCTAATTTCTCTGCATCCTTGCTTTATTATAATTGGTAAAAATTTATTAAACTTTTGAATCCTTACCATATGCATGGTACCATGCTAGATACATGCTTTGTGTGTCCTGGAAGAAGTGAATGTTAGTGGCTTAGTAGGCACAATTAAAGTACTTTGAGGCCGGGCACAGTGGCTCACGCCTGTAATCCCAGCACTGGGAAGCCGAGGCAGGCGGATCACCTGAGGTCAGGAGTTCAAGACTAGCCTGACCAATATGGTGAAACCCCGTCTCTACTAAAAATACAAAAATTAGCCGGGCGTGGTGGTGGGTGCCTGTAGTCCCAGCTACTTGGGAGGCTGAAACAGGAGAATTGCTTGAACTTGGGAGGTGGAGGTTGCAGTGAGTGCCACTGCACTCCAGCCTGGGTGACAGAAGACTCCGTCTAAAAAAAAAAAAGTTTGAAGATTTCATTTTCAGAGGCAGGGATTACTTCCAGATAGAGTATTAAAGGAGACTTTTTAGACTGGTTTTTGAGGGGTGGGGGAAAGGCTTATTTCTTGTCTCTTAGACTGAGGAATTTAAATCCTGTCGTATTGTTGGTGGGAAATCAGAACTTTTTGAGCAGGGTAGTGATATAATTACAACCTAAGTCTAGGAACAGAGAGTGGCAACCAGTAGGAGAGGCTGAGGCAGATGGTGGAAAGAGACTAGTAGTGCCTAAAAAATTAATTTTTTAAGTTAGAGAGTAATTTGACCTTGAAGACTCACAAGTAACAGCTGGAAAAGAAGTAATGAAATAAATAAGACTTGGAAACTTTTCCTTTTTTTTTTTTTTTTTTTTGAGACAGCGTCTCACTCCGTTGCCCAGGCTGGAGTGCAGTGGTGGCGTGATCTTGGCTCACTGCAACCTCCACCTCCCGGTTTCAAGCGATTCTCCTGCCTCAGCCTTCCGAGTAGCTGGGATTACAGGCATGCGCCACCACACCTGGCTAATTTTTGTATTTTTAGCAGAGACAGGGTTTCACCATGTTGGTCAGGCTAGTCTCGAACTTGTGATCCGCCTGCCTCAGACTCTCAAAGTGCTGGGATTACAAGTGTGAGCCACCGTGCTTGGCCAACTTTTCCATCTTTATGTTCTCCTTAGATTTCACCTATTCCCAAACTTTAAATGTTGTCTACCAAATACTGACAATTACCAAAATTCTGCCAGTAGAACACACCTCTCCTTTGAGCTCCAGAGCACATGCTTGACATCTCATATTAGAAGGAATCTTGATTTCCCCTCCAGTCTAGTCTTTCATGTTTTGTTTTTCTTTGTGAGAGTCTCCCTCAGCCTGCAATGGCGTGATCTCGGCTCACTTCAACCTCCCGAGTTCAAGCGATTCTCCTGCCTCAGCCTCCCAAGTAGCTGGTATTACAGGTGCCAGCCACCACACCCAGCGAATTTTTGTATTTATAGTAGAGACAGGGTTTCACCATATTGGCCAGGCTGGTCTTGAACTCCTGATCTCAGGTGATCCAACCCCCTTGGCCTCCCAAAGTGCTAGGATTACAGGTGTGAGCCACCACGCCCGGCCATCTTTCATCTTTTTTAAAAGTTCTATGAGGCCAGGTGCAGTGGCTCACACCTTTAATCCCAGCACTTTGGGAGGCCCAGGAGGTGGATCACTTCAAGTCAGAAGTTCAAGACCAACCTGGCTAACCTGGCGAAACTCTATCTCTGCTAAAAATGCAAAAATTAACCGGTTGTGGTGGTGGGCGCCTGCAATCCCAGCTACTCGAGAGGCTGAGGCATGAGAATTGCTTGAACCCGGGAGGAGGCGGAGGTTGCAGTGATCTGAGGTCATGCTACTGCACTCCAGCCTGGGTCACGAAGTAAGACTTCATCTCAAAAACAAAACAAAACAAACAAAAAAACTGTGAGACGCTTGAGCTCAGGCATTTGAGACCAGCCTAGGCAACATAGTGAAACCCCATCGCTATAGAAGAATTTTTTTTTTTTTTTGAGACAGAGTCTCGCTCTGTCAGCCAGGCTGGAGTGCAGTGGCCCATCTCTGCTCACGGCAAGCTCCGCCTCCCAAGTTCACGCCATTCTCCTGCCTCAGCCTCCGGAGTAGCTGGAACTACAGGTGCCCACCACCATGCCTGGCTCATTTTTTGTATTTTTAGTAGAGACGGGGTTTCACTGTGTTAGCCAGGATGGTCTCGATCTCCTGACCTCGTGATCCGCCCGCCTCGTCCTCCCAAAGTGCTGGGATTACAGGCGTAAGCCACCGTGCCCGGCCTTTTTTTTTGAGACGGAGTCTCGCTCTGTCGCCCAGGCTGGAGTGCAGTGGCACAATCTCCGTTCACTGCAAGCTCCACCCCCCAGGTTCCCGCCTTTCTCCTGCCTCAGCCTCCCGAGTAGCTGGTACTACAGGCGCCTGCCACCATGCCGAGCTAATTTTTTGTGTTTTTAGTAGAGACAGGGTTTTACCATGGTCTCGATTTCTTGACCTCGTGATCTGCCCACCTCGGCCTCCCAAAGTGCTGGGATTACAGGCGTGAGCCACTGTGCCTGGTCCAATAAATTTTTTTTTAAATTAGCTCAGCATGGTGGCATTCACCTGCAGTCCCAGCTACTCAGGACCCTGCTCTATTGTCTCAAAAAAAAAAAAAAAAGTTCTAAGAGAATTTTAAATGATGTGTATTTTCTTCTCAGAATTTTTTAGTAATAAGCAGAAGTCTCCCAGTTAGCTATTCTGTAAAAATAGCCACAGCCCTAAAAGACATCACTAAAGATCTTTAATTTAAAATTTGCAGAGCAAGTAAGTTCATTACAAAAACTTTTGACTAATAGAGAAGATAAAACAAAATGCCCATAATTCCACCATCCTAATAAAACCATTATTAACATTTTGGGATTTTTCCTTTTAGTCTATTACTTCCAGAACAGAAATCTCTTTTATCTATCTTCTTCATTTTTTATTTGTTCTGTTTGATTAAACGTCCCCACTTAACGGTGCATCTTCTCTCAACCACATACTCTGCACGTGCAGGTGTAGGTCACACTCTTTACACTTCAGGTATCCCAGCTTCTTGAGGGTGATGGGTGAGTAATTGTTATGGGATATATAACAGCTGTAGGACCTGTAATAGTAGCAAAGTATTGCTAGTTAGTATTTCTTCTACAGTCACTGCCTAAGTTGGGACTCTGCTATAGAAACTTTGGATTTGGTATGTAAAACACTGAAAAGGTGACGGTGTGTGTCGTCAGTTGGAAAACCAGAAAGTACCTAGTGGTGATTGAAAAGAGGGAATTGTTTATGTTGAAAATTGAGGCACTTTCCTTTGTGTCCAACAGTTTTATACCCTAATAGATGATTTATCTCTCTGTCTTGAACTTCAGGTTCTCTGTGGTTTAAACTAGAATTCGTAAGATAAAAAGTATGCACCAGACAGTTTATTATATCTTTTCCATAAGGGTGCTTGACTTGATTATTTTTCTAGAATAACTTCACTACAGGGACAGTTTCATGTATCTATTACTGAGAGTTACAGGTATAGGCCTATATAAAAACAATTTTGGGGTTTTTTGCTTTTTTTTTTTTAAAACAGTCTGGCTCTGTCACCCAGGCTGGAGTGCAGTGGTGAGATCTTGGCTCACTGCAACCTCCGTCTCCCGGGTTCAGGTGATTCTCTTGCCTCAGCCTCCTGAGTAGCTGGAACTATGGGCGTGCACCCCCATGCCTGGCTAATTTTCGTATTTTTAGTAGTGACAGGGTTTCACCATGTTGGCCAGGCTGGTCTTGAACTCCTGACCTCCATTAATCCACCCGTCTTGGCTTCCCAAAGTGCTGGGATTATAGGCATGAGCCACCGCACCCGGCCTAATATTCTTTTAAGTATTAGAAGTTTATAAAAAGAGCAATAAGTGAATAGTCATCTTGTACCCATCACTCAACTTGAGAAATAATGCATTACAGATACAGTTGAAATTCTTTGGGACCTCTTTTTTATTGCCCTTCATTTCCCCAGAGTTACTTACGATCCTGAATTTGATATTTCTTATTCCTGTGAACTTATTCCCGTGAACAATAGTGCAAGGCTGCTGAATTGGATATATGAGAAATACCTTCCAAACTAAAATTTACCAGTATAGACCAGAATTGCCTATAGATGCAAAAATTCTTTTCTATCAAAAAAATATTTCTACAGCCAGGCACAGTGGCTCACACCTGTAATCTCAGCACTGTGAGAGGCCAAAGCAAGAGGATTGCTTGAACCTAGGAGTTCAAGACCAGCCTGGGCAACACAGTGAGACCCTGTGTCTACAAAAAAATGTTTTTTAATTAGATGGGCATGATGGTGCACATCTGTAGTCCCGTGGTTTTTGTTACTTGGGAAGCCGAGGTCTCTGAGAGGATTGCTTAAGCCTGGGAGTTCAAGGATGCAGTGAGCTACGATCAAGTCACTGCACTCCAGCCTAGGCAATAGGGTGAGACCCTGTTTCTAATTTGTATCCCCTGAAAGAATATTGAGAAATTACCGAATAAATTTTTGTTTCACTCAGTGCCTAACAAGTTAGATTATAAAAGTTTTAAATCTCTGAATTGAGAGCCAGGTATCTAAAAATATATACCATATAAATATATAAAAAATGCTGTGACAGATATCTTAAGGATCCTAGCTGTGGCTAGTACTAAACAAATAGGTAGTTGGTGATATACCAGCAAGCTATATGGTTCTTTGACCACTCATGGCAACCTGTCCCATTTATGAGAGAAAAATCTATATCTGAAAGACCCATTATTTTGCATTTCTGAATACCTTAGATAGCTGATTGGAAAATTTGGCCTCTCAAAGTGTTGAGATTACATGTGCTTTTATTGCTTTTATATAAAAAAGCAAACTCCAGGCCATGCACGGTGGCTCACTCATGTAATCCCAGCACTTTGGGAGGCCAAGGCAGGCGGATCACAAAGTCAAGTTCGAGACCAGCCTGGACAACGTAGTGAAACCTCGCCTCTACTAAAGATACAAAAAATTAGCCGGGCGTGGTAGTGCACACCTGTAATCCCAGCTACTCGGGAGGCTGAGGCAGGAGAATCGCTTGAACCCGGGAGGTGGAGGTTGCAGTGAGCTGAGATGGCGACATTGCACTCCGGCTTGGGCAACAAGAGCGAAACTCCATCTCCAAAAAAAAAAAAAAAAAAAAAAGCAAACTCTGTTTAGGTGACTTTTCTCAAATCCTTAAAAAGATTTATATCCAAGTCATCTTGTTGGTACAGGTGGTGACATACATCCGTAGTATCTAAATTGGACTTAAGTGTTTTGACCCTCAGGACCTTGATTTCATTATTTAACTGTGTCTCATTTTAGCAGATAAATGTATGTATGATAGTGATTTTGCCTCCTGTGATTTTATGTTTTGTTTTTTCATTTACAGAGTGATAGATTCGTGTGGCCTTTCAAATGATTGTGAAGTGGTGGAAATGGATCCAAAATAATAAGTGACTTCTCTACCAAAGCATAGAAGATTCTTCATATCTCCTTCCAGTGGCTCAATTGAGATTTTGGGAAGGAGCAGAACAAGTGAAACACAGAAAACTGAAGAGAAGAAATCCTCATTTTGGAACTATATTTCTCCTTGACTATTTCTTAATACCCATCCTACCCATCTTTCTAATGTTTTAACTTTGCTCTGAATTTATAAATAGTAAAGCCCAAAGACATAGAATATTAGGAGCTTTATACCAAGAAATTTGCCTTGAAAGCTGCTGTTCATGGAGGGAAAAGTGTAGCAAATTCCTGTCCAATATATTTTTATTTTTTATTTTTATTTTTTAACAGAGACAAGACTTATGTCCCTAGATTTTGAAGGTTAGGGCAAATATAAATACATATCTACACACTATTTTTTAGCAGTTGCGTAAGAATAATGAGATCTGTATTTTAAGGACTTTGTCATGTGGATGTTTTGGAGTTGACTGCTCAGATCTTTTATAGGGCTTTAATATTTTTGATCTATCACCTTGATGACATTTGTCCACATTTCAGCCCATCTGTCTTTCTAGCTATGACCTTGTTATGAACAGTATTTGCACTCGGTGCAAATATCCATGTCTTACCTAATTAAGCAACATCATAGTGCCATAACTCAAGGAAGTTGAATGAGGTGAACATAGATACAGCTCTTTCCCCTTCCCCCCTTTTTTAAATGTAACAAATACTTTTTATGTTCCCCTTCCCCCCTTCCCCTTTTCCCCTTTCCCCTTTTGGAAACGTGTCAGGAACCAAATAGTTTAAGATGAGCAGTTGAGGGGACTGAGAGAGTGATCCACACAGAACCTGGCTTCTTTGTGCTTCATCATAAGTCGTGCTGCTGGCCAGGTTACTTAAGCACCCTTTTAACAAGAAAACCTCGTGGGAGATCCAGCTGGCCAACTCGAGTTCAGAAACAGGACCGCAGAGGTTACACTCTGGGGTAAATATTCTCCATATGTCTAACTTGGAAAGAAGACTCTATATATATGCATCATGAAAAATACCTACTGCTTTCTGATGTATTTAATTTTGGAGAATATCATTGGGGTGGTTTGAAGACACCAACAGATCTCAGGAAAACTGATGCTAGTTGGTATTTGAAGAAATTAATGTGAACTAGATAGAAAAGTTCTTGAGAGGTCGTATCGTCCTTCTCTAACAAGATCTTATTTTTCTCCCACCTTGAGGCAGGGTCTCACTCTGTCACCCAGGCTGGAGTGCAGTGGTGCAGTCTCAGCTCACTGCAGCCTCAACCTTCCCAGCTCAGGTGATTCTCCCACCTTAGCCTCCAGAGTAGCTGGGACCACAGACGTGTGCCACCACACCTGGCTCCTTTATTATTATTTTTTTACAGATGAGGTTTTGCCATGTTGCCCAGACTGGTCTCGAACTGCTGGGCTCGAGCAATCCACCTCGACCTCCCAAGGTGCTGGGATTACAGGTGTGAGCCACCGTGCCCAGCCAAGAAGATCTTTTCTACTGCTTTTGCTAGAAGTCACCTGAATACTTAAAGCAGATTGATCTCTTTTCTTAAGTATCTGTGGTTTTAAATAGATGTTTAATTCTTCAAGTTCTTTGATGTAACAATCAAGAATTCATTAGCTTCCTTCATAAAACCTTCCAGATTCACTGGGCGCAGTGACTCACACTTGTAATCCTAACACTTTGTGAGGCTGAAGCAGGATGATCTCTTGAGGCCAGGAGTTCGAGATCAGCCTGGGCAACATAGCAAGACCCTTCCTCTAAAAAAATAAAAATCTTTCAGGCTCATGTTATAGTTTTCTTTTGTTTAGAACTTTTAACAAAAACTGCTTTTATTTAGAACTTCTCTGAGTTATAAGGCTTGGTAAGTAATCTGTAGAGAGGCTCAGAGGGCAGGTCTTTCTGTAAAGAGAAATCTTAGAATAATTACAGATTCCTTTACACATTGGTATCAGATTCTTGCAAACATAAGTGATTTGAATTGTTTTGTTTTCAGATCCTGGCCATGAGGTTGGATGCCTCACCTTGCTGAAAGGAGACACCGGACCTAAATGGCGCAGCATGATTTTGTTCCTGCTTGGCTAAATTTCTCAACACCACAGTCAGCTAAGGTACTGTTCTCCATTCCTGTAGTAACTTCTCAAATACGAGAGGGTTTGGGGGTGGTTTTGGTTGTTTTTTGGTTTCGTTTTGTTTTGAGACAGGGTCTCCCTCTGTCACCCAGGATGAAGTGCGATAGTGTGATCACAGCTCACTGCAGCTTCGGCCTCCTGGGCTTAGGCAGTCCTCCTGACTCAGCTCCCAGAGTAGCTGGGCCTACAGGCTGTGTACCACCACGCCCTGCTAATTTTTGTTTTTGTTGTTGTTGTTTTATAGAGATGGAATTTCACCATGTTGCCCAGGCTGGTTTTCAACTCCTAAGCTCAAGTGATCCGCCTACCTGGACTTCCCAAAGTGCTGGGATTACAGGCGTGAGCCACTGCACTCAGCCCAGTCTTGATGTTTTTTAATATATTCAACCTCATGTGAGGATTTCAAAAACATTTTCATAGACTTAATAGTTTTCTGTTAGAAGGATGTAGGTAATTAGGCAGTCCACATGAGTGTCTACCTTATTACTGCCAAGTATCTCACTTTTTTATGTTTCTTTTTTTCTTTTTGTAAGTATCTCACTTTTTTCATTATATGCTAAGGCTTTTCTCATTACATGACAGTTAAGTCTTGTATTAGCTGCAGCACACTTTGGAGATTAAACATACTTGCTAACCTATTGTGGAGGTCAAAGGGGCAGAAGTAAAAGGGGAATGGCACTTGGGTAAACAGACCTTTGGAGTGAACACACATTTGTTTATGGCGATAGATGACGAGGAGGAAAAGGTAGAGACAGTGATTGTTCAACTACTACATGGATCTCAGATTAAATCCTAGAAACTGTTTTAGAGGCATTAACCTACTTAATAGTTTCAGGGGAGATGTGTGTTGTATTAAGGGTAAACACAAATGGAATTACCAGTTTATATAGATTAAAGCAGACCTAGTCACAGTACACAAAAGAATCAGCCTGAGTTATTGATAAAACGTTTGGGAAGCTAGTAAACTTAAAAGTGCTTCCCATTTTGCCAGTGAATAGTGGAAGAATGAAATTGGTAGGCATTCCCCCAAAAAAAGGCCTACCTTTCCTATTTTAAAATGTGAACTTTTGGGAAGGTGCTTCTGGTCTCATCTAGACCCATGGTCTTTTGCTCTAAACTTCATTTTGTTTCAATTTTATTTTACTTATTTATTTTTGAGACGGGGTCTCTGTCACCCAGGCTGGAGTACAGTGGCATGGTCATAGTTCATTGCAGCCTTGAACTCCTGGGCTCAAGCAATCCTCTCGCCTTAGTCTCTAGAGTAGCTGGTACTACAGGCGAGCACCACCATGCCCAGCTAACTTTTTTGGGTTTTTTATAGAGATAGGGTCTCACCATGTTGCCCAAGGTGGTCTAGAACTGGCCTCAAATGATCCTGTCACCTCAGCCTCCAAAAGTGCTGAGATTATAGGCATGAGCCACTGTACCAGCCTAAACTTCATTTTGGGATTTTTGTGTTTTTTTTTATGGAGACGGGGTCTTACTCTTGTTGCCCAGGCTGGAGTGCAGTGGTGCGATCATGGCTTACTGCAGCCTTGACTTCCCTGGCTCAGGCGATCCTCCTACCTCATCCTCCCAGGTAGCTCGGATTGCAGGCCACATTACCACTCCCAGCTAATTTTTTGCAGTTTTCTGTAGAAGACGGGGTTTTGCCATGTTACCTGGCTGGTCTTGAAATCCTGGGCTCAAGCAATGTACCTTCCTCAGTCTCCCAAAGTGCTGGGATTACAGCAATGAACCACCACACCCGGCTCTAAACTCCATTTCAAATTGTCTTAATGAAATTTGCAGGATCTCATAATTGGCCTAATCTGACCCAAGGCTTGGAGCTAGTGGGCTACATGAAAAGTATATAGTTCTATCAGAGAAGAATAATTGTTTTAGCACAGTGAACTTAAGTAAAAAGAATTAGAAGACATTCTTTCATTTTGAAAACTGTAATAAGCAAAGCCCTGTGGTTTTGGCATAATGATAGACATAGAAGGAATAGAATAGAATAGAGAGTTCAAAAATAGGTCTGTAGAGGCTGGGCTCAGTGGCTCATGCCTGTAATCCCAGCACTTTGAGAGGCTGAGGCAGAAGGATTGCTTGAAAGCCAGGAGTTTGAGACCAGCTTGGGCAGCAAAGTGAGACCTTGTCTCTACAAGAAAAATTAAAAAAACAAAACAAAACAAAAAACCTAGGCAGGTGTGGTGGTGAATACCTGTCATCCCAGCTACTTGGAAGGCTAATGCAGGAGGATTGCTTGAGCCCAAGGAGTTTGAGGCTACAGTGAGCTATGATCGGGCTACTGTACTCCAGCCTGGGTGACTGAGTGAGACCCTGGCTCTTAAAAAAAAAAAAAAAAAAAAAAGGCTTATGTATGTATTCTGTTGATTTTTGACTAAAGTACAAAGGTAATTCAATGAGGAAGTGATAGTGTTGTGTTTTTGAGCTAGAAGAACTAGCTTCTGTCTGTATGGGGGCGGGGTGAAGAACCTCAGCCTCTGCTTCATACACAAAAAAAGTAACTTGAAATGGAACATAAGTTAAAAAGCTAAAACCATAAAAGTTTTAAGAGAAAACAGGAGAAAATCTTTTTACCCACTCGAATGGGTAAAATATTGGCAAGGATGTCGATAGTAAGAAAAATAAATGTAAACATGCCCCAACTTACGGTTTTCCTTGTCAAACATACCCATATTTTCATGGCTTTGTGGACTTTGGTCTCTATCATTTAAGAATGTCATAGAATAAAATTCTTTGAAATAGGAAGGGATATTAGAGTTCATCTATAATAATGTTTCTCAAACTGCTTCCTTTCAGTTTTGTTACCTCAAAGACTTACTTTTTCTCTCTGACCTCTTTCATTATGTGTAAATGAGTAAAATGGGTATGATGCCAAAAGTTTAGTATTGTTACAGGTATTATATCTGGAAATAAATGTTTTATAAAACTGTGAAAACTCTAGTAGCTGGGTGCTGTGGCTTATACCTATAATCCCAGAGCTTTGAGAGGCCAAGGCAGGAGGATTGCTTGAGGCCAGGAGTGAGAGATCAGCCTGGGCAACATAGTGAGACCCCCATTTCTACAAAAAATTTAAAAAATTAGCCAGACGTAGTGGCATGGGCCAATAGTTCTAGCTACTCCATAGGCCAAGGCAAGAGGATCCTTTAAGCTCAAGGGTAAGCAGCTGCAGTGAGCTTTGATTGTGCCACTGCACTCCAGCCTGGGCGACCGTGAGACTTCATCTCTTTTTAAAAAAAAAAAAAAAAAAAAATCTTTAATTACTGCTGACCTCCCAGGGTGATATTTCAACCATTGCCTTCACCCTTATTCCAGAAATACTAAAACTTTAGAATTATTTTTGAGGCAATCATGTTGATTTTCCTCTCCTACAAGATAAATATTTTTAAGTGTAAAGTTTTGGAGCTTGTATTTATGAATATTTGCAAGGTTTTTTCCCCTCCCCCTCCTTTCATGCAAACAATTGAAGTGGCTAGCTTTTCTCCTCTCCTGGAATAAAGGAAGTGAATTAGCAATTGAATATATAACCTAGGACTTCTCTAAATTAGGCACCTGTGGGTACCCTTAGGGTCCATATGCTTACAATATGAGTTTCTATCACCATTATTACTTGTTTTTTGAAGGCCTGATGCAAAGCCTATTAAGATATTGAAAGGGACTAATAGCTATTTATCCATTTGCCTCTCCATACTTCATCATCTTAGTCACCTACTGCCACCTTCGAAAAACACGGAGAGCACCTACCCAGAGGAGAAGGTAGATTTGGAGTAAGCCGCCGTCGACATAATTCCTCTGATGGTTTTTTTAACAATGGTCCCCTACGAACTGCAGGAGGTGAGCCATGTCCAACTTTCATGACTATATTTAAGCTACTCATTTAGGACAAGCCCAGGCTTTGGGTACATGTCTGTAATCTTGAAATAGGATCTTTTCTGAACATAGTTTTCACTTAGTTTCTCTAGTAGTCATTACACAACTACATTGGCTTTCTAGGTCTAACTATGATTATGATTCTCATGAATCATCTAATCAGTTGAACTGATTTCAGAAATTACCTCACAAAGAAAAGATATATTTTTTGAATTTTTTTGTGTGGACTTTTTATTAACGAGGTCCCCTGAAGGCCTTTGGCCAATACCATAAACAAAATCAGGAAGCAAACAATCTAATTAGTCCTTTTCTTTACTATTCTAGATTCTTGGCACCAGCCCTCCCTGTTCCGCCATGATTCTGTGGACTCTGGTGTCTCTAAGGGAGCACATGCTGGAATCACAGGGAACTCATCTGGTTGGCATAGCTCTTCCCGAGGTCATGATGGCATGAGCCAACGTAGCGGAGGTGGCACAGGGAACCATCGCCACTGGAATGGCAGCTTCCACTCCCGGAAAGGGTGTGCTTTTCAGGAAAAGCCACCTATGGAGATTAGGGAAGAAAAGAAAGAAGACAAGGTGGAAAAGTTGCAGTTTGAAGAGGAGGACTTTGTAAGTATGAATCTTTAGATGTGTGGTTAGAAGCCAACAAATAATGTCTGAAATATGAGACCCTGTTAGTAATGAGAACATTTCAGAAGTTACAGAAAAAGGAATTTGTAAGTTGAGGTTTTTATTGTTTCAGAGGAAAGAAGGTAAGTTGATAATGTTTGAAAATGGTGACCAAAACTCCTATGTAACTTGTAGCAAATTTTTCATCTTTGTGTCTTTGGAATTTAGAA
This sequence comes from Nomascus leucogenys, assembly GCF_006542625.1. Taxonomy (NCBI): domain Eukaryota; kingdom Metazoa; phylum Chordata; class Mammalia; order Primates; family Hylobatidae; genus Nomascus; species Nomascus leucogenys. The sequence goes on along the minus strand of NC_044392.1, from coordinate 14,548,857 downwards.
AAATATTTAATTTCTCTTAAGTCTTACAAAGTTTACTCAGATATAATTATGTTAAAATATACTCTTGCATGTTAAATTGTCTTTTTTCCAACTATGATAAAACATTTTTTCTCTTGATTTTGTTCTCTATCATATAAAATTACTGTGACATGAACATGTAATTGGGAGTATTTCAGCTGTTGCCTATACGTTCAGTAACACTTGATGTTATTGTGTGTTAAATTACATGCCTTTTGGCCTCTTAAATCAAGGGTAGCATTTTCAGAGTATCTTTAAAATTTTTTAAATATATTTTATTTAAGAAAAGATTATCAGGCTGGGCTCGGTGGCTCATGCCTGTAATCTGAGCACTTTGGGAAGCTGAGGCGGGTGGATCACCTGAGGGCAGGAGTTCAAGATCAGCCTGACCAGCATGGTGAAACCCCATCTCTACCAAAAACACAAAAATTAGCTGGGCTTGGTGGCGAGTGCCTGTAATTCCAGCTACTCGGGAGGCTAAGGCAGGAGAATCACGTGAACCCAGGAGGCAGAGGTTGCAGTGGGCTGAGATTGCACCATTACACTCCAGTCTGGGCAATAGAGCAAGACTCCGTCTCAAAAAAAAAAAAAAAAAAAAAGGATTATCATTTTAACAAATCAGTATCTTTAAGTTGGCCAGGCATCAGGCATAGTGGCTCATGCCTGTAATCCCAGCACACTTTGAGAGACCAAGCCAGGAGGATTGCTTGATGCCAGGAGTTTGAGACCAGCCTGGGCAGCATAGCAAGACCCTTGTCTCTATAAAAAAATTTTTAAAAATTAGCTGGGCATGGCGGCACATGTCTGTGGTCCCAGCCACTAGGCAGACTGAGGCAGGAGGATTACTTGAGCCCCAGGAGTTTGAGGCTGCAGTGAGCTATGATTGCACCACTGCATTCATGCCACCACGCCCAGCTAATTTTTTTGTTTCTTATAGAGATTAGCTATCACTATGTTGCCCAGGCCAGTCTCAAATGCCTGACCTCAAGTGATCTTCCCACCTCGGCCTCCCAAAGTGCTAGGATTACAGACAGCCACTGCACCCAGCCTCTAGCTGTTTTTAAGTAACACATCAATCAGTCACTTCTGTTATAGCCATTTCGTCAGTTAATAGAGTCACCTAAAGAGGAGTGAAATTTAGGCATTAGCTCCTCTATCCTCAAATCTAGGAAGTGACCTGGGGTCCTTGCTTTAAATTATATATTAATGTGAATTCCTATTCCCAGGTGACTGTTCTTCAAAACTTTATCCTCAGGAAGGTCTATACTGCCCTTACATATTGAATATTTGTCCAGAATGTTCTAGATAACAAATAGTCCAGAAATTACAATTTCAAATGTAATCTTTATTATTTATACAACAAACTTGTAAGCAAATCCAAGAAAAACCAGTGGGAATGATTTGAAAACATAATTTATGTTGCTCATTACACTTAAGGAACTTGATGAAATTCATATCAAACTAGCAATGAAAGCATTAGCAACAGAGCTGGTGGACATGGTTGGCGTGCACCTATAGCCCCAGCTACTTGGGAGGCGGAGGTGGAAGCAAGACTCCGTCTCTTAAAAAAAAAAAAAAAATACAACAATTACAGTATATTCTTATTAAAAAACAACTTTCCTTTATTACTTTTATTCTATGATTAAATAAACCCATAACGATTTTAACATAATTTGTATCTGAAATGAAATATTTAGAGTATATCTAATATTATAACCATAGCCAACTGTGCATATAGAAGACGAATTTATTTGAATCTCCAATAGTTTTGATTTCTTATGTACTTCAATAAGAAAAAGAGAAGATTGTAGCAAACAAGAAATAGTGTAGAGTAAAGTAGAAGTAATTGTACCTTTTAAACTGGGTAGTATGCTACTGATTAGCATAGTTTGATTAGAAACTTCATTATCAGTCCTGTGACATTCCCAGTGGGAATGATACAAACATTCTGTTTTATCAATTTGTGCATTTTTTTACCTTTATATGAATAATTCATACTGTAATTCTTTTATTTATGTAAAATTGTTTGAAGTTTATGCGTGTTGAATCATGGGGCTCTAGCTTAGTGGTTCTCGCCTAGGGGCAAGTTTGCCCGCTGGGGGAGATTTGGCATTATATGGAGACATCTTTGTTGTTACAACTGGGGTTAGTGTTAATATCATCTAATATGTAGAGATCAGGGATGTTGCTAAACACTTAAAACGCACTGGACAGCCCCATAACAGAATTAACCAGGCTAAAATGTCAGTAGTGTCATGGCTGACAAACCTTGCTCTAGATCTTTTTTACTACTGTATAGCAAATATTATATTGTGTGAATATACTCGATTTATCTATCCATTTTTCTGTTAATGGAAATTCATTTTGTAAAAGACTTTGTTTTGGAGACTAAACTTAAAGGATTGGAACTGAGGTATTGTAATTAGAGAAGGAAGAGTCAAAAATAAGATTTCTTTCTTTTTTTTTTTTTTTTTTTTTTTTGAGACGGAGTCTTGCTCTTTCGCCCAGGCCAGACTGCAGTGGCACTATCTCGGCTCACTGCAAGCTCTGCCTCCTGGGTTCATGCCATTCTCCTGCCTCAGCCTCCCGAGTAGCTGGGACTACAGGCGCCTGCCACCGCGCCCGGCTAATTTTTTGTATTTTTAGTAGAGACGGGGTTTCACCATGTTAGCCAGGATGGTCTCCATCTCCTGACCTCGTGATCTGCCCGCCTCGGCCTCCCAAAGTGCTGGGATTACAAGCGTGAGCCACCGCGCCCGGCCAAAAATAAGATTTCTTCTCCTCCCGCCACCCAAGATGCTAAAAGGAAAGAAGGGCAAGGGGAAGAAGTTGGCTCTGGCCCCTGCTGTCGTCAGGAAGCAGAGCAGGAGGCCAAGAAAGTGGTGAATCCCCTGTTTAAGAAAAGGCCTAAGAATTTTGGCATTGGACAGGACACCCAGCGCAAAAGAGACCTCACTCGCTTTGTGAAATGGCCCCGCTATATCAGGTTGCAGCAGCAGAGAGCCATCTTCTATATGCAGCTGAAAGTGCCTCCTGCGATTAACCAGTTCATCCAGGCCCTGCGCTGCCAAACAGCTACTCAGCTACTTAAGCTGGCCCACAAGTACGGATCGGAGACAAAGCAAGAGAAAGAAGCAGAGGCTATTGGCCCAGGCTGAGAAGAAAGCTGCCAGCAAAGGGGATGTCCCCAGTAAGAGACCACCTGTCTTTCAAGCAGGAGTCAGCACTGTCACCACCTTGGTGGAGAACACGAAGACCCAGCTAGTGGTGATTGCATATGACATAGATCCCACAGGTTGTCTTCCTACCTGCCCTGTGTCGTAAAATGGGGGTCCCTTACTGCATTATCAAGGGGAATGCAAGAGTGGGATCTCTAGTCCACAGAAAGACCTGCACCACTGGTTGCCTTCACACAGGTTAACTTGGAAGACAAAGGAGCTTTGGCTAAGCTGGTGGAAGCTATCAGGATCAATTACCATGACAGATACGATGAGATCTGCCATCACTGGGGAGGCAGTGTCCTGGGTCCCAAGTCTGTGACTCACATTGCCAAGCTCAAAAAGGCAAAGGCTAAAGAACTTGCCACCAGTTGGGTTAAATGTACACTGTTGAGCTTTCTGTACATAAAAAAGAAGGTAATGCAAATTTTCCTAAAGATTTCTATCCAAAGTGACTTGATGAATAATATGTAATTAACTTGAAGAGAGAAAGCAGAAGGAGCAGAATTGGTTGGAGGAGAAAACAAATTCTTGATGCCAAAGAGATGGGTTAGGTCTAGAGAAGTGCACGTGAAAATAGAGATAATAGTTGAGGTTTGTGGATAAATAAAATCGCCCAAGGAGAGTAATACATTGGAAAGAAGGGAGGTGTGTGGAGTAAGCAGTAAGGGAGACTGAGAAGTGGTTAGCTGAAGAAGGAACAAGTATACCAAGAAAAAGTAGGTAGATAAAAATCACAAATTGAAGATGTTTTGGGACCTGATTGTTTGCAGTAGGTTTTCTATATTATTTTTTTTCTATACCATACGTATGTATAATTAGAAAATTATTTTAAAATTGTATTGGTTTCGTGTAATTAACAGGCCCATATTGTTACCTGGGTGAGTTAAATAGTCCTAATTGTCCCTGAGTTGTTACAGAATGTTTGTGAACCACTCAGCACAGACCTTGACAGATTTTTGTTTGTTTTTTTGCTTTTTTGAAGTACGTGATATAGACAGGAACACAGATTTTTAAATGGTGGCTGTTAGTAAGTATGGGAGAGAGCTTTGACTCTGGCAGTTCGGGATGGCCTTTCAAAAGTGACAAGTGTGGTTGTAAGGGTTAGAGAGTAAGTTGGTGATGAATGATACACTGCTCTTTGGAGAATAAAGAGCCAGGTGTGGGTAGAGTTTTCTAGGATTAGGAGACTTGGATGTGTTTGAAACCTGAGGAGTAAGAAATTGGTGGAGAGAAGGGACTCTGAGAGGATGCCAGCAGTATTGGCTACAGCTGTTTCATCTTCCCCAATTCTCCAGTAAAAGCAGAGCTCCCTTTAATATTGGGAGCAATATTAAGATGTTTACTCTTATCACATGTATTTATCATTGTATTGGAGGTCCTAACAAGTACAATAAGGCAAGAAAAAGAAATGTATACAGTTTAACAAGAGGAAATAAAACTTTGTGTTTGCAGGTGAAATGAAAATCCTAAGGACTCTGTAGAAAAACTATATATGAAATTCCAGAACAGCCAAATAATCTATGATGGGAAAGAAAATCAGAATGGTTTTATGGTTGCCTGTGGACAGTGGGGATTAACTGGGAAAGGGTATGAAGGGAACTTTCTGGTCGATGGAAGTGTTAATAATCTTCATAGAAGTTGGGGAGGTATTCGCATTTTAAAAACTCAGAATTGAGTATATTTTATATGTGTACATTTTACTGTATGAAAATTTTAGTATTAAAAAATATTAAAATTACCAGTAGTGAAACATAGATTTAAACCTCCTGATATGATGGCACTGAGAAATATGCACCATCACCTTTGTAACATTCCTTCCAGAAATGCATAGCCTGGATCTAATCGTAGGAGACATCAGACAAGCCCAAATTGAGGATTCTACAAAGGAATTGCAAAATAACTGGCCTGTAGTCTTCAAAAATGTTAAGGCCTTGAAAAAAAAAAAAAGCTCCAGACTAAAGAACTAGAGATACGACAACTAAAAGCAACATGTAAACCTAGATTAAATAACTACTGGGTGAGGCAAAAAACATTTTGCAAAAATTTTCTTTTGCTGAAACATCAGTGGGACAATTTGAATAAGTGTTGTACATTAGATAATAGTATGTATAAGTGTTAATAATTACTCTGATTATGTAAAAGATATCCTTTTAAGGAAATACATATTTAAGGGTAAGTGGCATCAAGTCCTGCAACTTGCAAATGGTTCAGGAGAAAGAGAGAATGGGGAAGCAAATGTGAAATATTAACACAGGTTGAGCATCTGCAGTCTAAAACTTTTTGAGTGTGGATGTCATGCCACAAGTAGAAAATTCCATACCTGATCTCATGCAACAGGTCGCAGTGAAAACTTTGTTTCATGCACAAAATTATTTGAGACAGGGATTCACTCTTGTGTCTCAGGCTAGAGTGCAGTGGCGCGATCTTGGCTCACTGCAACCTGCGCCTCCTGGGTTCAAGCCATTCTCCTGCCTCAGCCTCCCAAGTAGCTGGGATTACAGGCATGCGCACCCCTATGCCCAGCTAATTTTTGTATTTTTAGTAGAGGTGAGATTTCGCAGTTTTGGTCAGGCTGGTCTTGAACTCTTGACCTCAGGTGATCCACCTGCCTTAGCCTCCCAAAGTGCTGGTATTACAGGCGTGAGCCACTGTGCTTGGCCCTGAAATTATTTTAAAGTAAAGTTAAAAATAAGACAAAGCAAGTAGAGTTGAGGAACCAACAAAATCTACAGATGCCATCCATGTCAAAGCAAAATGGTATTTCCCCACAAACCCGTAAAGGGATAGGGACAAACCACCAAAATCTATATAAGAGGCTTGGTTAATCTTAGCATTTGTGCAGGGGGAACTGAAGGGAAGCAGCAGAGCACCTGACAGCATAAAGAATGCTGGCAGAGCCAACCATTTTTCTGGAAAGCTTGTAGGGCGTATTTGAGAAGAGCAGCAGTTAACTGGGAGTGGTTTTCCGTAATGGAATAACGGGTAAATACAGGGGCTCTGGGATAAGGTATGAAGGATCTGACTGGACCAGTCAAGAGTTCAAACCACACAGTAGTTTGAATAGAGAAAGTTAATATAAGGAATTATTAACTATAGCAAGATTGGAGTAGTGAAGGATTGACTAGTACAAAGTAAAAAGATCTTTAAAGAAAATAGAAATAGCACATAGGCACAGTTCAGTGGCTCATGCCTGTGATTGCAGCACTTTGGGAGGTCGAGGCAGGATGATCGCTTGAGTCCAGGAGTTTGAGACCAGCCTGGGCAACGTGGTGAAACTTTTGTCTCTACAAAAAATTTAAAAATTAGCTGGACGTGGTGGGTACATGGTAGTCCCAGCTACTCAGGGGGCTGAGGTGGGAGGATTGCTTGAGTCTGGCAGGTCGTAGCTGCAGTGAGCCCAGATGGCACCACTTCACTCCATCCTGGGTGACAGAGTGAGACCCTGTCTCAAAAAAAAGAAAAACATACACACAGACATACATGCATACATGCAAGGAGCAGCCACTACCCTTAGGGCTAAGATAGAGTGTGAGATTCATACCTGGTTAGAAAGGGCTCAGTTGTGGCCGGGCGCGGTGGCTCACGCTTGTAATCCCAGCACTTTGGGAGGCCGAGGCAGGCGGATCACGAGGTCAGGAGATCGAGACCACGGTGAAACCCCGTCTCTACTAAAAATACAAAAAAAATTAGCCAGGCGTGGTGGCGGGTGCCTGTAGTCCCAGCTACTCGGAGAGGCTGAGGCAGGAGAATGGCGTGAACCCGGGAGGCGGAGCTTGCAGTGAGCCGAGATCGCGCCACTGCACTCCAGCCTGGGTGACAGAGCGAGACTCCGTCTCAAAAAAAAAAAAAGGGCTCAGTTGTGGCTCACTGAATGGCAGAGTAATTGCTGATGTGCTTCTCTGGGGAAGCGTGCTGAAAGGCTTTTCATGAGAGGTGTCACTCTGCTACAAAACTACTCAGATGGGGTGCTGAGGGAAGCTGCTGGTCTCTGAGCTCACTTGTATGTCAGAACCTGGCTTTGAGGAACTGGGTGCTGTGGCAGCCCGCTGAAAAACACACAGGAACAGGAAGTAAAAATCTCTCCATTGTTCTCCGCTGGCAGAAGTTAACATGCCAGCTATCAAAGGAAAAATTTTAAAAGTGTCCAGGCACATTTTTGCTGAACAGGCAGAAGGGATGACTTTGTAACTAAGAAGCAGTAACCAGCACAGGGTTCTATCGTTCATACTAACTGGCCACTATACCCTTCCAGAACAAAGCCCCTCACTGAGGACAAACTGTTGGAAATATAATCCAGATTGAGCTGCAGAGAGACAAGTCAGTAGAGACGAAAGGAAAGGTTCAGATAAAAGCGGTAGGGAGAGGATAACCAGGACATTAAAGAAAGTAAACCCAGGAGGCGGAGGTTGCAGTGAGCCAAGATCGCGCCATTGCACTCCGGCCTGGGCAACAAGAGTATGAAACTTGGTCTCAGAAAAAAAAAATCCTAAGAAGTTGGTTTAAAAAAAAAATCATCTGGGAAAACTCAATAAGGGGCTAGAACTCTTGAAAAGAAGTAATAATAAAAGATTTCAGAAAAATAAAGACTAAACAAGAAAGAATAAAGAGAATAACCAATATTTTTCAAGAATTAGAAGATAGGGAAGGAAAATTTTTTAAATGAAGGAGAAATACATAGGTAAGAAATTAAAACTGGAAAAAAAAAAAGTTTGGCAGAAAAGATCTAATATAGATACATAATAGGATCTTCCCACCCCCACCCCCAGAAAGAAAACCAAAATAAAGGAATAGCTTACATACTGACAAGTGGCCGAGCGTGGTGGCTCACACCTGTAATCCCAGCAGTTTGGGAGGCCGAGGCAGGCAGTTCACGAGGTCAGGAGATCAAGACCATCCTGACTAACATGTTGAAACCCCATCTCTACTAAAAATACAAAAAATTAGCCAGGCATGGTGGCAGGCGCCTGTAGTCCTAGCTACTCGGGAGGCTGTGAGGCAGGAGAATGGTGTGAACCCGGGAGGCGGAGGTTGCAGTGAGCTGAGATCGCGCCACTGCACTCCAGCCTGGGGACAGAGTGAGACTCCGTCTCAAAAAAAAAAAAAAAAAATACTGAAAAGTATAATTCCAGAACATTTTTCTGAAATACATTTAGATTTGAATCTACAAATTGAAAGGACAGCCAGGATGACTAAGACATACTCTTACAAAATACTAGACTTGAACAAAAAAAGAAAGACATCCTTTGGCCATTCAGGCATAAAGACTGAGTTGTTAAGAGAAAGAAAACCAGATAGACTGTGACAGCAAAGCTTTATAACAAGTAAATGGAGTAACAATTACAATAAAGAAAATGTGAGCCAAAGATTTTGTGCTTTGTTAAGCTAATGTTCAGTTATAAAGATCACAGACAAACATCAATGTGTAATATTGATGTTGTTAGAATATTGCTCTTTCCGCCATTGTTTCGCGCTGCCACAATGGTGCGTGTGAACATCTACCTGATGCTCTCAAGAGTATCACCAATGCCGAAAAGAGAGGCAAACACCGGGTTCTTGTTAGGCCATGCTCCAAAGTCATTGTCCAACTTCTAGCTGTGATGATGAAGCATCATTACATTGGCAAATTTGAAATCATTGATGATTACAGAGCTGGGAAAATTGTGAACCTCACAGGCAGGCTAAACAAGTGTAGAGCCCCAGCTTTGATTTGCAACTCAAAGATCTAGAAAAACGGCAGAACAATCTGCTTCTATCCCACCCATTTGACTTCATCATATTGACAACCTTAGCTGGTATCATGGACCATGAAGAAGCAAGACGAAAACACACAGGAGGGAAAATCCTTGGATTTTGTTTCTAGGGATGCAATACATACTTACAAATAAAATGCCTCAAAAGAAAAAAAACAACTTTGGAATATCATTCCCAAGACTTTTCCTGAGAGCTACTGAAGAGCAAGCTTGTGACAAACTAACCAGAAAGATAACAAAAGGAATGGTGGTAAATATTAAATGTATGGTTAACTGTAGAGCTAAGATGAAATGAGGGTTAAAAGACAGTTAGCATGTGATAGTTATATGATCTCACAATCTGGATATAGTATAACTTTTTTAAAGTGGAAAGATGGGGAGAACATGTCCAAAAAAAAACAAAACATTTTGGTAACTGGTGAAATACTGACATTGCTATTCTGAAACTTGTGCATAATATGGGATAAAGCAATTAAATATGATATTCTATTCTTTGTATGCTTGAGAATCAGGATTCTTGTACAAGGAAATAAAAACATAAAATAGATGTTCCGTAAAATCCACAAGGGTACTCAGTTTGGGAATATCAGTAATAATTTATGAGATGTTTTAGCTTTGGAGTGAAAAATACATACTTCTAGACGGTTCTGTCCACTGAAAAGACATAAAAACAATGAACAACCCCATAGCAATGAGTGGCTCTACTGCCTGGATTGTGATCTTGAAATAGTTTATCCAGACAACATACTTAAAAGAAGAGCTTGGAATATTTTTTCAAACTAGATAAGAAAGAAGTAATTAAAGAACTACTAGGGTTGTAGCAAAAGGATTTAGAAGCCAAATTGAAGAGGGTTCCACAGGCCAAACATGGGACAGTTTTATACATCAATTAAAGATAACGGCGAGGGTTGAATCACATCAAATTGGATTTAAATCTGTGAATTCACAGTGATACCTGCCTCACCTTAGGAACAAGCATGTATCATACTTTTTCTATATGAACTGTACTGTTGAATTGCCAAATAGGGGAAGTTCCTATTTATGGAAGTATACTACTTTATAAAGAATTGTAAAATTAGATCATTGTTTTTGCATCTTGTATTGAGTTGACAGTTTTAGGCTATCAGCATCAGTGTCTGCCAACATCACTAAAAGAAGCACAACCACATGTTATTTGTGTGTGTCTCCTAATGGAAGAATACAAAACCACTAAGGATTCTGTAACCTCTAGAACCAACTACCAATTTATAGAAAGAGGCTTAAGATTTTCTAAAAACTAGTAGATTAAAAGTTGAGATTGTTTTTGGAGACAAAACTATAGTGTCGAGGGAGACACAATTGGATAGTAAAAAAAAAAAAAATGCAGTGATCACCATAAGTATGAGTATTTTGGGGGTTTTTTTCTAATGAGATTTGTAATGTCTTTCTGGTTTGGTAATGTTATGTTGCTTAAACCATGTAGTGTTTAAAAGAACTTTTACCCGTTAACTTATTCATTTGTTTTATATTTTTCCTGTTTATATTTTACAAGTTTTAAAACTGTATGTTTTTAAAACAGTAGAAAGAGATCAAAGATACTGTATAAATAGGAGCACTGTCTCTGAGAACCCTGGGTACAACATGCCTATTAAAATGAAACAAGGAAAAAACCACAGCTTTTATGGCTGGGTACTCCTGCCTCTACTACTTCATCTAGAGGAATGTATTTACCTGTCCTTCAAAATCTGTCACTGATTTGTCCACTTATATAGAGAGTTGGTAGTTTCATTTGCATTTGTGCTTGTTCTCCTGTTGTAGTGGTTCTCACCTTGATTGCTTGGAAAATACATACCTGCTAGAGGCCCTGCCCCTGGGGATTCTGATTCTGAAGCTCTGTAGTGGAGCCTGGGTGTCTTTTTGTTGTTTGTATAATGTTCACTGGCAATTGTGCTGAAAAGCCATTTTCCTGCTGGGCACAGTGGCTTGTGCCTGTAATCCCAGCACTTTGGGAGGCCAAGGTGAGCGGATCACTTGAGGTAGTTCGAGACCAGCCTGGCCAGCATGGTGAAACCCCATCTCTACTAAAAATACAAAAATTAGCTGGGTGTGGTGGTGTGCACCTGTAATCCCAGTTACTCAGGAAGCTGAGGCAGGAGAATTGCTTGAACCTGGAAAGTGGAGGTTGCAGTGAGCCAAAATTGTGCCACTGTACTCCAGCCTGGGCAACAGAGTAACACTCTGTCTCAAAAAAAAAAAAAAAAAAAAAAAAAAAGCCATTTTCCTACCCTGTTACCAGATTGTAAAGTTTGGGCTAGGACAGCAGTGTCATACGATTAGTTATTAAGTCTAGTCTATTGCTCTTAACTCTTCCCTGCCCTTTTCCTTATGTCGTTCTCTACTTCTGTTGCCTTTATTACCCTCCTGGACTATGGAATTGATCTCCTAATGGTCTCTTAGTTGGTGTTTAAATATCTCAGATCCATCCTTCAAGCTGCTACTGGAGTGATGGTTGTAAATTGATAATTAAACAGTGTTAACTGCATGAAAGATGGATCCTCATTACCTGTAGAATAAAACTTAATCTCCCCTAAGAAATCCTCCACAAGCTGGCTCTTGCCTACTTTGCCAGATATCTCTTTCCCCACAGAAGGGTCCCCTCCTTCCCTAGCACTACTCATGCTGAACTATTTGCAGACTTGAATATTCTGTTCTTTTTAATGCTTTCTGTTCCTGGAATTACCGATTTTCCAGCTTTGGAATTCATCTTTAAGGATTCTTAAATCACCTGTAGTAAAACCTTTTCTGATAGCACTTCTCTTTCAAGTAGAATTGATGTTTCTTCCTGAGTACTCCTTCTTCCCTAATATGAATTTTTTTCATCGTCCTTGTAACCTTTTATTGTACTTAACTTGTCTACAAGTTTTTATAGCAAAACTGTGACCCGTGTGAAGACAGGGGCTCTTTATTGTATTTCTAGCACAGTCCTTGGCATATGGTCTGCCCCTGCCCTACACCCGTCTTAGAAATGCAGTGAATACTATACATTTCACTGACCACATTGTCCTCCTTTAATCGGAGGAAAATGATCCACATTCTTGTTCATCTAACTTTCCGTGCTTCCTTATTTGGCATACGTATCCTATAGGAAAGTGAGAATTTGCACATTAGTCTGTTTATTTAAAATAAATGAAATCCCTTATATTAAAGGAAATGAAACTCAGGAGAACCTAATATTAACATAATACCTATTGATTTTGTGTTTTGACATTTTCTCTTTGTTACAATTCTGAATACAGTGTCAAATTAGTAAGTGTTGCTAATATGTAAAATATGTAATTATTTGATAGGTTCCATGGTGATGGCTACTTTGTGAAAAGTGCCAAAATGATCAGCTTTCTGTATCAACCATTCATATCCCTTTTTTCCTAGCCTTCCTTGAATCCAGAAGCTGGCAAACAGCGTCAGCCATGCAGACCTATTGGGACACCTTCTGGAGTATGGGGTAGGTCGATTTTGCCATTTTAAAGGCACAACTTTAAAATTTTTTCTTAGCAGAGAGGGGAGCAAAGATTCCTTATCTCTTTTTATCTCTTGTTTCTCATCTCATGCATTTGCCCATGGTAACTAACATCTGACTGTAGCGGGTTATTCTGCCGCCCCCAACCCCCAAACACCACTGAAATGTTACCATGGTAGTGGAGTCAAAATACAGACAACTGAGAGCTTATAGAACCCTGAATTTGGAAGCAGTTGTTTTGGTAGTGGTGTGTGTTTGTCCGTTTGTTTGAGACAGTCTCATTCTGTTGCCCAGGCTGTAGTGCAGTGGCGCAATCTCAGCTCACTGCAGCCTCCACCTCCCTAGCTGGGACTACACCATGCCTGGCTAATGTTTGTATTTTTAGTCCAGACAGGGTTTTACCATGTTGGTCAGGCTTGTCTTGAATTCCTGGCCTCAAGTGATCCACCTGCCTTGGCCTCCCAAAGTGCTGGGATTACAGGCATGAGCCACCATAGCCAACATGGAAGCAGATTTTAAGTAGAAAAAGTTCATGAAAAGTAACTTAATTAACATTGCTAATTCACTTACTTTTTTTTTTTTTTTTTTTTTTTGAGATGGAGTCTCACTCTGTTGCCAGGCTGGAGTGCGGTGGCGCGATCTCAGCTCACTGCAACCTCAGCCTGCCGGATTCAAGCGATTCTTCTGCCTCAGCTTCCTAAGTAGCTGGGATTACAGGCACATGCCACCACACCTGGCTAATTTTTGTTATTTAGTAGAGATGGGGTTTCACCATGTTGGCCGTGATGATCTCAATCTCTTGACCTCATCGTCCGCCTGCCTCGGCCTCTCAAAGTGCTGCGATTACAGGCGTGAGCTACCGCACCCAGCCCATAACAATATATTCTTAAACATTCATATATATGTATGTTTAAATATTTGTGTGTATGTGTGTGTTTATGTGTATGTATATGTGTGTGTGTGTATATATGTTTGTGGTTTTTGTTTTGTTTTGTTTTTTTGAGACAGAATCTCACTCTGTTGCCCAGGCTAGACTGCAGTGGTGCGATAGGAATCTGTATTTCAAACCAAACCTAATCTGTGGCATTGGGATCTTTGTCATTTACAAATTGGACTCTCCTAGTTTCTTCATTACCCATGTTGATAGCCATGAACATGGGAAGTCTTTAACATATCTAAATGATGGGTTTAGAATCCAGTATTGTAGGATTAAGATTGATCGATGTACCTTCTCCTCTTTGCTAATGGTGTATACCTTTGCTCCAGTTTGCTTCATCAGAGGGTTTCATGGCAGACTTTAATCCCTGAGTACCTCATCTCTATTCTCATGCTGACAGGAGCTGCTGCTCTTAGGTGTTTTTTTGTTTTGTTTTGTTTTTGTTTTTTTGAGTTAGGGTCTGTCATCCATGCTGGAGTGCAGTGGCACAGTCATGGCTCGCTGCAGCCTCGACCTCCTGGGCTCAAGTGATTCTCCCGCCTCAGCCTCCTGAGTAGCTGGGACCACAGGTGTGCGCCACCATGCCTGGCTAATGTTTGTACTTTTTGTAAAGATGGAGATTTGCCACAGGGTTTGCCAGCCCAGGCTGGTCTCAAACTCCTGGACTCAAGTGATCTGCCCACCTCAGCACCTCCAAGTGCTGGGATTACAGGCATGAGCCACAGTGCCTAGCCCTTGGATTTATTCTTGTTTGGTTCATGCTTGACTGATCACACTGTCCATCAGACATATTGTGCCCCTGAAGGACTGCGAACATCTTTGGACTTTCTGGCTGATTTATAAATTTAGTATCCAGTTCCTCATATGCTGCATTTTTTTGTACAGTTCCTGAGTAGTCTCACTTTTGAGAGTATCTATTAAGTGCATACCAGGGAATGTTTAATCCCTCTGTCTCAACTGTCAGCTGTTTTGTTGACTAAGGCCTTTGTATAAACTATGCTTCATGTTACACAACAGGTTTGACATTCTGTTGTCTCTCCACTATTGTACTTCACAGAAAACCCGCCTAGTGCCAAGCAACCCTCCAAGATGCTAGTTATCAAAAAAGTTTCCAAAGAGGATCCTGCTGCTGCCTTCTCTGCTGCATTCACCTCACCAGGATCTCACCATGCAAATGGGAACAAATTGTCATCTGTGGTTCCAAGCGTCTATAAGAACCTGGTTCCTAAGCCTGTACCACCTCCTTCCAAGGTATGATTTAGAATCAGGGCAAGAACCTTATACAAGAGAGGTTTGGGAATAAATCAGGAAAAAATTAATAAATTTGTTTTTTCTTGCCAAATCAGTCACCAGATATTCATTCAGTACCTGTTATATGTATACAGCTTTCTTTGCTTTTTTTTCTTTTCCTTTTTTTTTTTTTTGAGACAAGGTCTCACTCTGTCACCCAGGCTGGAGGGCAGTGGCACAATCATGGCTCAGTGTGATCTCAGCCTCCCAAGTAGCTGGAACTACAGGGGCACGCCATTATACCTGGCTATTTTATTTATTTATTTATTTATTTATTTGTTTTGTTTTGTTTTGTTTTTTGAGATGGAGTCTCGCTCTGTCACCCAGGCTGGAGTGCAGTGGCACGATCTCAGCTCACTGCAAGCTCCATCTCCTGGGTTCACGCCATTCTTCCTCAGCCTCCTGAGTAGCTGGGACTACAGGCACCCGCCACCACACCTGGCTCATTTTTTTTTTTTTTTTTTAGTAGAGACGGGGTTTCACCGTGTTAGCCAGGATGGTCTCAATCTCCTGACCTCGTGATCCGCCCGCCTTGGCCTCCCAAAGTGCTGGGATTACAGGCGTGAGCCACCGCGCCCGGCCATGCCCAGCTTTTTTTTTTTTTTTTTTTTTTTTTTAAATTATTTTTTGTAGAGACAGAATCTCATTTTGTTGCCCAGGCTGGTCTCCATCTCCTGGCCTCAAGGAATCCTCCTGCCTCAGCCTCCCAGAGCACTGAGATTATGGGCGTGAGCCACCACACCTGGCCCCTCTGGTTTTCTGTAATAGCAACAACATCCTAATCACTGAGCTTGACTACCTTGGCTACTTCTCTTCCCTTCCTCCTTAGTCATTCGCCTCAGCCAAGGAATTACAAAGTCCCTGTTATTCTCTCTATGCTGTCCTTGTTCAGGACTTTGTCATCTCACATTTACTATTCTAGTATACCTTTCTATCTTCTCATGTCTCTGTCTTACAGAACTGCCAGAATGATCATCCCAAAACAATTGAATATATCACATTCCTTCCTGAATTCCTTCAGTGGCTCCAAAGAATGTATGGCAGGGATTGGTAATTTTTTTCTATGAAGGGCCAGATAGTAAATATTTTAGGCTTTGCTTGATATATATGATTTTTGTTACACATTGCGTTTTTTTTTTTTCAGCTCTTTAAAAATGTAAAAATAAGTATGAGCTCATGAATCATACAGAAATGCCTTGGGCAAGATTTGGCCCATGGGTCATAGTTTGCTCGTCCTATAGTCAGTGTGCAGACTAAGCAGAGGCCTGTGAAGTTTCTCATAGCCAAACTCTAATCCATCTTTTGCAACTTATTGCCCCTTTGTTCCCTTACCCGGGAAGAAATTATTATTCTGGCGTATGCCATTCTCTCTGTGAATAATTTTCTTTCTTTTCTTTCATCTATTTATTTAAAATAGTGATTGGGGTCTCACTATATTGCCCAGGCTGGTCTCGAACTTCTGGGCTCAAGCCATCCTCCCGCCTTGACCTCACAAAGCACTAGGATTACAGACGTGATCCACCATGCCCCGCCTCTGAATAAATTCACTGGGAATTATTATTCTAGTGATAATAATTGGAGTTTTCAAGGTAGATTAGATAGACAAGAGAAGAGGGTGGAAGAAGAGAAGAGGATAGAAGAAGAGGAGTAAAGAGTGGGATAGTACTGAGAAACTAGTTCAGAAAAAAAATGGTAAACTATCACAGAAATACAAGTGGGTGAGTTTGCAATAGCAACAGGGGTAACAAGTTGAGGAAAATAACTGAAAAAAAAAAGCCTTAGTGATTATTTTAGGAGACTTTTGAGTTGATGTTTTTAGGGAATAAAGTAGGGCTGAAACAGTATTTCAAGGGCGTTTGGAAATATGTGGAGGTAGTGGCACCTTTTAACCTTGACAGTAAAAGGAACTAGACAGAATATAGGTGATGGAAAAGATAAGTGAATGGATGAGGAAGTCTGTTGGAAGAAGACACTGGAAGCAACTTGAACTGTACTTGGAAGAGAAGGGATCATTAAAGGATCATGGGCCAAGAAGAAATATGTGGGAATAAAACTAATTGACAAGTACGATTATCTTTGAAAAGGGTTTAGGATACTTAGGGTTTATTTTCCTCTGATGTCAGAAAGTAAAGAATGTGAATTCAAGTGAAGAGTGCAACTATTACAAAGAAACAGCCGAGCATGGAAGTTAACTGCCGGGCTATGGAATAGACAGATTCCACCTTACACCTTCTTCATCTTACGACCTTGAGCAAGTTTCTTCACTTCCCCAGTCTCAATTTCTTCTTCTATAAAATAGACATAACAATACCCCCCCTTTTTTTGTGAGGAGTAAATGAGAAAATTTTACGAAATACCTAAAATGGCATATAATAAGTGCCAATAAATGGTAGCTATTGTTACCAACCTGCCAGCACACCTTATGTTTGTCCCATTTCTTGAGAGTTTATAAAGACTTTCTTAAGTGTTACTTTAAGATGTCTGCAAGCATGCTGCAGGACTACAGAAAATATAAAAATGAGTAAGAAAATGTCATTGTGTCCTCAAGGATCTCATAAAAGGTAAAAAAATTTTTTACAAGGATAAAAATTACAATACAAAACTTAAGATCACTTTAGCCCTGTTGTAAGTCAGGGGTAGAATGAAGATTGGAAAACTAATATAAAGGCTGCTGCTCTTGAAGCTTGAAGAGGATGGTGACAGTTGGCAGAGAAGGGAGGTGGTAATGGCAGATAGTGGGAGGCAAATTAGGAAGCAAAAGAAAACAGAAGACATTCTTCCCTGGGAAATTGGGGTAAATATGGAAGGTCAGGTTTCAGGAAATGTGATTGTCGTTCTGGGTACCTAGGATATGAGATGTTAAGAGGGAAGAAGAGGTAAGATAACTAATAAGCAGATTTGATTTATCCATCCATTTTATCTAAACATTAGCAATAATTATTGAGTATCTTAGTAGTAAACACTGTGTCACTAGAGACACAAAGTAATACTTGGCTTGTAATCCTAAAGAGTTTACTGTCTAGTGAAGAAAGAGTTATTAAAAAAAAAAAAAATTGTACTTCTCTGCCTGGGGGGGTCATCAAAGTCTTTAGGGATAACTGGGATTCAAATACATGATAAAGGAAAGAGAACTGCCATTTGTTGACATCTTACTATGTTGCTTGGTTAGGCCTTTTACACATATGAAAGCATTTACTCTTTTAATCCTGGGATATAGAGAATTACATACTGTGGGGTTACATAGCTGATAAGTGATAAGAGTCAGGTTTTTAACCCAGGTCTGACTTCAAAACCAGGGCTCTTTCTACTATTCCAGAATGCCTCCCGTCTTGAAGGATGAAGAATAGAAGAGGAAGTTGAGAATTTAGTCTTTTGATTCAAACTTAACTAAGTTGAAATCTTTGTGACACTTTCTAGGGTTGTGATCTTAAGCAAGTTACTAGATTTTGCTAAACTCTTCTTGACAGTAAATTGGAGCAAGTACTTGGAATATAGTTTTTGAAACATCCTAATTACTCAGTAGGTGGACGTTTAAAAACAGTAATACAGTAGTTCATTAGAAAGCAACTAGGTAGGGCATTCTCGGCAGAGGGAACCTGTTGTTACCCAGAAAATGGATGCAGAATATGGTATGTTTGGAGTAAAGGAACCATATTGGTTCGGTATGGCTGGTATGTGAAAGTGGATGGGGAAGTCAGACTTGATGGAGGCCTGGATGAAAAGAACAGGAGAGAAGTTAAAGTAGGTAGAGATGCAATTTTACATATTATCTACACAATTTTAACATTTTAAACTGAAACAGTTATAAGTAATTGCTTTTTCTAATGAAGTTCACCTAGTTCAACAGATTACAGAAGAAGAAGAGTACTGAGTCTGGAATGCTAGTATACCTACACCCACTGAAAAGAAGGGAATTCAAGAGGTAAAGAGAGAACTGAGAGAGTGAAGCATCAGGAAATCAAGAAGGGAAAAAGGGACAGGTTCAGAAAATATTCGTAATGAGCAATATCGCATTTCCCAAAGAAGACAGGTTTTTTTAGAGCTGGCCTTTGTAATATAAGGATGAAAGTTTTGGTTATTTATGAAAGAGTTTTACTAAAATTGGGGATAGAGATGAGTATTGCAGGGAACTAAGCAGTAAGCAGTTAATGAGTGAGTGAAAGATACTGTATACTGACTTACTCAGAAGTTTGGCAATAAGGTGGTATATAAGATTGAGGGAAAATAAGAAGTCTGGCCTTTTTCTCCTAATTTCAATAAGGTGGGTTAGCATATTTGATAAACTCAAAAGGAAAGAGAACAAATAAACGCTAGAAAGGGAGGAGGAAGTTCCTTTGAACTTGAGGGGCAAACGGCAGAGGAGGTGGGAGAAAGTTTGAGCTCAGTGATTTTAGAATATTTAGTCCAGTAGAAGAAGATTTTGAAGTGGAGCAAGCTAGGGTTGATTAGGAATTTAGAGGAAAAGGAGAGAACATCTAAAAAAACAACAACAGGCCGGGCGCGGTGGCTCACGCTTGTAATCCCAGCACTTTGGGAGGCCGAGGCGAGTGAATCACGAGGTCAGGAGATCGAGACCATCCTGGCTAACACGGTGAAACCCCGTCTCTACTAAAAATACAAAAAATTAGCCAGGCATGGTGGCGGGCGCCTGTAGTCCCAGCTACTCGGAGAGGCTGAGGCAGGAGAATGGCATGAACCTGGGAGGCAGAGCTTACAGTGAGCCGAGATTGCGCCACTGCACTCCAGCCTGGGCGACAGAGTGAGACTCTGTCTCAAAAAAAAAAAAAAAACACAACAAAAAAAAACTGGTTATACAATTCACTTTAATGGACTTTTACATATATAATCATCTAATAAAAACAGGTGTGGGGCATAATAATTTTTCCAGGGGGTAGTCTAGCTATCCCATAGGGTTTAAGTTACTGAAAATTAAGTTGAAATAAAATTGGCAGAGATGTAGATACTGTGTTTTATGTAACAGAGTAAATCTTTTGTACTACTGTGGCAGAAACCCAAGTGTTTCTGTGCTCTGAAGTGACGTTGTTTTAAAGACAGGACATCTGGTGACTCTACAACTCAGGGGAAGCCACAAATCATCTTTGAGAGTTAACCTGACACAAGCAACCATCTTTAGATTTTTATCAATGCAAGAAAAAAATTAATGTTCGTTCTGGTTGGGTCATCGTTTCTCTTATCTGCTTGCTTGTTCTTTGTGGAGGCATTTTGGGATAGTGGAAAGGTGGTTTCATTTACTAGCTGAATAACCTTGAACAAATTGTGGAACTTTCTTATTGTCAATGTCATTCTCTATTAAAAGTCAACATAACAATTATTATTCCTGATTGGTTTAAGAATTAAGTAAAACAGTCTGACCATCACCTGGTACATGGTAGATAGTAAAGTTAATGCCGTTCCTAAAGCTATTATTGTGTCTTCTTTTAATACCCATCAATCAAGAAAGCAACCAGGAAGGGAATCCATTTCACTCAGGCCCCTTTGTCCTGGAGGTCCTCAGTTCTAAGTGTTTCATTCTGGAAAAATAAGTTGGAAGTTTTTCATTTGTTTCAGCACCACTCCATTGGCTTGCCACATCTTCCTTGGTCTCCTTGGACTCCTTGGGCAGTGTGGTAACTCAGTATTCCAGCTTTCCATCATAGTTGGGGTTATGGCCAGAGTGACAGAATGGGCCCAGACCCTGCAGAGTTGAGTAGACGGGCCTCCAGACTAAATAAATCAGGATTGTTCAACCATTTACAATAGCCACTGTGGCGTAGAACTAGCCTATTGCCATCAGAGTTCCTGGAAAGCAGCGATTTTGTGATGCACTTTGTGGGCTATCAGGATTACATCCAAAGTTAACAAACACTACTAAAAAAAAATGTTTCGGGATTCAATAAATTTGGAAAATGCTGTATAACTGCCTCTCAGATTCTTATGTGCAGTTAAGTGCTTTGAGAAATTGCACAATAAAGAACCTCGTTGAACTTTTTTCACCCTGGCACCTCCCAAACTCATTGAACTATTGAACTAGAGCCCTCTTTTTGGGAAGTCACTATTAATGTCCCCATGGCTCTTCTGTATAGCATCTACCATTTTCCTTGAAGTGCCTAACCTCCGACAGAGGTTGCATACTTCCCAAACATGTTAAGACAGGTAAGCCCTGGAAACTTATGTTCTCATGTAACATTTCCTGCTTTGCTTTATGATTTTATAAGCTGAGCTTCTGTTTGTGTGCTTGTTCTGACTGATTTGTTCTTTCATCCTGTGTAGCCTAATGCATGGAAAGCTAACAGGATGGAGCATAAGTCAGGATCCCTTTCCTCTAGCCGGGAGTCTGCTTTTACCAGTCCAATCTCTGTTACCAAACCAGTGGTACTGGCTAGTGGTGCAGCTCTGAGTTCTCCCAAAGAGGTGAGTGAGGATAAAGCAGGACAGTCTTTTCTGAAATTGCCATTTCCCGTTCACTTAGATAACAAGTGTAATATGTATAGCTGTGACACTTTGTTTTGTAGCTATATTTAGCTGAGAATAGTTTCTTTATTGATGTTTTCTGTTAGCATCCAAAAGTGGGCAGTGGCTAAATGGGGTAGATGCTCTGTGGTGGACCAAGGTCATCCTATGTTAGACTGGCATTCTGCTGATGTCTGTAGAAAGATCAAAGAGGTGCCATGTAAGCCAGCTGCTCTTAACTGTATAAACCCTGCAAAACTGAAGTTTGAACTGCTTAAATAAAAGGATTGTTTCGTTTAAGACAGAATGATAAATAGGCTACCAGATTCTGGAAGTCAGCGCTTAGTAGAAGAGAACCCCAGTTCTTGCTCTTTGCTGTCAGGAGCAACCTATTTGTGATATTTGCCCAGAGTCCCTCCAGCACCACCCCTCCAATTGAGATCAGCTCCTCTCGTCTGACCAAGTTGACCCGCCGAACCACCGACAGGAAGAGTGAGTTCCTGAAAACTCTGAAGGATGACCGGAATGGAGACTTCTCAGAGAACAGAGACTGTGACAAGCTGGAAGATGTAAGAGCATCGGCCTTTTCTGGGGTAGCCTAGGAATTTTCCTTTGATACATATGTGATTTCTTCTTCTTAAAGGATAAAGATGTGGCAAGATTTTTAAATGTACAGAGATACTGTCTGTAGGTGTAACTGCCTTCTAGACCACATAGTAAAGTGAGTTTAATCCTTTTTTCAGCAAAAATTTTAAATTCGGGTTAATTTTAGTAATCACTCACCTATTGAAGTACATCTTGGTTGCTTCCAAGTGTTGGCAACTATGAATAAAACTGCAGTAAACATCCATGTGCAGATTTTTGTGTTGGCATAAGTTCAACTCCTTTGGGTAAATACCAAGGAGCGCAGTTGCTGGATCATATGGTAAGAACATGTTTAGTTTGTCAGGAAACCACCAAACTGTCTTCCAAAGTGGTTGTGCCATTTTGCATTCCCACCAGCAATAAATGAGAATTCCTGTTGCTACACGTCCTCACCAATATTCGATATTATCAGTGTTCAGATTTTGGCCCTCCTGATAGCTGTGTAGTTTTAATTTGCACTTCCATGATGACATATGATGTGGAGCATCCATCTATATATCTTCTTTGTTGATGTGTTTGTTCAGGTCCCTTACCCATTTTTTAATGAGGTTGTCTGTTTTCTTATTGCTAAGTTTTAAGAGTTCTTAGAGTTCTTTGTATATCTTAGTTAATAGTCCTTTATTAGATGTGTCTTTGACTACAGTTTCTCCAAGTCTGTGATTTGACTCTTCATTCTTTCTTATTTATTTATTTTGAGACAGAGTCTCGCTCTTACCACCCAGACTAGAGTGCAGTGGTACAATCTGGGCTCATTGCAACCTCCGCCTTCCAGGTTCAAGCGATTCTCCTGGCTCAGCTTCCCGAGTAGCTGGGATTACAGGCACCCACCACCACGCCCAGCTAATTTTTGTATTCTTAGTAGAGGTGGAGTTTCGTCATGTTGGCCAGGCTGGTCTTGAACTCCTGGCCTCAAGTGTTCTGCCTGTCTCAGCCTCCCAGTACTAGGATTAAAGGCATAAGCCATCACACATGGCCATATTTATTTATTTATTTATTTATTTATTTATTTATTTATTTGTATTATTTTATTTTTTGAGATGGAGTTTCACTCTGTTGCCCAGGCTGGAGTGCAATGGAGCAATCTCGGCTTACTGCAACCACTGCCTTCCAGGTTCAAGCAGTTCTCCTGCCTCAGCCTCCCAAGAAGCTGGGATTACAGGCATGTGCCACCACATGACACAAGTTATTTAGCTTCTTAGCTCTGGCCAGAGGACCAGGAAACTACAGTGCAGAACAGGAAGCAGAGGAAGGCGAACCTGCTTCCTTAAAGACCAATAGCTCAGACCATAACTCTGGAACACAGTCTTGTGGTTCTGATAAGGAATTAGAGCTGTGAGGATGAAAGAGTATACTATTTTCTGGAATTTTTTTTGTATGTAGTAGAGACGAGGTTTCACCATGTTGGTCAGGCTGGTCTCAGATTCTAGACCTCAGGTGATCCACCCACCTCCGCCTCCCAAAATGCTGGGATTACAGGTGTGAGCTGCCATGCCCAGCCGGCCATATTTGTTTTTGAGACAGTGTCTCACTCTGTCGCCCAGGCTGAATGCAGTGGCATTAATGATCACAGCTCACTGCAGCCTCGATCTCCCCTCCTCAAGC
The DNA here is from genome assembly GCF_006542625.1 of Nomascus leucogenys. Classification (NCBI taxonomy): domain Eukaryota; kingdom Metazoa; phylum Chordata; class Mammalia; order Primates; family Hylobatidae; genus Nomascus; species Nomascus leucogenys. The sequence goes on along the minus strand of NC_044392.1, from coordinate 14,525,448 downwards.
CAACCCCCAGCCTCAGCCTTCCAAGTAGCTGGGACTATAGGCTTGTGCCACCATGCCTGGCTAATATTTTATTTGTTACAGAGATAGCTTCTTGCTATGTTGCTCAGGCTGGTGTTAAACTCCTGGACTCAAGCAGTCCTCCCACCTTTGGCCTCCGAAAGTGCTAGGATTATAGGTGTGAGCAACTACACTGTCTTAATTCTCTTGACAGAGTGTTTTGCAAAACAGAAATTTTTTTTATTTTAATGAAATCCAGCCTAATTAATTGTAGGCCAGGCACGGTGGCTCAAACCTATAATCCCAACACTTTGGTTGGCTGAGGTGGGCGGATCACCTGAGGTCAGGAGTTCGAGACCAGCCTGGCCAACCTGGCGAAACCCCGTTCCTACTAAAAACAAAAATTAGCCGGGCATGGTAGCATGCACCTGTAGTCACAGCTACATGGGAGGCTGAGGCATGAGAATCACTTGAACATGGGAGGCAGGGGTTGCAGTGAGCCGAGATTGCGCCACTGCACTCCAGCCTGAGCAACAGAGTGAGACTTGATCTCCAAAAATAAGTAAGTAAGTAAATAAATAAATAAATGTCATACCCAAGGTCATCTTAAGTTTTCTTGTATGTTATCCTTATAGGAGTTTTATAGTTTTGTGTTTTACATTTAGGTCTGTGACCCATTTTGAGTTTATTTTTGTGACAGCTGTAAGGTCTTTGTTTAGATTGATTTTTTTTTTTTAATGTGGCTGTCCAATTGTTCCTTCACCATTTGTTGAAAAGACTATCTTTTCTCCATTGTATTTCCTTTGTCAAAGATCAGTTGTCTATTTGTGGGCTCTCTGTTCTGTCCTGTTGGACTATTTGTGTCATCCTCTGCCAGTACCACACTTTTTCCCCCCACACCTCTTATGAGCACTGTTACCATACTGTTTTAATTACTCTAGCTTTTGTGGTAAGTCTTGATGTCAGGTAATATCAGTACTCTGGTTTTATTCTTCAGTATTGTGTTGGCTGTTCTGGATCTTTTGCCTTTTCATTAAAACTTTAGAATCAGTTTGTTGATACAGCACGTCCTCATTTGTAAATGGGGAAAACATCTATGGGCTGAGGCTGTCTTTTGGAAAACACTTTCCTGGGTTGTGAGTCCTTGATTTAATAAGTTGCTTATATTACTACAAAGGAACCTTAACCCAAGTGTCCTTCCTTTTCGTTATTGCAGTTGGAGGACAACAGCACACCTGAACCAAAGGAAAATGGGGAGGAAGGCTGTCATCAAAATGGTCTTGCCCTCCCTGCAGTGGAAGAAGGGGAGGTTCTCTCACACTCTCTAGAAGCAGAGCACAGGTAAGTGAGGAGGACATCACAGGGCATGCAGTGTCTGACCTTTAAGGACCTTGAACGTACTGGAGAAGATGTCTCAGATAGAGTCCCACATGCAGAGAGAAGTGGCCCAATCATAACTTGTTCTCTGTGTATGCCCCAGGTTGGCCTGTTGCTCATCAAGCATTCTCTCTCACACTCAGCCATCTTTTCCATAATCTACTCTCCAAGACTTTAATATTTTTAACTTCAGGCCGGGCGCAGTGGCTCATGCCTGTAATCCCAGCAATTTGGGAGGCCGAGGTGGGTGGATCACTTGAGGTCAAGAGTTTGAGAACAGCCTGGCCAACTTGGCGAAACCCTGTCTCTACTAAAAATACAAAAAGTAGCTGGGCATGGTAGTGTGCGCCTGTAATCCCAGCTACTAGGGAGGCTGGGACAGGAGAATGGCTTGAACCCGGGAGGCAGACGTTGCAGTGAGCTGAGATTGCACCACTGCACTCCAGCCTGGGTGACAGAGTGAGGCTCCGTACCAAAAAAAAAAAAAAAAGCCAGACTGCAAATGCTCTCTTTCTTCCTTACACTATCTTGGTTTTGCTTCTACTGTCTTTTCTATAGCTCTCCCTGTCTCAACTGTGAAGAGCCTCCATTTATTTACAGGCACCCAAGTAGCCACAATTAAAGCTTGTCCCACAGGGAGGAAAACCAAATTCCTTCTTTAACATCCATTGCCCCTGGGCAGAAAAATTTTCTGTGAAAAGTGGTGGGATGTTCACTTAGGCTTAATGATGTCATATTTTCTTTACCTGTCCTTCTGCGTCCACCAGGTTATTGAAAGCTATGGGTTGGCAAGAATATCCTGAAAACGATGAGAATTGCCTTCCCCTCACAGAGGATGAGCTCAAAGAGTTCCACATGAAGACAGAGCAGGTATGTTGTAAACCTTCTTCCTAGAGACCAGTTAGTAACCAGGAGAATAAGGAGTCAAGACAGTCCTTGCCCTGAGGGAGCCCTAGTTTAAAGTGAGAGAAAGATCTGGGGGAAAAAAAATTACCTTAGTAGAAATGTAGTGGGGCCCGGCCGGGCGCGGTGCCTCACGTTTGTAATCCCAGCACTTTGGGAGGCCGAGGCGGGCGGATCATGAGGTCAGGAGATCGAGACCACGGTGAAACTCCGTCTCTACTAAAAATACAAAAAATTAGCCGGGCGTGGTGGCGGGCACCTGTAGTCCCAGCTACTCGGAGAGGCTGAGGCAGGAGAATGGCGTGAACCCGGGAGGCGGAGCTTGCAGTGAGCCGAGATTGCGCCACTGCACTCCAGCTTGGGTGACAGAGCAAGACTCCGTCTCAAAAAAAAAAAAGAGAAATGTAGTGGGGCCCCTAAATCTGCCTGGGAAATAAGGATCCCCAGTGTTAGATATAAAAACCAAGTGTCAGTGATTAGCAGATTCCAAAAAATAGTATGCTGTTTCATCCTAACAGCTCTAACTCCTTATCAAAACCACAAGGCTGTGTTCCAGAGTTATGGTCTGAGCTCTTGGTCTTTAAGAAAGCAGGTCACTTTCCTCTGCTTCCTGTTCTGCACTGTAGTTTACTGGTCCTCTGGCCAGAGCTAAGAAGCTAAATAGCTTGTGTCAGTGTATCCAGTAGTTGCTTGGATTCTTTCTCTGAATAAAACACTGCTAGATCTTAAGATGAACAAGACATGGGGTTTCTATAAAAATCCTTCAACTTCTGGTGGCATATATTTACAGCACAAAGTACAATTGGCCAAGTCCTTAAAAGGGGCATGGTACAAGCTGATGTGAGACCTTGCCACTCAGAACTCTGTTAGAAATAAGGACTTACGGCTGGGCACAGTGGCTCACGCCTGTAATCCCAGCACTTTGGGAGGCTGAGGCAGGCAGATCACGAGGTCAGGAGCTCAAGAGCAGCCTGGCCAATATGGTGAAGCCCCATCTCTACTAAAAATACAAAAATTAACCAGGCGTGGTGGTGCGCGCCTGTAATCCCAGCTACTTGGGAGGCTGAGGCAGAAGAATCGCTTGAACCCAGGAGGCGGAGGATGCAGTGAGCCGAGATCATGCCATTGCACTCTAGCCTGGGTGACAGAGCGAGACTCCGTCTCTAAAAAATAAATAAATAAAAAGAAATAAGGACTTTCAAGCCCCATCCCAGACATTCTGAATCTGAATCTGCATTTTTGAAAGATGCGTAGATGACTCGTAAATTAAAATTTGGAAAGCACTGCTATAAGAGACCTCAGAGGGTCTCTTAGAAGCACCCCACATTCTACCTAGAATGAATTGAGGCCTGGCCTTTCCCAGGGCTTATGGGTCCGTACAGTCATTGATATTTTTTTCTTTTTTCTTTCTCTCCCATGCTAACCATAGCTGAGAAGAAATGGCTTTGGAAAGAATGGCTTCTTGCAGAGCCGCAGTTCCAGCCTGTTCTTCCCTTGGAGAAGCACTTGCAAAGCAGAGTTTGAGGACTCAGACACTGAAACCAGTAGCAGTGAAACATCAGATGACGATGCCTGGAAGTAGGCATATAAATGCTCAGTTAAATCTGACCCAGTAAACTCTGTGTGTTTAGGGAGTATACAAAAGAAATCGTTCTTTTCCTTTTCTTATGTTGTTGAATACTTCATTCACAAGGGAAATAATCATATCCCAAAGAGAGAGCGATTGGCTTGTTTTGCTTTTATTGTTGTTCTTCCCTGTTATCTGCTTAATAGAGAGAAGTTTGTGTGGTGGGACAGATTTTTTAAACACACACACACACACACACACACACACCCACACACACACCCAGTATATATGGGGCGATGCACAGGTAGGAGCTGGCAGTGCAGGGAAGAGGAGACACTGGTCTGCAGCAACAGCTTCTACTACCAGCCCTTGGGGCACTCACCCCTGTGCTCAAGCAATCATTGTCAATGACAAAGTGACTATTGAAGTTATAATTGTATTAAATTAATGCTAATAATTTGGATATTTTATTTTATTTTTGGCTGCTCGGGTAACTTTAGCCCTTAACCAAGCATATGTGGTTTTTTTGGTTGTATTTTTGTTTTTGTTTTTTTTCTTTTTCCTTTTTGGGTACAGCTGTAAAATATTTGGATATAGGAAATGTTGTGTTATTCTTGCAGCCTTGATATTCAGGGTGGATTGTAAAATATAAATTTTTGTGAGATTTCAAAGATTAAGATTATTTTGATAACATTATTTACAGATTTAAAAGATGTGGTTATCACAAGTCTCGAGGGGGAAACTACTGCATAAAATAACTAACTTGGAATAAATATTTTGCATCAGTTTGGATTGTCTTGTGTAAGAAGTATATTTTCTTTAAAATTAGATGAGTGGATTCTTTTTTAGGGGAAATAGTTTTAGAAGTTGGGGGGAAATGTGAATTCAGACACAACTGTTTCTTTTTAGCAGATACTTTTTTGATGCAGAAAAACCTGTGCAATAAATTACCAGAAATAAAGTCAGAAACCAGGGTTTTTTTTTTTTTTTCCTGAAACTGTTTTTTAGGGCCCATGTATATACCAGTGTACGTATTTTAAGGGAAGTCTGTTCTGTTTTCCTACTAAATAAGAACTTGGAGTGGGGGTTGGGGGAGAGTTGGACGATGCTAGCTGAATGGCTAGTGAAGGAAGCAGGTTTTTTCATTCAACAAATACTTTTTTTTTTTTTTTTTGAGACAGAGTCTCACTCTGTCACCCAGCCTGGAGTGCAGTAGCGCGATCTTGGCTCACTGCAAGCTCCATCTCCCGGGTTCCCACCATTCTTCTGCCTCAGCCTCCCGAGTAGCTGGGACTACAGGCGCCTGCCACCACACCCGGCTTATTTTTTGTATTTTTAGTAGAGACGAGGTTTCACCGTGTTAGCCAGGATGGTCTCGATCTCCTGACCTTGTGATCCGCCCACCTCAGCCTCCCAAAGTTCTGGGATTACAGGCGTGAGCCACCGCGCCCGGCCCATTCAACAAATACTTTCTAAGCCCCTGTTGTATGTCCCAGGCATTATGCAAGGCTCTGAGGATGCAAGGAGTGCCCAGCCCAGTAGGGGAGAGAATAGATAGTGATCTAAGAAAAGGCCAGGGGTTCAAGACCAGCCTGGGAAACACAGTGACCTGTCTCTACAAAAAAACAAAAACATTAAAATAGTCAGGTCTGGCCAGGCATGGTGGCTCATGCCTGTAATCCCAGCACTTTGGGAGGCTGAAGTGGGTGGACCACCTGAGGTCAGGAGTTCGAGACCAGCCTGGCTAACATGGTGAAACCCCATCTCTACTGAAAATACAAACAATTAGCCGGGCGTGGTGGCGGGTGCCTGTAGTCCCAGCTACTCGGGAGGCTGAGGCAGGAGATTGGTGTGAACCCGGGAGGCAGAGCTTGCAGTGAGCTGAGATAGCGCCACTGCACTCCAGCCTGGGAGAAAGAGTGAGACTCCGTCTCAAAAAAAAAAAAAAAAAAATTAGCCAGGCGTGGCAGCAAGCACTTGTAATCCTAACTATTTAGGAGGCTGAGGCAGGAGAATTGCTTGAGCCCAGGAGGCGGAGGTTACAGTGAGCCCATACTGCACCATTGCACTCCAGCCTGGGCAACAGAGCAAGACTCTGTCTCAAAAACAGAAACAAAATAGCCAGGTCCACGTGGTAGCACACACTTGTAGTCCCAGCTTCTTGGGAGGCTAAGGCAGGAGGATTGCTTGATTCCAAGACAGTTCAGGGCTACAGTGAGCCATGATGGCACCACTACAACCCAGCCTGGATGACAGAGTGAGACCCTGTCTCTTGGGGGGGAAAAAAATTGGTTGTAGTATTTCTACCGAATGCCTATCACTGTTGCACCATTGTAAAGTCAACCAGTCAAAAATCTAACCATTGAAAATTGGGACAAACTTAGTTGTTGAAAAGTAGATTTCGATTTGGGCTTTGCCATTTACTTGTTTTCTGAGAACATATTTCTAAAAATGTACTCTTTATGTCAGTTGGAATTAAGCTGAACTGAGATGACATACTTTGAACACTTTGTAACTTGCTGCTGGTGGGTCATACCTTGGCTTTAGGTACTGAGTAGGGAAACGTCTTAAGTCCCTGTCTTGTTTAGAAAAGGGGGTTTCGGCCGGGCGTGGTGGCTCACACCTGTAATCCCAGCACTTGGGAGGCCGAGGCGGGCGAATCACGAGGTCAAGAGATCGAGACCATCCTGGCTAACACGGTGAAACCCCGTCTCTACTAAAAATACAAAAAAAAATTAGCCGGGCGTGGTGGTGGGCACCTGTAGTCTCAGCTACTCGGGAGGCTGAGGCAGGAGAATGGCCTGAACCCGGGAGGTGGAGCTTGCAGTGAGCCCAGATAGCGCCACTGCACTCCGGCCTGGGCGAAAGAGCGAGACTCCCTCTCAAAAAGAAAAAAAAAAAATTAGCCAGGCGTGGTGGCAGGCGCCTGTAGTCCCAGCTACTGGGGAGGCTGAGGCAGGAGAATGGCGTCAACCCGGGAGGCAGAGCTTGCAGTGAGCCAAGATCGCGCCATTGCACTCTAGCCTGGGCAACAGAGCAAGACAGTCTCAAAAGAAAAGAAAAGAAAAGGGTGTTTCTTGGCCGGGCGCAGTGGCTTACGCCTGTAATCCCAGCACTTTGGGAGGCCAAGGCAGCGGATCACGAGGTTAGGAGATCGAGACCATCCTGGCTAACATGGTTAAACCCCGTCTCTACTAAAAATACAAAAAATGAGCTGGGCGTGGTGGCGGGCACCTGTAGTCTCAGCTACTCGGGAGGCTGAGGCAGGAGAATGGCGTGAACCCAGGAGGCAGAGCTCATTGCAGTGAGCTGAGATCGCACCACTGCACTTCAGCTTGGGCGACAGAGCGAGACTCCATCTCAAAAAAAAAAAAGTAAGGAGGGTTTCTTAAGAAATATGCGGTCACCTCAGAGCTCCTGCATACATTTTGGGAGTGGGAGTGGAGTGAAGAATTTCACCAACAGTTCAGGGCCCTTCTGGCTTCTGGCCAATCTTGGGAGAGAGAAGGGGTTTCTTTCTGGACTTGATTCCCTCATCTGATAGATTCATTCTGTTCGCCCACAGCTTTCATTTCTTGGGCTGTGCTGATTGTCTTCGTCTACAGCTGAAAAATGAGGAATCAGGGAATGGGAGTTAGGGAGAGACTGCTATCCCTGGTGCGACATGGTTTCCTGGCAGAATGCTGGAAAGGTCAGAGTGCCTCCTTTGCCAGGTAGTTCTCTGGATTGGAGAATGGTACAAACTGTTAATCCACTTGGGAGTACAGCAATGAAAAAGATCACACTTGCCTTTTAGAGGCTATTAAATAACCAGTGATGTAGTAAATGATAAGAGCCCAGCTAGTCTAGGAGGCAGCTGTTTTTTCCTCTTTATTAATAGTCAGGGAAACGAAGCTACAATTAGAGACTTGCCAATGTTCAGACTTTGTAACACTTTTTCAAGCCAGTGGCTCCTCCCAAACGGCAGAGGTGTCCCCACCCATTCTCCTGACCTGCCCAGCCCTGTGGTTGCTGTCCAGGGAACTAAGGCTCTCCCCAAACAAACTTGAAGATCTCACAGACCTGACAGACCTGGCCTTTCCTCTCTGCCTCTGGCTTTATGTCTCTTTCATCCTCCTCTGCCTTTCCCCTGCCCTTGATCCCTTCTGCAGGTCTTGGCTGGTTTCAGGAAACAGGTCCCATCCTATGGACTCCCACTCTGGGGAGCCAGCACTCCTGCCCTGTGGGACCTGTGACATGGTTTTCCGCTCGTCAGCTCTGTTAGCCACCCACACTCAGCGCTTCTGCATTGGCCACCCGACCCAAGAGATGACATTTGGAGCACAGGCGTCAGTTGCCACTGAACCCCAGCGGGCCGCGGTAAGGGCCTCCATGGCCATGGGTGGGGATTCAAAGGAGCCAGGGCCTTTATGATTCCTCATCCTACTATACCCTGTCCCCAGGTTGTGCCACAAGAACTCCAGGGCGTGCCACAAGAACCCCAGGGCCTCCCAGACCAGCAGGCCAGTAAATCTGCTCTAAAGAGGTTAACAGAGGAGGTACAGCTACCTACCTTTCCCCAGGGCTTAAAACGTTGAGCGTCTTCCCCAAACCTGTAGATCATACTTGGGACAGATTCTGCCCACACAGAGATCGCGGATCGCTGTTACCTCCAGGTGCAGTGGCTGCGGCTATCCCTACAGGAAATGCAGTCCTGGATAACAGAGGTCCCCGGGGTGTTCGCGAGGCCCTGGACACGTTCCGAGGCGTGGCCTCAGAGTCCCATGTCCGAGGCGGTGGGAAGCCCCAGCGAGCGGCTGCGGGCGCTGTTGAGGACTCGCGCGAGACGCGTGGCGGAGATGGAAGCGCAGAGTCGGGCCCTGCAGCGACGCGGCGAGGGTGAAGGAGATGGGGGACAGGGACCAAGGACCTCCTCTGCCCTCGCCCTTTGGCTTAAGCTTGCTCGGGCCGGTTCTGACTCGGCCCGCATTCCCTCAGAACTGAGCCGGCGCCTCCAAGTTGTGGCCTGTACGCGGGGCGGGATGTCCCGCCTCTTTGGCCTGGAGCAGGAGATCCGAGAACTACAAGCTGAGGCAGGGAGGACGCGGGGAGCTCTAGAGGTGTTGGGGGCCCGCATTCAGGAGCTGCAGGCAGAGCCAGGGTGAGACCCGACGAAGCGGAACCCCGGAACCTGTGGCTCCGGGGTGGGAGGGGCGGGCTGGCTGGAGCTCCGGGGCCTCTGATGCGTTACCGTCTCCCTGCGCGTCGCCTGCCACCCCAGGAACCCGCTGAGCTCCCGGCGAGAGGCAGAACTTTATTCTTCAGTACTAAAGGCCAACCCGGGAACTCTGGCTGTCGAAATCCGGTAAGGGCCGGGGCCGGAGATGGGCATAGGGCGAAGCGCTGAGCAGGTGTGGAAAGATGGCCTTCCTGTTCCCCACTCTCTAGGGCCCTGCGGGAGGCCTACATTCGAGACGGGGGCCGGGACCCCGGCGTGCTGGGCCAGATATGGCAGTTGCAGGTGGAGGCGTCTGCACTGGAGCTGCAGCGGTCGCAGACCCGCAGAGGTGAACAGGAGGGTCTCTCGCCAGCGGTGGTCAGTCCTGGGAGGAGAAAAGAACTCGAGGGAGGGCCTGTGGCTGTGGATGGGATGTGAGCTGACAAGTCCAGCCTTATCCGAAGAGCCTTAGCGCTGGAGAGCTGCTCACAGCCGGACGCGGCCAGTCACCAGAGGTCAAAGGTGACAGGTCACACTTGTTCATCGCAGGAAGGGCAGGTGCCACCTCAGGGGAGCTTCCAGTATTGGAGGCTGAAAACCGGCGCCTGGAAGCAGAAATCTTGGCCTTGCAAATGCAAAAGGGTCGGGCACCCTTGGGTCAGTGAGCACCCCAACCCTAACCCATCCCACCTATCTCTCCCCAGCAGGCCTGGCTCAGGCAGACAGTGCATGGGGAACAAGACCCGTGTTTGTGACTCCCCTAGTTCATGTCTGCACGTGTGTGTCCCTGTATCCACAGGGCTCCGCCAACCCATTTGTGGGCCAAACTCTTGCGGGAGGGGTATCTCAGCTAATTACCTGCTTTGTCCAACTTAGGGGCACCCTAACTCTTCTTCTGCTCCTAGGGCCCCAGGATCTGCGACTCCTGGGGGATGCCAGCCTACAACCAAAGGGGAGGAGAGATCCCCCATTCCTCCCGCCGCCAGTGGCACCACCACTGCCACCACTTCCAGGCTTCTCAGAGGTTCAGTTCTTGGGTGGGGGAGAAAGGCTGTGAGGACACGGGGTGGGTTGAGGGAACAGGTTGGAGGCAGCTCTGCTCTGAGCAGTTGGGGGAACATGAGCAGCTACAAGGCTTTCTAGAGGAGTCAGCTCTCTTCCCCACAGCCACAGCTTCCTGGAACAATGACCAGAAACCTGGGCCTGGACCCACACTTCCTCCTGCCCACATCGGACGTGCTGGGCCCTGCACCCTATGATCCTGGGTGAGGCCCGTGCCACCTTTGACATCCTCTGTGACTTGGCCAGCACTGCTGGTTAAGGGAGCCCACTAGGACCAGATAGGGTTAGGGACCTGCCTGAGAGGAGGGAGGTTGAAAGGAGTTGGATATTTCCGTGCTAAGACTTGTGTTCCCCAGGGCTGGCCTGGTCATTTTCTATGATTTCCTGCGGGGTCTTGAGGCTTCCTGGATTTGGGTGCAACTAAGGACTGGCTTGGCACGTGATGGACAGGATACAGGAAGGACTACAGCGTTGCCCCCAGCCCTTTGCCTGCCCCCACCTCCTGCTCCCGGGCCCATGGGCAACTGTGCCATCCTTGCCAGCAGGCAGCCTGTGCCCAGGTCAGTAGGTGGGGATCATGACTGGTACTCTGCCACAATTGAGGCTTATCCACCATTCTGCTAAGTTTTCTCATCTGTATACAGAAGCTGCTGGCTCTAAAGGGCTAAGTCCTAGGAAGGGACTGTAGCTCTGGCTTCTGACACTGCTTTTTGGTTATTCTACAGACTACCACCGTCACCATCAGTATCTTTGGTCTGTGAGCTGCAGGTCTGGCAGGGGCTGGCATGGGCTAGGGCACCACAGCCAAAGGCTTGGGTCTCACTTGGACTATTTGACCAAGATCAGCGGGTGCTAAGTGGCCGCTGGCGCCTCCCACTTCGGGCCCTTCCTCTGGACCCCAGCCTTAGCCTTGGGCAGTTGAATGGGATTCCTCAGGTGAGTGTGGTGCACAGGGATTGGGGATACAGCAAAGTACAAGTGCAATACCATTTCATCTCTCCCCAGGCAGGTCAGGCTGAGCTCTTTCTGCGGCTGGTGAATGCAAGAGATGCAGCTGTCCAGACACTGGCAGAGATCAATCCAGCAAGTGTCCATGAGTACCAGTACCCACCTCCGGTGAGGGCCCAGCTGCAGCTAGGGATATCACAGCTACCCATACCGGTGTGGCTGGTATGGCTAATAGCCAGCCTTTATTGACCACTGTGTACCAGTCATTACCAATGCTTTCTTGTTTGATCCTCACATCTCTATGAAGTCCTACTATGTAACAGATAAGGAAATCAAAGCAGGACCAGGTTAACTTGGTTCACAGTGAGACTCTAAAAGGAAGCCTAACTCCAAAACCTGTGTGCTTAACCTTTACATTTTTGCTCAAAACCTGCCTTCTCCCTGTTCCACAGGTGTCCAGCACATCTTCACTGGAAGCCAACTTCCTCACCCCCACAGTTGGCTTTGCTGATCCCCCACCTCGTACAGAAGAGCCCCTCAGTGGAGTCAAGAATAGAGATGGTTTGGGCCCTCACCACAGTTCTGACTTGCCCCCAGTGAGTTCCTGAACCCAAGTGAATGTGGGGATGAGCATCTGAACATTCACTCACAGGACTGGGGCCTATCTCCAGACCTACAGCTTTACTACTCCATGTTCTGACACTGGGTCTAGAAGCAACTAGCAGTTGAGTACAGGAAATGAGTTCCAACCACAGCTTTACCACCTCCTGTAAGTCCTTAACTTTTCTGTACCTCTTCTGTTTTTGTAAAACAGATTAAGGATTAAATGAGTTTGTCAGGTACTTGTGATACTGTCTGGCACTTATGAAGTTCTCCGAAAGGTGACTAAGGGGGCATTAATTCCAACTAAAGCAACTTTAAATTCCCACTAGTTCCCACTGCCTTTTTTGGTAAAGCCAGTTTTATTGCCAAACTGAAATCTGTTTCCTCTATTTCTGCCAGGAAACTTTTCAGGTTCTCAATGTACGCATAAACAGGAAGCTCCTGAGGCCTTATGTACTTTGATTCTGGGATAGGTCCCCAGCCCAAGGTTGTTCCCCCAACCAGGGGTCACATGTGAGATCTAGCTTAGATACTGTGCTTAGCCCTAGATCCCAGTGCCAACCAGAGAAGGTCAAGTGCCTGGGAACAAACTACATCATGACTGTCCTGACCAAGAAAGGGGGGAAAGCACCTCAGGACCTGGAACATATACTGCAAGGGCATCATCAGTAAGAAACTCCACAGCCAGGATAAGCCAGAGATCCTGCAACCATGAGTTACTGTGACCAGCCCAGAAAAACTTAGTCTGAAAAATGGGGTTGAATTGAGGGGTCGGCCATCGCTTCCTCTGCCTCCAGTGCAACAAAGCAGCCCTATGGGTGTCAGGACTACTAAATAATTGAAGTGGTGATTGATTGATATAGGGCAGGCATTGTTTGTTTGGAATTCAGATCCTAACTGGTACTTAAACTAAGGGTCAGGTTAGAGGCAGCTCAGTCTCAAGCAAGCCCTGAACCCTAGATACCAGTGAGAGCACGGCGGGTCTAACATTAATACTAGTGCCCTTACCACCAGCATCCTTGGACTGGTGGGCTCGTTTCTGCCTTTGAAACCCTCTATCGCACACAGAAATGCTCCAGTCAGGTGAAGTGGCTCACGCCTGTAATCCTAACACTTCTGAGGCTAAAGTGGGCAGATCACTTTAGGTCAGGAGTTCGAGACCAGCCTGGCCAACATGGTGAAACCTCATCTCCACCAAAAATAAGCCTGTAGTGCTGGCTACTTGGGAGCCTCCTGAGGCACGAGAATCTCTTGAACCCAGGAGACAGAGGTTGCAGTGAGCCGAGATCACGCCATTGCACTCCAGCCTGGGTGACAAGAGCGAGATTCCATCTCAAAAAAAGGCAGCCTAAGATCCCACTGTAAGATCTTTAAACATAATTCCAGACAAGGAGATTTTTAGCATCTTTATTTGAGAAGTCAATTCTGCAGATGGGTAACAATTCCAAGTGTTGATATATCTCAACCTTTCTACAATACAGAAAATAACAAAACTCAACCAGCCAGCCTCCCCACATATGCTTCCAACCACATCTGGAGTGTCCACCATCAGTCCCCTTGGCTACTTTCAAACCAGAGCTCAAATGCAGACCATTTTCCTTAGTTCTTTTTCCAGGACAGAATTATAGCCCCAGGTGAAGACTAGGTGGATATAGGACAAGTACCATCCTAGGCCTGGCTCACAGCCAAAGTCCATCATCCATTTTCAGACTGAAGAGCAAAATCTTCACCAAGTCTTCTTTCTGTAGCCCCCATCCAGGGACAGCACCACTGAAGGTTTGCAAGACAGCTGGGTTCAGTGAAGTGTTTGAAAACAGAATATAGCACCACTGGAAAACAAAGGCCTACAGCCACACTTGATCACCTCCACATTAGACAGATAGGAATTAGGATCAGGAACACCGATCAGTACAGAAGGCCAAAACAAAACCTTTGGCTAATATATAAAACCAGGAGTGCTCCAAGGCAGATTCAGCCAATAATTAAGAAAAAAACCATCAAAGCCTCAACCTTTGCTTACAATCTTTATTGAAGTTATACAAAAAGAATCCTCCAAAAGTGAAAAAATACATTATATACAAAAACACTTTCCCTTGGGAGGAGGGCTGTGCCCCCTCTTAACATGCAGTGCTTTCAACTGTAGCTCCAGCCTCCACTGTCCCCTCCACTGCCGCCCGACTTTCAGCCCGATTCTCAGCCTGGAAGACAAACAGCCTGGGCATGAGTGAGCCTAGTTTAAGCCATTCTGTCTTATATAACTGAGGTCTCAGTCAGAGGAAGCATATACAAGTCACCCAAACTCTGCTTTGCTCCCTATATTAAGAGGGCAGTGACCATGAAGTATTTCTTGAATGCTCTGTGATAATGGGGCTGACAGCCAATAATCACATCACCTGGAAGGAAGTGACCTAATGGTTTTGCCAATCAAGTGCCTTCTCATATGTTCATTGAGGGACCTACAATATACAGGTTCCATTTGTCAGTGAGTCATCCTACACCCCCATAACCAAACTGTTTTCCTGCACAAGTACCGTTTTCTATGAGGACTGCACTCAACAATCGTTAGCAGGCTCAAGGTGGGGAGCATGCATTTGGGAGGACTGATTTCCCCAGGTCCTGAGAACAAGGAATGAGGCAAGAGGCTAAGCCCTGCTTAACTGCCCACCTCCTCCTCCATGTTTTCCGAAACTTCATTTCCACTGGGGACAGCATCCCCACTGCCTCCGTTCACCTCCGGCTCTTGTTTGGCTTTCTTTGCATCGTCTTTCCGGGGACTCTCTTCCTCTGGTTTCCTCTAAAGATATAATTGTGAAGCTTCACAAATGTGCTTAATGTTTTTAAAAAGACAACTGCAAAACATTTCCTTAATTCTTGTGGTGCAAAGATCCTGAACACCAGGATTCACAGCTCTAAGGGTCTCTCTCCCTAGCCACAGGCAGATGCCAACCTGTACTCTCAGAATAAATTAATCTGTCCCACCATGTCACTTCAGGCCTCTCTACCGGAAGCACAGGGAGATAGGGTTGAGGTGAGGAGATGTGAATGGTAATCACTGTACAAGTTTGAATTCCTGTGTTTGAGTCAGGAAACAAAACAGGAGTTCAGAGTTCCCTGGCTGAGGGCAGTGGCTCAAGCTTGTAATCCCAGCACTTTGGGACGCTGAGGTGGGCGGATCACCAGGTCAGCAGTTCAAGACCAGCCTGGCCATATTGGTGAAACCCCATCTCTACTAAAAATAAAAAAACTAGCCAGGCGTGGTGGATGCCTGTAATCCCAGCTACTAGGGAAGCTGAGGCAGGAGAATCGCTTGAACCCGGGGGGAGGCAGAGGTTTCAGTGAGCCGAGACCGCGCCACTGCACTCTAGCCTGGGTGACAGAGCAAGACCTGTCTCAAAACAAAACAGAACAATCTCCACTCACAAATCCTTACCACCTTTGGAAAATAAGTGTCTTATATGCACCAACTATATAGGGAGGGGTTTATAGGAAAGGTATTAAAAATGGAGTCTGAGGAAAAGCTAGAAAAGAAACACCACATGTAGACTTACCTTCTTTCTGACGAGGTGAGAAATATCAGTCACACAATTTGATGAGGAAGCACCATCTGTTGGCTTTCTACTGGCAATCTGGCAAAATAAGCCTTTATTAGCAGTCATACAAGCTACATGAGATCAATGCTGAGGCTTATATTAGTTTTTCAGAGATAAGGTCTCACTATGTTGCCCAGGCTAGTGTTGAATTCCAAGCCTCAAGCAATCCTCCTGCCTTGGCCTCCCAAAATGCTGGGATTACAGGCATGAGCCAACACTGAGACTTAATGTAAGTGACCAAAAAACCACCTGAATACCCACCATGGAGACTGAAGAGCCTCCTCCACCAGGAATGAAACCTGAAGTAGAGCTCTCCACCTGCGAGAAATGACAAATCCAAATTGGTTTGAAGATAGAAGCCAGGCCACCCACAGCCTTGTAACAGGTACCCTTCACCATCCAAACAACTGACTAAGACCTGAAATGCTAGTGGCCTCCATATAGTATCAAGATCTACCCCTGGCCCACCTATGCCTGTCTAGCAGCCACCCAGAGCGTAGTCTATACATAGAGTGTACATAATAAACTAAATCTTCCATATCCTACCTGCAGGGTAAAAAGCTCTGTGCCAAAAACAGAACCAGGCAATTTGTGGTGAATGCCTCTCAATGCCTCATTAATTTATGCAAATGAGTTAAGAGATGGAAATACCAACTTACATTTGTTAAGAATGTCATTAGTATATATTACACATATGTACTACAGGTCAGGCATCCCATCCCTTAATCCAACAATCTGAAACTTTTTGAGGACTGACTCTCAAAGGAAATGCTCTGGAGCATTTCAGATTTTGGATTAAGGGTATCCAACTGTTGAGTATGATGCAAACATTCCAAAATCCAAAAGCATCTGAAATGCAAAACACTTCTGGTCTCAAGCATTCAGGTAAGGATACTCAACCTGTATTATCCCCATTTTACAAATCGGTCAAATGAGGGAAGAGAAATGCCCATGGCCACACGTAAGTATGGAATTAAAACCCAGATAGCTGGAGCTCCAGGGTGTTTCCTCCTAACCACTGCATTGTTTGATAGGATTAATTAGATGAGCCCACCAACTCCCTGGAAACCAAGTCATGATGAAAAGTTCCTGGCAAATGGAACATTAACATAAATGGTACCAAACATGCTATTATCGAAATGTTAACGGAACCAACCAGAGTAGCTTTCAGAGCCAGTTCAGCTACATTCCCACTACGCTGAGACTCCTTTGCATCTTCTATCTTCTCTCTAATTTCAGGTAGCAGTTCCTTTAGTTCCTCGATTTCTTTCTTGTATTCAGCAGACGATCCTTCAGCCTCCTTCACCTGCTCGTTTAGTACACCTAAAAAGAATAAAGTGATTAGTAATGGCCCAACAGAACTGTTTTTTTCCTTGTTAATTGCTGGATCCAACATCACCATGAAGCAGCTCGTTTTCACTCACCCATTCTCTTCTCAATGACTTCAATAGATTTGCTGAACTGTGCCACTGCCTCATCATACTGAGAGTTGTACCCATAAGCCAAGCCCAGCTGGTAGTGGGTCTCTGCAAGGAGACGGTCGTGGGCTTCCAGGTACTGTTCCTGCAGGTTAAGGCAGGACTGGAACTCCTCCACAGCTTGCACATAGTTTTCTAACAAAAAGAAGAGCAAGTAAATGGACAGCATTTAACATAAAATACTTCCAGAATTCAGACCCATCCTATGGGAATGCATCCATATTTAACATTTCATTTTTGTTTATAGTTATTTCCAGGACCCTTGGACTTTTAAAAACCTACTGAGGCTGGCCGTGGTGGCTCACACCTGTAATCCCAGCACTTTGGGAGGCCGAGGCAGGCAGATCGCAAGGTCAGGAGTTCAAGACTGGCCTGGCCAATATGGTGAAACCCCATCTCTACTAGAAATACAAGAATTAACCAGGCGTGGTGGTGGGTGCCTGTAATCCCAGCTACTCGAGAGCCTGAGACAGGACAATCACTTGAACCCGGGAGGTGGAGGTTGCAGCAGCCGAGATTACGCCACTGCACTCCAGCCTGGGAGACAGAGCAAGACCCCATCTCAAAAAAACAAAACAAACCTACTGGAAGACTTTCTGAGTGCCACTTGGAAGAGATCGTTCATTGTTCCAGGGTCTACAGGGAACACAGACCTATCTTTTTAAAGATCAAGTTCGGTTCCAGAGAATCTATTAGTGGAAGAACGAGGGAGCTGAAGAGAGTAGGAGAATATAAAATGGAAAATGCATTACCAGATTCAACACTAACTTCTCCGAGTTTAAGATGTGCCTGGGCAGCATAAAGCTGTGCTTCTTTTGTTTCTTGCCTAAAAGAAGGAAAGTTGATCAAAAACCTTAACAGTGCCTGTCTAACCCTAACTGGTTTCTATTTAACCACCAAGCTCCCAACCCAAGCCTAGAAGCACCAAGAGTTTTACCTTTTAAAAATGATCTTTGCTAAATCCAGCATATCCCAGGCAAGCTCTAGGTTCCCAATCTCCTCCTCTTCATTTTCTTGAAGAGACTAAAGTATAACCAAATAATAAAAAGATGGGCATCTTTTTCGAATACAAATCTAAATGTATAACAGCGTAGCTTAAGAAAAGTTGACACACGATTCAAAATTTGGACTTTCTCCCTGAAATCTAGAGAATGGGTCCACATACTGTCTTAAGTCATGACCATGTCACTGATATTTTAACAGTGAAATGTTGGCTCACATACTAACACATAGGAACCCCAGGATCAAATATATCCGCCCATCCTAGGCATGAATAAAGGGTCCCTAATCCATAACCAAGAGACAGTTATCTATAATAATCATGCCTAGGGCTGGGCATGGTGGGTTATGCCTATAATCCCAACACTTTGGGAGGCTGAGGCAGGAGAATCACTTGAGGCCAGGTTTGAGACCAGCCTGGGCAGCATAGCAAGACGGCCGTCTAAACAAAATAAAATTAGAGAACAAATTAGCCAGACATGGTGGCAGACATCTGGAGACCTGGCTATCTGAGAAGATGAGGCAGGATTCCTTGAACCCAGGAGGCTGAAGATACAGGGAGTCCTGATCATGCCAGTGCACTCCAGCCTGGGCAACAGAGACAGATTCTGTCTCTTAAAAAAATAATAATCGTGCCTAAACTAGGTAAGCTACAGTCCTGCAAATCAGCTGGGCGTGTTGGCACAAGCCTGTAGTCCCAGCTACTTGAGAGGCTGAGGTGAGGTGATTACTTAAGCCCAGGTCTAGGCTGCAGTAAGCCATGATCATGATCACCCCACTGCAATCCAGCCTAGGCAACAACAGTGAGCTCCAGTCTCCCAAAAACAGAAAAAGGCTGACAACAGTACTGAGTGGCCAACAACATACCTTGTTTTCAAGGACTGAATCGTTTGGCATTTCTTCAGTCTTATCATTTTCTTTATCATCCTCTTCTGAGCCTTCAGTTTCTACAAGTAAAAATTCCTCAGTATTGAGAATATAATTAAGAACATCTTCTGACTAGTCAGAGATTCCACCAATACATGTGTCAACCTATATTCAGAGATAGGACAGGCCAGATGCTAATCCAACTGAGTTAACACCTGAACTGAATATATTGTCAGTGGGTGCAGTCTAGTTCAAGTGTAACCTTGACTAAAAATGTGTAATCTTATAGTCTATGGGTCAGACCTTCAGCAATTAAAAGGCTGAGTGTTTCTCTTATGAAAGTCAACCTGGACCAACCATTCAGAATAAGACACATTGGCTACTGCCTCTTATTCAATGGCTAGAAGCTCCCATTCATTCAGCCAGAAGCAGGTGGAGACCCCAGTCAGTGTTTCTGGTATCTTTAAGCCACTCATTAGATAATACTAATAGCCTGGGAAAGTACCAAAGTTAAATTATTCCAGTCCATTCTGATCAAGAATGCTCAAGAGACTAGCTTTCCCACAACAGAGATGTGGAGCAAAAAGCATAGTCCTTACCGACTTACACCAATGAGCATGCCACAGACTCCAGCCAGCTATAGCACATACAGAATTTGCGTAAGGAATACTGTAACCCCTATTTTACTCCTATACCTTGTTAATAACACCTCTAAAATCTGCAGCCATATCAACACCATATTTCACCATATTGAATACACTCACAAGTCAGCCATCTAAAGGTCAGGATCCTAATCAATAGCTCTACTGTGATTAGACAAATCAACAATGTTAAGTGATTAAAATAAGCTTTCTGTGAATACAAACAACTCATGAATTGGATATAATATGCCTCTATCATCTTTCATTATGCATTTTTAACACCAGCAAAAGAGCTCAAACACTATCTCCAAACACTCTACTATGGGAATATAAATATGGCAATGAGGACTTAGAGCAATAGTCAGGTTAAGACTTTTATCAGCAGCAACCACAAAGAGATTCCATTTTCAAAGAAGCTTAGAAAAATACTTTTAACAGGGTCAGGCACAGTGGCTCACGCCTGTAATCCCAGCTCTTTGGGAGGCCGAGGTGGGCGGATCACGAGGTCAGGAGATTGAGACCATACTAACACGGTGAAACCCCGTCTCTACTAAAAAAAAAAAAAACAAAACAAAAAAAATAAGCCGGGCATGGTGGCGGGCACCTATAGTCCCAGCTACTCGGGAGGCTGAGGCAGGAGAATGGCGTGAACCCAGGAGGTGGAGCTTGCAGTGAGCGGATTATCGCGCCACTGCACTCCAGCCTGGGTGACAGAGCAAGACTCCGTCTCGGAAAAACAAACAAACAAAAACTTTAGCAAATTTATTTATTGAGGACATCAGGGCATTGCCATTGATACCTGGGCACAAGCTAGGAAAGGTTTTAAAGTAATGGCAATGGCTGCCAGGCGCGGTGGCTCACACCTGTAATCCTAGCACTTTGGGAGGCCGAGGTGGGCAGATCACGAGGTCAGGAGATTGAGACCATCCTGGCTAACATAGTGAAACCCCGTCTCTACTAAAAATACAGAAAGTTAGCCGGGTGTGGTGGCACATGCCTGTAGTCCCAGCTACTCGGGAGACGGAGGTTGCAGTGAGCCTAGATCACGCCACTGCACTCCAGCCTGGGTGACAGAGCAAGACTCTTGTCTCAAAAAAAAAAAAAAAAAAAAAGTAATGGCAATGGCTTTCTCCTTAACCTAGCTCCCCACCATTCCTTGAAGATGGTACAGATTCCTCAAGAGGAACAAATAATATTCTTCTGAGGCAATTATAGGAATTTTAATTTAAAAATTTGATGTACAACTTCCAAGTAATTATTTTGTTTCAAATTAGAGGTTGTCTTCCAGCATTCTGTTATGAGTAGGAAGAGATACCAGGTAAGAATAGAAGATAACAGTATCAATTTAATTTTTCCTACAAATTGGGAAGATGAAGTATTTACTTTTCTGTCAATTATCCTAAATATGTAAATCTACTTCAGCTTTTCTGCATATTCTGCTAGAGGATGGGCAGAGTTAATAAGACCACCCATCTGGTCTAACTTTGGGGAACTAAGCCCAGACCCACTTGGAAATTTGGATATGAGAAAATAATGGTGTATGGTGGGCCAGGTGCAATGGTTCACACCTGTAATCCCGGCACTCTGGGAGGCTGAGGCCAGTGGATCACCTGAGGTCAGGAGTTCGAGACCAACCTAGCCAACATGGTAGACTCTCATCTCTAGTAAAAATGCAAAAAAATTAGTCGGGCCTGGGGGCATGTGCCTGTAGTCCCAGTAGTCCCAGCTACTCAGGAGGCTGAGGTAGGAGAATCGCTTGAACCTGGGAGGTGCAGGTTGCAGTGAGCCGAGACTGCACCACTGCACCCCAGCTGGGCATGGTGATGCACACTCGTAGTCTCAGCTGCTTGAGGCTGAGGCAAGAAGATGGCTTCAGCATAGGAGTTTGAGGCTGTAGTGAGCCATGACTGCAATGCCACTGCACTCCAGCCGGGCAAAAGAACAAGACCCAATTCAAAGAGAAAAAGAACAGACCAATTATCTTTATTAGATGGAAATGTGCAGCCCAACACACACGTGGCAAAGAGTCAAGAGGTGGCAGTAAACAGGGTTTTAATTTTTAAGTGAAAAAAACTGCTTGGAAGTTTTCGGCAGAATGGTGCTGCCGCGTAAAGGGAAATAAAGCACAGAAAGTAAGTGGTTGAGTACTCAAGCCAGAAGCTTCGGTACCAGGCTTCTCCTTACTGTGTGACTAGGTCAAGCTACCCAAACCCCTTTCTCCCATTTCTTCTTTTGTAAAATATGGAAAACTGTATTGTCTTTACAAGCAGAACAGTATCTGATATACAACACCAAAAAATGCAGCATATGAAAAGCCTGGGGCTTTTAAAAGATAGTTAGTTTTTTAAATAAGTGACAAATTTTTTTTTTTTGGAAGACAGAGACTTGCTGCGTTGCCCAGGCTGGAGCGCAGCGGCGTGATCTCGGCTCACTGCAACCTCTGCCTCCTGGGTTCAAGCGATTCTTCTGGTTCAGCCTCCCAAGTACCTGGGACCACAGGCGCATGCCACCATGTCCGGCTAATTTTTGTATTTTTAGTAGAGTCGGAGTTTCACCATATTGGCCAGGCTGGTCTCAAACTCCTGACCATGTGATCTGCCCACCTCAGCCTCTCAAAGTGCTGGGATACAGGTGTGAGCTACTGCGCCCAACCCACGACAAAATTTCTTTTTTTTTTTTTTTTTTTTTTTTTTTTTTTTTGAGACGGAGTCTCATTCTGTCACCCAGGCTGGAGTGCAGTGGCACAATCTCGGCTCACTGCAAGCTCTGCCTCCCGGGTTCACGCCATTCTCCTGCCTCAGCCTCTCCGAGTAGCTGGGACTACAGGCGCCCGCCACCACACCCGGCTAATTTTTTTGTATTTTTAGTAGAGACGGGGTTTCACCGTGTTAGCCAGGATGGTCTCGATCTCCTGACCTCGTGATCCGCCCGCCTCAGCCTCCCAAAGTGCTGGGATTACAGGCGTGAGCCACCACGCCCGGCCTCCCACAACAAAATTTCTAAGCAGTGGGTGTAGGAAAGGGATGGCCACTGTCTTCTTCGACGTGTGGTAACTTGGGAAGAATAATATATTCAAGGCAGATCTGGGTTCAGATTCAGTACTATGACCCTAAACAAGTCATGTAATCTTTAAACCTCAACCTCATCACTATAACTTGGGCAATACTACCTATCACATAGTATTGTTTTAGGATCAGACGTAATGTATGTGAGAGAGTTCTAACAATGTTAATTATGATCCAACAAGTTTTCGAACAATCTGTAAGGGACTGTGATATCTCTATTGTAGCTTACCATTCAAGGTCTTAGGAGCCAGCCAGCAGAGCTTTTTACCATCCTTGCTCACAATCATTAAGATCAAGACATGGGAGTTTTGTTTTGTTTTTGTGTGTGTGTGTGTGTGTGTGTGTGTGTGTTTTTGAGGAATTTAGTTCTGTGCTTTTTTCCATAAAGAACTCCTAAAGCTCCATAAGAAACCCAATGGTGCTACCATTTTAGCCAATTCATTTCCAGTTACTGAGCCTGTGTTGGCTGGAGTACAGGGACCTGCACATAGGTAGAAGGACGTTTACCAGAATGAGCTCAAAGTATTGAAGATGGGTCTCTGAAAATCTAAAACTTACGAGAACTCTTGAAGTAGTCTGGCAATTACAAGAAGTAACAATTAGTTGGAATATACCTGTGGTTATTAATGCCAATGTTAGATGAAACTTATATACAGTAGAATCCTCAAATGATAGCAAAAGTCAGACGTGCCAGTTATGTAATAATTAGAGGCTTATACACCTTAATGAAATTTAATCACAATTAGACCAATAGCATTATAGAAAGCATCCACGCTTTATAATATTCTAAGTAACAAAAATTCAGTTTAGCAGCCGAAGCAAGCATGAAATGAGGAAGGCAGGCAGGAAGAGAGCTAATGGTTATGTTTTTTGTTGCCTTGGGGAAGGTGGGGGGGGGGGGCTGTTTTAACTAATGTGAATAAGCCTCTAAACACTTCCTGAAGACTTAAAGGTAGAGAGAGGCACCACAATTCTTTAACTCTGGTGATACAATAGTCAAGGTTAACTGCCTTCATTTAAATGGCATGCCTGCTTCAGTGTACCAATTCAGTGGATTCTACTGCTCTGTAGCTGCTTCCCAACGCACAGAAAAGGAGTCATGTGAACAATAAATTTTAAAATCCAGAGGCATGCAAGTGAACATCCATTCAGCATTCTCTGCCAGCCTAGCCCACTATTTCCCTACCTACCCCACCCCTCATCTACCTTTTCCATCCCACTTTATTGGCTAGTATGCTGCAACAAGTTACTGATAGCTAGCCAAGTCTCCGAAGTCACAGAGAAGGCCTATTTTGCAGTTAGTAAAAGTGTTAGTTTATAAGCCAGCTAAAGACGACTTGCTGCTTTTGATTTAACTTACTTGACTATCACAACCTTGTTAAACTACCCCCCTTTTCATTTAGCCCTTTCCTAATCCAAAGGCAGACGGAAAATCCTGAATGGAAGGCTGACTTTTACCCATAATTAGTGAGTCAAATCCAGAATGTACTCCACCCACTGCAGCTCTTGCATATCCCGGTTACCTTCACCCTCTTTCATCTGTTCTTCTCTCTCTTGTGTCTCTTCATTAGCAGCTATCTGAACTTTGTCTTCAGGTGTTTTCTCAGTAGCTCCCTGGGCTACCTTGGTATCAACCCCATCTCCAGCTGCCTCAGACTCTTCTACAGACAGCTTAGTCTCCTCCTGACTAGGAACCAGCTTTGCCCTGACCTTCTCCTCTAGTCCTGAGCCATCTTTTGTTTCTGTCAGTCCTTCTATAGAAGTCTGTGGTTCAATAGGAGTCTGATCTCCTACAACTGACGGTCCATTGACTGCACCATCCTTAGGGAGAACTGGAGCCTCCTGCCCAGGCTTTTCAGAGACTTCTGATCCAGCCTCTACAGCTGAGGCCTCTGCAGCCTCTGTTGTCACCTCTGGTGACTCTTCAGCAGGTGGCATTTCTTGACCTACCAGTTGTTCAAGAACCGCCTTTCCTGCCTTGTTTTCAGAGGTAACTACCTTTTCCTCTGGCTCATTCCCACCCACATCCACTGGCTTGACTGTCGGGTCTAAAGACTCTGCTTCTACCTCCACTGCAGTGCCCTGCCTTTCTAGAGTCACCACAGGCTGCTCTTCTGAAACTTCTTTTGGCTTCTCCTCTATGCTCACAATTACCTCTCCCTGCTTCTCCTGACCTCCTTTTTCTCTGCACTCTTCTTGGACATCAGTTCCAGAAACTGATTTTTCTTCCTCAGCATCTGGTACTTCCTGTTCTGGCTTCCCAGAAGTGACCTCAGCTTCATTCGGTCCTTCTGGTGCTGCTCCTCCTTTTGCCTCTTCAGAGGTTTCAGTTAACCAATCTAGAGTCAAGTCAACTTTTTCCTGTGGCTCCTCTGCAGATTCACTTATATCCATATCTTCTCTTCCACCCTTCTCCATTTCACTGTCCTGTTCTTTATCAGTTTCAGGCTTTGCCAAAGACTTGTCTTCTGTTTTTTTGGCTTCTTCTTTTTCTCCCATGGCGTCATAAACCTGTTCTCTCAACTCTTCCCTTGCTTCCTCTACATGGTTAAAGAACATGAAGCATAAACATGTCTTCGAGTTTAATGATAAAGGCATAAATGGAAACTAAAAATACATTCCCTTTAAACCCTCAAAAAGCCTACCAAGTTTCAGCAGATGGCCTAAAAATTATCTGCCCCCTAGAGAAAAGGAAAGGGAGCGTCCCTGCTAGCAGAGCAACTTATTGCAAAAGAAACCCAAGCTTGTTAAACTAGGTATTGTTTTACTTGAGCATTCTGATTACCAGTTAGGTAAGAGATGCCAAGCTTTTCATTCTCCCCCATCTGATATGTAAAACTATAGCAGCCAAATTCAGCTTAGAAATTATATAATTTTTGCAGACATTAAAAAATGTACAAGGGCTCTAAAAGTACCGCTATTAAAATAACTGAACTGCACAGGCTGTTTAAAAAAAATTTGCATCAGAAAAATATTTCAGGTTGTAATAGTATTTAAAACACCAATTTAATCTTGCTTTTATCTTTTTGATTTAAAAAACCCCAATAGAAATAACTGGATTTACTTGAGAAAAAAAGTTATTCTCTTACAAAAATCTGCTGTCAGTTTCAGTAAACAGCTACCCCCACTGCAATCTCCACCAGATGCAGGCATCACCCCAAGCATCTTAGGAGAGACCATCCAGGACAGGTAGAGCCCTGTTTCCACCACTATATACAAGAAATATACAACGTCGCATCTCTTGAATGTCACATGCAACTCCACATACCATCTATGTTATCATTATTTTCTACCAGAGATTCATCTTCTGTTTTTTCTCCTTCTTCCTCTTCCACATGCACACCTTCCAAGGCGTTTCCCAACACACCATTCTCCATTCTAGGAGAACAAGAGAAAGCACCAAAGGTTTGATGGCTAGAACCTAGCAATTTTTTCTAAGTCAGAAAATATAGTCCTGTATTATAAAAGAAAGGCAAGAGTAAGGCAAGTGCAGGCAATATAAAACTATATATATTCAAGGAAGCAATGATCAAAACTTTAGTAATATAAATTAAGACTGCAAGAGCACTGAAGGAAATAAGCATATTCCTCCATCCAGCCGCCTGAAAAGCATGATGTCTCTTGTCAAAAGAACAAGACCTATATGCATTCCATTTGTAATAGGACCATACTATTTCCCAAACTTTGTATCCAACCCATTTCTCTGAATAGCCAAAAATACTCTAGCAAGATTTTCACGGCAAATCATTAGAAAGTTCTGTATGATTACGAGATTAAAAACTTACCAGAGGCCAGGCACGGTGGCTCACGCCTATAATCCCAGCACTTTGGGAGGCGGTGGCAGGCAGATCACCTGAGTTCAGGAGTTCAAGACCAGCCTGACCAACATGGAGAAACCCCGTCTCTACTAAAAATACAAAATTCGCTGGACATGGTGGCGCATGCTTGTAATCCCAGCTACTAAGGAAGCTAAGGCAGGAGAATCGCTGGAACCTAGGAGGCAGGTTTCAGTGAGCGGAGATCGCACCATTGCACTCCAGCCTGGGTGACAAGAGCGAAACTCCGTCTTAAAAAAAAAAAAAAAAAAAAAAACTTATCAGAACTGGGCCAGGCGCAGTGACTCACGCCTGTAATCCCAGCAACTTTGGGAGGCTGAGGTGGGTGGATCACCTGAGGTCAGGAGTTCGAGACCAGCCTGGCCAACATGGTGAAATCCCGTCTCTACTAAAAATAAAAAATTAGCCGGGTGTGGTGACACGCGCCTGTAGTCCCAGCTACTCAGGAGGCTGAGGCAGAAGAATCACTTGAACTCGGAAAATGAAGGATGAAGGATGCAGTGAGCCGAGATCGCACCACTGCATTCCAGCCTGGGTGACAGAGTGAGACTCCATCTCAAAAAACAAAAAAACAAAAAAACAAAAAAAAGACAAAAAAACCAACTTACCAGAACTGAGATTAAATAGATGACATCATTTGCTAGTTTGTATACCCTAAACAGAACTTATTCTGGTTAATAAATTCTGATAGAACATAGCCAAGAACTTTTCAATATAAGAGTCTTTTTTACTGGACAGTCTCAGCTGCTGATTCTTTCCAGTTGTCCTCTATTCAGTCCTTGTTTTGAGCTAGCTCACAGTGCTTTTAAAGATTCTCTCTCTACACTGAACTTTGGATCATTCACTATTGGAATGATCTTTGCTTCTAATGACTCTAGAAGTCAAAACTTAAATATAACTATTAATTGTATCAAGTGCCATTCACAACTTCCATCACTACTTCAAGCTCCTTCAAAACTCTCTGGTCAAACCAATCTTGCTTAGCTCCTGTGAAATCTCAAAGCTAGTAAACAATCTTAACAAGGAAACTTCAGTTTTTAAATACAACATCCATACCTTGCCAACTCCAGAAGTGATTTCCCATAGAAAAAGAAGGCTTCTCCACACTCATTAGCTGTCTCTCCATACTTCTTACCTCTACAAAGAGAATAAACATCTAAAATCTGAATTACCATCTAATCTAAAACATTTAGTTCTAGTTCTTCAGTTATAAATTGATATTTCTACAGTAACGTACTCCTAGAAAACCAATAACCCTCTTGCTTTCAAGTCAAGGTCAAAGTGACATTAAACAATGCATGAAAATTTTGTAGGCTCTTTATCAATATATAATAGATATACATCCTAAGTGACATAAATGTGCTACAATTAGTAATATATAAGGTAGGGCCAAACAGCCCTAAGGTATTAATAGGTATTCCTCCTGCTAAAAGACAGATGTCAATATGGATCAGAATAGTTAAAGGACCTTTGGCTGGGACCTAGAAGATGATTAAGGCCCATGGAAAGGCATGATGTAAAGCACAGAATATCTGGAGTTGTTCTACCTGGATTCAAATCCTACCTTTAACCCATAACTAGCTGTAAGACTTTAGACAAATTATTCTCACAGTGCCTTAGTTTTCTCATCTGTAAAATGGGAATGTTAATAACTGTTTGTTCAAAGAGCTATTGCAAGAACTAAATGAGTTAATGTATGTAAAAGCACTGAAAACAACGTTTAGACAACAACTAGCACTATGTATTACATCTTAGCTATTAACATCTAGACAGAGAAGGAAGAAGGACAAAAATTACATAAGTATAATGAACAAAAGGAGAAAGTACTTCTTTATGTAAGGTAAGAAGACTGGCTTTCATGGAGTAAAATACTGGCAGAATTCATGCAAAGTCAGGCCAACTAATGCCTAAGAGTCTATTGAGAGTAACTAGAGAATCTAAGCAGTAAATTGTGATGGAGGTCATGTCTAAGGGTAGTCTACTACAGTAGAATAGAACATCTCAAATTTTCCTCCTAAATACCCTTAATGGCAGGAAAGTGGGAATACTGACCTCTCCAGTAATCTGGGAAAAATAACCTAAGAGAAAAGTGTTTATGTGTGCTTAAAAACTTAGGTAACATTTTATGTTGTACGACAACCATGCATTTTTAAATAAAAATACCTAAATACAGCTGGGCACGGTGGTTCACGACTGTAATCCCAGCACTTTGGGAGGCCGAGGCAGGTGAATCACCTGAGGTCAGGAGTTCGAGACCAGCCTGACCAACATGGAGAAACCCCATCTCTACTAAAAATACAAAATTAGGCAGGTGTGGTGGTGCATGCCTGTAATCCCAGCTACTGGGGAGGCAGAGGCAGGAGAATCACTTGAACCAGGGAGGCGGGGGTTGCAGTGAGCTGACATTACGCCATTGCACTCCAGCCAGGGCAACAAGAGCGAAACTCCATCTCAAAAAAAAAAAAAAGTCTCTAAATACTACCATATAAAATTTAGTCTCTACCCTACCAGAGCCCCAATTCATTAAGCTCAAGCAGAGAGGAACAAAGAGGACAGGAATCAGACAAGAGCCTTTTGCAGATATCCAGGAGTAAGATTCTGTTCTGGATGTTGGGAGAGGCAGTAGGGGTTTAGGAAAAGAATGGATTGATATTAAGTGTCAAACCTGAAACCCACAAATGCTTTGTTATAACCATTTCTTTTATAAGGAATATTTAACTTAACTATATGTAATGTAATCAACTGTATATAATGTATGCAATGATTGACCTTCAAGTTCAATTGCAATTGCTAATACTGTATTTGAGGAAACTCAAACCTCACCATAGACCAAAAGCCTATGGCTTGATGATTTAACTTGCTTTTTTTTCTCTCAGATAATGGAGGTAAATTAAAGTCTTTGGGGAAAATAAATGATCTTTAAGGCACTAAAGCTAACCTTTTCCTCCAGGATATAGGTCTATATGGCTACCTGGTGGTAGCTACCAACTTCTAAGCAATTCCAACAACAGTGCTAAGAATGTATGAAAAATGTGCTAAAAATGTATGAAAAAATGCTGTGCTAATAATAGCACTATCAATCATGACTTGCTTGGGCCTAAAGAGTTTCCATAGACACAGAACTTCTAATGTTAAAACTGGGAAAGTCAGGCTGAGGCTCAGCGGCTCACACCTGTAATCCCTTTGCAAAGCACTTTGGGAGGCCAAGGTGGACGAATCGCTTAAGCCGAAGAGTTCGAAACCAGCCTGGGCAATGTGGGGAAACCCCATCTCTACAAAAAAAATACAAAAATTAGCTGGGCATGGTGGCACACACCTGTGGTCCCAGCTACTGGGGAGCCCGGGAGGTTGAGGCTGCAGTGAGCATGAGATTGTGCCACTGCACTCCAGCCTGGGTGAGAGAGACCCTGTCTCAACAAAAAAAAGCGGGGTTGAAGGGATGGGGAGAGAAGTCCTAGATAAATCAGGACAAGGTGTGGTCACCCAAATTAGTAGTGATTGGAATACAAATTACATTACTCAGGAAAATGAAAGGGTGGAATTGCTTGGTGATATTTAAGTTTTACACTTATAGTTACTGGTACAAACCACATGAAAAGTAATCAAATGTTTTAAAACTCTTGCTCTTCATGCTTTTTCCCCATAAAATAACTTTTTATAACTCAAGGTTTATTAGAACATAATATTACATCACAGCAAAATATACAATACTTACAAAAGACTAGCTGCTTCCTGGAATGCATTGACAGCTGCTGGAATATCCCCCATCACCAGATGTTTCTGTCCTAAACCCAGTAGTTTCTTAGCTTCACTATCCACATCCAGACTGCAAGAAAAAGATTTTTTCTAGTGTCAAGTACTGTCTAAATCAGTATTTTTTGAATACCTGCTACATTTGAGCAATAGTTTAATTTTTTAAAACTTTTGGACTACTCTGGCAAGGCCTAGCTAACATACTTATTTACCATCACAAAATCAAAAGAAATCTTAAAGGCAACATTCCCAGAAGCTTGACTAGAATATTTCTCAGCCGGGTGCAGTGGCTCATGCCTGTAATCCCAGCACTTTGGGAGGCCGAGGCGGGCGGATCACGAGGTCAGGAGATCGAGACCATCCTGGCTAACATGGTGAATCCCCGTCTCTACTAAAAATACAAAAAATTAGCCAGGCGTGGTGGCGGGTGCCTATAGTCCCAGCTACTCAGGAGGCTGAGGCAGGAGAATGGCGTGAACCCAGGAGGCAGAGCTTGCATTGAGCCAAGATGCGCCACTGCAGAGCGAGACTCCATCTCAAAAAAAAAAAAAATTTTCTCTTAACAGCTCATCCAATCACAAAGCCTGTATTGTATATTACTATAAATATTTCCTAATTAATCCACAAATAAAAAAGATATCATAAAAGAACCATAAATTCATACAAATTGCACTAGCTAAAAGAAATATTAAAATTAAGAAGCATTTAGGTAAATAGGGCAAGAGGCAGTGATTTCAAGATTAAGACAATGTAGTATTGGCATAAAGAAAACCAAATGGATCAAATAGAACACAGAGTACAAAAACAGATCCATGCACATATGACTGACTGAAATTTTGAAAAAGGTACCAAGGCAATGCAATGGGGAATGGATAATCTTTCTAACAAATGGTGCTGGAGTAATTATAAATCCATATGCAATAAAGTGAACCTCAACTGTTATCTCATATCTCATACAAAAATTAATCTGAAATGGATCATAGGCTTTCTAAATATAAGATTTAAACCATAAAATTCCTACAAGAAAATATAGGATAAAATCTTAGTGACTTTGGGTTTGGCAAAGACTTCTTGAATATGAAAGAAAAAGCACAAACTATTAACAAGAGGAAAAAAATCAATAAACTAGACACACCACTAAAATGAAAAACTTTTGGTTTTGAAAGACACTGTTATAAAAACAAAAAAAGGCAGGCCAAACTGGGAGAAAATATATGCAAATTTTCTGATAAAGGACTTCAATATATAAAGAACTCTTAGAATGCAATAATAATCCAATAAAAAGGGGGCGAAAGATTTTAACAAACATGTCATCAAAGATACACAGATGGCAAATAAGCACATGAAAAGATGCCAACATTATTGGTCACTCAAAAAAATACAAACTAAACCCACAATAAGATACTGTTATACTCACTATAATAGCTAAAATTTTAGAAGGCTGACCATATATCAAATGATGGTGAGGATGTCGGGCAACTAGAACTGTCAAACACTGCTGGTAAGAATGTAATAGTAGAATCACTTTAGAAAACAGTTTGGACGTTTCGTAAAGTTAGATATATACCTACCATACGATCTAGCCATTCTACTCCTAGGTATGAACCCCAAAAATGGAAATGAATGCCCATACAAAGACTTGTACACAAATATTCACAGCAGCTTTATTTGTAAGCCAAAAACTGGAAACCCAAATGGATAAACAAATTGTGATATATCTACATCATGAAATGTCATTCACTAACAAAAAGAATGAACTATTAATACACGTGGTAACATGGATGATCTCAAAATAATTATGCTGAATCAAAGAAACTATACAAAAAGAAACAGTACTTACTGTATGATTCTATTTAGATAATATTCTACAAAATGCAACCCATCTTCAGTGACAGAAAGCAGATTAATGGTTGCTGGGGAGGGAATGAAGTACAAAGGCACATGAGGAAACTTTGAGGTGATGAAAATGCTCATTATCTTGATTGTGATAATGGTTTACAGGTGTATACATATGTAGAAACTCATAATTGTTACTTTAAAGTTATGTGCAGTTTCCTGTATGTCAATTAGACCTTCATTTAATGTTTCTTACAGCTTTAAGAAAAACCTGGGTCAAAAGAGCAAGAGTCAGTGATATTTCAAGTTCCATTAATGAAAACCAAATTATTTGGAAGGATAATCCCTCTTCTTAATTCAATCAACAATACTTGGGCACCTGATATTGCTGGGCACAATTCAAGACACTGTGATTATAACAAGAATGAGCTAAGACCACATGGACAATGTCAAATTGAAGCAGAGAACTTAAGAAGGCAAGCCAAAAAAAAAAAAAAAAAAAAAAAAACAGGGGAAAAGCACTCTAGGACAGAGCCAACAGTAAGTTCAAAGCTCTAAAAGAAACTTGCTTAAAATATTTGAGAAACAGAAAACTTTTCTGGCTAGAGTAAGCCGGAGAAGAACTATGGGAAAGAAAGGTGAGGAAGAGGAGAGAGCAGCATCACATTAGTATAGACTTTAAGACAGAACAAGAACAGAAGTGGGGAGAAAACCAGTTGGAAACAAAGTCTGGCCGGGCGGATCACAAGGTCAGGAGTTCAAGACCAGCCTGGCCAAGATAGTGGAAACCCCCCCCCCCTACTGAAAATACAATTAGCCAGGCGTGGTGGTGTGTGCCTGTAGTCCCAGCTACTTGGGAGACTGAGGCAGAGGTTGCAGTGAGCCGAGATTGTGCCACTGCACTCCAGCCTGGGTGACAGAGCGAGACTCCATATTAAAAAAAAGAAAAGAGAGGAAAAGAAAAAGTCTAAGGCTGAGCATGGTGGCTCATGCCTGTAATCCCAGCACTTTGGGAGGCCAAGGTAGGAGGATCACTTGAGCCCAGGAGTTAGAGACTAGCATCTCTACAGGAAAATACAAAAATTAGCTGACATCACGGTATGCACCTGTAGTCCCCGTTACTCGCGAGGCTAAGGCAGAAGGACTGTTTGAGCCCAGGAATTCAAGGCTGCAGTGAACTAGGATCACACTGCTGCACTCCAGCGTGGGCAACAGAACAAGACCCTATGTCCAAAAAAAAAAAAACAACTCTTCATAAAAAACAAAAAAAAAGGAAGCAAACCGTAAAAATCTAGACAAGAACAACCTGAGGAGTATTAGAGAGGGTTAGATTCTGAATATACTTATTTTAAAATTTGCTAATGGACTAGATATATAATTTATTGAATGAGTCAGAGATAAAGCAAACGTTTTTTTGGCCTGGGCAACTGGTATTAAATGTTAAAAGTGTTAATAATGGACTATGTAGAAATTTTATCTACATTTAAATCCTAGGATCTACACCTCATAAAGTTATTGAATTATTACCCCCACTTTACAGATGAAAAACTGAGTATTAATGGCAGCGATTCAAATCTACACAATCTAGATGAAAAGTTCTAGAACACTGCCACTGACTGTTTAAAAAGTCAACTGAAGGAAAAGCCAGTGAGAAACAGGGCAATCAATTACTGTACAGTATTTAGCTTTGGATATGTTAATTCTGAGATCCCTATTAGACCTCCAAGATATTAAAAGGGAGAAATTTGGGAGAGATATGGGGACTGGAGATACAAATGGGAGAGTCAGGTACTTAAAGCCACAGGACGTAACAGAGGAGAATACACAGGGAGTGGCTACTAATAAAGACATTGTAGGACTGAATGAGCCCTGGGAGCCTTCCAACATTTAGAGGTAGGGGCGACGAAGAAGAATGGGGGTTGAGGGGAATAGCCGGTGAAGGAAAAGAGACAAGAAAATAGTATGAAGTAAAGTAATGGGGCCAGGCACAGTGGCTGGCCAACATGGCAAAACCCTGTCTCTACTAAAAATACAAAAATTAGCCGGGCATGGTGGTGCATGCCTGTAATCCCAGCTATTTGGGAGGCTGAGGCAGGAGAATTGCTTAAACCTGGGAGAAGGAGGCTGCAGTGAGCCAAGATCGCGCCATTGCACTCAAGCCTGGGTGACAGAGCAAGACTCCATCTCATAAAAAAAAAAAAAAAAAAAAAAAGTAATGGGAGTAATGGATTGGGTCAAATGTTACTGACAAGATTAACTCTGAGAGCTGAGAAATGACTACTAGAGTAAGGAATATGGATGGTATTAAAGACCATAAACAAGACTATTTTAGTAGAATGGTAGAGAAAAACTCAATTGAAGCAGCTTCAATTAAGAACAAAAGTAGAGGTAGAGAAACAGAGTGGACACCTCTTTCACATTTTCCTGTCAAAGAAACTTGATGTGAGGTAATAGATGAAGGGAAGTATGAGGGGGTCAACAAACGGTTAAATCTGATACCTAGTGGGTTGATACAAGTAATCTCATAGGAAACAAGAATAGTATTGTTGCATAGAGAACCAAAGGAGTTCTGTTATTAAGTAAATGATGAGTGGGATCTTGTGAACAAATGGAGATGTTTGTGTTATGTAAGAGCAAAGAAACTTTGATGTCAGGATCCTTTACACTATTACGTTACTGAAGCCCCCCAAAAGCCTCTGTGTATGCAAGTTATATCTGTCAGTATTCGCCATACTGAAATTAGAACTAAAATAATTTTAAATATTTTTAAATGTTATGTTAATAACATGACTTTCTTTGAAAAATAACTCTTCAAAACAAAAATTTGGTAATAGTGGCACTGTTACATTTTTACAAATCTCCTAAATGCCTGTTAGTAGAAGAGAACAGGATTTTCATATTCACTATTCTACCATGTTTTCTTTTCATTAAAACACAGAAATATCTGACTTGATATAGATATGTAGTTGGAAAAAGAATATTTATTTATTTATTTAATTTTATTTATTTTTTTTTTGAGACAGAGTCTCGCTCTGTTGCCCAGGCTGGAGTGCAGTGGCGCAATCTTGGCTCACTGCAAGCTCCGCCTCCTGGGTTCACGCCATTCTCCTGCCTCAACCTCTCCGAGTAGCTGGGACTACAGGCGCCCGCCACCACGCCCGGCTAATTTTTTGTATTTTTAGTAGAGACGGGGTTTCACTGTGTTCTCGATCTCCTGACCTCGTGATCCACCTGCCTCGGCCTCCCAAAGTGCTGGGATTACAAGCATGAGCCACCGCGCCCAGCCGAGAATATTTAAATAGTCCTTTCAGATAACTGGATATTCTTCTGTTTCCACACCCAAACCCAACAAGTGGTCATTTGTCTTAAAAAAAAAAAAAAAAAAAAAAAAAAAAAGTCTTGCTCTGTCGCCCAGGCTAGAGCACAGTGGCATGATCTCAGCTTGCTGCAACCTCCACCTCCTGGGTTCAAGCCATTCTTGTGCCTCAGCCTCCCCAGTAGCTGGGATTAAAAGCAGGCACCACCACACCCAGCTAATTTTTGTATTTCTAGTAGAGACGGTTTCACCATGTTGGCCAGGCTGGTCTCAAACTCCTGACCTCAAGTGATCCGCTGCCTTGGCCTCCCAAAGTGCTGGGATTACAGGCGTGAGCCACCACGCCCAGCCAACAAGTGGTAATTTCTTTTTTCTTTTTTGAGACAGCATCTCGCTCTATTGGCCAGGCTGGAGTGCAGTAGTGCGATCTCCGCTCACTGCAACCTCTGCCTCCCAGGTTCAAGCGATTCTCCTGCCTCAGCCACTTTGAGTAGCAGGGATTATAGGCACATGCCACCATGCCCAGCTAATTTTTGTATTTTTACTAGAGACGGTTTTACCATGTTTGCCAAACTGGTCTCAAACTCCTGAACTCAAGTGATCCTCCCACCTCAGCCTCCCAAAGTACTGGGATGCAGGCATGAGCCACTGCACTTGACCAACAAGTGGTAATTTCTTAAAGTTTAGTTGTACTGTATGATCTGAAAACATTGATGAACTTCTCTCATACTAGTACATTAAAAACCAGTCTATCTTGTATTCTAGATCTACTTATGAACGATTACATAAACCTAAGGTCACAGCAGCAGTACTCACAATAAAAAGGAAATTCTGACACACCACAACATGGATGAACGTTAAGAACACTATGCTAAGTGAAATAAGCCAGTCACAAAAAGGTAAATATTCTATTATTCCATTTATATGAGGTACCTAAAGTAGCCAAATTCAGAGACAGAAAGCAGAATGGTGGTTGCCAGGGGCTAGGGGAGACAGAAAGAGGGAGTTGTTTACTGGGTAATAGTTTCAGATTTGCAAGATAAGATTGGGTATACAACAATGTGAATTTACTTAACACTACACTTATTTACACACTTAAAAAGATGGAAAATTTTATGTGTGTTTTACCACAACTTAAAAATCAATTTCATCAGAACAGTCAAAGTATTAGGATACTGTCAGTCTCACAACAGCAGTTGATATATAACTTATCCAAAATTTTTATTTTTCATGTGAAAGCTCACATTCTATCACTAGCACCCAATACTGTCAGTTATTTCCCTTAAAGTGACAGGCTCACTGTATTCATTTTGGAGAAAACATCTGCTAAGTATCAAGTCTAAATAAAAGTTTGTCTGTTGGTCATTCTTTCAAAAATAAAACTTTCGAATAAAACATTCTGTCAAATAAAAGCCAGTAAAGTTACATGAAAAAAGTAGCTCAATCAACTCTTAATTAAAATCACACAAAGGCTTTTCATAAAGAAAACCATTGTACCTACTTTTGATATGCTGAAGTACTCCATCCATAATTCCTATTTTGCCAGGTTACCTTAAAACCATGTAGTCAAGGACTGATAATTAATAAACTTAAGTTTGTAATGCTTTATCATGGACATTTTCTAAGTGAAGGTGATAGTGAAGAACACAAGAATTGCTAGTGCTATTTGTCGCCACTGCCTTGATTTATGTTAAGGTAACAGCAGGTTTATCCACCATTACTTTTACACAATCACTGCCAGTGGTCAAAAACGCAGTCTTGCTGTTACAAAAACAGTTTTGATCTTACATTATCCCTGAAAGAGTACTGGAGACCCCAAAGGTATACAAGAAAAAAACTTTGAGAACTGCTGAATAAGAGCATGAACAGGCATTCAAAAGGAGAGAATATATGGGTACAGATTTATGGCACAGTGTTAAGAAATTTCTCTTCGTATTGTTTATTCAGTGAACAAACAAAAATCTAGAACCAAACATAAAACAAAGGAAAATCATCAGGTAAAAGCAAGATGAGGGGTATGGTGTTGAATGTTTAAGAATATATAAAGAAAAATTGATCAGCTGGGTGCAGTGGCTCATGCCTATAAATGCAACAACTCAGGAGGCTGAGGAGGGAGCATCATACGGAGGCCAGGAGTTCAAGACCTGCGTGAGCAACATAATAAGACCCTGTCTCTAAAACACACACACACAAAACTTAGTCTGGGAGGCTGAGGCAGAAGTATCTCTTGAGCCCAGGAGTTTGAGGCTGCACCAAGCCAGGATCAGGACCCAGCTGAGTGGCTGAGCAATACCCTGACTCAAGGGGGAAAAAAAAGAAGGAAAGATTAAGCAGTTCTGCAGAATGGGAAAACAACTTGACCAGAGAAATGCGGTGTAACTGACAATCAAAACTAAAAACTCACTTCGGGTCAGAGGTTATAAATTTTAAGGTGAGACTAATAATGTGTTTTCCAACTATCCTTCATGTTTCTCTCAGAATCAGAATACTCTGGTCCTCTAAAAATCAAATGCTTATGCCGAGCATAGTGGCTCACACCTGTAATCCCAGCACTTCAGGTGGCTGAGGTGAGAAGATGGCTTGAGCCCCAGCCTGGGCAACATGACGAAACCTCATCTCTAAAAACAAAATACAAAAATTAGCCACGCATGGTGGCACACATCTGTGGTCCTAGCTACCTAAGAGGCTAAGGCAGGAGGATCACCTGAGCCCAGGAAAGGTCAAGGCTGCAGTGAGCCACGATCGCACCACTGTACTCCAACCTGGGCGATGGAGTTTAATACTGATGATTACATATCAAGCACTGTGTTTTGGGTAGCCTAGCTACATTTAGTCAGTGCAGAAACTTAAATACCATGGTACATCCTATGAGTAATCCCCTTGAAAGTATTGTGTTGGCCGGGCGCGGTGGCTCACGCTTGTAATCCCAGCACTTTGGGAGGCCGAGGCGGGCGGATCACGAGGTCAGGAGATCGAGACCACGGTGAAACCCCGTCTCTACTAAAAATACAAAAAAAAACAATTAGCCAGGCGTGGTGGCAGGCGCCTGTAGTCCCAGCTACTCGGAGAGGCTGAGGCAGGAGAATGGCGTGAACCTGGGAGGCGGAGCTTGCAGTGAGCCGAGATCGTGCCACTGCACTCCAGCCTGGGCGACAGAGCGAGACTCCGCCTCAAAAAAAAAAAAAAAAAAAAAAAAAAGAAGTATTGTGTTTAGGATCAATCCTAAACAGTATTCAGTATTCATACCACCCAAATACCAGATTAACTCACAAGATATTTTGCTTTGTTTTTTTGAGAGTTTCGCTTGTCACCCAGGCTGGAGTGCAGTAGTGTGATCTTGGCTGACTGCAACTTCCACCTCCCGGGTTCAAGTGGTTCTTCTGCCTCAGCCTCCCAAGTAGCTGGAATTACAGGCGCTCGCCACCACGACCGGCTAATTTTTGTATCTTTTTTAGTAGAGATGGGGTTTCACCATGTTGGCCAGGCTGATCTTGAACTCCTGACCTCAGGTGATTCACCCACCTCAGCCTCCCAAAGTGCTGAGATTACAGGCGTGAGCCACCTCGCCTAGCCCTATTTTTCTTTCCTTTTTTTTTTTTTTTTGTAGACAGGGTCTTACTCTGTCACCCAGACTAGAGTGCAGTGGCAGGATCATAGCTCACCATAAGCTCAACTTCCTGGGCTTCCGCAATCCTCCTACCTCAGCCTCCCCAGTATCTGGGACCACACGCAAGTGCCACAACGAACAGCTAATTAAAAAAAAAAATTTTTTTTTTTTTTTAGAGATGGTGTCTTGCCATGTTGCCCAGGCTGGTCTTGAACTCCTGGGTCATGTGATCCTCTCAGAGATGGAGGTCTTGCTTGGCCTCTCAAAGTGCTGGGATTACTGGTGTAAGCTACCACACCCAGCCAAGCAGTATTTCCTAAGACTTATTTTAACCCTTTTCCTGTTTAAGAGAAAAAAAAAAAAAGTACAGCTCACTGCCAGCACTCATTCAATTTTACATAAACATGTTCTTTGAAGCTGAAGCAAATCTGACTTTCAGCGTGAAAATAAAAATATAAAACTGTTCTTGGAGTTTTTTTTTTTTTTTTTTTTTGGAGACAGTCTCACTCTGGCACCCAGTCTGGAGTGCAGTGGCACAATCTGGGCTCAACGCAACCTCCACCTCCCAGGTTCAAGTGATTCTCCTGCCTCAGCCTCCCGAGTAGCTGGGATTATAGGCGCCCGCCACCACACTCAGCTAATTTTTGTATTTTTAGTAGAGACTGGGTTTCACCATGTTGGCCAGGCTGGTCTTGAACTCCTGACCTCAAGTGATCAGCCCACTTCAGCCTCCCAAAGTGCTGGGATTACAGACATGAGCCACTGTGCCTGGCCAGAGTTATTTCTAAACACAACTAACATCAGAATCGTCTATTTCATAAAAATTGGATTCATCAAGTGAATCTCTGACCAACAACCATTTGAGAATGATGTTAACATCATACATAGGAATGCTACATTTTCTAGGATTTGACATTTACAGCAATTGAGAATTACCATATTTTGTAAATGGAAATACCATTACTAAAGAGTGCTATAAATAGAATGATGTCTTTTTATCCAAAATCTATATATTAGAGTGATATGAAAATAAAGGGGAGCTATTTCATGGCAGTTTTCACTGGGTAAAATGCTGCAGCCCTGAGCACCACCAGCAAGTATTCTCAGGGCAAATGGGAAAAGGGTTAAATAACCAAGATGACAACAGGATTTCAAACATGAAAAACATAAAACCCTATGGACACTTAAAAAATGTATTTGTGGCCGGGCGCGGTGGCTCACGCCTGTAATCCCAGCACTTTGGGAGGCCAAGACAGGCAGATCACCCAGGAGTTCGAGACCAGCCTGACCAACATGGCGAAACCCTGTCTCTACTAAAAATACAAACATTAGCCGGGCATGGTGGTGGGTGCCTGTAATCCCAACTACTTGGGAGGCTGAGGCAGGAGAATCGCTTGAACCCGGGAGGCGGAGGTTGCAGTAAGCCAAGATCATGCCATTGCACTCCAGCCTGGGTGACAGAGTGGACTCCATCTCCAAAAACAAACAAAATATTTGTAAGATATTCTAACAGTAGTTAATTCTCAATCTTATCAGAAAGCTTTTCCATAACACATGAACCCAAATTTTATCTCAAGCTCAACAAATAAAATCAGCTGGGCATGGTAGATCAGGTTGGTAATCCCAACACAGGGAAGCCAAGGCAGGGGGATTGCTTGAGCCCAAGTTGGAGACCAGCCTGGCCAACAAAGCAAGATTCCTCTTCGAAAAATGTAATTTGGATGGGCACAGTGGCTCACGCCTGTAATCCCAACACTTTGGGAGGCCAAGGCGGGCAGATCACCTGAGGTCGGGAGTTCAAGACCAACCTGGCCAACATGGTGAAACCCCATCTCTACTAAAAATACAAAAATTAGCCGGGCGTAGTGGCACCCGCCTGTAATCCCAACTACTTGTGAGACCAAGGCAGGAGAATTGCCTGAACCCAGGAGGCAGATGTTGCAGTGAGCCAAGATTGCGCCACTGCACTCCAGCCTGGGCTACATGAGTAAAACTCAGTCTCAAAAATAAATAAAATAAAAGAATTAGCCAGATGTGGTGGTGCATGCCTGTAGTCCCAGCTACTCAGAAGGCTGAGGCAGAAGAATCCCTTTAGCCCGGGAGTTCAAGGTGGTGGTGAGCTACGATAACATCACTGTACTCCAGCTTAGGCAACAGAGCAAGACCCTGTCTCTAAAAAATGAAACAAGAAATCTCCAGGGATGTAACCTAGCATCTACCTTTTGGGTAAGCTTTTTAGTTAATTATTATGCCCACCTCTGATTAAGAAACATAGTCACTTGCGGGTATAGATCTGAGATAAAGAAAAACAAACAAAAAACCATAGTCGTATCAAGATGGAAAGGTTACAGGGGGAGGAGGTGAGACGGGCCTGGTAGTTCACACCTATAATCCTATACTTTGAAAGGCTTAGGCAGGGAGGATTGCTTGAGGCTAGGAGTTTGAGATCAGCCTTGGCAACATAGCAAGACCCCATCTCTCCAAAAAATTTACAAATGAGCCAAGTGTTGTGGCATGTGCCTATAGTCCTAGCTACTCAGGAGGTTGAAGTGGGAGGATTGCTTGAGCCCAGGAGTTCAAGGTTGTAGTGAGCCCTGATTGCACACTGCACTTCAGCCTGAGCAACAAAGCGACACCTTGCCTCTATCAAAAATTAATTAAAAAATAAAAATAACTTTAAAGTTATATTGCTCTTAGTTTATGTTCCTGATATGAATCTAACTGTACCATGTAAATAATCTTACCTCTCCACTTTATCTGTAGATGTAGACGGAGCAGGAACATCTTCAATTCTGTAATAAAAAATTAAAGGGGAAAAAATGTAAAACTGGAAGCAATTATCAAGCCTGAAAATAAAATAAATTCAGAAAAATATAAAGGAATAAAAGAGCTGTCATTTATTAAATACTCAAGTATTATTTACTTACATTATCAAATTTAATTCATTTAATTCTTACTCAAATATCCAGGGCTGAAAATAAGTGGCAACTTCACAGCTATAACCACAAGGATGAGGAACAACTTAAAGGGCAGTGCTTTCAGCTACAGGTTATAAGCTATCTGGGCCATTTGCCTAGAATCTTGAAATGGTCTTGGATCCTTATCTACAAACTCCGTCACAGCCAGTCATTTATATCAAATAGCTTTATTAAGAGGTCATTCTGACCAAATGGTCTAGCGCAGAGCCTCTCAAACTACCTGTGGTTAAGGGACTAGGTCTTTTATTTCCAGTCTGTAACACACAGGTTTTTTAAATACAATGTCAGGGAGATACCACAGCGAGACTCTGTCTCAAAAAAAAAAAAAAAGTTACACTATGACTGCAATATAAGACTCTGAATTGAATACCATTAAAAGCAAGGAACCAGTAAAAACACTATTAAATAACACTGTAAAGCATTTATCAGTGATAAATTTCTTTTTTTTTTTTTGAGACAGAGTCTCGCTCTGTCGCCCAGGCTGGAGTGCCCTGGCGCGATCTCCGCTCACTGCAAGCTCCGCCTCCCAGGTTCACGCCATTCTCCTGCCTCCGCCTCTGGAGTAGCTGGGACTACAGGCAGCCACCACCACGCCCGACTAATTTTTTTGTATTTTTAGTAGAGACAGGGTTTCATCGTGTTAGCCAGGATGGTCTCAATCTCCTGACCTCGTGATCCACCTGCCTCGGCCCCCCAAAGTGCTGGGATTACAGGCGTGAGCCACCGCGCCCGGCCAATAAATTTATTTCTATTCTTGCTTAGCACAAGCCTAGACAAACAGAAAAGAGGCTGAACTAAGGCAGTACTTGTACAGTTGGAAAAAAAAAGATGAATTAAAGCAGTGTTTCTCAAATTTTAGTCTGTATGCAAACCATTTGGAGGAACTGTTAAAACAGTTTGAGCTCCACCCCCTACAGTTTCTGAGTCAGGTTTGAGGTAAGGTTCAAGAATCTGCATTTCTAACAACTGCCCAGGTGACACACTGCTGGTTTCTAGAACCATGCTCTGAGGACTACTGGATCAGAACAAAAATTATAAACGGATGTTCATGTCCTATCTGGGCAATAGATATGTCTGATCCAGTTTTGTTTTTGAGACAGCTTTCTCTGTTGCCCAGGCTGGAGTGCAGTGATACCATCTCAG
Organism: Nomascus leucogenys; assembly: GCF_006542625.1. NCBI lineage: Eukaryota > Metazoa > Chordata > Mammalia > Primates > Hylobatidae > Nomascus > Nomascus leucogenys. The sequence continues at coordinate 14,482,685 of NC_044392.1, read as the reverse complement.
CTCCCTGCAGCCTCTGCCTCCCGGGTTCAAGCAATTCTCCTGCCTCAGCCTCCCAAGTAGCTGGAATTATAGGCGCCCACCCCCCGCCCCCCAGCTAATTTTTCTCTTTCTACCAGAGATCGGGTTTCACCATGTTAGCCAGGCTGGTCTCGAACTCCTGACCTCAAGTGATTCTCCCACCTCGACCTCCCAAAGTGCTGAGATTACAGGTGTGAGCCACTGCGCCCGGCCTGATCCAGTTATTTTTTAAAATGTTAATTCTACTGGGCCGGGAGCGGAGCGGTGGCTCACGCTTGTAATCCCAGCACTTTGGGAGGCCGAGGTGGGCGGATCACGAGGTCAGGAGATCGAGACCACGGTGAAACCCCGTCTCTACTAAAAATACAAAAAAAATTAGCCGGGCGTGGTGGCGGGCGCCTGTAGTCCCAGCTACTCGGAGAGGCTGAGGCAGGAGAATGGCGTGAACCCGGAAGGCGGAGCTTGCAGTGAGCCGAGATTGCGCCACTGCACTCCAGCCTGGGCGACAGAGCAAGACTCCGTCTCAAAAAAAAAAAAAAAAAAAAAAAAAAATGTTAATTCTAATAGTCACTACATTTACAACTATGAAGCTATGGCTTCATAGTTTTATGACGTTCATTATGAATTTTTAGAATGGGCATGAATCCAGAGAAGTACTAGAGGAAATGATAGGGAAATTACTTGGTAATTTGTTTGGAGAAGGCCATTTTAAATCCAGAAACCAGACTGGGTGCAGTGGCTCTCTCCTGTAATCCCAACACTTTGTAAGGCCGAGGTAGGTAGACTGCTTGAGCTCAGGGGTTCAAAAACCAACCTGGGCAACATAGCGAGACCTGTCTCTACCAAAAATAAAATGAGATGGGTATGGTGGTACATGCCTGTAGTCCCAGCTACTCCAGAGACTGATATGGGAAGATTGCTTAAGCCCAGGAGATAGAGGCTGCAGTGAGCTATCATCATACCACTATATTCCAGCCTGGGTGACAGAGTAAGACCCTGTTTCAAATAAACAAACAAACAAACAAACAAACAAACCAGAAACCATAGGATAGTGATAGATTCTACTCCATCTAATTCATTTCACAAAAGGTTAACTTAGCAAATATACGTAGAATCTTAGTCAACAGGATAAAAAAGCCCAATGGAATAGATTAATGGATTTAATATAAACATTCACAAAAAATAAAACAAACACTTGACCACCTGCTACTGCTCATTTTTTTTTTTTTTTTTGAGACAGAGTCTCGCACTGTTGCCCAGGCTGGAGTGCAGTGGCGGGATCTCGGCTTACTGCAAGCTCCGCCTCCCGGGTTCACGCCATTCTCCTGCCTCAGCCTCTCAAGTAGCTGGGACTACAGGCGCCCACCACCACGCCCAGCTGATTTTTTTGTATTTTTTGTAGAGATGGGTTTCACCGTGTTAGCCAGGATGGTCTCGATCTCCTGACCTTGTGATCCGCCCACCTCAGCCTCCCAAAGTGCTGGATTACAGGTGTGAGCCACCACGCCCGGCCGCTCATTCTTAAGAGAAACAAAAGAACTATACTTAGAAAGTATGTTTTATCCATTAAATAGTCAAAGATAAGGTTAAGGAGAAATTGTGCTCCCATACATTGCTAACAAAAATTCAAGGCTAAGCAGGGTGGCCTCCTTCTGCACTTTGGAAGGCAGAAGAACTGTTTGAGGCTAGGAGTTCAAGACCAGGCTAGGCAGCAAAATGAGACCCCTTCTCTAGTTCAAAAAATTAATTTTAAAAAAAGAAGTGTAGGCTGGGCACGGTGGCTCACGCCTATAATCCCAGAACTTTGGGAGGCCAAGGTGAGTGGATCACCTGAAGTCAGGAGTTCGAGATCAGCCTGGCCAACATGGTGAAACCTCATTTCTACTAAAAATACAAAAATTAGCCAGGTGTGGTGGCGGGCGCCTGTAATCCCAACTGCTCGGGAGGCTGAGGCAGAATTGCTTGAACCCTGGATGTGGAGGCTGCGGTGAGCCTAGATTGCGCCAGTGCACTCAAGTCTGGGCAACGGAGTGAGACTCTGTATGACTATAGTCAAGCGCAACCACGCCTGGCTAATTTTTGTATTTTTAGTAGAGACGGGGTTTTGCCATGTCAGCAAGGCTGGTCTCGAACTCCTGGCTTCAAGTGATCCACCGGTGTTGGCTTCCCCCATTGTTGGGATTACCACGTGAGCCACACCACCTGGCCTTTTTGGTTTTTGAGATGGAGTCTTGCTCTGAGGCTAGAGTGCAGTGGCACAATCTCGACTCACTGCAACCTCCACCTCCCAGTTTCAAGCGATTACAGGCCCCCGCTACCATGCTCGGCTAATTTTTGTAAACTGTAGTCTCAGCTCCTTGGGAGGCTGATGCACAAGAATCGCTTGCGCAGGGGAGGCGAAGTTGCAGTAAGCCAAGATCGGGCCAATACACTCCAGCTTGGGCAAGAGAACAAGACTCTTTCTCCAAAAAATTAATTAATTAATTAATTAATTATATATATAAGAAAAAACTCAAGACAAACCTCATAGCCTAGAAATGTTGAATTAGTAAATGTTATCAATGCATAAAAGATATGTAGGTACTAGTCTTCTTTACTACCATAAAATACACACAAATTATAAAAAGTTAAAATTCATCAAAACACAGACCATACATGGCACCATCCACAGTTGAGATATGTAAATGAACAAAGATGCAGTATTAAATCATAACTGCAGCCAGGCACAGTGGCTCACGCCAAGATGGGCGGATCACCTGAGGTCAGGAGTTCGAGATCACCCTGGCCAACATGGCAAAACCCCAAAAAATTAGCCAGGTGTGGTGGTATGCACCTGCAGTCCCAGCTACTTGGGAGGCTGACTCAGGAGAAATTGCTTGAACCCGGGGGGGCGGAGGTTGCAGTGAGCAGAGATTGTGCCACTGCACTCCAGCCTGGGTGACAAAACTCCCTCTCAAAAAAAACAAAAAACTAAGAACTAGTTAGAAAGCTAAGAATGACAGGATTAATTTAGCATTTAGATATACATTGCCTTAAACAATACTGCTTTAATGGCCTGAGGGGACAAAAGCCAACCTAAGACTTTTTGCAGACGACAAAACTGTGGTCCAATATCACTACTGAAGCAATGAAGCTGTTGATACGTATCAAAGCCAATTCTAAGCCAGGCGAGGTGATGCATGCCTGTAGTCCCAGCTACCCAGAGGGCCAAGGTGGAAGGATTGCTTGAGACTAGGAGTTGGGAATCCAGCCTGGGCAACATAGTAAATTTTAAAAACCTGAACTCAGGTTTATTTCTCGTTCCATTTTTTTTCTTTCTACTGGTTTGGAAGTTATATTTATTCTTTCAATGGTTATCCTCGAATTATAATGTACATTCTTACCTAAAGCCTAAATTCAAGTCATTTTCTTTATCCTACCCTTAAACATGAGGACCTTATAAACTTTACCTCTAAGTGTCCCCACTAACTTACTTAACTGAGACACACTGCTTTCATGTTCTCTCACACTAATTAGATGGGGAAACGAAGGAATGAAAATACTAGCCAGGCTTGGTGGCTCATGCCGGTAATCTCAGCACTTTGAGATGCCCAGGTGGGTGGATCCCTTGAGCCTAGGAGTTACGAGACCAGCTTGGGCAACATGGCGGAAACAGTCTTTACAAAATAAATACTAGAATCAGCTGGGCCTTGTGCTGTGCGCCTGTAGTCCCAGCTACTCGGGAGGCTGAGGCGGGACGATCACTTGAGCCCAGGAGGTAGCGGTTGCAGTGGGCCGAGATGGCATCACTGCACTCCAGCCTGGGTGACAGAGACCCTGCCCACCCCCCCACCACACACACACCCAGCACATATAATTGCTCAGTTTTAGCTTTCAATTTATGGTGTGAGGAACTACTTAAATGGTTTGCTTTCTTCTAGCCACATATACATAAACTTTCTCTATGTATAACCTGCCAGGAAACTAAGTTCACTAATGACCTAACTCTGACTAGACACAGGGGACCTGCAAGAGGTATTTGTTGCATACTTTTATCTCAAAAAACAAAAACCACCACCTGGCCCTGCTCCGTGGCTCACGCCTGTAACCTCAACACTATGGGAGGCCAAGGCGGGAGGATTGCTTGAGCCCAAGAGTCTGAAACCAACCTGGGCAACATCAAGACCCTGTATCTACAAAAAATTGGCCAGGTGTGGTGTGGCACACGACTGTAGTCCCAAGCTACTAGGGAAGATTACTTCTGCCCTGGAGTTCAAAGTTGCAGTGAGCTATGATCACAACACTGCACTCCAGCCTGGATGTGAGAGTCAGACCCTGTCTGCAAAAACAAAACAAAAACACACAGCTGTCAGTGAAATACTGACTGCTAGAGCTGTCTAGGAAACATTATAAAAAGAAGCTTTTTATAATAGCTACAGCACGACTCCCAAGCCCAATCTATACTGCTCATATCGAATCAATGGGGAAAGAGGCAGATAATGGGAGTTTGAAATTAAAATTATATTTCCCGGGAGTTCCCAAATGATTCCCAGGGTGACTTGAGAACCACTGCTCTACAAGAACGCAGAGAAAACAAAAGGTGGTAAGCAGAGATATAAGTAAATCTCTAACTATAAACTAAGACATAATCACGACAGTGTAAGCCTACAGAATATCAATTTAAAAAACTTCACAGCAACCATTCCTTTTACAGAGAAGGCAGCTAACCTCTAAAGCGCACAAGATTAGAAAAAAAAATAGAACCAGATCCCTAAAAAAATAAGGCAACATTGGGAAATCAGACCTACTGTATGGGAAACAGCACTTGTTTCCTTGAACTCATGTAGTGTTTCCCTCCACTGTTCAAAAAATACATTACGCCTGAGTGGCACTGTGCCGCTTTCAAAGCAATCCTATCTTGTTTCCCTCCAGTCCTTCTCCACTTCGTGCATACTACTGCCGATTCACCTAGCAACCAAACAGTGCTGGTGAGAGCTCCAGACAGCGCTTCCTGAAGACGCTTTGCGTCCGGACGATGTTCCCCCCAAACAGGCAACACCTCCAAAGTCTAAAGAACGACAATCCTCCCCACCACAGGCAGGGGCTCACGGAGTCGGGGGGAGCGATAACTATCTCCCAGCACAAGACGTGAGCGAGGTGTGGGGGGGAACTAGCCTCGCCGGCCCCACCGAGAGTCCAAAGCTCCTGCTGGAGCCGCAGCGGCCCCAAACAATGGAGTTTTCCCGCCTCCTCAAGGCCCCGCCCCCTGCTCCAGAGCCGGCGAGGGAAGCGAACGCACGCGCGCAAAACCCCGCCCTCAGCAAGACCCCGCCCACCCCGACCCCTCAGGTCCAGCCTCCTTCCTCGTGCAGGGTTTTTTTTTTTTTCTTTTGGCGCCAAATCTCCGCTGGTTATATTCCCGGGTTATCCAGGGACTCTACCCGAGGCACACGCTGGGGACAGAAGGGGCGTGAAGGCCAACCCGCGCGCCAGGGCCCCGCCTCCCGGCCAACCGCCCCGGGCCGGGGGAGGAAGGAGAGGGGCAGGCGAAGGATACAGCCGCCGCTGCCCCCGGCAAGATGGCGGCCGCGAAAAGCGGGGCAGGGGGCGCCAGCCGACCGCCGTTACCGCTGGTGCGCGAGGCTCTCAGCAAGAGGAGGACTGCTCCAGTGACCAGGCCTTCCCGAACAGCGACAGCTGCTCCTGGGAAGGCAAGTACTCCCGCCTACCGGTCTGTCCCTTCTCCGGAGCCCCCATCCATTAGCCCTCCCCGCGGACTGGCCAGTGCCTCAAGCTTTCCACAGTCCCGCTTACTTGTCGGCAGAAACCAGCTCCGCGGCGACGGCGGCAGTGGCTGTGGACTCCGTGGCCATCGTTCCCCTGAGGTGGCGAACCAGCGAACGGAATAGAGCCTGCGAGAAAAACAGGCAATTTGGAACGCCAGAGACTCACTCAGGGACAGAAAATGGCAGATTAGAGACCCCGCGCGGCTGGGGCCCTCTTATATACGAGGACCCTTCGCCCCGCCCATCCACTTCCGGATCCTCCCCCTCGGGTTTAAAGGGCCAGGACTCAACACCCCCGCCTCCGTCCCCCGCCGGCCTACCACTATCTAGACACCTCCTGCCCTCTCCTTATGGCTCCGCGGGATTGTTTCCCTCCCTAGCCCTTCTTCTCCGATAAACAGCAACTTCCTGCTTATGCAGCAAGTCACATAAGAAGAACTGGAATCTTGACACTACAACTCCTGACAGGACGCCCCTGCAGCATCCAGAGATAGGGAAGCCAGTGCTGCTCTGCATGTTCAGGGCGAGTAGCCGAGAGTCTCCTTCTGGCCTGGATACTGAGGAAGGTGACTTAGACTTTCTCTCAGTCCTCTGAGTCTAACGGACGGACACGCAAGAGCGGAGGACGGGTACAAGCAGCAGCGACTAGAACTGATCTGGGTGAGATCTGGGCCTCAGCAACAACTGACGCAAGAAGATTTTGTTCTAGGATTGGCTACAGCTGAAACTACCGCGCTTGATTCAAAGCTCGGGGCTTGCCGCGGGAGGCAGCTGGCTCCTCCCTCTGAACCCGCCCCCTTTGGCTGGCCCAATCCGCTGATGCCATCCTCTTAGGCCCTGCCCAGACTCCAAATCTACCAGGTTTAATACTCCCAGCGCTTTTTGTCCACTCCTGGCTATGATTTGCTGTTTTACTACTACTTGTGGGGGTACTGTGATTAGATGCTTTAAAGCGATTAGCTATCTTGTTTAATATTAACAATGCTACTAGTGAGATCAGTGTTAGTCTATTTCTTAGAAAAATAAGCCAAGGGGCCGGGCGCGGTGGCTCACGCCTGTAATCCCAGCACTTTGGAAGGCCTAGGCTGGTGGATCACGAGGTCAGAAGTTCAAGACCAGCCTGGCCAAGATGGTGAAACCCCGCCTCTACTAAAAAATACAAAAATTAGCCGGGCGTGGTGGCGAGTGCCTGTAATCCCAGCTACTCGGGAGGCTGAGGTAGGAGAATACTAGAACCCGGGAGGCAGAGGTTGCAGTAAGCCGAGAGCTCGCCACTGCACTCCAGCCTGGGCAACAGAGCGAGACTCCGTCTCAAAAATAAATAAATAAATAGGCCAAGGTTCCAACCTGGTCAACATGGTGAAACCCCGTCTGTACTAAAAATACGAAAATTAGCCAGGCATGGTGGCAGGCTCCTGTAATCCCAGGTACTCGGGAGGCTAAGGCAGGAGAATCACTTGAACCCGGGAGGCAGAGGTTGCAGTGAGCTGAGATCTCGCCACTGCACTCCAGCCTGGGCAACAGAGCGAGACTCCGTCTCAAAAAGAAAAAAAAAAAAAGAGGAAGCTGTGACTTGTTCAGAAAGTTGCAAGACAAATCGGTTATGGAAAGCAGTGTGCTTCATTTCCTGCAAATGGCTGAGTGAAAAATAAGTGGCAGGCTAAAAAGCTGCACTTCCTCACACCTGGAGCATCATCCATTCCTTTTTACCATGGCCCAGTCTACGCTGATCAGAGTAGGGGTTTTATTTCCCTTTAGGTTCCAGCATATTGGGAAAGATTCCTGGAGAGGATTCTTATTCCAATCTGTCAAGGCTCGAAGAGGTTGAAATCTTGGGGGCTAGAGAGCTGGACGTGAAAATGCCAATTCCTAAAGCAAACATACATGGGCTCTTCCATTATTAGCTAGGTGACGTGAGCCAGGTCACGTAACCCGGATTGTAATCGAGTAGCTGGGATTAAGGTTAAGTGTGAAATGAGGACATATTAGTAGCTACCGCTTAAGGACATTGTGAGAATTACAGGTAATTAGCACTGTGTAGAATTCACGCTAAGCACTCATTGAATGGCTACCACAGTCTGATGACGTGGTAAATGGAGGGTGTCGGGAGGAGAGATCTCTCCAAAGTCCTTGCAGCCAGGGCTAGGGCCTGAGAAAACCTCTGCAATTACTAGTGTGACCGATTCATCCATTAAATTAATATTCACTGAGCAACTATGAGGTACAAGACTTTGTACTAGGTTCTGGGGACAAAAGACATGGACTCTACCTTTGAGGAACTCAGAGAAATATCTTTTAAAATATATTTTAGGCTGGGCGTGGTGGCAGGTGCCTGTAATCTCAGCACTTTGGGAGGCTGAGGCAGGCGGATCACTTGAGGTCAGGAGTTCGAGACCAGCTTAGCCAACATAGTGAAACACCATCTCTACTAAAAATACAAAAATTAGCCGAGAGTGGAGGCAGGCTCCTGTAATCCCAGCTACTTGGGAGGCTGAGGCAAGAGAACCGCTTAAACCCAGGAGTTGGAGGTTGCAGTGAGCTAAGATTGCACTACTACACTCCAGCCTGGTTGACAGTGAGACTCCATCTCAGAAAAAATAAATAAATAGCTGGGTGCAGGCCGGGCGCGGTGGCTCACTCCTGTAATCCCAGCACTTTGGGAGGCCGAGGCGGGCAGATCACTTGAGGTCAGGAGTTCGAGACCAGCCTGGCCAACATGGTGAAACCCCATCTCTACTAAAAATACAAAAATTAGGCAGGCGTAGTGGCAGGCGCCTGAAATCTCAGCTACTCGGGAGGCTGAGGCAGGAGAATCACTTGAACCTGGAAGGCAGAGTTTGCAGTGAGCCGACATCATGCCACTGCACTCCAGCCTGGCAACAGAGCGAGACTTCATCTCAAAAAATAAATAAATAAAATAAAATAAATAGCTGGGCGCAGTGGCTCACGCCTGTAATCCCAACACTTTGGGAGGCCAAGGCGGGTGGATCACACGGTCAGGAGATCGAGACCATCCTAGCCAACATGGTAAAAACCCGTCTCTACTAAAAATTCAAAAATTAGCCAGACATGGTGGCGGGGGCCTGTGGTCCCAGTTACTCAGGAGGCTGAGGCAGGAGAATCACTTGAACCCAGGAGGTGGAGGTTGCAGTGAGCTGAGATCGCACCACTTGTACTCCAGCCTGGGTGACAGAGTGAGACTGTCTCAAAAATAAATAAAAATAAGGCCAGGCAGGGTGGCTTACGCCTGTAATCCCAGTACTTTGAGAGGCTGACGCAGGCGGATCACCTTAGGTCAGGAGTTCAAGATCAGCCTGACCAACATGGTAAAACCCCGTCTCTACTAAAAGTACAAAAATTAGCCAGGCATGGTGGTGGGCACCTATAATCCTAGCTACTCGGGAGGCTAAGGCAGAAGAATTGCTTGAACCTGGGAGGCAGAGGTTTCAGTGAGCCAACGTCGCGCCACTACATTCCAGCCTGGGAGACAGAGTGAGAACCTGTCTCTAAATAAATAAATAAATAAATAAATAAAAATAATAATAAATGCAAAAATTAGCCAGGCTTGGTGGCGCATGCCTGTAGTCCCAGTTATTCGGGAGGCTGAGGCAGGAGAATCGCTTGAACCTAGGAGGCGGAGGTTGCAGTGAGCCGAGATTGCACCACTGCACTCCAGCCTGGGCAACAGAGTGAGACTCTGTCTCAAAAAATAAAAAATAAAAATTTTAAAAAATAAGTATATTTTAAATCCATGTACTTTTTTTTTTTGAGACAGAGTCTCACTCTGTCTCCCAGGTGGGAGTGTGCTTCATGATCTCAGCTCACTGCAATCTCCACCTCCCTGGTTCAAGTGATTATCCTGCCTCAGCCTCCCGAATAGCTGACATTACAGGTGAGCACCACCGTGCACAGCTAATTTTTGTATTTTTCGTAGAGATGGGGTTTCACCATGTTGGCGAGGCTGGTCTCGAACTCCTGACCTCAGGTGATCCACCCACCTTGGCCTCCCAAATTGCTGGGATTACAGGCATGAGCCACCATGCCCGGCCTGTTTTCCTCATGTAACCCCAGGAATTAAAAGTCCTCAAAGGCCAATGGTCCAAATAGGAGATTGGCAAATGAAGGATCTTGTGGGGGCTGGGTTTTCTTCTGCCTCTCTGTGGAGTTATATACGTGTTGTGTGTGACGTCTATAAAAATAGCTCTAATTGGCCTAAAGGAAGATAAGCACTTGGATCAAATATTTATTAAAGGGAAGATAGGTTGGGTGTGGTGGCTCACGCCTGTAATCCCAGCACTTTGGGAAGCCAAGGTGGGCGGATCACCTGAAGTCAGGAGTTCGAGACCAGCCTGACCAACATGGACATACCCCATCTCTACTAAAAATACAAAATTAGCCAGGCTTGGTGGCCCATGCCTGTAATCCCAGCTACTTGGGAAGCTGAGGCAGGAGACTCAGTTGAACATGGGAGGTGGAGGTTGCGGTGAGCTGAGACTGTGCCATTGCACTCAAGCCTGGATAACAAGAGCGAAACTCCACCTCAAAAAAAATAAACGGGGGCCGGGCGCGGTGGCTCACGCTTGTAATCCCAGCACTTTGGGAGGCCAAGGCGGGCGGATCACGAGGTCAGGAGATCGAGACCACGGTGAAACCCCGTCTCTACTAAAAATACAAAAAATTAGCCGGGTGTGGTGGTGGGCGCCTGTAGTCCCAGCTACTCGGAGAGGCTGAGGCAGGAGAATGGCATGAACCCGGGAGGTGGAGCTTGCAGTGAGCCGAGATCGCGCCACTGCACTCCAGCCTGGGCGACAGAGCAAGACTCCGTCTCAAAAAAAAAAAATTAAAAAAAAATAAATAAATAAAAAATAAAAGGGAAGATAAAAGCTGTGGTACTTTTCGGTTCACGTGACTTTAATCTTTGAGAAATGAAAACTTAAAGATTATTGGTAAAAAGCCGATGTCATCAAAATATAAATAAGTGGACTGGGCCGGGTGCAGTGGCTCACGCCTGTAATCCCAGCACTTTGGGAGGCTGAGGTGGGCAGATTGCCTCAGCTCAGGAGTTCAAGACCAGCCTGGGCAACAGGGTGAAACTCCATCTCTACTAAAATACAAAAAATTAGCCAGGCATGGTGGCGTGCTCCTGTAGTCCCAGCTACTCAGGAGGCTGAGGCAGGAGAATTGCTTGAACCCAGGAGGCGGAGGTTGCAGTGAGTCGAGATCGTGCCACTGCACTGCATCCTGGGCAACAAAGCAAAACTTTGTCTTAAAAAAAAAAAATAGTTGGACTAAATTATGCAGGTCAGATACTAGGTTGGCTAAATGTTTTATGGTTATAAACTGCTTTTTGGTCTGTACTAAAAATACAAAAATTAGCTTGGCATTGTGGCAGTCACCTGTAGTCCCAGCTACTCGGGAGTCTGAGACACAAGAATTGCTTGAACCGTGAGACAGAGGTTGCAGTGAGCTGGAATCATGGCACTGCACTCTAGCCTGGGTAATAGAGCGAGACTCCATCTCCATCTCAAAAAAAAATTAATCTTGCAAAGAAATTCTCTGTGTGAACATATTGACTAAATTCAAAAGGGTATTGTATGATTTTTCTGTAAATTGAGCATTGAAATAAAAGCACAATAAGGTACTCTTAAGGCACTAATCTGCTCTTTGGCAAAATTTGTAAAGGCTTATAAAAGGTTTTTTTTTTTTCTTTTTATGTTTCTGAGTCATTATTTTGGCAAAATCAATAATTTATTGTAATCTGGAATTCTATTTCAAGTGTTTCAAACCTCTAACATATTTAAAGTCAAACTTCAGTTTCAAAATTGTCTTTCCTGACACCTGGCTTTTCAAATACTTCAGAAGGGCCCCTGGAGTGTCCAGAAAAGAGAGCTAAACAGGATTATTTGAAACATTTAGGTACATGGTACTGTGTTCAATCTTCTTTAGGTTACATTTTGGTGAATAATACATGTTCCAAAATTGTATGGAATTTCTAAAATTCTAATGTCTGAGTATATGCTATCAATCATAATTAAGGTTGTTAAGTTTTTGTAAACTATGGAGATAATCAAACTTCTTTGTCAATTGTGCTTCTAACTGTAACTACCCTGAACATTTTGTTGTTCACAGACAATTGTTGTTTTGTTTTAATCCTTTTCAAAACATGGTTTATAATAAGCTATAGAACTTTGACAGGTGCTCTCAAATACAGGTTTCTGATAACTTTGGAGATTGTGACATTGGAATAAAGGAAAAACGTACAGGACTCATGAAGAGCTAAAATGTTCACAAATATAGGGTAAAACAAGAGTTAACTGAATGTACTCAAGAAACTGAAGCAACCTTTTTAACTTTTGCTTGGAATATTGCTGATCCTTATTTTGTTTTTCAGAGTCAAGAAAACTTACTTTGAACTATTTATGTCCTTTAATAAATTGAGTAAGTTATACTCCTTTTTTTGTTTTGTTTTGTTTTTTTTTTTTTTGAGACAGAGTCTCGCTCTGTCGCCCAGGCTGGAGTGCAGTGGCGCAATCTCGGCTCACTGCAAGCTCCGCCTTCCGGGTTCACGCCATTCTCCTGCCTCAGCCTCTCCGAGTAGCTGGGACTACAGGTGCCTGCCACCACGCCCGGCTAATTTTTTGTATTTTTAGTAGAGACGGGGTTTCACCGTGGTCTCGATCTCCTGACCTCGTGATCCACCCGCCTTGGCCTCCCAAAGTGCTGGGATTACAAGCATGAGCCACCGCACCCGGCCTTTTGTTTTGTTTTTTTGTTTTTGAGACGGAGTCTCACTCTGTCTCCCAGGCTGGAGTGCAGTGGCGCAATCTCAGCTCACTGCAAGCTCCGCCTCTTGGGTTCACGCTGTTCTCCTGCCTCAGCCTCCCGAGTAGCTGGGACTACAGGCGCCTGCCACCAGGCCTGGCTATTTTTTTTGTATTTTTAGTAGAGACGGGGTTTCACTGTGTTAGCCAGGATGGTCTCAATCTCCTGACCTTGTGATCCGCCAGCCTCGGCCTCCCAAAGTGCTGGGATTACAGGCATGAGGAGTAAGGTATACTCTTGCGAACAAAATCTGGAGCATGTTTTTTGTTTCTCTCTGCCTTGTTCCTCTAGAATTTGGAAACTGTGAATATTCTTTTTTGTTTTTTTGTTTGTTTGTTTTTTGAGATGAAGTCTCATTCTTGTCCCCCAGGCTTATCGGGGGAACCTGCCCCCAATAGTCATGTAAGTTCTTTTCTATTTTCCCTAAGTGTCGGCCAGTCTGAGAAATAAAGGGAAAGAGTGGAAAAGAGAGAAATTTTAAAGCTGGGTGTCCGAGGGAGACATCACATGTCAGCAGGTTCCATGATGCCCCCCAAGCCATAAAACCAGCAAGTTTTTATTAGTGATTTTCAAAAGGGGAGGGAGTGTACGAATAGGGTGTGGGTCACAGAGATCATGTGCTTCACAAGGTAATAGAATATCACAAGGCAAATGGAGGCAGGGCGAGATCACAGGACCACAGGACCGAGGCGAAATTAAAATTGCTAATGAAGTTTTGGCACGCATTGTCATTGATAACATCAGGAGACAGGGTTTGAGAGCAGACAACCAATCTGACCAAAATTTATTAGGCGGGAATTTCCTTGTCCTAATAAGCCTGGGAGCACTATGGGAGACTGGGGCTTATTTCATCCCTACAGCTTCAACCAAAAAAGACAGCTGCCCCCCAAAGCGGCCATGTCAGAGGCCTACCCTCAGGGACGCATTCTCTTTCTCAGGGATGTTCCTTGCTGAGAAAAAGAATTCAGTGATATTTCTCCCATTTGCTTTTGAAAGAAGAGAGATGTGGCTCTGTTCCGCCCGGCTCGCATGCGGTCAGAGTTTAAGGTTATCTCTCTTGTTCTCTGAACATTGCTGTTATCCTGTTCTTTTTTCAAGGTGCCCAGATTTCATATTGTTCAAACACACATGCTCTACAAACAATTTGTGCAGTTAACGCAATCATCACAGGGTCCTGAGGCAACATACATCCTCCTCAGCTTACGAAGATGACAGAATTAAGAGATTAAAGACAGGCATAGGAAATCACAAGGGTATTGATTGGGGAAGTGATAAGTGTCCATGAAATCTTCACAATTTATGTTCAGAGATTGCAGTAAAGACAGGCGTAAGAAATTATAAAAGTATTAATTTGGAGAACTAATAAATGTCACTGACTATAGTGTCTGATGGAGAAAGCCCCTGTCCCCCACCTTTTGTGATTTTGCAAGCTGGGATTCCCTAACTTCTGAATGTAAGTCGCTTGGACTCTTCATATTACTAAACCTAGGCACTGATCAGGACAGGGGGATGGAAACTCAAGGCCCAGGTCCAGCACTGCCTTGAAACCAACGGACAATTTACGTTCTTCTGCCATGGCTTCAGGTGGTCCCTCCGTTCGGGGTTCCTGACTTCCCACAACACAGGCTGGAGTGCAATGGTGCAATCTCAGCTCGCTGCAACCTCCACCCCCCGGGTTCAAGCAATTCTCTTGCCTCATCCTCCCAAGTAGCTGGGATTACAGGCACCTGCCACCACGCCTGGCTAATTTTTGTATTTTTAGTAGAGACGGCGTTTCACCATGTTGGCCAGGCTGATCTTGAACTCCTGACCTCAGGTGATCCGCCCACCTCGGCCTCCCAAAGTGCTGGAATTACAGGTGTGAGCCACCGTGCCCAGCCTCTGTGAGTATTTTTAACTTGTGGTAATATAGTTGTTTGCATCAGTGCAGTAAGAATCCATTTTCTTTTGCAACAGGATGCAACTGAAGAAACTGGTTGTTTTACCAAGGCTTTGAGTGCAAGGGTATGCTTCCCTTTAAGCAGTCAAGCTCGAGTTGCAGAGCCAAAAAAATCCCCTTGGGGAGAAAACTGGCTTCATACCCTTGCCTACACAGTCCCTGTACAGGGTTCCTGACCTGTGTGGTCAGTAAAGAATGTCACTTTCCTTTTTTTTTTTGAGACGGAGTCTCCCTCTGTTGCCCAGACTGGAGTGCAGTGGCATGATCTTGGCTCACTGCAGCCTCTGCCTCACAGGTTCAAGCTATTCTCCTGCCTCAGCCTCCTGACTAGCTGGGACTACAGGCACGTGACACCACACCCGGCTAATAATAATAATAATAATTATTATTATTATTATTATTATTTTTGTATTTTTGGCAGAGACGGGGTTTCACCGTGTTAGCCAGGATGGTCTGGATCTCCTGACCTCGTGATCCACCCACCTCGGCCTCGCAAAGTGCTGGGATTACAGGTGTGAGCCACCACGCCCGGCCAAGAGTGTCACTTTCTAACTGGCCCAGAGTTCCAAGTTTACCTTGGGACCTTAAGAGAAGAGGATCACCCAACTCACAGGTATTTGAAGATACAAACCCATGGCTGGGCTTGGCTTTAAAAGGTCTTTTCTAAGAGTCCTTGTGGAACAGAGTTGCATCAAAGCCAATCTAAAAGGCCTATGTAGAAACAGTTATTCTTGCTGCACTTTACGCAACTAATCAGGCCAAGTATAAGACTAAAGTCTATTTTGCAAACAACTCAGTCCTATCATGATTTTTTAACAGAAATGAGAACTGGTAACAAAAGAAAAATTGAAAAATAAAAATAAAAATAAATGAGAACTGCAGAGAAAGAAATTATGTTTCAAAACATATACATTTGTCATTAAATTCTTTTTGTTTGTTTGTTTTTTGAGACAGAGTCTTGCTCTATCACCAGGCTGGAGTGCAGTGGTGCGATCTCGGCTCACTGCCACCTCCGCCTCCAGGGTTCAAGCAATCCTCCTGCCTCAGTCTCCTGAGTAGCTGGGACTACAGGTGTGCACCACCACAGCTAATTTTTGTATTTTTAGTAGAGAGGGGGTTTCACCATGTTGGCTAGGATGGTCTCAATGTCTTGACCTCGTGATCCACCTGCCTTGGCCTCCCAAAGTGCTGGGATTACAGGCGTGAGCCACCGCACCGGACTTCATTTGTCATTAAATTCTAAACTAATTAGTTGTTTTTAAGTCTTTGCCTACATTTTAGACTAACCCTGCTCGTTCCTGTGAACCAACCAGCAATCTCAAGCTACAGCTCAGAAAGAACAAAAGGGATGGGTAATGTAGAAATCTGGATCAATATTCTAGTTCTGAGCAATTATACATCAAATCCTGCCAGGCAATGGGAATAATTAGGGTACCCATCACCTGGAGGTTTCCTTTTTGGGAAAGCAAGACCAAGGGAGCTAACCAAAGCCAAGCACCATGCACCCAAATCCTAGCGAGCATAACTATAGCCACCAGTTATCTGGGTGTGTCACAAGACAACCTTTTCCCTCCCTTGTTGGGGGAGGACCCAATTCCACAGCTTCACTTTAGCATTTGGCTTATAATGAGGAGTCCGTGCAACTCCCTCCAAGACACATTTTTGTCTCAAACTCAATTCCAAGCTTTGGGTCAAAGCCCTAGGAAAGAAGACTGGATCTGAGGGATCCAGAGGCAGATGATAATGGAAGTTAAAAGGCACAGCACAGGTGAGCGTGGCTGACTCCTGCCGATTAAGCTAAGCTTTCTGTTTCATGGATAAAAGTCATGCTAGTGTCCATGGCATAAATGAAGTCTAGGGAATTCAAGGCTACTGACAGCAGGGGAGATAAGGCATATGTGAGTTGAGTGAATAATTCCCATCCCCAGCCCCGCTAGTTAACATGGGTGAAAGCCTCTTTAACAACCATGGGTGGCATGTTGTTGCATTCACCAGGACTCAGGGATACAAGGATGGTGGAAAGAAAGAGGAATGCCTCACTTTCCCTCCCTCACATACCCCAGGTATTTGCTAGGAAGAGAAAGGAACCAGGGACGCCTGCTTCCCCCTTTCTAGATGAGTAGCCATTCACCTTCAGTTTGTACTCCTTTTGAATGCATCTTGAACTCCTGGGACTCCTTTGAAAAAACACCTTTTTTTTTCTTTTTCCTCCCCTGTCCTTTCTTCACAAATAGGTAATTGTGTCTCCATACGACGGGACACTCCCCTCAGATACATCCTCCAAATTGAGAAACAGTTAATTTCCCGAACCTTAAACTGGCTTAGGATTGGGCTCAGGGGAAGGGAACCCAGACGCCTGACATGCCAGCAAAAGGGTAAAAGTTTTTTTACCAACTGGACTTTTGGCCTCCCTCTCCCCATGCAAACTGGTAAAAGGCCTCAGGATTTTTCACCTGTCCTTACCCTTGTTTTGTTTTGATACATGTTTTCTAATAACCCAGTTTGTCTCTTCTCAGCTTCAGGCCATCAAACTCCAAACAGACATGCAACCACAGCCTTGGACGATGGCCCCTTCTGCAGAGGACCCTAATATAGGCCTCTGAGGGAGATCTGCCTGCCATCTTCCCAAAATAGCACCCCCTGTCAGCAGGAAGCAGTTAAGATCGATCTTTGTCCTTAGCCTCACTCTAAGGGCAGATGTACTTCTTTAGACAGGGGAATGAAACAGCCAAGTATAAAGGGGTTCCCAGAGAACCTCTGACTGGCCTGTGCACTGGGAGAATGGGGTGGAGCCATGGAAGTTCATGCTGGTTGCAGCGGGGAGGAGCCTGGCCCCTACTGTTCCTGTGTGGAACCTGGGATTCAATCTGTGAGATGAGGTCCTGTTAACAGGAACCCCTCTCTTGCTTTGCTGTGTTGTTTTTCCTTTTTCCCCAATAAATTCCATCCCCCTTGCCCCTCAAAGTTTCTGCGAGCTTAATCTTTCCTGTTCATGTGACAAGAACCTGGATTTTCCTACAACCACAGTGATTAGACAAAGATGTCTGTTGCTAACTTTTCAGGTAAGTTGTTAAAAACAACAAAATAGACATTTGCTATAGAGAATGTTAAAGTTAGGCAGGGTGAGATGTTTAAGTCAAAACTAATTTCTGAACAGTCTGGAAAAGAAATAAAGTAATCCCATTTACAACAGCTACAAATAAAATCAAATACCTAGGAACTAGCTTAACCAAAGAAAAAAAACTCTATAATGTAAACTATAAAACACTGACAAAATAAATTGAAGAGGACACAAAAAAATGGAAAGATATTCCATGTTCATGAATTGGAAGAATCAATATATATATATATTTTTTGAGACGGAGTCTTGCTCTGTCGCCCAGGCTGGAGTGCAGTGGTGCAATCTTGGCTCACTGCAAGCTCCACCTCCTGGGTTCACGCCATTCTCCTGCCTCAGCCTCTCTGAGTAGCTGGGACTACAGGCGCCCGCCACTACGCCCAGCTAATTTTTTGTATTTTTAGTAGAGACGGGGTTTCACGGTGGTCTCGATCTTCTGACCTCGTGATCCGCCCGCCTCAGCCTCCCAAAGTGCTGGGATTACAAGCGTGAGCCACTGCACCCGGCCGATCAATATTGTTAAAATGTCCATACTACTGAAAGCAATCTATAGATTCAATGCAATCAGTATCAAAATATCAATGACATTCTTTACAGAAATGGAAAAAAACAATCATAAAATTTATATGGAACCACAAAAGACCCAGAATAGCCAAAGCTATACTAAGCAAAAAGAACGAAACTGAAGGAATCACATTATCTTACTTCAAATTTTGTTACAGAGCTATAGTAACCAAAACAGCAAGGTACTGGCATAAAAACAGACATATAGACCAATGGAAAAGAATAGAGGACTCAGAAACAAATCCACACACCTGCAGTGAACTCATTGTCACCAAAGGTGCCAAGAACATATACTGGGGAAAAGACAGTCTCTTCAATAAATGGTGCTGGGAAAACAGGATATCCATATGCAGAAGAATGAAACTAGACCCCTGTCTCTTACCATATACAAAAATTAAATCAAAATGAATTAAAGACTTAAATCTAAGACCTCGAAATATGAAACGACTGCAAGAAAACACTGGAGAAACTCTCCAGGACATTGATCTGGGTAAACATTTCTTGAGTAATACCCCACAAGCACAGGCAACCAAAGTAAAAATGGACAAATGGGATCATATCTAGTGAAAAAGCTTCTGTACAGCAAAGGAAACAATCATTAAAGTGAAGAGATAACCCACAGAATGGGAGAAAATATTTGCAAACTACCTCTCTGACAAGGGATTAATAACCAGGGTATATAAGGAAGTCAAACAACTCTATGGGAAAAAATATAATCCAGTGAAAACAGGCAAAACATTTGAATAGACATTTCTCAAAAGAAGACATACAAATGGAAAACAGGCATATGAAAAGGTGCTCAGCATCACGGATCATCAGAAAAATGCAAGTCTAAGCTACAATGAGGTATCATCTCACCCCAGTTCAAATGGCTTTTATCCAAAAGATAGGCTATAACAAATGCTGGAGAGGATGTGGAGAAAAGGGAACCCTCAAACACTGGGAATGTAAGTTAGTGCAACCACTATGGAGAATTTTAGAGGTTCCTCAAAAAACTAAAAATAGAGCTATGATATGATCCAGCAATCTCACTGCTGAGTATATACCCAAAACAAAGGAAATCAGCGTATCAGAGAGATCTGCACTTCCATGTTTGTTGCAGCACTGTTCACAAAGATTTGGAAGCAGCTGGGTGCAGCGGCTCACACGTGTAATCCCAACACTTTGGGAGGCCAAGAACCTGGGAGTCTTGAACCTAGGAGTTCAAAACCAGCCTGGGAGGGCCAGGTGCGGTGGTTCACACCTATAATCCCAGTACTTTGGGAGGCTGAGGCGGGCAGATCACTTGAGGTCAGGAGTTCAAGACCAGCCTGGCCAACATGGGGAAACCCCATCCCTACCAAAAATACAAAAAATTAGCCAGGTGTCATGGCGGGGACTTGTAATCCCAGCTACTCAGGAGGCTGAGGCAGGAGAATCGCTTGAACCCAGGAGGCGGAGGTTGCAGTGAGCCAAGGTGGCGCCACTGCACTCCAGCCTGGGTGGCAGAGCAAGACTCCATCACAAAACAAACAAACAAAAAACAGCCTGGGCAACATAAGGAAACCTAGTCTCGCCGGGCGCGGTGGCTCAAGCCTGTAATCCCAGCACTTTGGGAGGCTGAGGCGGGCGGATCACGAGGTCAGGAGATCGAGACCATCCTGGCTAACACGGTGAAACCCCCTCTACTAAAAATACAAAAAATTAGCCGGGCGTGTTGGCGGGCACCTGTAGTCCCAGCTACTCGGGAGGCTGAGGCAGGAGAATGGCGTGAACCCAGGAGGTGGAGGTTGCGGTGAGACGAGATCGCGCCACTGCACTCCAGCCTTGGGGACAGAGAAAGACTCCGTCTCAAAAAAAAAAAAAAAAAAAAAAAAAAAAAAGGAAACCTAGTCTCTACAAAAATTTAAAATTTTTGTACACTACAGCCTCAGTGACGGAGACCTCAATTCAAAAAATAAATAAATAATAGAAATCTCAACAGTCTTCTAGGCCTTCCAATCATCAGTTCCTACCAATTCCAGCATTGTTTTATGCCATCACCTCTACCGCCAGGTCCCCCTTACTTTTAGTTGCTGTCATACAAGTCCTCTTTAGGTTTTTCCAGCAGCGTCTTCTAGTTTCAAGACTTTTCCCTAAGCTGTCCAATTTGTATGGAATGCTGTTCCCACTCTTACCTCCTTTAACTAATTAATCCCTATTCATCTTTCAGATCTTAGCTGATTAAATAAGTAGGCTACTCGCCCTACACTTCTCATAACACTTCTTCCAACTGTAATTAAACTAATTATGCAATTAGTCTGTCTCCTCAAGTAGGCTGTAGGGACTTATATGTCTTGGTTATAGCTATATCCCCAGGGCTTAGCATCATGCCTAACCCATAAGTACCCAATAAATACTTCTTGAACGAAGAGCAATGGTTTGGGAAAGTAAAATGAGTTCCGTGTGACTGGAGGTTAGAGAGATTTGCCAAAAACCTTCCTAAAACCTGTTCATCAGTGGCCTCTGGTGCCCACCAATAAAAAGTGCGTAAGATAGGGCCTTAGGGGCCGAGTGACAAGGTCTGGGCTGGACTGTTGCCTCCTGCAGGTCACCTATGCACACTGACTATAGTGTCTGATGGAGAAAGCCCCTGTGCCCCACCTTTTGTGATTTTGCAAGCTGGGATTCCCTAACTTATGAATGTTAAGTCGCTTGGATTCTTCATATTACTAAACCTAGGCACTGATCAGGACAGGGGGATGGAAACTCAAGGCCCAGGTCCAGCATTGCCTTGAAACCAACGGACAATCATTGCCCTGATCGCTCACTCCTGAGGTGGTCAATTCGAGGCATTCTTGAGAAGACTCCAGGGAAGCATGCAGTGCTTCAGATGTGCCAGTAGATGGCGCTACTTCCCAACGTGCCTAATGCAAGGATACAGAATTACTCAGCCTCCTCACAGGTTCTTCCAGAACCAGGATATGAATATTTGGGCTTCAAGGGCAGGTCACATCCAGCAGCCCAAGGTCTGTCACCCCTGAGGGAAACAGCCTCCATCTCAGGCCTGACCAGGCAAATAAGACAAGCAAGCAATATGGATGCTCCAATGGCTTTATTAACTCCCTCTTTCCGTTGTGGCAGGACCTCATTAGCTGGAGAGCTGGAAGGGAGGCCAAGAAACTGTGGTCTCAGTACGGGTCATTAAAGGGGTACAGAGGATGCCCTGCATCCCTTGGGACTCTCTTCCCATCCACCTGGAAAGAGAGACAGATAGATTACTCCATCAGCAGGAGTTGCCATTCCAAAGACTCCAGGCATCTTCCCCAAATCTTCCTAAAAAAACTCATCTGTGTATAGCACTATGTCAGATGGCAGTGGCTGGGATCCCCATCTCAGAGAACACCACAGTATCAACAGCATTCTAGCACCAAACCCATAGACTGATATGTAGCTACCCCTGCCCCTAAGAGTTTGCAGTCTGAACTGAGATCAAGAGGCCAGGAACCATTTATTTCCCTAAGTACAGCAGACTTCCCTCCCAACCCCAATCCCTCCAGTGAGGTCAACAATGCCTTCTGGGCTCTCCTCATATCATTTACTGAGAATCTACTACATGTCAGGAACTGGGCTCATTTTACACGTAGGAAGCTGAGGCTTGGAGAAGTTTAATAACTTGCTTTAGGTTACAAGATATCAAGAAGCAGGACTGGGACTCACAGGTTATATGCCTTATCCCCGAGCCATACTACTTCCCTGAGCTCAATAAAGAGAAATGAGAGCACTATGTCCAGCATAGCAATCCCACCCACAACATTGCGTCCTTCTCACAACCAGCAAGCCGTAGGTCACACCTGGGCCAGAATCCCACCCCAAATCTCACATTCCCCAAGTCTAGGGGGCTGATACATCCTCACCGTAAGCATAGGCACAATGTATCGCCAATTTTTGTTCAGGGCATTTAGCTGCTTCATCTCTTCTGGGCTAAAGGTGAAGTCAAACACCTGAGGATGGAGAGTGGGGTTCAAGAAAGCCAGCTTTGTGAGCAGAAGCTGGGGTTCCACAACACTGCTTTTTTAGCCAGGTAGAGTCAGGGCCAAGAAAATGTCCCAAAGAGCTAAAGAAGATAGAACCCATAGAACCCATTACCAAGTACCTTGATGTTCTGAAGGATTCGAGAAGGAGTGATACTTTTGGGGATGCAGATCACTTTCCGCTGGACCTGCCACCTAAGTTGGGGGATTAGATAGATGAGGAAAAGGGTCAGTATTCATAAGCACTATTTTGTTCTCCATGCAGCCTTCCCTAAGCTCCTGGAGCACCTGAGCCCTGCTGAAATGGGAAATATGCCTAGAGTGGCCTCCCTCCAGATCACAAGGCAAGATCCTCAGCCTCACCCAGACACTGAAATAAGAAATCCCTTAACCCTTGCCTCCCAACCCAGGGCCCTCTCCCTAAGACTGACCCATACCTGAGCAAGATCTGAGCTGGAGATCGGCCATACTTTTCAGCCAATGCCAGGACTACCGGTTCCTCCAGCAGGACAGGCTCATCAGGATCACGCCATGCACGATCAGAGGAGCCCAAAGGGCTATAGGCAGTTACTTCCAGGCCACGTGCTTGGCAGTGGGCAATTAGCTCGTTTTGAGCCAAGTATGGGTGGCATTCCACCTGAGCCAAAGAATAACCCATCACCATGAAGTGGTGACACCCAGCTTGCTTGGCCCATCCCAGACATGCATGTCTGGACCAACCCCCTATTGCTGACTCCCCCACTACCCTTCAGCCTGCTTTTCTCACCATTTCCCATCAGCAATTTCATTCTCTCCCACTGCTTCAATGCCCACCTTTATGCAGAGGACTTCTGCACCAACACTCTGACAACTTGCTAGCCATCTCCCTTAAGCAGATCCATTGTCTGCTCACTCATGCTCTTGAGCAGACAACCCCTAAACCACTCATCTGCTTGCTGTCCTTACCTGCAAGACAGCTGGACGCACAGAGGCCACACTGAGTATGTCATCAATCTGCCGACTGTTGAAGTTGGACAGGCCCAGTGCCCGCACCAGCCCCTTAGCCACCAGTGCCTCCAGAGCCTTCCAAGTCTCCTTGTAGTGGGTGGAGTCGTAGCATATAGTCCCATCAGCATTCTTGGGGAAGGGGTTGTCTCCCCGCCTGAGTGAGAGACAGCCCCACCAAGTGTGGACACAAATGCCAGGTTTCTACCCTACCTGCCCATCCAGCCACTCTATGTCCCAAACTCCAATCCCAGAGAGGACAAAGGGCCAAGAATTTTTAAAAAGCCATGCTTTTTCTTTTTTTTTGAGATGGAGTCTTGCTCTGCTGCCCAGGCTGGAGTGCAGTGGCGCTATCTCAGCTCACTGCAAGCTCCACCTCCCGGGTTCATGCCATTCTCCTGCCTCAGCCTCCCCAGTAGCTGGGACTACAGGCACCCGCCACCACACGCAGCTAATTTTTTGTATTTTTAGTAGAGACGGGGTTTCACTGTGTTAGCCAGGATGGTCTTGATCTCCTGACCTCGTGATCCACCCGCCTCGGCCTCCCAAAGTGCTGGGATTACAGGCGTGAGCCACCGCGCCTGGCCAAAAAAAGCCATGCTTTTTCATCCTTCCAGATCGTAACCCAGGTGTTAAGTTTACATGGAATGCCTATGCCCCCTCCTCTTCCTAGACCTAGATATCTCCTCTCCCCTAGGAAGTCTTCCTTAACTCATCCTCAGGGAGTTATCCACCCTTCTTCCAGCACAGGGCATGGCACTAATGGTGGGCTCTTCTCACATCTTCTGCTGAGACTTACTTATTACTGTAACCCTAGGTGCTCAACAAAAAAGTCAGCACCTTTTCTAAATGAATAAAGGGAGCAGGAGGGTTACGGGTGCATACCCTGCGGTACACACCATGTGAGACTGCCTTCCTTTTTCTAGAGTTAAACTCCTGTAGCTACAGCTAAGCTGCTGTAGCAGAAGAGGCTAAGATCCCACGTCAGGCTCCTCAGCTTGCCATGCAAATGAGTGTTCCTATCCTGCTCTGCTGCTGTGACTTACAATAAGTTACTAACACCATCCTGCTCAACCCCCTGATTCCCCAGATGAGGCTCTGGCAAGGCTCACTCAAAGGCATAAGGCCAGTGCATCAGGTACAGGTCCAGATACTCCAGCTGGAGGTCAGCCAGAGTCTTCCGGAGGGCAGGCTCCACATCCTCGGGGTGGTGCTTGGTGTTCCACAGCTTGGATGTCACAAACAGCTCCTCCCGAGGCACCGCCTAGTGCAGGGGGCAGGGCCCACAGTGAGAAGAGCCACAGGCATGTGGTCTCACCCACCCTCAACTCTGGGAGAGGAACTGGAAGGAAGCTGGTGCCAGATTCCCTCCAGCTGGGCCCCAGCCCTAGCTTCAGCTTCTAAGTTCTCTCACCCCACCTATATTTACAACCCCAGTCCTCACCTTGCCTGGTCCCACGTCCTCCTTCAGGGCCTCCCCAATCTCAGGCTCATTGCCGTAGATAGCAGCACAATCAATGTGGCGGTAGCCTACACTAAGGGCATACTTAACAGCTGCTTTTACCTGCAAGGTGAGAGAAGCAGAGGTTTCAGCTCTGTTGGTTTCAGCCTTCTACTGTCGCCACCCCAAGGTCAATGCTGGGGGAAGGGGGGTCAGAAATATAACAGGCACATCTATGCAGTGGAGGTGAAAAGATGGAAGATGAACTGGGTGTGGTGGCTCATGCCTATAATCCCAGCACTTTGGGAGGCTGAGGTGGGCAGATCCCCTGAGGTGAGGAGTTCGAGACCAGCCTGGCCAGCTGGAGGTCAGCCTGGCCAACATGGTGAAACCCCATCTCTACTAAAAATACAAAATTAGCTGGGTGTGGTGGCGGGCGCCTGTAATCCCAGCTACTCGGGAGGCTGAGGCAGGAGAATCACTTGAACCCAGGAGGCAGAGGTTGCAGTGAGCTGAGGTTGAGATTGCGCCACTGCACTTCAGCCTCGGCAACAAGAGTGAAACTCCGTCTAAAAAAAAAAAAAAAAAAAAAAAAACATGGAAGATGGTTTCAGTCTAAGGGACCAGAAGCCTCTTCAGAGGCTCCAAACCCTTTGCTCTGCTCCCACCCCAACCAGTCTCTAAGATGCCTTCCTACCCAAGCCATCTCAGCAAGGTCTAGCAAAAACTAACAATATTTTCCCGGCATCTACCATAAAGAGGGCTTTAGTAAATATTTTTTCAGGCTGAGCACAGTGGCTCATGCCTGTAATCCTAGGACTTTGGGAGGCCAACATGGGAGCATTGCTTGAAGGCAGGAGTTCAAGACCAGCCTGGTCAACATAGCGAGACCCCCACCTCTTTTTAAAAAAAAAAAAAAATAAGGCCAGGCGTGGTGGCTTATGCCTATAATCCCAGCACTTTGGGAAGCCGAGGCAGGTGGATCACCTGAGGTCAGGGGTTTGAGACCAGCCTGGTCAACATGGTGACACTCTGTCTCTACTAAAAATACAAAAATTAGCTGTGCATGGTGGCACATGCCTGTAGTCCCAGCTACTCAGGAGCTGAGATAGGAGAATCACTTGAACCCAGGAGGAGGAGGCTGTAGTGAGCTGAGATCATGCCACTGCACTCCATCCTGGGCGAGACAGAGTGAGACTCCGTCTCAAAAAAACACACAAAAAATAACAACAACAAATTAAAAACAATTTTTTTTTTTTAAATAAAGGCCAGGCGTGGTGGCTCACACTTGTAATCCCGGCACTTTGGGAGGCCGAGGCGGGCGGATCACCTGAGGTTGGGAGTTTGAGACCAGCCTAACCAACACGGAGAAACCCCGTCTCTACTAAAAATACAAAATTAGCTGGGCATGGTGGTGCATGCCTATAATCCCGGGTACTTGGGAGGCTGAGGCAGGAGAATCGCTTGAACCCGGGAGGTGGAGGTTACAGTGAGCCAAGATCATGCCATTGCACTCCAGCCTGGGCAGCAAGAGTGAAACTCCTTCTCAAAAAAAAAAAAAAAAAAAAAAAATTGGCTGGGTGCGGTGGCTTATGCCTGTAGTCCCAGCACTTTGGGAGGCCGAGGTGGGCGTATCATGAGGTCAGGAGATCGAGACCATCCTGGCTAACACGGTGAAACCCCGTCTCTACTAAAAATACAAAAAATTAGCTGGGCGAGGTGGCAGGCGCCTGTAGTCCCAGCTACGCGGGAGGCTGAGGCAGGAGAATGGTGTGAACCCCGGGGGGCGGAGCCTGCAGTGAGCCGAGATCGCGCCACTGCACTCCAGCCTGGGTGAAAGAGCGAGACTCCGTCTCAAAAATAAAAAATAAAAATAAAAAATAAAATAAAATAAATAAATAAATAAAAATTTTAAAATTTAAAAAAATAAAAAAAATAATTTTTTTTTTCAATCAGAAGACAGATGGATAAATAGAGAAAAGAAGTATAGACCATGGAAACAAGTTCCAGGTTCTAAGAAGCTGGTTAGAGAAACATAAGAAAAAATTCCTAGGCCAAGGACATACAGGGAGTTGTGTAGACAGACTCTGGGAACTCTGGGAGCACAGGCCAGCAAAAGAGGTTAGAAGGGGGAAAAGATTAAGGAAGGCAGATAAGTAGGCTGAAAGCTGGAGGCAGATAAGTGGGCTGAAAGCTGGACCCAGAACTCCCTAATGAGAGAGAAGAAAACAGGCATCAGGTAGAAGGATGGGTCAGTTAATTTTGCTAAAATCCATACTGGAAACATGGCATCAGCAGCAGAAACAAGGGTACCCAGCCCTAGACACAAAGCACTCAAAGCTCTTGTTGTGGGTGCCTGGCATAGTATTCAAGATCCCCACCCGGGTGCAGACGTACTTCTCCTAACATCTGACCCCTGCTGTTCCATGCCCCGCCTTGGCCTTGTCTGTGGCCCCCACCCCCTGCCTTGACCTAGCTCCTGACTTCTCTGAGGCTATGACAAGTGCCTGCCTGAAGCACAGGGACCCTGGCTCCAGGCTCCTTGGCAGCTATAGGAAAGAAAGCAAAAGGGAAAAGAGACACAGGTCATCCAAGCACACCACAAATATCAGTCTAAATCCCAGATAGAAGAATCTGTTCTCTGCTGGGGCTTCTGTCAAACTTAATCCCCAAACTTCTCTTCACTCTGACTCAAGATTTCCAAGGAAGAAGGAGGAAGCCCTGGGGAAATGCCCCATTCCAGGCAGGTGCCAAATCTCATAGCTACGTCCACCCTGAGAGAGCAGGTCTACATTCCCAGACTCCCCTCAGCTGGGAGGGTCTACACCAGGGGTCACTCAATTATCAACTTTAACAGTTCTTTTCTTTCTTTTTTTTTTTTTGAGACGGAGTCTTTCTCTATCCTCCAGGCTGGAGTGCAGTGGCATGATCTCGGCTCACTGCAACCTCCACCTCCTGGGTTCACGCCATTCTCCTGCCTCAGCCTCCCGAGTAGCTGGGACTACAGGCGCCCGCCAACACACCCGGCTAATTTTTTGTATTTTTTTTTCTTTTAGTAGAGACGGGGTTTCACCGTGTTAGCCAGGATGGTCTCGATCTCCTGACCTCGTAATCTGCCCGCCTCGGCCTTCCAAAGTGCTGGGATTACAGGCTTGAGCCTCCGCGCCCGGCCCAACTTTAACAGTTCTTGAATTAAGAACTACATCTATATTTTTAAGTGTTTACTTATTTATTTTATTATTATTTTTCTTGGGATGCAGTTTCGCTCTTATTGCCCAGGCTGCACGATCTCGGCTCACTGCAACCTCCGCCTCCCGGATTCAAATGATTCTCCTGCCTCAGACTCCCGAGTACCTGGGATTACAGGCATGCACCACCACGCCTGGCTAATTTTGCACTTTTAGTAGAGACGAGGTTTCTCCGTGTTGGTCAGGCTGGTCTCGAACTCCCCACCTCAGGTGATTGCCTGCCTCAGCCTCCCAAAGTGCTGGGATTATAGGCATGAGCCACCACACCCGGCTTAAGTGGTTACAATATTAAAAGATCACATAGTGTATAATCACCTCCATATGTAACTTGTCCAAATCTAATTGTTTTTTAACTTTTTTTCCTTAATTTTTCTCCCCCTAGACAGAGTCTTGCTCTGTTGCCTAGGCTGGAGTGCAGTGGCGTAATTTTGGCTCACTGCAACCTCTGCCTCCCAGGTTCAAGCAATTCTCCTGCCTCAGCCTCCCAAGTAGCTGGGATTACAGGTGTGTGCCACCACACCTGGCTAATTTTTGTATTTTTAGTAGAGACGGGGTTTCACCATGTTGGCCAAGCTGGTCTCGAACTCCTGACCTTGTGATCCACCTGCCTTGGCCTCCCAAAGTGCTGGGATTACAGGCGTGAGCCACAGTGTCCGGCCTACTTTTTTATTTTTTTTAAGATGGTCTTGCTCTGTCCAGGCTGCAGTGCAGTGGCATGATCATAGGTCGCTGCAGCCTCAACTTCCAGGGCTCTAGCAATCCCCCTAACTCAGCCTCTCAAGCAGTTGGGACCACGGGCACATTCTAATTTTTTGAATTTTTTGTAGAGACGGGGGTCTCACTGTGTTGCCCCGTCTGGTCTCAAATTCCTGGGCTCAAGCAGTCTTCCTGCCTCGGCCTCCCAAAGTGCTGGGATTAAAGGTATGAGCCACCACACTTGGCCCCATCTTGTTCTTTAAAAAATAGTTTGTGGCCGGGCGAGGTGGCTTACATCTGTAATCCCAGCACTTTGGGAGGCCAAGGCAGGTGGATCACCTGAGGTCAGGAGTTCAAGACCAGCCTTGCCAACATGGTAAAACCCCGTCTCTACTAAAAATACAAAAATTAGCTAGGTGTGGTGGCTCATGCCTGTAGTCCCAGCTACTCAGGAGGCTGAGGCAGGAGAATCACTTGAACCCATGAGGCGGAGGTTGCAGTGAGCCGAGATCAAGCCACTGCACTCCAGCCTGGGGAACAGAGTGATACTCGGTTTCAAAAAACAAAAAAAGTTTGCTGGGCCTGTGTGTTAGTGTGTGCCTGTGGTCCCAGCTACTCAGGAGGCTGAGGTGGGAGGGTCACTTGAGCCCAGGAGGTCAAGGCTGCCATGAGCCAAGATCATGCCACTGCACTCCAGCCTGGGCAACAGAGCGAGACCCTGTCTCAAGTAAAAGAAAAAAAAAAAAAGCTTGCTGACCTTTGGTCTATACAATTCACCTAGTTATTCTTCAAACCTTGACACCTGCTACGTGCCTAATTCTGGACTGAGCAGTAGGGAGAGGCTGAGCCCTCAAAGAACCCAGTGTGGGAGAGGAGACATGATCACAGCATAGGGTAGGGTGATAACTGCCATATTAGGGGTCATAGCATAGGGATGGGCACAGAGGGCCCCATGTCTGCCACAGCACTCAGTGCAGATCCAGTTAGAGAAAGATGTCCTTCCTATGGCCCTGGCCCTGCTGGGCCCCTCAGCCCACTCTCTGAGTCAGCTGGGGAAGCCCAGGGTGTATAATTGGTCTCTTCTCTTATCTCTTCCCACTGGCTCATCCCCACTGGAAGGGGAGTATGGGGGTGGGGCTGCTAGGAAAATGCAGGCAGAGGCTCAGCAAGTTTCTCTTTTCTTCCCCCATCCCTCACCTGACCAGGCTCACTCTTCCAGGTACCCAGACCAATCAGAGGCATCTTCTGCCCAGTGTGCAGGAGAACACAGGAAGCCGCCATTGCTCCCTGAAACACAGATGGGAAGAGAATGGTGTTGGGGTTAGTGCTGTTGTTCAGGTCTCAGATATCCACTGTCAAGAATACTGCAAAGCAGAGTCTGCAGTGGCTCACGCCTGTAATCCCAGCACTTTGGGAGGCTGAAGCGGACAGATCACCTGAGGTCAAGAGTTCAAGACCAGCTGGGCCAACATGGTGAAACCCCATCTCTACTAAAAATACAAAAATTATCTAGGCATGGTGGCGCGCACCTGTAGTCCCAGCTGCTTGGGGGGCTGAGGCACAAGAATCACTTGAACCTGGGAGGTAGAGGTTGCAGTTAGCTTAGATCGCGCCACTGCACTCCAGCCTGGGTGACAGAGTAAGACTCTGTCTCACTACTACAAATCATGGGCCAGGCAGGGGTGGGGAAGAGGGGACAGATGTGGAGGACAAACACGTGGTTATATATGTGCCTGTGAGCAAAGGCAGCGGAGACAGGGTGACCAAAACCAACCATGGCCAGTAGCTCCTGGACAAACACTAACCAGACCACCAGCCTGGCTGCCCTTCTCTGTGGCAGGCTAAAGATCTCTGTTAAAGAACTGCACTATCTAAAAACAAAAGCAGGTGGCCACACAGAAGCACCCAGTCTTGACTAACTAAGGTCTCAAGCCAGTGTAAGGCAGGCAAAGGCCATTATGAGAGAGAGACCAGGTAACTGAATAGGCCCAGGAAGGGGCCACTTTTCTGAGGATGAAATGAATGTTCCCAGGAGGTTGTCAGAACTACAGAGATTCTCGGCCAGGCACAGTGGCTCACGCCTGTAATCCCAGCACTTTGAGAGGCCAAGGCGGGTGGATCACAAGGTCAGGAGATCGAGACCATCCTGGCTAACTCAGTGAAAGAAGCCCGTCTTTACTAAAAATACAAAAAATTAGCCGGGCGTGGTGGCGGGTGCCTGTAGTCCCAGCTACTTGGGAGGCTGAGGCAGGAGAATCACTTGAACCCAGGAGGCGGAGGTTGCAGTGAGCGAGATTTTGTCTCAAAAAAAAAAAAAGAACTACAGAGATTCTCTAAGGACCTTTCACAGAGGTCTGGTCAGCCATGCTGGTAGGCCCAAGTGGGCTCCTGCAAGGGAGGTAAAGGGAGTCCTAAAAAAGGAACTCTTTTTTAGACTAAGGGTCTGGTTCTGTCTCCTGGGTTGGAGAACAGTGGTGTGATCATGGCTCACTGCAGCCTTGAACTCCTAAGTTCAAGTGATATTCCTGCCTCAGCCTTCCAAGTAGCTGGGACTACAGGCCTGTGCCAGCACACCTGGATGTTTTTAAACTTTTTTAGAGATGGGTTCTGGCTAGGTTGCCCAGGCTGGTCTTGAACTTCTGGCCTCAAGCTATCCAGCCACTTCAGCACCCTGAGTTGCTGGGATTACAGGTATGAGCCACCATATCCAGATCTTTAATTTTTTAGTTGAGAAAATAGGCTCAAAGAAGTGAAGTTAGACCGGGTGCTGTGCCTCACACCTGTAATAACAAGCACATAGGGAGGCCAAAGCAGGCAGATCACTTGAGGTCAGAAGTTAGAGATCAGCCTGGCCAACATGGTGAAATCCTGTTTCTACCAAAAAATACAAAAATTAGCTAGGTGTGGTGGCATGCGCCTGTAGTCCCAGCTATGGAGGCTGAGGTGGGAGAATCGTTTGAACTCGGGAGGCAGAGGTTGCAGTGAGCCAAGATTGCGCCACTGCACTCCAGCCTGGCCGACAGAGCCAGACTTCGTCTCAAAAAAAAAAAAAAAAAAGTGAAATTTGCTCCAAATCAACAGCTAAGAAGTGGCAAAACTGGCCGGGTGTGGTGGCTCACGCCTGCAATCCCAGCACTTTGGGAGGTCGAGGCAGGTGGATCACGAGGTCAAGAGATCAAGACCAGCACTGGTCAACATAGTGAAACCTTGTCTCTACTAAAAATACGAAAATTAGCCAGGCACGGTGGCGGGTGCCTATAATCCCAGCTACTTGGGAGGCTGAGGCAGGAGAATTGCTTGAACCCGGGAGGCGGAGGTTGCAGTGAGCTGAGATCATGCCACTGCACTCCAGCCTGGGCGACAGAGGGAGACTCCATCTCAAAAAAAAAAATAAATAAATAAAGTGGCAAAACCAAGGATCTAAGGAGGAGCTAATGGAAAAAAGGCAAATAAACACAGACCTATAAAAAGATACGGTAGATACAAGTATGATGTACTATAGAAAAGGGCAAGGACAAAGAAATATTGACACTGGCTTTTAAGAATTCCCAAGAGTCAAGGGGAAGAACTCTTTCCAGGAAGGGGAAACTATATACATGACTTCAGTGCAGCAGAAAAATAACTAATTACAGATACAAGTAAATTTCCAACCAAACAAAGCAGGTAACTGGAGCCTCCCCCTCTGGAAAGCTATGAAAATAAGAAGTCACCAAATGGCTCAAGAATACTCATTTTGTCTGTAAATTGAATGTTCCAACTCTTGTGCTAAACCCAAGAGAAAAACATATTTAAATATTTAAACTGCCTTCCTTCAGTTTATGGTCTCGTAATGGGAACAGGTGATATCAGTACACATTGATAAGAGCTTCGATCAAATTCTGCATAAGAGCTGCACAAGGGTGGCAAGAAAAGAGTAACCTTGCTAGGATGGCTTCTTGGGGGCATCTCTTCCTGAGTCAAGTCCTAAAGAATAACTGAACAGGAGTTATTCAAGTGAAAGAAAAGGAGAGAGAATGTTCACACCAAGAGCCAATGAGGTAGATACAACCTTTTCCCTTGATCTCATCAGTACCATGAATATCACTGTTGGGATTGATTTAATTACCAACAATATCTTTATAAATATAATCCTAGTTTCCAGGTTCTAAAAGGATGTAGGATAGAGCAAGTAATAAGACAAGTTGTGGCCGGGAGTGGTGGCTCACGCCTGTAACCCCAACACTCTGGAAGGCCGAGACAGACGGATCACCTGAGGTCAGGGTATTACCAGCCTGGCCAACATGGCGAAACCCCGTCTCTACTAAAAATACAAAAATTAGGCCGGGTGTGGTGGCTCACGCCTGTAATCCCAGCACTTTGGGAGGCCAAAGAGGGCGGATCACGAGGTCAGGAGTTCGAGACCAGCCTGACCAACATGGTGAAACCCCATCTCTCCTAAAAATACAAAAATTAGGCCGGACACGGTGGCTCACGCCTATAATCCCAGCACTTTGGGAGGCCGAGGTGGGCGGATCACGAGGTCAGGAGATCGAGACCATCCTGGCTAACATGGTGAAACCCCATCTCTACTAAAAATACAAAAAACTAGCCGGGCGTGGTGGCGGGCGCCTGTAGTCCCAGCTACTCTGGAGGCTGAGGCAGGAGAATGGCGTGAACCCAGGAGGCGGAGCTTGCAGTGAGCCGAGATCGCACCATGGCACTCCAGCCTGGGCGACAGAGCAAAACTCCGTCTCAAAAAAAAAAAAAAAAAAATACAAAAATTAGCCGGGCATGGTGGCATGTGCCTGTAGTCCCAGCTACTCAGGAGGCTGAGACAGGAGGAATCGCTTGAACACGGGAGGTGGAGGTTGCAGTGAGCTGAGATTGAGCCAGTGCACTCCAGCTTGGGCGACAGAGCAAGACTCCATCTCAAAAAAAAAAAAAAAAATTAGCTGGGCATGGCGGCGCATGCCTGTAATCTCAGCTACTTGGGAGACCAAGACATGAGAATCACCTGAACCCAGGAGGCGGAGGTTGCAGTGAGCCGATATAGTGCCACTGCACTCCAGTCTGGGCAACAGACAAGTTGAGGCCGGGTACAGTGGCTAACGTCTGTAATCCCAGCACTTTGGGAGGCTGAGGCAGGCGGATCACTTGAGGTCAGGAGTTCGAGACCAGCCTGGCCAACATGGCGAAACCCCCTCTCTACTAAAAATACAAAAATTAGCTGGACATGGTGGTGCACACCTGTAATCCCAGCTACTCAGGTGGCTGAGGCAGGAGAATCGCTTGAACCCAGGAGGCAGAGGTTGCAGTGAGCTGAGATCATGCCACTGCACTCCAGCCTGGGATACAGAGTGAGGCTCCATCTCAAAAAAAAAAAAGACAAGTTGTGAGTAAAGCCAGTACACCAACACTGTCTTTCCTAATACTTCTGACCCAGGAAGAATTTTATAGTCTAGTTTAGGTTGGTTTTGGAAACCACTCTTTTCTGCTAAAACAAAATCAAAACTTCAATCTGAGTGTCAAACCACAGGCTACCAGGGCAATGCTCTTTATAATCAAATTTCCAAGGGATCAAGCAAGCAAGTCTGGACTTGACAAGAGGAACCTGGTGGCCTGCTGCCACCAGGGTCTAAGGCAGGTTTCCTGGACTTAATGCCCAATGACCTGTTGGCCTCTCGCAGATTACCCAGCACGCATGAGAAGGCTCTGAAATTACACCTGGGGTGAGAGCTTGAACAACACCCTGGCTTAAGGGGAAAAGGAAGAAGAAACATGAATCTTGCTTCTCCCTTTCTTTTGCTGGTGAAACTGAACACCGAAAAGGCTGAGGCTTGGGGAACAGGGATGAAAGATGTAGGAGATCTGCAAAGAACAAGAGCTCCCTAGGGAAGAATGAAGGTGCCACATAGATGTTTTTCTCTAGGACAGAAAATCATCCTTAGCCAGCTCTTGACTTCCTCATCTTCTGCTTGATACAACTGCTTTCCAGCCTAGCCGTGCATTAAGATTCCAGACACTGAGCTTGTCAGGAACTGCCTATCTGGACCTTTGGCAGCATTCAGAAACCCTCATGTTATCTTTTTTATTATTATTTTTTGAGACAGAGTTTCATTCTTATCACCCAGGCTGGAGTGCAATGGCGCGTTCTTGGCTCACTGCAACCTCCGCCTCCTGGGTTCAAGCGATTCTCCTGCCTCAGCCTCCCGAGTAGCTGGGATTACAGGCATGTGCCACCATGCCCAGCTAATTTTTGTATTATTAGTAGAGACAGGGTTTCACCATGTTGCCCAGGCTGGTCTTGAACTCCTGACCTCAGGTGATCCACCAGCCTCAGCTTTTCAAAGTGCTGGGATTACAGGCATGAGCCACTGTGCCCAGCCTATCTTTTATTTATTTATTTTGTTTGAGACGGAGTTTCACTCTTCTTGCCCAGGCTGGAGGGCAATGATGCAATCTTGGCTCACCACAACCTCCACCTCCCAGGTTCAAGTGATTCTCCTGCCTTGGCCTCCCGAGTAGCTGGGACTATAGGCGCCCGCCACCACACTCAGCTAATTTTTATATTTTTAGTAGAGATGGGGTTTCACTGTATTGGCCAGGCTGGTCTCGAACTCCTGACCTTGTGATCCACCTGCCTCAGCCTCCCAAAGTGCTGGGATTACAGGCGTGAGCCACTGCGCCCGGCTATCCTTTTTTTTTTTTTTAAGACGGAGTCTTGCTCTGTCACCCAGGCTGGAGTACAGTGGCACGATCTTGGCTCACTGCAACCTCCATTTCCCAGGTTCAAGTGATTCTCTTGCCTCAGACTCCAGAGTAGCTGGGATTACAGGTGCCCACCACCACACCTGGCTAATTTTTTGTATTTTTAGTAGAGACGGGGTTTCACCATGTTGGGTAGGCTGGTCTCAAACTCCTGACCTCAAGCAATCCACCCACCTTGGCCCAACGTGCTGGGATTACAGGCGTGAACCGCCGCACCCGGCCAGAAACCCTCGTGTTATCTTCAAGTGTAAAAGGGAGATGTGTGGGTTGAGTGGGGAGGAGGGTATTATCAGGTATCAGGTTTTATTATTTCCAATTCAGTGTCTAGGTTCCTTCCCTCTGCTGAATTCTTTCCTTCTCAAAGGGCTCTACAGTTGCTGCCTGGATGCAGGGAACTAGAAGACACAGGAAAAAAAGGAAACAATATCTACATGAGTGTTTCCTGGCTGCATGGGCCTTTCCTCTGCCTCCCACAAATGCTGGTGTGGGAGGCAGAGGAAAGGTCCCTTCAGGGTTTTCTCCTCAATCTCCTCATTCCCTAGTTGAGTTCATGTCTTCGGTTATCGCCTTAGGCCTTGATTCTTCTCACCCCACTTCTGTATATTCAACGCCCTCTGGACCTCTCCACTAGTATGTATAGGCATCTGAGATTCGCCATGTCCAAAACTGTACTCATCAAATCCAGCGGTGGAGTGCAGAGGAAACAGTTTAGGCTCTGGGGCTACGCAGACCTGCGTTTGAATCTCAGTTCTGATATTTTCAAGAGATACTATATCTAAAGCACCTTGCACAGGGCCTAACCCATGCTCTTCTTTCTGTATAGTCATCCCTTGGTATCCACAGGAAACTGGTTCCAGGACCCCTTCAGATACCAAAATCCTGGGATGCTCCAGTCCCTTATATAAAATGGCATAGTATTTGCATAAACCTAAGTACATCATCCTGTATATTTTAAATCAACTCTAAATACTTCTAATTCCTAATACAATATAAATGCTAAATGCTAGGTAAATAGGTGTTATATATACATATTATTTTTTTTTTAGACAGAGTTTCACTCTTGTTGCCCAGGCTGGAATGCAATGGTGCAATGTCAGCTCACTGCAACCTCTGCCTCCTGGGTTCAAGTGATTCTCCTGCCTTAGACTCCCAAGTAGCTGGGATTACAGGCATGCACCACCACGCCTGGCTAATTTTGTATTTTTAGTAAAGACAGGGTTTCTCCATGTTGGTCAGGCTGGTCTCGAACTCCCGACCTCAGGTGATCCACCCACCTCGGCCTCCCAAAGTGCTGGGACTACAGGCGTGAGCTACCACACCCGGCCTATACTGTATTTTTTTATTTGAATTTTTAAAATTGGTTTTTTGTCCCCAAGTATTTTTGATTCTAGGTTGGTTGAATCTGCAGATGCGGAACTTGTGGATAGAGTGTTGACTTTGTACTCTATTTCACCAAAAGACCAAAGCCCTGGATAACAAGTGTTAAAGCAAACCAAACATGTTGATAGTATAATCCATTTGGGTCTTAAAAAAAACCATCTGGTTGGGTGTGGTGGCTCATGCCTGTTAATCCCAGCACTTTGGGAGGCTGAGGCAAGCAGATTGCTTGAGTCCAGGAGTTCGAGACCAGCCTGGGGGACATGGCAAAACTTGGTCTCTACAAAAAATATGAAAATTAGCCAGGCATGGTGATGTGTCTCTGTGGTCCTAGCTACTAGGGGGCTGAGGCAGGAGGATCCCTTGAGCCTGGGGGGCAGAGGTTGCAATGAGCTGAAATCACACCACTGCACTCCAGCCTGGGCCACAGAGTGAAACCCTGTCTAAAAAATAAATAAATAAAAGCCATCTAAAGAATTTGCAGTTCCTTGCAGGCATTTATGAGTATTATCAGATTATGGTTTTGATAAGTAGCTGGTGAGGAGAGTATTTTCTCCTGTAATTTTCTTTTTGAGACAGGGTCTCATTCTGCTGCCCAGGCTGGAGTAGAGTGGCCCATTCATGGCTCATTGCAGCCTTGAACTCCTGGACTGGAGAAATCCCGAGTAGCTGGGACTACAGGCACATGTCACCACACCCAGCTTATTTATTTTTTATTTTTTTGAGACGGAGTCTCACTCTTTCGCCCAGGCCGGACTGCAGTGGTGCTATCTTGGCTCACCGCAAGCTCTGCCACCCGGGTTCACGCCATTCTCCTGCCTCAGCCTCCCGAGTAGCTGGGACTACAGGCACCTGCCACAGCACCCGGCTAATTTTTTGTATTTTTAGTAGAGATGGGGTTTCACTGTGTTAGCCAGGATGGTCTTGATCTCCTGACCTCGTGATCCACTTGCCTCGGCCTCCCAAAGTGCTGGGATTACAGGCGTGAGCCACTGTGCCTGGCTTATTTACTTATTGGGACAGAGTCTCGCTCTAACGTCCAAGCTGGAGGGCAGTGCTGTGATCTCAGCTCACTGCAACCTCCACCTCCCAGGCTCAAGCTATCCTCTCCACTCAGCCTCCCAGGTAGCTGGGACTAGAACCATGGGCCACCATGTCCAGCTCATTTTTTGTATTTTTCGTAGAGACAGGGCTTCTCCTTGTTGCCCAGGCTTGTCTCAAACTCCTGGGCTCAAGTGATCCTTCTGCCTCAGCCTCCCAAAGTGCTGGGATTATAAGTGTGAGCCACCATGCCTGGCCTTATTTTTCTTTTGTAGAGATAAGGTCTCACTATTTTGCCCTCTCAAACTTCTAGCCTCAAGTGACCCTCCCACCTTGGCCTCCTAAAGTGCTGGGATTACAGGTGTGAGCCACCACACCTGGCTTTCTCCTATACTTCCTTTTTTTTTTTTTTTTTTTTTTTTTGAGACGGAGTCTCGCTCTGTCACCCAGGCTGGAGGGCAGTGGTGCGATCTCAGCTCACTGCAAGCTCCACCTCCCGGGTTCATGCCATTCTCCTGCCTCAGCCTCCCGAGTAGCAAGGACTACAGGTGCCTGCTACCATGCCCGGCTAAGTTTTTTGCATTTTTTAGTAGAGACAGGGTTTCACCCTGTTAACCAGGATGGTCTTGATCTCCTGACCTCGTGATCCGCCCGCCTTGGCCTCCCAAAGTGCTGGGATTACAGGCATGAGCCACTGCCCCTGGCCTCTCCTATACTTCTAAAAAAGCCAGCTTGGAAAACCACCTTACATATGTAATGTTGGCCAGATTTTGTCAGTTTAGCTGGGTTGTAAATCTTGTTAATACTTATAGCTACAGAAAAAGAGAATGCTCTAATATGTAACCTAAGACCTAAGACTGCAATAATACTTCCTGTACTTCTTGATGTATGTGAAAAGAATTTTATTTTTATTTTTTATTTTTTTGAGAAAGAGTCTCGCTCTTTCACCCAGGCTGGAGTGCAGTGGCGCGATCTCGGCTCACTGCAGGCTCCGTCCCCCGGGGTTCACGCCATTCTCCTGCCTCAGCCTCCTGCGTAGCTGGGACTACAGGCGCCCGCCACCTCGCCCGGCTAATTTTTTTTTTTTGTATTTTTAGTAGAGACAGGGTTTCACCGTGTTAGCCAGGATGGTCTCGATCTCCTGACCTCGTGATCCGCCCGCCTCGGCCTCCCAAAGTGCTGGGATTACAGGCGTGAGCCACCGCGCCCGGCCGTGAAAAGAATTTTAAAATATATATTCCTAAATCTTTAGTCCATCCGTATCTACCTCTACTGCCACTGCCCCATCTCTGACCACCATCACTCTCTTTTTTTGAGACAGAGTCTTGCTCTGTCGCCAGGCTGGAGTATAGTGGTGTGATCTCGGCTCACTACAACCTTTGCCTCTCAGGTTCAACCGATTCTCCTGCCTCAGCCTCCCCAGTAGTTGGGACTACAGGCGCATGGCACCACGCCCAGCTAATTTTTGTATTTTTAGTAGAGATGGGGTTTCACCATGTTGGCCAGGATGGTCTCCATCTCTTGACCTCGTGATCTGCTCGCCTCAGCTTCCCAAAGTGCTGGTATTACAAGCATGAGCCACTGCGCCCAGCCTTTTTAAATTTTTTTTTGCTACAGAGTGTCACTCTGTTGCCCAGGCTGGAATGCAGTGGCATGATCTCAGCTCACTGCAATCTCTGCCTCCGGGGTTCAAGTGATTCTCTTGCCTCAGCCTCCCGAGTAGCTGGGATTACAGGTGTGTGCCACCACACTCAGCTACTTTTTGTATTTTTAGTATGGACAGGGTTTCACCGTGTTGGCCAGGCTGGTCTTGAACTCCTGACCTCAGGTGATCCACCCGCCTTGGCCTCCCAAAGTGCTGGGATTACAGGCATGAGCCACTGTGCCCAGCTGACCATCACTCTTTACTTAAACCACAGATCTTGGCTTCCAAAGTGGTCCCTCTTCCCACAGTCCATCGCCAGATCCAACCATGTGACTCCCAGTCTCAAACCCTTCCAGCAGTTCTCCCCTATATTCAGGATAAAGTCCAGCCTCCTCAAAACCTGGCTCCTATCTTCCTCATTTCACCACCTCCTCATGTCAGACTGTATTCCAGACTTTGAACACTCAACAGGGTCACACCACTTACCTGACTCTAGGTGTGTGCACACTTTCCCTCCCCAAACCCTACATTTGCCTGGCTAACTGCTGCTCATCCTTCAGCTAGCACTTTACATTTCTGGCTCCTTTCCAGGTGCAGTGGCTCATACATGTAATCTCAGCACCTGGGCAGGCTGAGGCAGGAGGATCACTTGAAACCTGGGCAACAAAAGGAAACACTGTCTCTACAAAAATTTGTTTTTTTCTTTCTGAGTCTGCTTGCTAGGGAGAATTTTTTTTTTTTAAATTTTAAAGATTAACTGGGCACAGTGGCATGCACTTTATGGTCCAAAGGCTGAGATGGCAGGATCATTTGAGCCCAGAAGTTTGAGGCTGCACTGAGCAAGGATTCCACCACTACACTCCAGCATGGGCAACAGAGCGAGAGACCCCCATCCATCTCTAAAAAGAAAATAAATAAATAAATGGATGGCTACTTCCATGTACTGATAGCATGTGCACATCACTACATTTTTCTGTTTATATATAAATTTCCCCCACAAACCTGGCTACTCCTTGAGGTCTGAGCCCGTCATCTGCCTGAACCCCTCACTCCTAGAGTACCTGTCCCATACATACATACATACATACATACAATGTACACAATACACACACACACCACACACACATGGCTTATGGGGGAGAGATCTTGAGAGGCTGAGTTTGGCCAGCTGGAAGGAAGTCGCTGCCTCTGTCACCTTCTTCCTTTACCTCTTGGAAAACCTGGAAAGAATCCTCTTGGAGAATATCAAAGCACTTTATTGTACTCGGCAAAAAATCCCAGTGGACCAGATAGAAACATACTGAGATTGCTCCTGTATTAAAGATAAGGAAACAGATCTTGGAAAAGTAACAGGCCCGCAGCCCTGAGTATGAACGATCTGAAGGGGAAGAGTTAATTAACAGTAGCCTCATCCAGTGAAGGTTCAGATCTGTGTCTCACTTTAACAGAGTTCTGGGGCAACAGAATAACACGTCAGACTTTCTCAGACCCAAAGCAGGTGTCTAAGTAAGAGAATTATCCCCACTTCTCTCCACTTCTCAGAACCATCCCTGCACCTGCATAAGAAAGCCGGAGCAGCTGGAAAAAGCACGAGCAAACAGAAAGATGGCAATTAAAACTTGCAGATCATCTAGTATGCGCTGTGCGCCTTCAAAGCTTTATCTCAATTCTTGCTACAGTTCTAATGTAGGACCTCATTTTATTGCTGAGGAAACAGGTTCAGAGAAACTGGGAAGTTAGCAAGATCATGCAGAGACAAAGAAGAGCTCAAATCCGAAACCAAGTCTCGTCCCCTCCAGTGCTCTGCGCTCTCCGCTCAACCCCGGGGGCTTACATTTCAGTAGTAAAGGATCGAGGCCATCTTCTCCGGGAGAAAGATAGGCCAGCAGCAAGAGAAGCTCACCTTGGCACAAGCACAGAGCGTGAATAGGGTAGTGTGGCCTGATGTCAGTTCTGCACCCTACCAGAGATCCAACGGTCCTCAGCTTAAGTCTGGCGGTGAGGAGGAAGCTCCACCCGGAGGGAAGGGCAGGGGCCGGGCATAAAGGATCACGCGCAGGGTGGACTTCCTTCCCCGCCTTCCGAGGAAGGACCTGAAGGGGATGGAAACCAGAGGTGGGAGGTAGTACCGTCTCCACCTCTGGATCCTCGAGGTCAAACTGGCCTGAACTGGGTCACTCACTCCGCAGCGCGGGTTTGGAGAACTCCTGGGCACAATGAGGCAGGTGGCGCTGGCCACGTGGGCGGTGCAGGGGGCGGGGCCAGCCGCGCCTCTTACTGGCCCACATTGCACCGCGCGCCTGGGCGCCGCCGCTGGTGCTTTTCCGGGGGAAGTAAGGCCGCAGGTGCCACGTTGCAGGTTCTTCTGGTTTCGGCCCTCCAGATTCACAATGCCATCCCTGGCTCCATACTCTCCCTAAAGTCAGGTTGGCTGGATTCCCAAAGTTAACCTAAGTTGGCCCCGTTACATTTAGTTCAAGCAAACAGGTTCAGAGAGCAGCTGCAACACCAAGGTTGGCCAGAATACAGAAGACCTCGCGTCTGCAGATCCAGGCCCTGGAAAATGCCTGGTCCCTCTGTCTGGACCATGGACCTGCCCAGCACGTTGTGTGCCAGGCACTGTGCTTAACACTTAATGAACATGGTTTTATTGAATCTTCACAATAATCCTGAAAAGGAATATTCTTTTCTTTTTTTTGAGACGGAGTCTTGCTCTCGCCCAGGCTGGAGTGCAGTGGCGCGATCTTGGCTCACTGCAACCTCTGCCTTCCTGGTTCAAGCAATTCTCTGCCTCAGCCTCCCGAATAGCTGGGATTACAGGCCCCCGATACCACGCTTGGCTAATTTTTTTTGTATTCTTTAGTAGAGACGGGGTTTTGCCATCTTGGCCAGACTGGTCTTGAACTCCTGACCTCGTAATCCACCCGCCCTGGCCTCCCAAAGTGCTGGGATTACAGGAGTGAGCCACTGCGCCTGGCCGAAAAGGAATATTCTTTTATTTCGTACAAGCCTTTTTAAAAATCGTAGTATAGCATATATACAGAAAATACACCAGTCTTTTTTTTCTTTTTTTCCTATTCTACATCCAGGAAGAAAGAAAATGTATAAATCTTAAATGTATACAGTTCTTTTTTTATTTTTATTTTTTGCAATGTAACTACCATCCCGATGAAGATACAGATATTACCAGCACACCATAAGCCTGTGAGGAAAGTATTCATAATCCATTTTACAGATTGGACAGACTCAGCAACCTTAAAGCTATTTATAATTTTCCCAAAGTCACACAGGTATTAATTAAATGACAGATCTGCGATTTGAAATAGTCTGTGCTGTTTGAGTGGAGAGGTGTCTTGCATGTATGTGTTTTCCTTGGCAGGGATGGGCAAGACACAGGGTTATCTCGGTTTGGCTCTGCTTTTCCCCACACCTTTGCTCCCCGAGAGCCACTCTTCCCATTTCCCCACCCCCATTATCCCCCACTGTCTCCCCAACATAAATGATGTCCTGGTGGACCAAATGTCTAATGTATCAGGCCATCCTCATAAAAACAATCAGACTCGGCCGGGTGTGGTGGCTCACGCCTGTAATTCCAGCACTTTGGGAGGCCGAGGCAGGCGGATCACCTGAGGTCGAGAGTTAGAGACCATCCTGACCAACATGGAGAAACCCTGTCTCTATTTAAAATACAAAATTAGCCAGGCGTGGTGGTGCATGCCTGTAATCCCAGCTACTCGGGAGGCTGAGGCAGGAGAATCGCTTGAATCCGAGAGGCGGAGGTTGCAGTGAGCCGAGATGGTGCCACTGCACTCCAGCCTGGGAGACAGAGCAAGACTCCGTCTCAAAAAAAAAAAAAAAGAAAAAGAATATACTGCTCCCCTACCAATGAGAAAGAGAAGGAAAGAGCCAACAGATAGTTTGCCCTTGCTGCCCCTAAAACATGATGATTCCTAGACACCATACATATAGTGGTTTCATATAGCCTCTCAGTCCTATGTAACTGAGTGCTTAGCTGTGTCTTCTTATGAAACTATAGCTAGGTCTATGGCACACCACCTGTTTATTTTCTTTCCCTTCTTCCCCGGCTAATTTCTGTTTTTCTCTCATTCTTGTTCTGAGATTATACCTCCTATTAAATCCTTAGCATGTAAGCTTTGCCTTGAGCTCTGTTTTTCTAATATAGTTTTCTAGACTAAGATAAAACCATATTAATTTTATAAGGAGTGGAAAGAGAGAGAAGAACAGAATGATTTAAAAGAACCAGGTCAGGGCCAGGCACGGTGGCTCACGCCTGTAATCCCAGCACTTTAGGAGGCTGAGGCAGGTCTCTACTAAAAACACGGAAATGGCCGGGCATGGTGGCTCATGCCTGTAATCCCAGCACTGTGGGAGGCAGAGGCAGGCGGATCACAAGGTCAAGAGATCGAGACCATCCTGGCCAACATGGTGAAACCTCGTCTCTATTAAAAATACAAAAATCGCGCTGGGCGCAGTGGCTCATGCCTATAATCCCAGCACTGTGGGAGGCTGAGGCGGGTGGATCACCTGAGGTCAGGAGTTTCAGACCAGCCTGACCAACATGGAGAATCCCGGTCTCTACTAAAAATACAAAATTAGCCGGCGTGGTGGCACATGCCTGTAATCCCAGCTACTCGGGAGGCTGAGGCAGGAGAATTGCTTGAACCTGGGAAGCGGAGGTTGCGGTGAGCTGAGATTGCACCATTGCACTCCAGCCTGGGCAACAAGAGCGAAACTCCATCTCAAAAAAAAAAAAAAAAAAATTCAGCTAGGCGTCATGGCGCACACCTGTAGTCCCAGATACTCAGGAGGCTGAGGCAGGAGAATCTCTTGAACCCGGGAGGCGGAGGTTTCAGTGAGCCGAGATCGAGCCACTGCACTCCAGCCTCTTGACAAAGCGAGATTACCCCTCAAAAAAAAAAAAAAAAAATTAGCTGGATATATTGATGGGAGCCTGTAATCCCAGCTACTTGGGAGCCTGAGGCAACAGAATCATTTGAACCAGGGAGGCGGAGGTTGCAGTGAGCTGACATCGCGCCACTGCACTCCAGCCTGTATTAAAAAAAAATAAAATAGGCCAGGCATGGTGGCTCATGCCTGTAATCCCAGCACTTTGGGAGGCCGAGGTAGGCAGATCACCTGAGGTGAGGAGTTCGAGACCAGGCTAACCAACATGGAGAAACCCCCGTCTCTACTAAAAATACAAAATTAGCCAGGTAAGGTGGCACATCCCCGTAATCCCAGCTACTTGGGAGGCTGAGGCAGAAGAATCACTCGAACCCAGGCGGCGGAGGTTGCGTTGAGCAAGATTGTGCCATTGCACTCTAGCCTGGGCAGCAAGAGCAAAACTCTGTCTCAAAAAAAAAGGGGCCAGGCGCAGTAGCTCACGCCTGTAATCCCAGCACAAGGCGGGCAGATCACAAGGTCAAGAGTTCGAGACCAGCCTGGCCAATATGGTGAAACCCCCGTCTTTACTAAAAATACAAAAATTAGCTGGGCATGGTGGCACGCGCTTGCAGTCCCAGCTACTCAGGAGGTTGAGG
The DNA here is from genome assembly GCF_006542625.1 of Nomascus leucogenys. Taxonomy (NCBI): domain Eukaryota; kingdom Metazoa; phylum Chordata; class Mammalia; order Primates; family Hylobatidae; genus Nomascus; species Nomascus leucogenys. The sequence goes on along the minus strand of NC_044392.1, from coordinate 14,437,727 downwards.
GAGGAGAATCGCTTGAACCCAGGGGGCAGAGGTTGCAGTGAGCTGCACCACAACACTCCAGCCTGGGTGACAGAGCGAGACTCCATCTCAAAAAAAAAAAAAAAAAAAAATAATATATATATATATGTAAAAGAAGAACCTACAGGCCGGGCACAGTAGCTCATGGCTGTAATCCCAGCACTGTGGAAGACTAAGAAGGGAGGATCACTTGAGCCTAGTAGTTCAAGACCAGCCTGGGCAATATAGTGAAACCTCATCTCTACAAAAAATATAAAAATTAGCTGGGCACAGTGGTGCACACCTATAGTCCCAGCTGTTTAGGAGACTGAAGTGGGAGGATTGCTTGAGCCCAGGTCTTCGAGGCTGTAGTGTGTCATGTTTGTGCCACTCTACTCCAGCCTGGACAACAGAGCAAAACCTTGTCTCTTTTTTTTTCTCACCTCAAATTCTTTTTACCAAGGACCCTGTCTAAAAACAAACAGGCCAGGTGTGGTGGCTCACACCTGTAATCCCAGTACTTTGGGAGACTGAGGCGGACCAATCACCTGAGGTCAGGAGTTCGAGGCCAGCCTGGCCAACGTGTTGAAATCCCATCAATACTAAAAATACAAAAATTAGCTGGGCATGGTGGCGGGTGCCTGTAATCCCAGCTACTTGGGAGGCTGAGGCAGGAGAATTGCTTGAACCTGGGAGGCAGAGGTTGCAGTGAGCCGAGATGGCGCCACTACACTCCAGTCTGGGTGACAGAGCAAGACTCCATCTCAAAAATAAATAATAATTTTAAAAAAACAATAAAACAAAAAAACAGAAGTGAGCAAATAAGAATATAAGAACAACCACTTTATTGAGCATCCACCACTAACAATAGTCTTTATATTCATGTTGTCTGATATCCACAGCAGAAACTTTTGGATTTGGTTGACATGAAGATCATTGGTGACCAATGTGGAGAGCTCCTTCATTGGAATGGTTAATCCTGGGCCGGATGACCTGAATTCAGGAATGAACAGGAGATGAAGACATGGAGAATCAGAGGAAGAACTTCTCAAGGATACAGTAAAGGCCAGGGACAGTGGCTCATGCCTGTAATCCCAGCACTTTGAGAGGCCAAGGCAGGCAGATCACTTGAACCCAGGGGTTCTCAAGATGAGCCTGGGCAACATGGTGAAATCCCATCTCTACAAAAAATACAAAAATTAGCTGGGTATGGTAGCATGCACCTGTGGTCTCAGCTACTTGGGAAGCTGAGGTGGGAGGATCACCTGAGCCTGGGAGGCCAAGGCTGCAGTGAGCTGTGATCGCACCCACCACTGCACAGCCTAGGCAACTGAGACCCTGTCTCAAAAAAAAAAAAAAAAAAAAAAAGAGGAAGAAAAGTTATGGGTTAATAGTGGCTTGGTGCAGATGGAGGGAGAGTTTTTCACTATGTGGGAAATGCGAGCATGACCACGTGCTAAGCAGCGGGGAAGGGTCCAGTGGCAGAGACAGGAGATATGAAAGTGGAGAAAATGATGGAGGGAAGCTGGGCGTGATGGCTCAAGCTTGTAATCCCAGCACTTTGGGAGGCCAAGGCGGGTGGATCACTTGAGATTAGGAGTTTGAGATCTGCCTGGCCAACATGGTGAAACCCTGTCTCTACTAAAAATACAAAAAATTAACTGGGCATGGTGGTGCATGCCTGTAATCTCAGCTACTTTGGAGGCTGAGGCATGAGAATCCCTTGAACCTGGATGGCGAAGGTTGCAGTGGGTCGAGATCATGCCACTGCACTCTAGCCTGGGTGACAGAGCGAGACTCTGTCTCAAAAAAAAAAAAAAAAGAAAAAGAAAAAGAAAAAAATAATGGGGGAATCATGGATCATGCATTTGGCTAACGTTTACTTAGCATATACTATGCCCTAGTCCTTTCACTGGGCACAAAAATGGACCAGCCTTGGCCGGGCACGGTGGCTCACACCTGCAATCCCAGCACTTTGGGAGCCAAGGTGGGAAGATCACTTGAGGTTAGGAATTTGAGACGAGACTGGCCAACATGGTGGAACCACATTTCTACTAAAAATAGAAAAATTAAGCACTCATTATCTCTCCTGCCACCCTGTGAAGAGGTGCCTTCCACCTTGATTGTAAGTTTGCTGAGGCCTTACCAGCCATGTTGAACTGAGTGGCTCAATCTGCAGCTTTTATTAGAAATCAAGGGAAGCCACCAGAAGACAGAGCACTGAATGAGCTCTGCGGAGCCAAATCATCTAACCTGACCTCCAATTTAGAAGAAAGCCCCTCTGTGCGCACCTGCTAACCTGCCTGTCATCACCCTCACAGCTGTGCTGGGTCAGTGTCACAGACTCACCCATTCCAGAGTTACCATCTGATATGTGTAGGCTCATATGAAAAGTATGCTGTAATGTGAGGAAATAAATCCGATGGAAAAACAAAAATCAAAACAAACAAACAAAAAATACAAAAATTAGCCGGGTGTGATGGCAGGCACCTGTAATCCCAGCTACTCAGGAGAACTGCTTGAACCCAGGAGGTGCAGGTTGCAGTGAGCCAAGATTGTTCACTGCACTCCACTCTGAGTGACAGAGCGAGAGTGAGACTTTGTCTCAAAAAAAAAAAGGACCAGCCTTGTCCTCTGCCTTCAAGGTTCACAGTCCAGAGGGGCTAATGTGGAACAGGCAGAATGCATACCTACATATATGTGCAGGGTTGGCTTTGTGTGGTGCAAGAGGAGGCTGAAACAGATGAAGAGCTAGAAAGTGAGAATGGCTGTCTAGGAAGGAGAAGGGAGCATCCCTTTCTGGACAACTAGGCAGGAGGGAGGGAAAGGTTAAGTTCTCAGCACCCCTCACTGAGCATTTTAGCATTTGGCAGGGATTTCTAGACCCTAAGAGGAATGTAGCCAGATAGAAGAGATGAAGAAATAAATGCCTGCTGTTCAAGTCTCTGAGTTTGTCCCGGAGCTACCCCAGTGTATATGCTGGCACTTCCTGCTTACTGTAGGCTAGGCTGTCTGAATGAGAATGAAGAACAGAGTTCAGGTTCCCAGAGGACCCATATATGAAGCAGGGCGATAAGGGGGCCTGAAAAAGATCTTGACTTTATGCGCGGACCTTCTAGTGACATTGTAATGAGCGCACATTTAAGGAACACATTTAAGTTCCTTCTAATCCCCTATTAGGGCAGAATCATTCCTAAACTCCGGCGAGCTCAGAAACCAACTTGACAAGACCTGACTCATTTCCCCCAAGTAGTGAAAGTCCCTGCACAGGTAGCTACTGGAAATGGCCCTGGGCCTGTGCACTGAGGCATTGTTCTCCCTCTCAGGCCCCTCAAATCCTGTGGTCCCATTCAAGTGGCTGCTGAGAGACAGCAAGGCTGGCACCAGGCCCTGGGGACTGCATTATGCAGTCAGCTAGCAGTCAGCTACCTCTTCCTTTGGGATCTGAGCTCCAATCCCCAATCCCACCAGAGTGACTTGGTCCTCAGAACCATTTTATTGCTTTTTTCCTGATTATGCACCAAAGCAAAATTCTTAATTTCTTAAATATATTTTATATATTTATTTTTTGAGACAGAGTCTTACTCTATTATCCAGGCTGGAGTGCAGTGGCATGATCACGGCTCACTGCAGTGTTGACTTCCCAGGCTCAAGTAATCATCCCACCTCAATCTCCCAAGTAGCTGGGACTACAGGTGTCCACCACCATGCCCAGCTAATTTTGTTTATTTTTTGTAGATACGAGGTCTTACTATATTTGCCCAGGTGATCTCGAACTCCTGGGCTCAAGCGATCCTCCCACCTTGGCCTCCCAAAAGTGCTGGAGTTACAGGCATGAGCCACCAAGCCGGCCATACTTACTTTTTTGAGTTGTTTGGGGATTAAATGAAACAATGGATGTAAAGTGCCTGGTGGTACCTAGAGATTTAATGAGCGGCAATGATTATTATTTATATTCAAAATAGGCTGCTGCAAGCTAGGCTGAAATAGGAAAACTGTTCCCTCTTCTCCTACCCCTTCAAGTGAAACTACTGCAAACTGCTACCCATCCCTGACAGAGACAGGACTCCAGAATAGAGGAGGAGGACTCTGCACAGGGTTGCAGTCACTTTCTCTCTCGCGCATGCGCACATATACACTCATGCACCCATGCAAGCACACTTACACATGTACATGCACACACATGATTATGTAGAGCTACAGCTGTTGGCGTAGAAGCGATAGTTATATCAGGGCAGGAGTCAGTTCTATTAGGGCAGTTACAAAGATCAATGTTGCAGTGAAGTGGTAGAAAGGAGGCTGCAGCCAACTGAAACCAATGGACTGGGGCTGGAAAGTCGGGGGTGGGAGGAAGAGGAGGAAGTGGTGTGGGCTAGGGCAGGCAGGCAAGGGAATAACCGCTGACGGAAGCAGACAGCCTGTCATATGGTGGTGCGGATTTCCCCTGTCAATTGCATTTCCTAATTTTATGGTCTTCTGTTGCACATGTCACCCACAGAGGCTACTCTGTGCTAAAAGTGGGTAGAAGTGATTGATTTATTCATTCGACTGACCGACATTTAATGATAACTACCATGTGTCAGGAGTTTTTTGGAAAAATAGACTGTTGTTGGGAAGGGAGTTAAAGGAAGCTGGAGAATGGTAGTCTGAGCAGAGGAATTGATATGTGCCAAGTTGTGGAGGAATGAAGCAGGATGTTACATTCCAGGAACTATATGTGGTTTGATCAGAAGGGAGCATAGGCTGGGTGGGAGGATCACATGAGGCCAAGGCAACGTAGTGAGACGCTGTCTCTACAAAAATAGAGGTGTTGTGCACCTGTAGTCCTAGCTACAATGGAGGCTGAGGTGGGAGGATCACTGAAGCCCAGGAGATCGAGGTTACAGTTAGCTATGATTGTGCCACTGCACTCCAGCCTGGGTGACAAAGCAAGACCCTGTCTCTAAAAAAAAAAAAAAAAAAAGTATTAAAAATTTAAATATATATACTTCAAAATACAAGTAGGAGAAAGAAAAAGAAAACATAGATATAAGGCCATTTGATAATATATATGAAAATGTTAAATGTTCATCCCTTCTGATTCAGCAGTTGTAAGGAACTTAGTTTTAGGAAATAATAGAAAAGTGACAAGGCTGTTTACTGTGTTGTTTAAATTACCCAAATCAGCTGAGCGTGGTGGCTCGTGCCTGTAATCCCAGCATTTTGGGAGGCCAAGATTGGAGGACTGCTTGGGGCCAGGAGTTTGAGACCAGCCTGGGCAACATATCGAGACCCTGTCTCTATTTTTTAAATATATTTTAATATAAAAAAATTAAAACATACTATGTAAATATTTTTAGGAAGGGAATAGCCAAAATAAATTGTTGTGCATCCATGTGATAAATATAGACACAACAAAGATAAAGTAAGTATGTAAGTATTGTTGTGGAAAAAATGTCTTTGATATGTTGTTAAGTGAGGGGAAAAAAACTATGGGGTTACTAAAAGTGGGTTTGGCACCAGCTCTGTTCAGCTTCTTCAGCTCTGAAGTTCAAAGTCCTACGGCTTCCAAAGGCCAGTGTATCAGTTCCTGCCTCTGGATCAAGGTTGCGCAAGATGAGGGAGAGGCTGGTCACAAGCCTGACATGGGGGTAGAGATTTCTTATCCAGCCCTGCCTCAGCCTTGACAGAGTTCAGGAGCCAGATCCCTGCATTGCAGCCTGGCTTCCTTCTCCAGGCAGAACGTGAGTAAAGGTTAAACACCCCTGGGTGCTAGGTACATACATAGTGGTGCCCTTCCTACTTCATTACGATAAAAAGGTAACTTGTCTGAGCTCTACTAGTGCTGGGCTTTGAGAACCTGATTTCCTTTCTTTTTTTCTTCTTCTTTTTTTAAATCAGTTGGTTTAATTCCAGGTGATACATAATTTAGAGTAGAACAAAGACCAAAGGGCCAACTCTGGTAGGATTCTGAGCTGGGAGATGATAAGCCACTGTATGATTTTTCTTTTTTTTCTATAAAGGTTTATTCTTTTTTTTTTTTTTTCTTTTTAGATGGCGTCTTGCTCCGGAGTCTCGCTCCAGAGACTCTCCTTTGCACACCCAGAGTGCAATGGCGCGATCTTGGCTCACTGCAAACTCTGCCTCCCGGGTTCAAGCAATTCTCCTACCTCAGCCTCCTGAGTAGCTGGGATTACAGGTGCCTGACACAAGCCTCAGCTAATTTTTTTTGTATTTTTAGTAGAGACAGGGTTTCACCATATTGATCAGGCTGGTCTCAAACTCCTGACCTCATGATCCACCCACATCAGCCTCCCAAAGTGCTGGGATTACAGGCATGAGCTACCATACCCAGCCAAAAGTTTATTGTTGCTCTATTGCCCAGGCTGGAGTGCAGTGGTATAATCATAGCTCAATGTAATCTCAAACTCTAGGCCTCAAGTCTTCTGAGTAACTAGGGCTATAGGCATGCACCACTATGCGTTGCTAATTTTTTCACTTTTTTGTAGAGACAGTGTCTCTCTATGTTGCCCAGGCTGGTCTTGAACTCCTGGCCTCAAGTGATCTTCCCACCTCAGCCAGGCCCGTCCCTCAGACCTCTGTTTTTAGCTCTTGAGTTTCTTTTCCTTCCTTTTTTTTTTTCTTTTTGAGACGGAGTTTTTTTTTTTTTTTTTGAGACAGAGTCTCGCTGTCGCCCAGACTGGAGTGCAATGGCGCGATCTTGGCTCACTGCAGGCTCCGCCTCCCAGGGTTCACGCCATTCTCCTGCCTCAGCCTCCTGAGTAGCTAGGACTACAGGGCCCGCCACCTCGCCCGGCTAATTTTTTGTATTTTTAGTAGAGATGGGGTTTCACTGTGTTAGCCAGGATGGTCTTGATCTCCTGACCTCGTGATCTGCCCGCCTCGGCCTCCCAAAGTGCTGGGATTACAGGCGTGAGCCACTGCGCCCGGCCGAGATGGAGTTTTGCTCTTGTTGCCCAGGCTGGAGTGCAATAGTGCGATCTTGGCTCACCACAACCTCTGCCTCTGGGGTTCAAGTGATTCTCCTGCCTCAGCTTCCAGAATAGCTAGGATTACAGGCATGCACCACCACACCTGGCTAATTTTTGTATTTGTATTTTTTATTTTAGTAGAAACAGGGTTTCTCCATGTTGGTCTGGCTGGTCTCAAACTCCTGACCTCAGGTGATCCACCTGCCTTGGCTTCCCAAAGTGCTGGGATTACAGATGTGAGCCACCACGCCTGGCCTTTTGCTTCCTTTTGTTTTGTTTTTATGTTATCTTTTGCATTGTTTTGGTTTGGTTTTTTGCTTCCTTTTCTTTTCTTTTTTTTTTTTTTTTTTTTTTTGAGACAGGATCTCACTCTGTCACCCAGGCTGGATCATGGATCTCACAATGGTGTGATCATGGCTCACTGCAGCCTTGATCTCCTGGACTCAAGTGATCCTCCCACCTCATCCTCCTGACTACAGGTGTCCTAGGACTACAGGTGTACACCAGCACAGTTCGCTAATTTTTTAAATTTTTGGTAGAGAGAGGGTTTCGCCATTTTGGCCAGGCTGGTCTCGAACTCCTGGACTTAAGTGATCTTCTAGCCTCAGCCTCCCAAAGTGCTGGGACTACAACCATGAGCAACCATGCCTGGCCTGGCCTGCTTCTCTTTTTGTTTCTGCTTAAAGCCTCATTTTCCTCATTCATATCCTTGGCCTGCTCCTTGTGCTGTTTCAGGGGCTTCTTGCCGTCTTTGTGGCCAGACATGGCACCTGCTGTACTTTTACCTCATTTCTTTTTTCTAGGGATTCTAGCAATAAGCCTTTGATAATAAGGCTGCCCTGTTAGTCATAGACCAATTACAGCCAAGCTACTTGGCTTGGCTGTGTTCTTGTCCAGTTGGAGACAAGATATTTGCGTCTATTTCAGAGAGGCAACAGGATTTCAGGGTCACCAGAAGCAAATGGCAGTCAATGAACATTAATTAAGCTCCACATAAGCCTGGGACACTAGTAAGAAGCAAAATACCTTCTTCATTAGATAAAATCTTTCAGGATCTCTGAGCATTGGATAGACCGAGCTATTATTATTTAAATGGCCAATTAGTTAATTAGAGCTCTGGAGCTCCCTGGCCAGACCCTGTCTGAAAACCCCCTTGAGATTGAAGCAGCAAATCCAGTTTATAGCACTGATCAAAAACATTCTCCAGTGAAAATCCCCACATTGGTTTGTCCCACCTAAGGCAGTAGGGGCCTAATTCTTACACACTTAAAAAATAGCTACTCTGGGCTGGGTGCAGTGGCTCACGCCTGTAATCCCAGCACTCTGGGAGGCCGAGATGCGTGAATCACAAGGTCAGGAGATCCAGACCATCCTGGCTTACACGGTAAAACCCCATCTCTACTTAAAAATACAAAAAATTAGCTGGCCGTGGTGGCACGCACCTGTAATCCCAGCTACTCGGGAGGCTGAGGCAGAAGAATCGCTTGAACCTGGGAGGCGGAGGTTGCGGTGAGCTGAGATCACGCCACTGCACTCCAGCGTGGCAACAAAGCAAGACTCCATCTCAACAAACAAACAAAAATTACTACTCTGGGCTGGGCACAGTGGCTCACAACTGTAATCCCAGCACTTTGGGAGGCTGAGGCAGGCGGATCACCTGAGGTGGGGAGTTCAAGACCAGCCTGACCAACATGAAGAAACCCCATCTCTACTAAATACAAAATTAGCTGGGCATGGTGGTGCATGCCTGTAATCCCAGCTACTCGGGAGCCTGAGGCAGGAGAATCGCTTGAACCCGGGAGGCAGAGGTTGCAGTGAGCTGAGATCATGCCACTGCACTCCAGCCTGGGCAACAAGAGCAAAACTCCATCTCAAAAAAAAAAAAAAAAGCTACTCTGGGGCCAGGTGTGGTGGCTCATGCCTGTAGTCCCAGCACTTTGGAAGGCCGAGGTAGGCGGATCACGAGGTCAGGAGTTCGAGATCATCCTGGCTAACACAGTGAACCCCTGTCTCTACTAAATATACAAAAAATTAGCCGGGCGTAGTGGCGGGCACCTGTATTCCTAGCTACTTGGGAGGCTGAGGCAGGAGAATGGTGTGAACCCAGGGGGCAGAGCTTGCAGTGAGCTGAGATCGCGCCGCTGCACTCCAGTCTGGGTGACAGAGCGAGACTCCGTCTCAAAAAAAAAAAAAAAAAATTAGCCGGGCTTGGTGGCAGGCGCCTGTAATCCCAGCTATTCAGGAGGCTGAGGCAAGAGAATTGATTGAAACCAGGAGGCGGAGATTGCAGTGAGCCGAGATTGCACTACCACACTCCAGCCTGGGCAACAGAGCAAGATTCCATCTCAAAAGAAAAAGAAAAAGAAAAATGCCTGTAGTTCCCCCCAACTCCAGGAAGGAGAAGGATAGAAGTTACAGTGCAATTCTCAGGCTTAGATTAGTTCCCTGTAAGTAAAGCTCTCTCCTGTCAGCAGTTCCAGGCCACCATCCAAAGTGGCTGTGTTTGGCTCAGTTTTAGAGGAGGCTAACTTATCACACTCTCTGCTTCCAACAAACTCAGAAAATAGTAATAAGTATTTGGGAGAGCTATTTTTTAATTTTATATTTAATCTTCTTGCTAACATATGGTAGAAGGAAGCAGGTACTAAGATCTTTGAAGATGGGGAAATTGAGACTGATTAATTCAGCAAATACCTGTTCAGCACATTCTCTGCTGACATGAATATGGGACTTGCACACTTATGACAGATACCAATAAATTGGGTGAGGGCAGGATTTCATCAGCCTCCTAGCTCCAACATGTCCTCTTTGCATCGTCATGACACTCAAAAATAAGATCACCAAATGTGGCCGGGCATGGTGGCTTATGCCTGTAATCCTAGCACTTTGGGAGGCCAAGGTGGGTGGGTCACTTGAGGCCAGGAGTTTGAGACCAGCCTGGCCAACATGGTGAAACCCTGTCTCTACAGAAAATACAAAAACTAGCCGGGCTTGGTGGTCCACACCCATAGTCCCAGCTACTCAGGGTGCTAAGGCAGGAGAGTCGCTTGAATCCGGGAGGTGGAGGTTGCAGTGAGCCGAGATCACGCCACTGCACTCCAGCCTGGGCAGCAGGCCGAATGAAAAAGACTCAGACTGAAAAAAGCAAAAAGGGCCAGGTGCGGTGGCTCATGCCTGTATTCCCAGCACTTTGGGAGGCCAAGGCAGGTGGATCACCTGAGGTCAGGAGTTCAAGACCAGCCTGGCCAATATGGTGAAATGCTGTCTCTACTAAAAATACAAAAATTAGCTGGGTGTGGTGGTGGGTGTCTGTAATCCTAGCTACTCGGGAGGCTGAGGCAGGAGAATCGCTTGAACCCAGGAGGCAGAGGTTGCAGTGAGCCAAAATCACACCACTGCATTCCAACCTGGTGACAAGAGCAAGACTCTGTCTTTGTAAAATAAAAAAGGCCGGGTGCGGTGGCTCACGCCTGTAATCCCAGCACTTTGGGAGGCCAAAGTGGGCGGATCACGAGGTCAGGAGATTGAGACCATCCTGGCCAACATGGTGAAACCCTGTCTCTACAAAAAATACAATAATTAGCTGGGTGTGGTGGTGGGCACCTGTAGTCCCAGCTACTCCGAGGCTGAGGCAGAATAGCTTGAACCGGGGAGGCGGAGGTTGCAGTGAGCCGAGATCACACTGCTGCCCTCCAGCCTGGCGGACAGAGCAAGACTCTGTCTCAAAAAACAAAAACAACAGCAACAAAAAAACAAGCAAACCAACAAACAAAAAAAGATCACCAAATGTGTAGCTAGCCACATGAGAGCAACCTTCTGCCTGAAGCATTCATGTATTCATTCCTCATTCACTGAACACCAACTATTTACTGGTGATATGCTAGATGTTGGTATGCAGAGGTGAAAATATGGTCCTGCCCTCAAGGAATGCATAGTTCAATGCAATGATGCTGTTTCTATTCAATGCTCTGAGATACTTACAACTACCATAACCTTGACTCACAAAGATCATGGTCCAAAGGGGGAAGAGAAACAATCTTGGCTCACTGCAAGCTCCGACTCCCGAATTCATGCCATTCTCCTGCCTCAGCCTCTCCGAGTAGCTAGGACTACAGGCGCCCGCCACCATGCCCGGCTAATTTTTTTGTTGTATTTTTAGTAGAGACGGGGTTTCACCGTGGTCTCGATCTCCTGACCTCGTGATCCGCCCGCCTCGGCCTCCCAAAGTGCTGGGATTACAAGCATGAGCCACCGCGCCCGGCCTGAGAAACATAAATTGTAAACAATTATGGAACTATGTAAGCATATGATAGAAATATGCACAGGGTATGGTGGAAATACAGAGGAAGGGGCACTGAAAATCAGAATGGGAATAAGGAGGTTGTCAGGAAAGCTACCACAGAACTGGTAACACTTAAGCCCAATTTTTTCAAGCAGGATTTAGGCAAAGAGTAAGTGGAGAGAATTGGGGAGAGCATTGAGATCTGCAACATACACTCTGGGGATTGCAAATAGTGCTTCATGGCTAGAGCGGCAGGAGGTGTATGTGAGGGAGGAGAGACGAGGGGTCAGAGGGTAGAGGGCCTCGTGTGTCAAGCTAAGGAAGGAGGTTGAACTTAATACTAAGCTAAATGCTATAGGGAGATATCAGCAGGGGTTTGGAAAGCAGGTCAGTTAAGGAGCAGCTGGGGAAATGGGGCTGTTTAAGTTAAAGAAGAAAAGAGGGGAGATAAATCTTCTGGCTTGAAACATATACTGAGTTAAATTCTGTTTTATTTTATAATTAGAAAAGGCCAAGCTTTCTCCTGGTTCAGCAAACCATCCCTGATGAGCAGGTTAGGGGCAGGTTACCAGACCACTCACCATTCCCTTTTGTCAGATGCTCAGACTGCTTAACCGTAAAGGTTGGTCCTGCCTCAGAACCCACTCTGGTCATAGAGATCTCAAACTAGGATCAGCCTGTCAGGCCTGACATTTCTCTAGGGGAAGGTGGAAGGAGAGAATTAGAGATGTCTCTAGTTGCAAAATTACGGCCTGCAGTGGTCCAGAGGAACATGACTAAGACCTCACGAAAGACAGGATTCTATCTTGTGGTGAGGGGTGTGGTTGGGGGTAGGAATTAATCAGAGTGAAGCATTCTTGCCTAGAGGTAAACCTCTCCTTTTTCATGTGTATGCTTTTTCAGAGCCTTTTGTCTTTTGTCAACATGACAAATTTTGGGCAGAGTGGCGCTCAAGAGCAATATGAAGACAGATTACAGTGGGCGTGAGTCTTTCTAGTCCCGACATCATCACTCTCCTAATTGCAGTGCTTTTGGCAAGCAAGCTTCCTAATTTCTGGAAGCTTTGGCCAGGATGGATAGCTAGAAGTAACGTATGAATACATGAAAGAAGTGAAAGATTTTTCCCCTGCCTCTAGGCAGAGCTGACCCTGTCAGCCAGGACAAACAGGATAAATAGGTCAGAAGGTTAGATAAACTAGGAGTCCTCTAGTCATTTTTTTGACCTTCTCTAACTCAGCGGTTCTCAACCTGGGGAGACAGTTGGCACCGTGTGTGGGGGGTGCTACTGGCATCTAGAGGGAAGAGGCCAGCATACTGCTAAACATCCTAATACACACAGGACGGTCCCTCCATAACAAAGAATTATCAAACCTAAAATGCCAATAGTGTTGAGATTAAGAAATAACCGAAAAGTGCTTCTACTTATAGAGACTTGGTTCTAGAAAAAAGAATCTGAGAATCAATTAGTTGCTGAAGCATCAGGTAGCTAGAGGTAAAAACCAACTTTAGTATTCCAAGTCGGCTTCATGATTGATCCAATTTGGACACATTCCCTTTACTGTTCTGGTCTGGACTGTATCTCTACATTCATTCTTGATCCCCTAAAATTGGAGGGGAAAGAAGAAGGAAGAAAAGAAGAAAAATCAATATTTTATGTCTCTAGTTTCATCTTCTGGGAAGATGAAAACTTGAAGCTAAAATCCACAGAGTTCAATATCCTAAGTGGGTGCCTTATTTAACAATGAAAAGCAGCATAGCATTAACCAGGACAGCAATAGAAGAACAATTATCAAATCATACTTGAATTTAAGGTTGATATCTGATAGAAAATATGAGAATTGAGGCTGGGCGCAGTGGCTCACGCCTGTAATCCCAGCATTTTGGGAGGCCGAGGCGGGCAGATCACGAAGTCAAGAGATTGAGACCATCCTGGCCAACATGGTGAAACCCCGTCTCCACTAAAAATACAAAAATTAGCTGGGCATGGTGACACATGCCTGTAGTCCCAGCTACTCGGGAGGCTGAGGCAGAAGAATCGCTTGAACCCTAGAGGCGGAGGTGGCAGTGAACCGAGATCGTGCCAGTGCACTCCAGCCTGGCAACAGAACAAAATTCTGTCTCAAAAAAAAAAAGAAAAATATTGAAATGTCAGATTTGTAAAAATAAAAAACAAAATAATGAGTGGAAGTCAATGTAAACCCAGAAACAAGTTCAAACCTGGCATGGTGGCATACTCCTGTAATCTCAGCTATTCAGGTGGCTTAGGCAGGAGAATTCACTTGAGCTGGGGAGTTTGAGGCTGCAGTGACCCATCATCAGCCACTGCACTCCAGCCAGGGTGACAGAGCAAGGCCCCATCTCTCCTTTTTTTGGTTGTTTTTGGAGACAGGGTGTCACTCTGTTGCCCAAGCTGGACTGCAGTGGCACGATCATAGCTCACTACAGCTTCAACCTCCAAGGCTCAAGCAATCCTCCCACCTCAGCCTCCCAAGCTCCTGGGACTACAGGTACATACCACCACACATAGCTAATTTTTAATTTTTTGTAGAGATGAGGTCTTACCATATTGCCCAGGCTGGTCTTGAATTCCTGGGCTCAAGTGATCCTACTGCCTTAGCACCCCGAAAATGCTGCAACTATAGGCACGAGCCGGCACTCACAGCCCACTTCATCTCTCAAAAAAAAAAAAAAAAAAAAAGCCGGGTGTGGTGGCTTATAATCCCAGCACTTTGGGAGGTCCAGGCGGGTGAATCACCTGAGCTCAAGAGTTTGAGACCAGCCTGACCAGTATGGTGAAACCCTGTCTCTACTAAAAATACATTAGCCAGGAGTGGCGGCAGGCACCTATCATCCCAGCTACTCGGGAGGCTGAGGTTGCAGTGAACCAAGATTGAGCCACTGCACTCCAGCCTGGGCGACAGAGCAAGACTCCATCTCAAAAAAAAAAAAAAGGCCAGGCGTGTTGGCTCATGCATGTAATCCCAGCACTTTGGGAGGCCAAGAGGTCCCCACCTGAGGTCAGGAATTAGAGACCAGCCTGGCCAACATGGCGAAACCCTGTCTTAACTAAAAATACAAAAATTAGCCAGGTGTGGTGGTGCATGCCTGTGATCCCAGCTACTCAGGGGGCTAAGGCAGGAGAATTGCTTGAACCTGGCAGGCAGAAGTTGCAGTGAGCTGAGATTGTGCCACTGCACTCTGGCCTGGTCAACAGAGCAAGATGCCATCTCAAAAAGAAAAGAAAAAAGTTCAAATAAAGATTAGGTAGGCTGGGCACAGTATTCACACCTATAATCCTAGCACTTTGGGAGGCCAAGGTGAGAGAATCTCTTGACCCCAGGAGTTCAAGACCCGCCTGGGCAATACAGTGAGAACTCATCTCTTAAAAAAAAAGACTAGGTAAAGAGCAACTTAAATACATTTATTTTTTATTTTTTTAATGAATTTAATTTTTTTTTTTTTGGAGACTGGGTCTTACTATGTTGTCCAGGCTGGAAGTAGGGCAGACATTTTGTGACTGTAGTGTTATCATGAGAATAAAAGTAGGCCAGTCTATCGTTGTTGGACATTTGGGTTGGTTCCAACTCTTTGCTATTGTGAATAGTGCCTAAAGTATAATTAAAAAAAAAAAAAAAAAAAAAAAAAAGTAGGCCAGGCTCACAGCTGTAATCCCAGAACTCTGGGAGGCTGAGGCGGGCAGATCATGAGGTCAGGAGATCGAGACCATCCTGACCAACATGGTGAAACCCCATCTCTACTAAGTATACAAAAATTAGCTGTGCATGGCGGTGCATGCCTATAGTCCCAGCTACTTGGAAGGCTGAGGCAGGAGAATCACTTGAACCACGGAGTTGGAGGTTGCAGTGAGCTGAGTTCCTGATAGCAGTATGGAATGATCATACCAGTTTTTAACTTGTATTTTTTTTTTTTTTCTAATCAAAAAACTGTATAGTCACAGCACTTTGGGAGGCCAAGGGAGGAGGATTGCTTGAGCCCAGGAATTGAAGACAAGTCTGGACAACATAATGAGTCTCTGTCTAAACAACAAAAAAAAATTTTTTTTTTTTTTTGAGACAGAGTCTCACTCTATTGCCCAGGCTGGAGTGCAGTGGCGCGATCTCTGCTCACTGCAAGCTCCGCCTCCCGAGTTCACGCCATTCTCCTGCCTCAGCCTCCCTAGTAGCTGGGACTACAGGCGCCTGCCACCACACCTGGCTAATTTTTTGTATTTTTAGTAGAGACGGGGTTTCACTGTGTTAGCCAGGATGGTCTCGATCTCCTGACCTCGTGATCTACCCGCCTCAGCCTCCCAAAGTGCTGGAATTACAGGTGTGAGCCACCGCTCCCGGCCAACAAAAAAAATTTTTTTAGGTCGGGTGTGGTGGCCAGCACTTTGGGAGACCAAGGTGGGAGGACCACCTGAGGTCAGGAGTTCGAGACCAGCCTGGCCAACATGGTGAAACCCCATCTCTATTAAAAATACAAAAGAATAGCCTGGTGTGGTGGCAAGCTCCTGTAATCCCAATTTCTCAGAAGGTTGAGACAGGAGAATTACTTGAACTCAGGAGGTAGAGGTTGCAGCGAGCAGAGATCATGACACTGGACTCCAGCCTGGGCAACAAGAGCAAAACTCCATCTCAAAAAAAAAAATTTTTTTTTTTAATTAGCCAGGCATGGTGGCAACCATCTGCAGTCCCAGCTACTCAGGAGCCTGAGGTAAGAGGATTGCTTGAGCCCAAGAATTCCAGGCTGCAGTGAGCTATGATCGTGCCACTGCACTCCAGCCTGGGCAACAGAGCAAGACTCCGTCTCTAAAAAAACTAAAAGATAATGTGTAAAGACACATTTAGTAGTGTGTTAACTATACAAAAAAGACACTGTATAGTTTAAAAACAAATCCTACACAGCCTTACATTTCAATTTTTTTCTTTTTCTTTTTTTTTTTTTTGAGATGAAGTCTCGCTCTGTCGCCTAGGCTGGAGTGCAATGGCGCGATCTCAGCTCACTGCAATCTCTGCCTCCCGGATTCAAGCGATTCTCATGACTCAGCCTCCCGAGTAGCTGGGATTGCAGGCACACACAACCATGCCCAGCTAATTTTTGTATTTTTGTAGAGATGGGGTTTTGCCATGTTGGCCAGGCTGGTCTTGAAGTCCTGACCTCAGGTGATCTGCCCACTTTGGCCTCCCAAAGTGTTGGGATTACGGGAGTGAGCCACGGCGCCCGGCATCGATTTTTTCTTTAAAGGGAGTAATTTGTATACAGAAGGGTTAAATGCTTTTTAGACAGAAAAAAAATGTGATAGAACCAATTTATTAATCATCTTCATCTTCCTCCTTGTCCTCATCTTCCTCATCTTTCTCCCCTTCCTTCTTTTTCTTGCGTTTTTTCAGCCTTGACGACTCCCTTTTTTGCTATATCAGGCTTTCCTTTAGCTCGATATGCAACAATATCCATTTCATATTTTTCCTTTAGCTTCTCAGCCTTCTTTTCATAAGGCTACTTGCCATCTGCAGCAGTGTTTTTTTGGTCATTGTTTTTTTGAGACAGAGTCTCACTCTGTTGCCCAGGCTGGAGTGCAATGGTGCGATCTCAGCTCACTGCAACCTCCGCCTCCCGGGTTCAAGCGATTCTCCTGCCTCAGCCTCCTGAGTAGTTGGGATTACAGGCGTGTACCACCACGCCTGGCTAATTTTTGTATTTTTAGTAGAGAAGGGGTTTCACCATGTTGGCCAGGATGGTCTCGAACTCCTGACCTCAAGTGATCTGCCCGCCTCGGCCTCCCAAAGTGCTGGGATTACAGGCGTGAGCCACCGCGCCCGACTGCAGCAGTGTTGTTCCACATCTCTCCCAATTTCTTTGCAACATCACCAATGAATAGGCCTGGGTGTTCTCCTTTGATTTTTGGGCAATACTCAGAACAGAAAGACAAAAAGGCTACAGGAGGCCTTTTGGATGCACTGGGATCTTTGAACTTCTTTTTGTCTCCCCTTTACGGGGGACATAGGTTTTCATTTCTTTTTTATAACGGGCCTTGTCCACCTTTGCCATGTCTTCAAATTTTCCTTTCTCTTTAGCAGATACAGCTTTCTACCTCTCTGAGCACTCTTAGAAAACGCTGGCTGGGCGTGATGGCTCACACCTGTAATCCTAGCACTTTGGGAGGCTGAGTCGGGTGGATCACCTGAGGTCAGGAGTTCGAGACCAGCCTGGCCAACATGGCAAAATCCCTGTCTCTACTAAAAATACAAAAATTAGCTAGGCATGGTGGCGCACACCTGTAATCCCAGCTACTCAGGAGGCTGAGGCAGGAGAATCGCTTGAACCCGGGAGGCAGAGGTTGCAGTGAGCCAAGATCGCACCACTGCACTCCAGCCTGTGTGATGGGAGCAAGACTCCATCTGAAAAAAAAAAAGAGAAAACTCTGAGAAGCTGACTGAAGCCTCTCGGTGCTTATGTTCCTCTCGACAAGTTTTGCACGAAGAATGCATATGATGACATTTTGCCCCTAGGTTTCTGAGGACCTCCTTTGCTCATGTCTAGTTATTTTTCCTCAGTGAGGCACAGAGTCACCCTGTGCCTGTCAGGCTCTCACTTGCCCTGGTGCTGTCTCTATGGAGCTTAACATACTGCAATAGCTGTCTACTTGCTTTTTTTCTTTTTTTTTTTTTTTTTTGAGACAGAGCCTTGCTCTGTAGCCCAGTCTGGAGTGCAGTGGCATGATCACCTCCCGGGTTTAAGCGATTCTCCTGCCTCAGCCTCCAGAGTAGCTGGGATTACAGGTGTCTACCACCACGCCTGGCTATTTTTTTTGTATTTTTAGTAGAGACGAAGTTTCACCATGTTGGCCACGCTGGTTTTGAACTCCTGACCTCAAGTAATCTGCCTGCCTCGGCCTCCCAAAGTGCTAGGATTACAGGCGTGAGTCACTGTGCCCTGCCTTACTTGCTTTTTATCATTTTGTTTCGCTTTTTTTTTTTTGAGGCAGGGTCTTGCTCTGTCGCTCAGGCTGGAGTGCAGTGGTGCATTCATGGCTCACTGTGGCCTAAACCCCCTGGATTCAATCAATCCTCTCACCTCAGCCTCCTGGGTAGCTGGGACTACAGGCATATGTCATCATGTTTGGCTGTTTTTTGTTTGTTCGTTTGGTTAATTTTTTGTAGAGACACCCCTATGTCACCCAGGCTGGTCTCGAACTCCTCAGCTCAAATGATCCTCTCATCTTGGCCTCCCAAAATGCTGGGATTACAATCATGAGCCACTCCACCTGGCCCTGTCTACTTTTTTTTTTTTTTTTTATTTGAGACGGAGCTCATCTTGTTGCCCAGGCTGGAATGCAAATGGCATGATCTTGGCTCACTGCAACCTCCGCCTTCCAGGTTCAAGCGATTCTCCTGCCTCAGCCTCCCGAGTAGTTGAGATTATAGGCATGTGCCACTATGTCTAGCTAATTTTGTATTTTTCATAGACACGGGATTTCTCCATGTTGGTCAGGCTGGTCTTGAACTCCTGACCTCAAGTGATCCACCCGCCTTGACCTCCCAAAGTGCTGGGATTACAGGCATGAGCCACTGTGCCCGGCCCTGTCTCCTTGTTAAATGGGAAAAATTAATTAATTAAATTAATTAAGCTTGTTATTTGCAGTTAATCCATTACTTTCAGTTGTATTCAATTTTAACAAATAGATATCCTTGATAACAGTGTTTCTGAAATTGGTATTTGTAGGCCTCTGTACATTCAAATATAATTTTAAAAATTGAATCCTTGTAAATTGAAGAATTCAACTGTTTTCTTTTAGTGATAATCTAAAAAAATTTAACATAAACATATTCTAAATCATCTGCATGAAAAATAAGCCAGGTGGCGGTGACTCAGCCTGTAATGCCAGCACTTTGGGAGGCCGAGGTGGGTGAATCCCTTGAGACCAGGTGTTCAAAACCAGGCTGGACAGCATGGCATAATCCTGTCTCTACTAAAAATACAAAAATCGGCCAGGCATGGTGGCACATACCTGTAATTCCAGCTACTTGGGAGGCTGAGGCACAAGAATTGCTTGAACCCAGGAGGTGGAGGTTGCAGTGAGCCGAAACCATGCTGCTGCACTCCAGCCTGGGCAGCAGAGCAAGACTCTGTCTCAAAATAAATAAATAAAAAGAAAAAGAGGAAAAAAAAGGAAAAATGAGTGCTATCTTGTGATTTGGGTTCCCATTATTTTATTTCATTATTTTTTGAGACAGGGTCTCACTCTGCTCACTCTGTCACCCAGGCTGGAGTGCAGTAGCGCCATCTCGGCTCACTGCAGCCTCGAGCTCTGGGATTCAAGCGATCCTCCCACCTCAGCCTCTGGACTAGTTAGGACCACAGGCGCACACCACCACACTGGGCTAATTTTTTATTTTTTGTGGAGATGGAGTTTCGCCATGTTGTCCAGGTTGATCTCAAATTCCTGGGCTCAAGTGATCTGCCCACCTCGGTCTCCCAAAGTGCTGGCTTTACAGGCATGCACCACCATGCCCGGCGTCCATTATTTTATTTTGCATTTGTTGTTACAATTATCTGAGAGCATTTAGTTTCATGGTTTATAGGTTTAATTTTAATGGCTTATAAGTTTATAGCAGGCTACTATTAGGTTAGCAAGTCCTACTGTTAAAATGATTGCTGTCCTGGGACATGGGCTTTATACTTACATTGAATTGTCTTACCTTTTACATTTAGTTGGCTGTGAAGAAGAGACAACGGCTGTTGATGAGTCAGGTAACTGTCTCCCACAGCAAATTAGTGCAGTGATGTAACTACTGCTTTTTTTTTTTTTTTTTTTTGAGATGGGGTCTTGTTCTGTTGCCCAGGCTGGAGTGTAGTGGTGCGATCTTGGCTCACTGCAACCTCCTCCTCCTGGGTTCAAGCAATTCTCCTGCCTCAGCCTCCTGAGTAGCTGGGATTACAGGGACACACTGCCACACCCGGTTAATTTTTTTTTTTTTGTATTTTAGCAGAGACGGGGGTTTCACCGTGTTGCCCAGGCTGGTCTTGAACTCCTGAGCTCAGACAATCCACCTGCCTCGGCCTCCCAAAGTGCTGAGATTACAGGCATGAGCCACCACACCCGGCATTTTTTTCTTTTTTTGAGACGGAGTCTTGCTCTTGTCGTCCAGGCTGGAGTGCAGTGGTGCGATCTCGGCTCACTGCAACCTCCGCCTCCCGGGTTCAAGCACTTCTCCTGCCTCAGCCTCTGGAGTAGCTGGGACTACAGGTGTCCGCCACCATGCCCAGCTGATTTTTGTGTTTTTGGTGGAGACGGGGTTTCATCATGTTGGCCAGGCTGATATCGAACTCCTGACCTCAGATGATCCTCCTGCCTTGGCCTCCCAAAATGTTGGGATTACAGGCGTGAGCCAATGTTCCTGGCCCTTTTATCATTATTTTAAACCTCAAACCTGCTTTTCTTCCAGTGTTTCCTATGTCACAGGTTAATGACATCACTCATGGCACCAAGAAACTGGATTTAATTTACTCTTTCCTTTCATTGTAAATCCAATTAATCCTAAAGCCTGAAGAAATATGCCTTGTATTTCCTTCTTTCTACCCTGCTGCTAATGTCACACTACAGTTCTGAGACTTCTCTTGTCTGGACCATTGCCGTGGCCTCCCAGTTGCTCTCTTTGCCTAATCTCTTAGTCACTAAATTCATTCATCACACAGCTTCCAGAGTCAACTTGCTAAAACGTAGTTCAAATAATTTAATTCTACATCTCAAAAGTCTTCGATACATTGTAATATTTATTAAGTACTTCTATGCCAGTTACTGTGCTAGACTTGTTACTACAAATATAAATAAAACAAGGGGAATAATTCCCATGCTAATGGTGAGCAAATGAAGAGAACATAATGGAATATATCTAAAAATAGAACTAGAGGTATACACCAGACCCTGCAAGAAAGTCTCCTCCCCATGGCTCTGAGATCTTTACTGTCCTTTGGAGAGACTCTACAAATCACTTAGACTTGTTCAACAGATTTCTTTTTTCAGTACTCTGTCCAGTTATTTCACTTTTATGTTCTTGAGGGGATAGACTGTTAACACTTCTCCAGGCCAGGATAACTCTTTTTTTTTTCCTGTTTTTTTGTTTGTTTGTTTGTTTAGAGACCGATTCTTGCAGCACTGCCTAGGCTGGGCTCAAACTCCAGGGCTCAAGTGATCCTCTCACCTCAGCCTACCGAATAGCTGGGACTACAGGCACGTGCCAAATGTGCTCTACTCTCTTTTAGTTCTTTTTTCTTTTCTTTTCTTTTTTTTTTTTTTTGAAACAGTCTTGCTCTGTCGCCCAGGTTGGAGTGCAGTGGCGGGATCTCAGCTCACTGCAACCTCTGCCTCCAGGGTTCAAGTGATTCTCCTGCGGCAGCCTCCTGAGTAGCTGGGATTGCAAGTGCCTGCCACCACGCCCAGCTAATTTTTGTATTTTTAGTAGAAACAGGTTTTCACCATGTTGGTTAGGCTGGTCTCAAACTACTGACCTCGTGATCTGCCCGCTTTGGCCTCCCAAAGTGCTGGGATTACAGGCGTGAGCCACCACGCCCGGCTTTTGTTCTTAAATTAGAAAAATAAACTCAAGTGCCCAGCCCAATGCCTGGCATATGGTGAATACAATAGGTGGCAATTTTCTTTGGGCTGAAGTATGACTGTATGTACTGTAGGTTTAGCCTGCCCATAGCCAATAACCATCCATTATTAAGCTCTGAACTTTCATGTTGCCCTTGCTCCTGCAAGAAAGAAAGGGGAGTCTCTCTGAGCCTACGCTGGCTCGGGTGGCTGCCTGATAAAAAAGAGTAAAAGTTATATAAAAATTAAAAAAAGGAATAATGCCAAATAACTATTCAGCCTCAGGCAAAGAAGGAAGAAGCAAATAAACCACTTCTATGCAAAGTAGTATGAAAATAACAAAAACTGAGATGCTCAATGAGCATGACACAGCACTTCTTCATTCATTATCCTACTATAAGAGCCAAGGGAGTTAGGGAGCTGGGGACAGAGACAGAAACATGATACTATTGATTGAATGCTCACTGACTGAGCTGCTATTTTATATCAGATGCTTTGTTGTGACTTTGGGGACACAGAGACAGATGTTACCCACATCCTACTCTCCAGAAAGTCACTCTAGCAGGCAGAGGAAGAAATGTAAAACTAAAATTGCTTAAAATATTTTTTTGGCTATACAAGCTATTGTTTGGACACAAAGGAGGGGAATTATAAATCCTGGGAATGCGTGAAGGTAAGAGACAGCTGGAGAGTAAGTAATGCTTCAGCTGACTCTCGAAAGACATGTTTTCTCTAGGGAAAGAGTTTTCCAGGTTCGAACAAAAGTCTGAAGGCGGCTGGGCGCAGTGGCTCACTCCTGTAATCCCAGCACTTTGGGAGGCTGAGGCAGGTAGATCAACTCAGGTCAGGAGTTTGAGACCAGCCTGGCTGACACAGTGAAACCTTGTCTCTACTAAAAATACAAAAAATTAGCCAGGCATGGTGGTGGGTGCCTGTAATCCCAGCTACTTGGGAGGCTGATGCAGGAGAATCGCTTGAATGCTGGAGGTGGAGGTTGCAGTGAGATGAAGTTGTGCCTTTGCACCCCTGCCTGGGCAAGAAAAGCGAAACTCCGTCTTAAAAAAAAAAAGTCTGAAGGCTTGAAACAGCTACACTGTATTCTGGGTGTTATAAGTGTGAAGGATGGAAGAGTTATATTAATAGCAGCTAACATTTCTAATTTATAATAAGAACTAAGTACTGTACTGAACTACATAATCACAATAAAGTATTAATAGTATTCCCATTTTACAGTTGAGAAAAGTAAGGTTTAATGGGTTTAAGACTTGCCCAAGTTCACACCTAAAATTACAGCAAGGAGTTTTTGTGTTTGTGGTTTTTTTTTTTTTTTTTGAGACAGAGTTTCGCTCGTTGCCCAGGCTGGAGTGCAATGGCGCTATCTCAGCTCTCTGCAACCTCTGCTTCCCCGTTTCAAGCGATTCACCTGCCTCAGCCTCCAGAGTAGCTGGGATTACAGGCAAGCGCCACCACACGTGGCTAATTTTGTATTTTTAGTAGAGATGGGGTTTCTCCACCTTGGTCAGGCTGGTCTCGAACTCCTGACCTCAGGTGATCTGCCGGCCTCAGCCTCCCAAAGTGCTGGGATTACAGGCATGAGCCACCGCGCCCAGCCCTGACAGTGAGGAGTTTTAACTCAGTAAATTGACTACAGAGCCTCAGCTTTTATTTTCTTTTTCTTTTCTTTTAAAATTTTACTTATTTCTTTCTTTAGCCACAGCTTTTAAACCACGAATAGAGAGACATGATCAGACTTCAGAAAGATTTCCTTCAGCTGCAGTGGAAGAGATGGATAAGAGATGGTGTTAATTGAAATGAGTGACTAAACTGACTAAACCATGTCACAGACACTTCTGTGGCTGTTTCTTCCAAAGAGGTTCTCAGGAGGTTTTTAGTATTTATACATCTTCCTCGAAAAGTGGGGGTGGGAAAGACTGAGGCAAAGACTTTAGCTAATGCTCAGTAAATCTACATTTTGTTTTCTGAGACGGAGTCTTGCTCTGTTGCCAGGCTGGAGTGCAGCGGTACCCTTGGCTCCCTGCAACCTCTGCCTCCGGCTTCAAGGGATTCTCCTGCCTCAGCCTCCCAAGTAGCTAGGACTACAGGCGCGCCACCACGCTCGGCTAAGTTTTTGTATTTCAGCAGAGACAGGGTTTCACCATGTTGGCCAGGATGGTCTCGATCTCCCGACTTTATGATCCGCCCCCCTAGGTGGCCTAAATCTACATTTTTACATAAGATAAGGTGAATGTTTGAGGAAAAAGGGAATAGAGGAAGAAAACAATTATGTGGTGGACTCAGGGTAATCTAGTAGTAAGGTACTACTAGAAAGAAAGTAGTCTAGTAGAAAGGTAATCTAGTAGTCAACATTTATGGAATTTGTGGAATAGAGACCAGGTGCGGTGGCTCGCGCCTATATTCCTAGCACTTTGGGAGGCCAAGGCGGGCGGATCACCTGAGGTCAGGCGTTGGAGACCAGCCTAGCCAACATGATGAAACCCCGTCTCTACTAAAAATACAAAAAATTGGCTGGGCGTGGTGGTGCGTGCCTGTAGTCCCAGATACTCCGGAGGTGAGGCGGGAGAATCGCTTGAGTCCGGGAGGTGGAGGTTGCAGTAAGCCAACACCGCGCCACTGCACTACACCCTGGGCGACAGGGTGAGTGAGACTGGGTCTCAAAAAACATGTGGAATAGAACAAACTTTAGTTTTAGGAACTAGACTTTATATTGTAGATCTAGTTGCAATTGACACGTCCTTGTTTTATGGGAGGCTACATACTTTAAAGGTTTCCAGGGTAGGAAATAATTAATTATGATTTTGTGTATGTGTGTTTGTTGGGGGTAGTCATCAGGAAATGTCTGAGGCCTTTTGCCTTACCGTGTGGGTCTGGCTAATGTGTAATATTTTGACTCAAGATTGTAAAGTCAAATTATTCATCCAGGGAGAGGATGGTCGTGTAGCTGAGTCAGCCTCCCAAGCTGAACTTTCCCTTTGGCGTAAGTTTAGAAGTCTTGATATTTTATTTTCCTTTACAACAGAAAGCAGCAACCCTGTAATCAAAGAGAACAATGAGGGTTACTGAGGATCTGCGCCGGGGTTAAAGCTGCGAACTTAAGAAATATTTGGATAGACAGTTCTCATGGCTTGGTGTGGTTAGTTAGGCGTGCTTCTCCGTGGGCAGCAGCTAAGACGCTTACTCCGGTTTGGGCATTGAAGGCACAGTGCGTAGCGGTCCTGGAAGTAAAGAGAATCCTGGTTTTCCGCAGAGATCTAGGATTAACCTAAGCGTTTGGTTTCGGGAGCGGCCACAAGGGCGCCTCACTCCAACCTCAGCCATTCGCAACAGGGTGGGGTATTAGCATTTTTCCGCGCCCGCCCCAACGAGGGAAAGCGCCGAGTCATTCCGGAGGGGCGCGCCGGGCGGGGCTCGGGCCACATTCCCCCTCCTCTCTCTCCTCCTCCGGCACCCCCGTCCGTTCCGACTCTCGCGAGAGCCCTACTGGCTATAAAGGCAGCGCCCCGGGGAAATTTTGCGCGTCCTGTTCTTGCCTGGCGTTGGTGGGTTGTTTCTTCGAGTTGTGTCAGGACTGGTGAGTGTGGGCAGTGCGGCCTCTGCAGAGTGAGGCGCGGCGCGCCCTTCTTGCCTGTTGCTTCTTCCTCCTCCTGTCCGGGGCCCGCCCGCGCTCGGGTGGGGGTGCTGTGATGCGTGAGACAGCCGGGGGAGGCCCGGAGTCCGAGACTGCTTGAGCGATACGCACACCCCTCTCGTGGGCCCACCACGTAGGTGCGGGGACCTGGTTGAATCCCAAGGCTAGCGTGGACTCGAGTCGAGTCTTCCCCGGCAACTCGAGCACGTGGTGCGGCGTCTGCGCGGGCTGGTGGTGGGGTCTTCGAGACTAGCCTCCTGCCGGACGGGGTGGGTTCAGGAAGCTTCTGGAATGGACCTGTATCCAGACTTGTGGCTGTAGAAGACATCCTGTATGTATTTGTAGTTGGCTGTTCCGGGTCCTGGGCCTTGACTAGCTGTGGAGTTTCGGGTACACTTTCCCCGTCTTTATTTTCCTGTACGTGGAATGGAGTTAGCGATGAGCCCAAATGTCCCCGCTGAAGCACTCTCTCTGCTGGTGCTTTCTCCAGTGCTGGGGAGGGACAGGGGGTACCTAAAGTGGGGTTTAGGGATGTGGCCCTCTGCGCTGGGCAGATGCCCTGAAGGGGTCCGGCGCCGGCCTGAATCCCAGCAGCCTTCACCCCGAATTGGTTGGGTTTTGTACTTGGGGGCCACCTGGGAAAGTAGGATCTTTCCCAGAGAAGGCCATCTGGGGGCACCAAGTTGCAGCATGCCTTAGTTTTTGGTTTTTGGTTTTTGTCGTTAAAGGTGTTAAGGACTTCTTAAAAAACAGTTAAAAGTTTGCTAAGATCCATGCTTACAAAATTTCTTTTGGTTGTGGTATTGTTAACTAAGAACTTTGGGAGTTGGAAAAGCTTTCAGACCGCGGCTTAGTGGGTTAAATCTGTTTTTTGAGTTAGAGTCTCGCTCTGTCGGCCAGGCTGGAGTGCAGTGGCGCGGTCTCGGCTTACTGCAACCTCTGTCTCCCGAACTCAAGCAATCCTCCTGCCTCAGCCTGCCGAGTAGCTGGGATTACAGGCTTGTGCCACCAAGCCCCGGCTAATTTTTTTTTTTTTTTTTTTTTGAGACGGAGTCTTGCTCTGTCGCTCAGGCTGGAGTGCAGTGGCTCGATCTCGGCTCACTGCAAGCTCCACCTCCCGGGTTCACGCCATTCTCCTGCCTCAGCCTCCTGAGTAGCTGGGACTACAGGCGCCCGCCAGCACGCCCGGCTAATTTTTTTTTTTTTTTTTTTTTTTGTATTTTTAGTAGAGACGGGGTTTCACCATGTTAGGCATGATGGTCTCGAACTCCTGACCTTGTGATCCGCCCGCCTTGGCCTCCCAAAGTGGTAGGGTTACAGGCGTGAGCCACCGCCACTGGCCAATGTTTGTATTTTTAGTAGAGACAGGGTTTCACCATGTTGGCCAGGCCAGTCTCGAAGTCTTGTTTTTTTGTTTTTTGGTTTTTTTTTTGAGACAGAGTCTCGCTCTGTCAGCCAGGCTGGGTACAGTGGCGCCATCTCGGCTCACTGCAGCCTCTGCCTCCCAGTTTCAAGTGATTCTCCTGCCTCAGCCTCCCGAGTAGCTGGAACTACAGGCGCGTGCCACTACGCCCGGCTAATTTTTTGTATTTTTGTTAGAGACGGGGGTTTCACTATGATGGCCAGGCTGGTCTCGAACTCCTGACATCATGTGATCTGCCTGCCTCGGCCTCCCAAAGTGCTGGGATTACAGGCTTGAGCCACAGCGCTTGGCCAAGATCTCAATACTAATCTTGGTGTTGATCTGGGTGAATCCAGCGCAACCTTCCTTTTCAGCAGTAAATTGATTCTTGTTCTACTTTTCGCTGTGGGATATTAGCCCCAAAGTCAGGAACCCGTTTATGAAGGGAATTCTAGGGCTTATACAATACCTAAAGATTTGAAATTAAGCAGATGCCAATATCTTGGTCTTGCCTCTTTTTTTTTTTTTTTTTTTTTAAGACAGAATCTCACTCTGTTGCCCAGGCTGGGTGCAGTAGCGCCATCTCGGCTTACTGCAACCTCTGCCTCCCGGGTTCAAGCGATTCTCCTGCTTCAGCCTCCTGAGTAGCTGCGATTACAGGCATGCACCACCACACCCGACTAATTTTTGTGTTTTTAGTAGAGATGGGGTTTCACCATGTTGGCCAGACTGGTCTCGAACTCCTGACCTTGTGATCCGCCCGCCTGGGCCTCCCAAAGTGCTGGGATTACAGGTGTGAGACACTGCGCCCAGTGGTCTTGCCTCTTAAAAGTTGGACTGGCTGGAAGGGCGCGGTGGCTCACGCCTGTAATCCTAGCATTTTGGGAGGCCGAGTTGGGCGATCATCTGAGGTGAGGAGTTTGAGACCAGCCTGACCAACATAGAGAAACCCCGTCTCTAATAGAAATACAAAAAAATTAGCCTGGTGTGGTGACCTGCGCCTGTAATCCTAGCTACTACGGAGGCTGAGGCAGGAGACTCGCTTGAACCCGAGAGGCGGAGGTTGCAGTGAGCCGAGATAACGCCTTTGCATTCCAGCCTGGGCCCAAAGAGGGAAACTCTGTCTAAAAAAAAACAAAAAAAACAAAAACAAATAAAACAAGTTGGATTAGTTGTAGGTTGTGTGCTGTCTTGGACAAAGCTACCTGGAGAAAAGTCAAACATGCTTCTGATGTTATGAAGGCAGGTGGAGGCACAGTGATGGGAAAGGTCAACATGACTTTTTGGGAGCCAAACAAAAGTGTTTGTAGCATTGTGCATTTGGATTCTGGTTTGAGAGTCTTCACCTGCCTCCCTCTGCTTCTGTATAATGAATAAGATGCCACTGCACTAATTATGGTTCAGAAAGAATGAGAGGTTATCTCAGTATATAAAGAAATTGCCTTGCTGTTTTTAAATGAAAACAAAGGCTGAGATTCAGAGACTTGTTTCGTTCCAAAAGTTGGAAAGCTCAGATTGTGACCCTTGACTGCTGGCCAGAGCTTCTTACTGAAACAACATTTAATGTATTCAGGGACACTGGACAATGCCTTGATTGTTTACAGCTAAGTCTCTTAAGTAGGTGAAGGCTGCTGGTTATGTAGGAAATTAAGGCTTGTTTCTAATTCATTTCTGTTATTTCTAGCTGATAGGAAGATGTCTTCAGGAAATGCTAAAATTGGGCACTCTGCCCCCAACTTCAAAGCCACAGCCGTTATGCCAGATGGTCAGTTTAAAGATATCAGCCTGTCTGACTACAAAGGTGAGAGAATTTACACTGGGCTCATTGAGATGGAGTTATTTTATATTCTAGGGATGGCTTGTTAGATTTGTGTCAATGTTATGTTTGACTGTAAAATGTTTTGTCTCCTAGGAAGAAGTATTCAGGTTGTTGTTACCTTCATGTTGAAGTGGTGATTATCAAGTGATTACAGGATATATATCCTAGGACCAAACCACTTCTGGAAAAACCACCTGCTTCATTATGTCTGGACATACTAGCTCAATTATCTTTTCAGTATTCCTCCTCTATTTTCTTTCTTTATTTTTATTTTTGAGACAGGGTCTCATTCTGTCACCCAGGCTGGAGTGCAGTGGTGCAGTCATGGCTCACTGCAGCCTCTACCTCTCTGGGCTCAGGTGATCCTCCCACCTCAGCCTCCTGAGTAGCTGGGACTGTAGGGGCATGTTACCATGCCCGGCTAATTTTTGTATTTTTTGTAGAGATGGGCACCATGTTGCCCAGGCAGGTCTCCAACTCCTGGGCTCAAGCCCTCTGCCTGCCCCAGCCTTTCAAAGTGCTGGGATAACAAGTGTGACCCACTGCATCTGGCCCTCCTCTATTTTATTATTGGAGAAATACTCATTATCTCTTTATAAGATACATTCTACATTTAAAGTCTCAGAGCTCACTCAAATCTTTGGAGCTGTGACACTGCTCGTTCAGTTTGTTTGGGTCACGTATATATCACAGAAGTTAATATTAGGCTAAGGGCTAGGCACTTTCCCTTGCCTGTTTTGACCTCAGAGAAGAGTTGATATTACAGATGGAACAACTCTCCTTTCTGTTGTCATAGTTTGTTTTTTTTTTTTTTTGGAGACGGAGTCTCGCTTTGTCACCCAGGCTGGAGTGCAGTGGCGCGATCTCGGCTCACTGCAAGCTCTGCCTCCTGGGTTCACGCCATTCTCCTGCCTCCACCTCTGGAGTAGCTGGGACTACAGGCGCCCGCCACCACGCCCGGCTAATTTTTTTGTATTTTTAGTAGAGACGGGGTTTCACCGTGGTCTGATCTCCTGACCTCGTGATCCGCCCGCCTCGGCCTCCCAAAGTTCTGGGATTACAGGCGTGAGCCACCGTGCCTGGCCTCTGTTGTCATAGTTTCATGCAGACACTTGCCAAGTTCTGTTGAGGCTCCTCCTTTCTTTACCTTGTAGTCCCAGAGCAGCTGGATCTCCTGGGACAGCTGAGGATATAGATTCCTTAGAATGCTAACCTGAAACTCAGGTGTCAAGTGTCCTTTTCTCAGTGGTGTAGCATTAGTTCCTGGAGTTAGTTTTTGGTAGAACATTTGACTAGGTTTCCTGACATAATCACACTTTGTTGTTGGGGCTTCTCCTAGCAAACAAGGTAAGTTGCACCATAGGGAGGTGACCTTGGCCCAGGAGTATAAGCAGGAGGTCTAGGAGGAGCTGCTCTCTGCCCTCCTGAGCTTGACCTATGAGGCCCCAAAGTGCTTGTTAGGCAAAGCCCTGGAGGGATTGTTTAGATGAGTTAGTTTCCAGTGATACTGCAAAGTGGTAAAAGGGCTGATTGTTTGCCCCCCCCGCCGAGATGGAATTTCGCTCTTGTCGCACAGGCTGCAGTGCAGTGGCATGATCTCATGTCACTGCGACCTCCATCTCCCCGGTTCAAGTGATTTTCTTGGCTCAGCCTCCCGAGTAGCTGGGATTTCAGGCCCCCACTATCACGCCCAGCTAATTTTTGTATTTTTAGTAGAGACACGTTTCACCATGTTGGTCAGCCTGGTCTTGAACTCCTGACCTCAGGTGATCCACCCGTCTTGGCCTCCCAAACTGCTGGGATTACAGATGTGAGCCACCATGCCAGACTGAGCCACCACACCCAGCCTGTTTGACTTTTCAAACATTGCTGTTACCTGGAAATGAGTGAATATTTGGAATTGTTCTAGTATTTAAGCCTGGTGGGTGTGGCGAAAAGGCTGCCTGGCCAGTTTGAAGATCTGTTTTTTTCAGTGGTTAATCCCAGTGACTTCATTAAAATTGCAGCTAGAAGTTCTGTTACTCACTAGTACTTTTGTCTTTTCTGTCTCTCTCTCTCTCTCTGTATATGTATGTATATATATATATATATATTTTTTTTTTTGGGACGGAGTCTCACTCTGTCCCCCAGGCTGGAATGCAATGGTGGGATCTCTGCTCACTGCAAGCTCCACCCCCTGGGTTCACGCCATTCTCCTGCCTCAGCCTCCCAAGTAGCTGGGACTACAGGTGCCCACCACAACGCTCGGCTAATTTTTTTTTTTTTTGTATATTTAGTAGAGACGAGGTTTCACCGTATCAGCCAGGATGGTCTCGATCTCCTGACCTCGTGATCCGCCCGCCTCAGCCTCCCAAAGTGCTAGGATTACAGGCTTGAGCCACCGTGCCCAGCCTGTATATATATTTTTGTTGTTTTGAGACAGTCTTGCTCTGTTGCCCAGGCTGGCCTCAAACTCCTGGAGTCAAGGGATCCTCCCACCTCAGCCTCCCAAGTAGCTGGGACTACAGACACGCACCACTGTGCCTGGCTTAAAATTTTTCCTGTCCTGTCAGGCACGTTAGGAATACATGTGATCACTTAATGCTCGTTCCATTACTATGGTTCATCACGGGAGAGGTGCAAAAGCTCTGACTTCTTATTGGTGTCTTATCTCTACAGCAGAGGAGTAACTGCAATTCAGCTTTCTCTGGGCACTGTTTGTCAAGCATTGGCATTAGGCGATTCTTATAAGTGCATCCTTGCTTTTGCTATCTTTGGAGAACTTGGTGTTTATGCTAATTTTAGCCACTCAGAAAAGATCAAAATTAGACCGAACAGTGTTTATTCTGTAGTTGGCAGCTAAGAACATGGAGGTAGGAGAATAAAAGCATGGGATTGGAAGTTTTTTTCTTTCAGGTCTTCCTAATGCACCAGGTTCTAAAAGTAGCTTCTAGGAGACATCCGTATTGAGCATCTTGGCAGTGGTTATTGTGTCAGCCATCACCTTGCTTCTTTTTGTATAGGAAAATATAAAGCAAGGAAGTCTGTGTCAAATGCTAACCATGACTCCTATTTTTCCCCCAGGAAAATATGTTGTGTTCTTCTTTTACCCTCTTGACTTCACCTTTGTGTGCCCCACGGAGATCATTGCTTTCAGTGATAGGGCAGAAGAATTTAAGAAACTCAACTGCCAAGTGATTGGTGCTTCTGTGGATTCTCACTTCTGTCATCTAGCATGGTAAATCTCTTGGTCCATTTGGCATGTGAACTTTTTTTTTTTTTTTTTTTTTTTTTTTGGGATGGAGTCTCGCTTTGTTACCCAGGCTGGAGTGCAGTGGTGCGATCTCCGCTCACTGCAAGCTCTGCCTCCCGGGTTCACGCCATTCTCCTGCCTCAGCCTCCCGAGTTAGCTGGGACTACAGGCGCCTGCCACCATGCCCGGCTAATTTTTTTGTATTTTTAGTAGAGATGGTGTTTCACCGTGTTAGCCAGGATGGTCTTGATCTCCTGACCTCGTGATCTGCCCCGCCTCGGCTTCCCACAGTGCTGGGATTACAGGCATGAGCCACTGCACCCGGCTGGCATGTGAACTTTTAAAACAGCAACTGGGAAACTTTGGCAATAGACTTTCAAGTATTGGCTTCTCATGGAAGGGGGTGCAAAGTCTGACTTTCTCTTGTTGCTCTCATGACCTGGCAGCAGAGAAGAAGCAGCTTCAGTTGCAGTTGAGTGTACCCTAGTGACCTACCTTAACTGTTCTCAGCATTCACTTTATTGCTGGAAAAGGAAAAAAAAGTTTTTTTGGAAAGTTAGAGATTAGGAATATGGGAAAGGGGAAAGAGGAATGGGTACAATTAAGTCAAGAGTTTCAATGTAACTGTATGTTTGCCTTTTGCCATAGGATCAACACACCTAAGAAACAAGGAGGACTGGGACCCATGAACATTCCTTTGGTATCAGACCCGAAGCGCACCATTGCTCAGGATTATGGGGTCTTAAAGGCTGATGAAGGCATCTCGTTCAGGTATATCATCAGGACAAGTATCCAGTTGGCTAAAAGCCTTTTATTTGGAGAGATCTAGAGCCCTGATCTGTAGAGACTCCTTCGTCATTTCATTCCTTTATGCAGGGGCCTCCTCACTAAGGCCAGGCCAGTACGAAGGTGGAGACCAGTCCATTTCTTTAAGACTTCAAGCTTCTATATTCTAACAAAGCACATCTCTAAACCTGTATTGCTTTTCCTTTCATCTCTTTTCCCAGGGGCCTTTTTATCATTGATGATAAGGGTATTCTTCGGCAGATCACTGTAAATGACCTCCCTGTTGGCCGCTCTGTGGATGAGACTTTGAGACTAGTTCAGGCCTTCCAGTTCACTGACAAACATGGGGAAGGTAAGCCATCTGTCTGATAACAGGACAACAGAGTGGTGGTATGAAGGGGTGGGTTGCCCCTCCACACCTGTGGGTGTTTCTCATTAGGTGGAATTAGAGACTTGGAAAAGAAAGAGACACAGAGACAAAGTATAGAGAAAGAAATAAGGGGGCCCAGGGGACCAGCGTTCAGCATACGGAGGATCCTGTTGGCCTCTGAGTTCCTTAGTATTTATTGATCATTCTTGGGTATTTCGGAGAGGGGAATGTGGCAGGGTCATAGGATAATAGTGGAGAGAAGGTCAGCAGATGTTAAACAGGTGAACAAAGGTCACTGCATCATGAACAAGGTAAAGAATTAAGTGCTGTGCTTTAGGTATGCATACACATAAACATCTCAGTGCCTTAAAGAGCAGTATTGCTGTCCACATGTCCCACCTCCAGCCCTAAGGCGGTTTTCCCCTATCTCAGTAGATGGAACATACAATCGGGTTTTATATGAAACATTCCATTGCCCAGGGACAGGCAGGAGACAGATGCCTTCCTCCTGTCTCAACTGCAAAGAGGCGTTCCTTCCTCTTACTAATCCTCCTCAGCACAGACCATTTACGGGTGTCCGGCTGGGGGATGGTCAGGTTTTTCCCTTCCCACGAGGCCACATTTCAGACTATCACATGGGGAGAAACCTTGGACAATACCTGGCTTTCCTAGGCAGAGGTCCCTGTGGCCTTCCGCAGTGTTTGTGTTCCTGGGTACTTGAGATTAGGGAGTGGTGATGACTCTTAAGGAGCATGCTGCCTTCAAACATTTGTTTAACAAAGCACATCTTTAACAAAGCACATTTAACCCTGAGTTGACACAGCACATGTTTCAGAGAGCACGGGGTTGGGGGTAAGGTTACAGATTAACAGCATCTCAAGGCAGAAGAATTTCTCTTAGTACAGAACAAAATGGAGTCTCCTATGTCTACTTCTTTCTACACAGACACAGTAACAATCTGATCTCTCTCTCTTTTCCCCACAGTGGTAGAATGGGAAAGATAGTAGGAACAGAAGCTACCAAATAAGAAAACGGGTATTTCCCTTCATAAATGGAAGCCCCTGGATTACAGTGTGTTGTGAGGGTGAGGGTAATGGAAAAGCTTGGGAAGGAGAATAGAAAGGCTTTTTATTCAAAGTATACATACTCCTCTCTTCTGTCCTGCTCATTTAGAATGAGTCACTCCTAAAGATCTAACTTACTGAATGTAGGATGATCTCACAGATGTATTAGGGCAAAACAAAATGGTTGGGAATCACATCTAGAGATAAAGCATGCCATTTTTAAAATAACTTTCTTGAGAGAAGAGGTTAATCCATATAGTTCATATTTGTATTTATTTATTTATTTTTGCGAGATGGAGTCTTGCTCTGTTGCCCAGGCTGGAGTGCAGTGGCGCAGTCTTGGCTCACTGCAACCTCCGCCTCCCATGAGCCATTGCGCCCAGCCCAGACTAGCTTTCTAAGGCCTATTTCAGCTCTGATCTTGTGATTTAAAGAAAATGAAGTTATTAGAGTCTGGATTAGGGGTGTATGTTTGGGAAGACCCAAAGGTGCTAGCTTGGCTAGCACCAAGTAATCTTTTTACAGGGATTAGAGTCTGATTATATAGGGATCAGTGAGCACTGATAACCAGGAGGTACCCTTTGCAGAAGGATGTGTGGGCAGTTAGCCTGGACAGATGACACATGGCTCAGCTGACACCTGCTGAGACTGCCCCCTTGTGGGAGATGAGGTTCAGCATTAAGAAGGAAGTGGCAGTGGCAAAGTAGGCCCTTTTGACTTTCCTAGGAACCTACATGTAGGTTAGTCTCCCGAACCCAAGCTTTCATAACTCAGAAGCTTGCTTCTTCAGACTCTGTTGGTCTCTGCTGCCTCCCATCCCACTGGAACATGTACAACCTCTTAAATAGGCACCATTTAAAAGCCAATGAATGCCAAATACTTTTTTTTTTTGATACAGAGTCTTGATTTGTCACCCAGACTGGAGTGCAGTGGTGTGATCTCAGCTCACTGCAGCCTCCACCTCCTAGGTTCAAGCGATTCTCTTGCGTCAGCCCTCCTGAGTAGCTAGGACTACCGGGGTCCACCACCACGCCCCACTATTTTTGTATGTTTTGTAGAGACGGTATTTTGCCATGTTGGCCAGGCTGGTATTAAACTCCTGAACTCAAGCAATCCTCCCGCCTTGGCCTCCCAAAGTGCTGGGATTATAGGCATGAACCACTGTGCCCGGCTGCCAAACACTTTTTTTTTGAGATGGAGGCTCGCACCGTCGTCTGGGCTAGAGTGCAGTGGCGCGATCTCAGCTCACTGCAACCTCCGCCTCCTGAGTTCAAGCAATTCTGCCTCAGCCTCCCTAGTAGCTGGGATTATAGGCGCCCACCACCATGCCCAGCTAATTTTTTGTATTTTTAGTAGAGATGGGGTTTCATGTTGGCCAGGCTGGTCTTGAACTCCTGACCTCAGGTGGTCCACCCGCTTCAGCCTCCCATACCCAACAGTGTTGGATATGAGTGAAACATTTAACTGGGGATTTGTCACTAATACAAGTATAATTGTAAGAGTCATGAGGCCTTAGTGTCAGGAAACTGAGTTGGCAAGGTCCTTTCGGGTTCATTATTCCTGTTATTTAGCTATGAGGCCCAGTTCTTTGTTTCATCCTGGACAGAGGAATCTTTTTTGGTCCCCTTGTAGTACCTATTGGCAAACCTCTAGCTGGCTGTGGCCTAGTCTTTGCTTTTATGCTGCTCTTTGCAACTTGTTTATCTTTAGGACCTGTATCGTAACCCTTTGATATCACTAAAGCCAATAACTAACAATCAGATGGAGATTTTAGGAAAATTATGGCAGCTAGTCCTTCTATTTAGCTCTTGTTCCATCTATACCTTGTGCCTAGAGAGTCTTGACATCTGAGGTTATGATATCCTTGGACCAAAGAGGGGCCTCTGTATGTCTCACTCGAGCAGTTGAGACTCTTGTTGCTCCCGTTGGACTTTGATGACTACATGTCTCGTAGAATATGACAGCACATGGTAGTGGAAAAATCAGGCCGGGTGTGGTGGCTCATGCCTGTAATCCTAGCACTTTGGGAGGCCGAGGTGGGCAGATCACGAGGTCAGGAGATCGAGACCATCCTGGCTAACACGGTGAAACCCCGTCTCTACTAAAAATACAAAAAATTAGCCGGGCGTGGTGGCAGGCGCCTGTAGTCCCAGCTACTCGGGAGGCTGAGGCAGGAGAATGGCATGAACCGGGAGGCGGAGCTTGCAGTGAGCTTGAGATCGTGCCACTGCACTCCAGCCTGGGTGACAAAGTGAGACTGTCTCAAAAAAAAAAATTAGCCGGGTGTGGTGGCGGGCGCCTGTAATCCTAGTTATTTGGGAGGCTGATGCAGGAGAATCGCTTGAACCCGGGAGATCGACGTTGCAGTGAGACGGAGGTGGAGATTGCGCCACCGTACTCCAGCCTGGGTGACAGAGCGAGACTCCGTCTCGAAAAAAAAAAGAAAATATAAGAGATTAGTCCCCTTGCCTCATTTTCTTCAGGCTAGCCTGAGGCACATTCTTAGGCATTGTCAGGAAAAGGTTGAAGGCTGTGCTTTCTGTATAAATCTATGAAAAATTTCAAACTCTGCCTTTTGCTTACCGAGGGGTAGATGGCAGTTACTTAATGAAACAAGCAGGGGCTTCTGTGAAGTTCTTGATCCTTTATAAGGTTCAGGCTATCCAGTTTGGTGGAGTTAGAAGAATGCTGAGAAGGCAGACTGAGTTTGCTGTCTTCAGAGCTCTGAAGGGCTGTCAGAGGGAAACAGTTTAGTGTTAAGGGTTTACATAGTCCTATGTGTGTCATTTATTTAGCTTTTTTTTTTCCCTTAAGGATTGGAGAGTGTTGGCAAATCATTTAAACTTTGCCTTTTTTGTGTAAAATTTAAATTTCAAGTGCTACATGAATAAATTAAGCATGATAGTATCTTAAGGCTGTGGTGATGATTATATAATGTTTGTAAAATGGTTAGCTTATACTAAAAGGGTATGATCTTAGACTGATTGCAGGGGTAGGTTTCCTGGTATCTGAGTGTTCAGGTGCAGAACTGGTTTTGTCCATAGGAGAATGGTGGTGCATACCATTGAGAAGGTTATTAATTAGTGGTACCTTTCTCTTGCAGTGTGCCCAGCTGGCTGGAAACCTGGCAGTGATACCATCAAGCCTGATGTCCAAAAGAGCAAAGAATATTTCTCCAAGCAGAAGTGAGCGCTGGGCTGTTTTAGTGCCAGGCTGCGGTGGGCAGCCATGAGAACAAAACCTCTTCTGTATTTTTTTTTTTTCCATGAGTAAAACACAAGACTTCAGATTCGGCCGAATTGTGGTGTGTTACAAGGCAGGCCTTTCCTATAGGGGGTGGAGAGACCAGCCTTTCTTCCTTTGGTAGGAATGGCCTGAGTTGGCGTTGTGGGCAGGCCACTGGTTTGTATGATGTATCAGTAGAGCAACCCATTAATCTTTTTGTAGTTTGTATTAAACTTCAACTGAGACCTTGATGAGTCTTTATTTTTGGAAGCATATTATTAGCTTTTGATTTTAAGAGGAATTTACTCCTTGCTTTCCCTGTTTAGGGGAAAATGAGGAGAGCTGCCTCCAAATCAGGGAATTGTGTTGACACAGGTAGACACAGGGAATGGAACTGAATGAACCCAAGGTGTTACATTTTGTTTCACTACACATGAGAAGTTGGCCAGAGCACTGCGACTTATGCCACAGGCTGGGTTACCAGTTAAAGTCTCAGTGTGACTACTTGGACATCTGTTTTTGCTTGGACACACTATTCAAAGGGCTGCATGGGAACCAGAAGCTTGGCCTCTTCTGATAAATACCTGGTACCTGCTATGTAAAAGAGTTGGAGGTTTCTGTTCCTTTTGAACTGACAGAGGAAAGAGGAAGACAAGGCTGGTGGCCTTGGGTAGGGCTTTCAGTAGTTGCACTGTACTGGGCAATTCTTAGCCTTCCCTTGGTTCTAGCCTTGATTAGAGATAGTCTTTGTTAGTGTCATTATGTTGCCCAGAGTGGTTCTGAATTCCTCGCCTCAGGCGGTCCTCCGCCTCAGCCTCCCAAAATGGTGGGATTACAGGTGAGGGCCACAGTGCCTGGCCAAAGCCCATTTTGATCTTCATTCATATGTCACTGTCCTCAGAGAGGCTGTCAGCTGGGAAAAGTTATTCTCCTGGGCCCTTGAGGCCAAGGTAGATTAAGAACTGAGGATACTACCGTGTATCATGTGATGCCATTCCAGCCACTTGTCTTCCTCAGCTACTCCAACCTGCCCACCCCTCTAGAACCCAGACTACACCCATGAGCAGCAGTACAGAATTCCCAGGGCCTTTGGTAATGGCCAACATACTGCTTACTGTATGCTAGGTACTTTTCCAAAGTGCCTTACACGTGTTTATTCAGTCCCTACCTGAGGTAGGTACTTTTTTTTTTTTTGAGACAGAGTCTCACAGTGTCGCCCAGGCTAGAGTGCATAGAGTGCAGCTGCGCAATCTCGGCTCACTGCAACCTCCGCCTCCCTGGTTCAAATGATTGTATTGCCTCAGCCTCCTGAGTAGCTGGGACTACAGGCCTGTGCTACCATGCCTGGCTAACTTTGTATTTTTAGTAGAGATGGGGTTTCACCGTATTGGCCAGGCTGCTCTCAAACTCGACCTCATGATCCACCTGCCTCAGCCTCCCAGAGTGCTGGGATTACAGGCGGGAACCACCATGCCCTGCTGGTAGGTACTCTTTAGAGGATATTTGCCCCTTAGGCCCTGTAACAACATCTTGGGGCATTGCTTAGAAATGGGAATAGATAAAAGAGTCTTGGCTGGACGCGGTGGCTCATGCCTGTAATCCCAGGATTTTGGGAGACCAAGATGGGTGGATCACGAGGTCAGGAGTTCAAGACCAGCCTGGTCAAGAGGATGAAACCCCATCTCTACTAAAAATACAAAAAATTAGCCAGGTGTGGTGGCAGACACCTGTCATCCCAGCTACTCAGGAGGCTGGGGCAGATAACTGCTTGAACCCAGGAGGCAGAGGTTGCAGTGAGTGGAGATTGTGCCACTGCACTCCAGCCTAGGTGACAGAGTGAGACTGTCTCATGTGAAGGCAGATGGGAATTCTGGTTCCCTGGCCTTTATCTTGGCCAAACCTAACTTCCTTGAGCCTTGTTATCTTCATGGAAGATCTCTACTATATTATCAAAAATAGTAATCTTGTACTCAAAACCTTTTGCTTTGCCAAAGCCAATTAAGTCCTAGCAAGTACCACCATAAATGAGGGTCTACATGGGAGAAAGGTATCAAGGGCCAGGGGATGCAGGTGGTGAGACCCTGGGGCTGAGCCAGCTCCGGGCTCTGCTGGGATTCCCAGGCTTCTTGGGGGGGTGTGTGGTGAAGGGAAGATCCGGGGAGGGAGAACTAGGCTCCTCTGAGGGCTGAGCCAAGCCCAATAGGGCCATTCGTTGGGCAGGCGGAGTGGAGAAGTAGGCCTTCTGCTCTTCTGAGTAGCGCTCCTGGGGTGTCACAGCATCCCGGTAAGTCCAGTCACGCCAGTGGAAATTGAAGCCTTCAAGTAGGGCGATTCGGTCAGCTCTTGCAGGTACACAGTCATGAGGTTTTCTGGGTGGCAGATCTGGCACCTCTATCCCTGGCAGCAGCACTACCCCTCGGATGGCAAACCAGCCCCCAAATCGGGGGTGTATGCACACACCTGATATGCGCTGGGGAGAGGGTGAAGAAAAGGTCACGGAGGTCCCCTTGGCACCAAGTCCAACTGCCATTGCAAGCTAGGCCTGTTCACTTATTTCCCACCCAGTGTACACTGACTCTATGTAAACCTCTGTCCTTTTCTTGGCAAACCCTTTCATAAACTATTCTGAGCACAAAGAAGGGCTGGGCTTCCTAGTCTCACCATTAGTCTTAACATTGCTGTGCCCCCTGTATCCTAAGACAGTTCTGCAGGCTAAGTTTTCTGATCTCACGAGTCCCCAGTTAGACAACTGCATGTGACAGGACTGCCCCCCATCCAGAACAAAGCTAATTTGTTCTGGGTCGTGTCACATCCATCCAGGGAAGGCTGAGGAATGTGGGACCTGGTAAGGAGAGGCCTTTATCAGTCTGTCTCAGCCTCTATTTACATTTTCTCTCACCTGGTTCCCCCATGGGTCAGCCTCCACATCTTGTCTTTGGTAGTAGTAAGCAGCCCCTGCCACATGGGCTGCTGTCTGGGCCAGGATCTTGGGGCGTCGGTTGGGGTGCACCTCGTAGTCAGCAATGATTTCTATCTGCTGCTCTGGGAGGCTCTGGAACAGTGGACAAAATAGAGGGTACTGTCAGCATGAGGGGAGTTATGACCTTGTCCTAGGGAGCCCTAGTTTGTTGTGTGTGTGTGAACATGGTCCTGTCCTCAGAAGGGAAAACATGGCCTTAACTTGGGAGGCTCCAGTGTGGACATAGTTATAGTTATTTCCAGAAGGGCCCATTTTGAAAGGAAATACACAAGTCCTGGTGTGAAGGAAGGCATGGTCAGCTTTGGGGAGATCCAGTGGGTATGTACATAGTTAAGTGTATATGTGAGTGTGTGTTGGGAGAATATTGTTCTGTCCTCAAAAGGAGAGCGTAAAGCTTGCAGGTCTAGGACAAAGCAATGCCTGGGGAATGTTGGACTCATTCCTATTCCACTTGGAGGCCAAAGAAAACCTGATCTGAGGTTCATATAGTTGCCCATCAGTGTAGGGTGAGTGAGACTGATTTCACACTGGGGGACTGCTAGAGGAGGGTGGTGGAACCTGGGTGTGTGAGAAGGCAGAATGAGGAAAGATCACAGAATGTCAAGCCTGGCTTTAGGGTATCATTTCACCTTTGAAGTGGCTCCTAGCCCTAGGTCTAGATCTGTATTGAGCGTGGAGGAGCTGGAGGCAGCTGTAGGTTTGGGAGCTGGGGGAAAACTGAGCCTTCCTTACCTCTCTAACACGGCCCAGATGGTAGGCCACACACTGGTCCACCGGGTCAGTCAGCATTCGGAGGTGGCAGCTCTGCAAGAAGGGCTTGAGGGCCCGGTCAAACATGGCAGGCGTGCTGAGTACCAGGAAGGCCAGGGTAGGTCCTGGCAGCAGTAGGTGGAAGGCTGGAGGCAAGAGTTCATTGTACCATGCCACCTAAAACAGAAAGTTCAGGCCAGGCTGGAGAAGACCAGTCTAGGCCTTAGCCTGGCCCACACCTTAACCTTCAGGCCTCACACTTTTGCCCCAGCTTCCATCTCATTCAGTGAATTTTCACTGATGCTATGTGATATATTTTTATGAGCAACTCAACTGAATTTGACAGGGAATTAATTATTTTTTGAGACAGAGTCTTGCTCTGTCACCCAGGCTGGAGTGCAGTGGCATGATCTTGGCCCACTGCAACTTTGGCCTCCCAGATTCAAGTGATTCTCGTGCCTCAGCCTCCCGAGCAGCTGGGATTACGATGTGCACCACCACGCCTGGCTAGTTTGTATTTTTAGTAGAGACAGGGTTTCGCCATGTTGGCCAGGCTGGTCTCCGAACTCCTGGCCTCAGCTAGGACCCACCTGCCTCGGCCTTCCAAAGTGCTGGGATTATATAGGCGTGAGCCACCGAGCCTGGCCCAGGGAATTATTTTATTTATTGAAGGACTGACTGAAAAACAAATAATTTCAGCCCTCATCCAACTACAAATGAACCAATGAAAATGAAAAACCCTGCTGGGCGTGGTGGCTCACAGCTATAATCCCAGCACTTTGGGAGGTGGAGGCAGGTGGATCACCTAAGATCTGGAGTTTGAGACCAGCCTGGCCAACATGGTGAAACCCTGCCTGTACTAGAAATACAAAAATTAGACAAGCATGGTGGCACTTGCCTGTAATCGCAGCTACTCAGGAGGCTGAGGCAGGAGAATCGGTAGGCAGAGGTTGCAGTGAGACAAGATCGTGCCACTGCACTCCAGCCTGGGCGACAAAGTGAGACCCCCGCCTCAAAAAATAATAATAATAAAATGAAAAACCCAGGAACGAGGATCCACAGAGCAGAGTTCCTAAATCCACAACTGACTGAGGTGCATGAGGGCATAGGAACAGTCAAAGTGGCTGTCAACACACTTGCCCTCCAAGTCCAACACCTTGAAGGCATTCTAAGACAAAAGCAAGATCGGAGATTTCTCAAAGCAGAATCAACATATGATGCCATGACAGTTGTTCAGAAAAATATTGTTAATCTGGAGAAGCATGTTGCTGCAGCCAAGCCTGAGAGGGAGAAAGCCACCTGAACCCTTAATGCCATTCATGCCACAGTCCAACTCATCCTCAAATGACACAAAACGATGTGGTTCCACCAGTCTCTTCCCAACCAGCACTTCTTTACCCTTTTGATATGTCACCAGGGGAAACTATCAGCGGCAGCAAGCTATGTCTTCATTGAAGATCAAGGGGTTATAATAGATTAAAAGTTTATTATATCCAGAGCATCTCCATACAGACAGATCAAAAGACGAGATCATAGTTCCAGGCTATATGACCCTAACTCTAGAGATGAATTTGGAGAGAACACACAGTTGTTTTTTTTTTTTTTTGAGACGGAGTCTCACTCTGTTGCCCAGGCTGGAGTACAGCGGCATGATCTCGGCTCACTGCAACCTCCGCCTCCTGGGTTCAAGTGATTCCCCTGCCTCAGCCTCCTGAGTAGCTGGGACTACAGGCACGTGCCACCACGCCCGGCTAATTTTTGTATTTTTAGTAGAGACGAGGTTTCACCATGTTGGCCAGGGTGGTCTCGATCCTCCTGACCTCGTGATCCACCTGCCTTGGCCTCCCAAAGTGCTGGGATTACAGGCGTGAGCCACCGCACCCAGCCCAGGCAGTTTCTTAAAATACTGTTTTTAGGCTGGGCATGATGGCTCATGCCTGCAATCCCAGCACTTTGGGAGGCTGAGGTAGGAGGACTGCTTGGGGCCAAGAGTTTGAGACCAGCCTGGGTAATGGAGTGACAACCTGTATTTATTTTTTTATTTTATTTTATTTTTTGAGACAGAGTCTCACTCTGTTGCCAGGCTGGAGTGCAATGGTGCAGCCTCGGCTCATTGCAACCTCCACCTCCTGGGTTCAAGTGATTTTCCTGTCTTAGCCTCCCGAGTTGCTGGGACTACAGGCATGCGTCACTACGCCCAGCTAATTTTTGTATTTTTTTAGTAGAGACGGAGTTTTACCATTTTGGCCAGGATGGTCTTCGATCTCTTGACCTCATGATCCACCTGCATCGGCCTCCCAAAGTGCTGGGATTATAGGCGTGAGTCACCGCGCCCAGCGAGAAGCTGTCTTTAAAAACAAAATGGCCCCCCCCCTTTTTTTTTTAATGTATGCAATCTCACTGTTGCCCAGGGGCTAGGGTGCAGTGGCATGATGTTGGCTCACTGCAACCTCTGCCTGCTGGGTTCAAGCGATTCCTGTGCCTCAGCCTCCCAAGTAGCACGGATTACAGGCGTGTGCTACCAGGCCTAGCTAATTTTTTGTATTTTTAGTAGAGATGGGGTTTTGCCATGTTGGCCAGGCTAGTCTCGAACTCCTGGCCTCAACTGATCTGCCCACCTTGGCCTCCCGAAGTGCTAGGATTATACACGTGAGCTTCCGTGCCAGGCCAAAAAAAACATTTTTATCAGTTAATGATGAACTGATGCTACCAAAGAGGCTAGAAACGTACTTAAACTCTGACTTGAGCCCATCAGGGGTTTTCCTGCTTTTTTTTTTGAGACAGTCTTGCTTTGTCACCTAGGCTAGAGTGCAGTGAGGTGATCACAGCTCACTGCAGCCTCAACCTCCCTCCCTCAAGCAATCATCCCTCCTCAGCTTCCCAAGTGGCTGGGACCACAGGTGTGAGCCACCACACCTGGCTGGCTAATTAAAACAAAAAAATAATTTGTTGTAGAGACAGGGTCTCCCTATGTTGCCCAGGATGGGATTTTCCTGCCTTTGACAGACTTTCTTGTTACCACGGTCAACACCATATTAGTCTACAAAACCCCTAACAGGAATCTTGTGTTTGGTTTCTTTTTTTTGAGATGGAATTTTGCTCTTGTTCCCCAGGCTGGAGTTGGTGGCGCGATCTTGGCTCACTGCAACCTCCGCCTCCTGGGTTCAAGCGATTCTCCTGCCTCAGCTTCCTGAGGAGCTGGGATTACAGGTGCCTGCCAGCACACCTGGCTCATTTTCTGTATTTTCAGTTGAGATGGGGTTTCATCATGTTGGCGAGGCTGGTCTTGAATTCCTGACCTCAGATGATCCACCCACCTCCGCCTCCCTAAAGTGCTGGGATTACCGGCATGAGCCTTCGCACCTGGCCAGCAAGCTTATGTTTTTGAGGTTGACCAATCAGCAAAGCAAATATGTGATTAATGCAAACTTTATTTTCAGTTTTAGGACACACAATATTTGCTTTTGTCCACTTGGCCTGGACATCCAAGAAATTGGATTCACCTGTAACACTATCTACACCCACATTCACGCACTGAACATGGAGAAGAGATGTCACAAGAAGCCTGAACCAAAGAACCATAACATAACCTTCAATGAACTTGCTAAATCACATAGTTGTGGAGGTTGCCACTGTTCACACAAAGTGCTATGAAGATACCTGCATCACTTACTGGGGATTTCTGACTCATAGTGCAGAACACTTGACACAGGTCTACACAGGCTACCTGGGGTTGTGCATTAATGGGACAGAATGGGATGACCATTACTCGTTTGATTGTAGCTGGTTTTACTGCTCTAACAGATAAGTGAAGTCTGTGTCGGTGCTCAACTAATAATGTGACTGT
Source organism: Nomascus leucogenys (assembly GCF_006542625.1). Taxonomy (NCBI): domain Eukaryota; kingdom Metazoa; phylum Chordata; class Mammalia; order Primates; family Hylobatidae; genus Nomascus; species Nomascus leucogenys. Next base: position 14,392,759 of record NC_044392.1, on the reverse strand, counting down.
TGTGGTTAGGTCTGTTCCCCCTCATGTCTACTATAGATTCATGTATTATATGGCAGGGAACTTAGAATAGACAGGCAGAAATCTCAGCTACTCAGGAGGCTGAGGCAGGAGAATCGCTTGAACCTGGGAGGCAGAGGTTGCAGTGAGCCAAGATGGCACCATTGCACTCCAGCCAGGGCAACAGAGTGAGACTCCATCTCAAAAAAAAAAAAAAAAAAAAAAAAAAAGGCAGAGAGTTATTATTACTATTATTATTTTTGAGATGGAGTTTTGCTCTTCTTGCCCAGGCTAGAGTGCAATGGCACGATCTCGACTCATCACAACCTCCACCTCCTGGGCTCAAGCGATTCTCCTGCTTCAGCCTCCCGAGTAGCCAGGATTACAGGTGCACACCACCACGCCCAGCTAATTTTGTATTTTTAGTAGAGACGGGATTTCACCATGTTGGCCAGGCTGGTCTTGAACTCCTGACCTCCAGTAATTTACCCACCTTGGCCTCCCAAAGTGCTGGGATTATAGGTGAGAGCCACCACGCCCGGCTGCAGAAAGTTCTAATAGGCAGAACCACTAAGAACAATAGAAATGACTGTACTATAGCTAATGACAGGGTCAGATGAGGGTCCTCTGAAATTAGAAAAGGCTTCCTTGTGGCCGGGCATGGTGGCTCATGCCTGTAATTCCAGCACTTTGGGTGGCTGGCGGAAGCAGAAGGATCACTTGAGGCCAGGAGTTCAAGACCAGCCAGGGCAACAAAGTGAGACTCTGAGTATTGGTGCATGCCTGGAGTCAGCTACTTGGGAGACTAAAGTGGGAGGATCACTTGAGCCCAGGACTTTGAGGCTGCAGTGAGCTATGATTGCACCACTGCACTCCAGCCAAGAGGACAGAGTGAGACTTTGTCTCTAAATAAATAAAGAATAAAATAAACAAGTCACAGCATAAGCAAACACACTGGCAGAAAATTCCTGGGTATATTTGAGAATTGTCTAGTTTGGTGGAAGTGAAGGGTCTGTAGAGGGAATCAGAGGGAGAGAAGGCTGGAGAGATCAATAGGAGTGAGATTTTGATTGGCTTTGAATACCAATTTAAGGAATACGAATTTAATTTGGTGACAGTGAAGAGCCACTGAAGATTTAAGGAGTAAACTAGCATGATCATTTTTAGATCAAACTGGCTGCAGTGTGGAGGATGGACTGGAGGTAAAATGACAACAAGGAGGTTATTACAGTAATCCAAGTGAGAAATGGTGGCGTGGGCCACAGCATAGATGGGTGGAATACAAGGGAATGGATTTGGGAGATTCAGTAGACAGTCTTATAGGTCTTGGTGGCTGACTGGATGTGGGGGTAGGGACGTGAGAGGTAGGAGCGTAGGGTGACTGGCAGGGCTGCAGTTGGCTTTGTTCAGCACAAAAGCCCCTCCTAATACCCAGGTCTACTCAACTTGCCAGATAGGCATTCTCACTCTCCCACACACCTGCCATCCACTGAAACGGTGTCTCAAAGAGTTAAAGGTTGATCTGCAACAAATAGCTTTTGTTTTCTCAAAAACCCAGTGTCATAATATTAGCTTCTAGCACATCAGGCATCAAGCCCTTTTACTTGGTAACACCACACCACTATCTCCACACCTTTACTCAAGCTTTTTCTGATATTTGGGATGTACATAATCCTCTTTCCTTCCAGTCTATCTTTTCATATATAGCTCAATTCCATTTTTTCTGGCAAGACCAGTCTCAAGCTAGACCCAACCTACTTCTCCCTCTATATCCTCACCCAGGACTGCTGTGAGCCACTCAGCAGAAGGAATGGGAAGTGGGTAGTCTCTTAAGCATCAGGCAGACGGCTCAAGCTGAGTTGATTTAGCTTTGTAACTTAAGTGCTTAGTGCACAGGGCACTGATGTGGGGAAATGTAACTGTGTAAATGGGGGTCGGGGTGCGGTGCTGAGACTGCTGTGCCAGGCCAGTGTACAAAGTTTCATTACCCAGCCCAGCACTGATGACTGGAAATATCATGAATTATCCTTCTGTTGGTAGAGGGAACAAACCAGCCAATTGTTTGCCTGTTCATCACCAGGAATGCCCTTCCCTCCTCAGCTGACCTAAACGATAGCTATGCAAACCTCCTAGGCTTTGCCCTCTCCTAAATCCTTTAGGAAGTTCCAAGGTGACTCTGCCTCACAGGTCCCTTTCTTCTTGTAATTATATAGGTGACAATCTGAGCCACCCACGTTACAGGTCGTATGGTGTCTCCCGTTAACCAATCCGGCATTATATGGGGGTAAAGGACAAACATGCGACAACTGTTTTTTTTTTTTTTTTTTTGACAAGGAGTTTCGCTCTTGTTGCTCAGGCTGGAGTGCAATGGCGCGATCTCGGCTTACTGCAACCTCCGTCTCATGGGTTCAAGCGATTCTCCTGCCTCAGCCTCCAGAGTAGCTGGGATTACAGGCATGCACCACCACGCCCGGCTAATTTTGTATTTTTAGTAGAGATGGGGTTTCACCATGTTGGCCAGGCTGGTCTCGAACTCCTCACCTCAGGGGATCCGCCCGCCTCGGCCTCCCAAAGTGCTGGGATTACAGGCGTGAGCCACCATGCCCGGCCTCGACCACTACCTTTTTAACCCAAGCCCCCACTGAAACCCTGTCCCTGTTGTCACATGGACACTGGGCTGCAGGAACTCAGGAGGATCAGGGGCTCCCGAGGCCTCACGCCAGTTGCAACGAAGCCAATCATATATTTCGCCCTAGAACAGCAGGAGGGATAAACTAACCTGGAAGGGGTAAATCTCGAAGCCAAAAGGACATAGCGTGTCCTCGATCTTCTGCTTCAGCTCTGCGACTTTCGGCTCCATAGCGCACGTTACACGCTGAGCTTGCTGGGGAATGAAGTCTCAAGGACAACTGGGCCGTTACGTTCTGAGTCAGCTTCGACTCCATTTCCCAGGTAGGAAATGGGTCCAGTAGCGGGACAGTGTTGCCTATGCGCGGTGCATCTTGGGATGCGTAGTTCGTTTGCTCCTTAGAGACAGCCACACGGAATCAGGAAAACTCAGTTTCCCGGCAAGCTACACCGCGGGGGTGGGCATGTACGTGTCTCTTCCAGAGAACGGTAGTTCCACCGCCTCCATCGCCGGTTGTGGTCGCAAGAGGCGAACTGTTTCCCAGGTGGCCGTGCGGCAACCAGTCCAAAGTCGGACTTTCAAAACCAACCCGAAGTTTTGAACCCGGCGGCGGCAGTTGTCACTGGCACAGGTTTGGCGTGGTGGCGCCAGTGTACTACTTCTGGGGAGGTCTCGACCAGGTTCTGGCGCCTTCAATCCCCACCTGATATCTGCGTTATCATCAGGGTATCCCGCTTTTCCCCCAGTTCCCCAAGAGCGTCCTTCCTTTCGCTAGTCACAGGATCGCAGTTTTGGTCTGATAGCGCATCCCCCTACCCGAGTGTTGCATCCCCACTTCCCTCTTTCCATCTAACATGGTGGCCTTTCCTGGGCTGTACCTTGGATATCCCCCGGTGGGAGAGCAAGCACAAGACACCAGGGGATACCTTGGATATCCCCCGGTGGGAGAGCAAGCACAAGACACCAGGGGATACCTTGGATATCCCCCGGTGGGAGAGCAAGCACAAGACACCCTAACCCCTGCCTCTCCCCTGCCACAGGATATGAATAGGAGCCTCAGCTGGTTTGAGCAGGTGGATGTGCTTCTCTCAACGCTACTGATCGAAAGGTAGTCCGGATTAAGGTGAGGGGTTGGTGGAGGTCCCCAGTTTGCGTCGGGAGGCTAAGGGACTCTCAGAGCTCATTGGCCTGTGCAACTGTTTCTTTTGTAGCAGTGGCTGTATCCTCTTGGGGTCTCCACCTTAGGTAAGTAATGTCTCTTTCTACTTCCAAGCCCTTTCTCTTTCTGTGGCTTCCTCCAGTGCCTGTATCATCCATTACTCCTTCCAAATTCCAACTCTGACCTTTCCTGAACTCTGTTTCCCCACACAGACCCTGCACTTACCCCTTCCTTACTCCCTCAGCCGGGGACCTGGCTGGGATCTGGATTTCCTCTCATCACTTGCCTCTGCAGTCAGGAGTCCAAGCTCAACAGCCTTGGGCTTTAGAGACTCCCACAGTTCCACAAAGGCTGAGCTGCCCTGAGTCCTACAGCCCATCCTCTCTCTGGGATGAGGTTACTATTCTCTGATCCCAGCTTCAATCTCAGGCTCAGGTGAGGCTTGGAATCCTTGGTGTGTATACGTGATGTTTGTGTGAGATGCAGATACTAGGGGTTGGGAAAAGCTGTTATACAGTAGCTCACGTGTTTTTTTCTGCCTGGGTAGGTGACTGAGGCACTGAGGCAGGCAGTGCAGGGCCTGCTAGAAGAGCGAGAATAGCAGAAGTACCAGATCAGTGTCCTGGAAGGTATCTGGCCAGTTATTTTCTTCATATACACAGCTTCATATGTATGCACACAATTTTGCCACACACCTGTTGTGTGTGCACGTGTCTTGTTTTGCAAGTAGAGTATCTAGGGTCTTGTGAAACTCTTAGAGAGGATGATCCCCAACTTGTCCCACTACAGCATCACTAAGGTTGCTGCAGGGGGCCCCAAAGGGGAGCGCTCTTCTCCTGGAGCAACGCTTGGAGGAGCTGAGAAGGGAACTGCAGGGCCTTCAGAGCCAGGTGTGGGAGCAAGCCCAAGCCCAAGCCCAGATGCAAACAGGACCAGGAGAATGCGGTACTACCAATGGCCTTCCTCAGGAGCTGCAGACCGAGTAAGGGATAGGCAAGACCTTGCCTTCTTGAGGACTTTGAACTTTTGGCATTTGTAGTGGGACAAGTTGGGGATCATCCTCTCTAAGAGTTTCACAAGACCCTAGATAGTCTACTTGCCTTCTTACTCTGGATTTGTTGATTGACTCTAGAATAGCACTGCTGTCACTCCTACAGTGCTGTGGGAGGAGTCAGAGATTATGCAGAAGGAATTGAAGTTGCTGCAGTACCAGTTGAGTAAGTAAAAGGTGGTTGGGGGTGAATATGTGTTTGCTTGTCCCTTTTTCTGGAAAGTCATCCTAAGTCATCTTCTTCTTCTTTTTTTTTTTTTTTTTTTTTGAGATGGAGTCTCGCTCTGTTGCCCAGGCTCGCTCTGTTGCCTGTTGCCAAGGCTCTGTTGCAATGGTGCAATCTTGGCTCACTGCAACCCCTGCCTCCCGAGTCCAAGCGATTCTCCTGCCTCAGCCTCCTGAGTAGCTGGGATTACAGGCACCCGCCACCATGCCTGGCCACTTTTTTTCATATTTTTAGTATTTTTAGTAGAGATGGGGTTTCACCATGTTGGCCGGGCTGGTCTCGAACTCCTGACCTCAGATGATCCGCCTGCCTTGGCCTCCCAAAGTGCTGGGATTACAGGTGTGAGCTACCGCGTCCGGCCTGGAAAGTCTTCTTGCTCTCCCATTAAGTGGCCATGGCTCCAACTGCCTGAGCTACTGAGAAGTGTGGCCAAGTATTTTGTTGCGCTCTTTGCCTCTCATGGTGTGAGTTTAATCTCTTCAGTCAGCTTGGAAGCTTCCCAACAGCTGAGCCAGAATGTTTCTGTCTCAGTTTTCAGCAGCGGGGTGGTCACAGGCAGGGAGGGAGAAGGAAAGAAGTTGGGGAACAGCCCCCTTACATTCTCACTTATCTGCAGGCCAGCACCAGGAGCTGCTGCTGAAACAGCTGGCTGAGGGACGACAGGCTCAGGTTGGCAGGTGGAAGGTAGGACTAGGTTCAGACTTGTCTCTGCATATTTCTCTATGGAGGACCCTTCCTTTCTCTGTCTATCCTGTTCTTCAGGGAGGCCAGGATACCCTCTCCTGCCCCTGTCTCCATTCTTCTCTTCCCTGTGCTGACTCTCTCTCCAGAGCTCTTCTTCCTAACCCTTCTGCTCCCGGCCATGAGAAACTATCCTTGCCCACATGAGGGTTCCAAGTGTGCTGAAGAGGACTGTCATGGGGAGGGAGAGAGGGAGAGGTTTGGTTCCACCTGAGCCCATGATCTGGCAGATGTTGGAGCAGTTGCAAAGTGGCCAGGAAGGCAAGGGTCATACTCTGGAGGCTGCCAGGACAGAGGACCAAGATGCCTGGAGGGAGGATAACCTCCTCAGGTCAGGGGGTGTGGGAGCTGTGCCAGTGGAGGGAAATTGTCTCACAGGTCAGGCAGTGGGGACCAAAGTTCAGCTATCCTAGATTTGGCTTGGGCTTATGGGGGCAGTATGAGTATCTGGGTTGTAGCCCATAAGGGCATTCTTTACTTGATACAGAGTCACTGAGGTGCCTTTATATGTTTGGATGTTAAAGAGGGAGGAGAGATCGGCAGGGCGCGGTGGCTCACGCCTATAATCCCAGCACTTTGGGAGGCCGAGGTTAGCGGATCACCTGAGGTCAGGAGTTCAAGACCAGCCTGGCTAACATGGTGAAACCCCATCTCTACAAAAATTAGCCGGGCATGATGGTGAGTGCCTATAATCCCAGCTACTCGGGAGGCTGAGGTGGGAGAATCGCTGGAACCCAGGAGGCGGAGGTTGCAGTAAGCTGAGATCATGCCATTGCACTCCAGCTTAGGTGACAAGAGTGAGACTCCATCTCAAAAAAAAAAAAAAAAAGGGAGGAGACCAGAGTCCTAGCCTCAGGAAGGAGGACAGTTCTGTGCTGGAAGGGCCCCCTTGATACATCATTATCATCTCTGTTTTTGGTTCTGTTCCCCTTTCCAGGACCTCCATTCATGTTGTCCAATCTAAGCTGCCTCTGGCCACTACCTTCACCATGTCTGTTTCTTCATCCAGCTCTTAATTCAGTCTTCTGGACAGTAACAGTAGCTGGGAACTTTTATGGAAGCCAGGTGAGGATAAGGACAAGGATTCCCGTTTTGGGGGAGGCTAAATCTGAATGGTGCCTGAATGCCAGCTGACTAATTATTTAACACTAGGTAGAATGGAGTCTCTGCCTTTCTGTGAATTCACTGACCTCTGTTGCTGTTTATCCTGTCAGTCCTGTATGTCCCTCTCTATTAGAAAGGCCTAGGGCCTAGTTCTGTGCATATCACAATGCTTGCTGATGACTTGTTTTCTCTTCCCTTTTCTTTCCTCTTAGATCCCCAGAGGAGCACCCTTTTTAACCTGGAGCCCAGCATCTTTCAGCTCCATGTCCAGAGTCTTGAGCAAGAGGACCTATTCCTTTGGGGCCCCAAGATGCTCCTGAATGACCTGTAAGGACTCGTTAAGAATAGTAGGATGAAGCCTTCTTTGCCCACCCTCCCCTCCAAGGCCCTGTTTCTGGGCTGTCCGCCCTGCCTTCTTGAAGTAGCTATTATCTGTCTTCTCTACTGAGGCTTTTCACTGCCTGCCCATCCTTGCCCCCCAACTGCGATAAAATGGTTTAACCCTCCCTGATGTGTTTTCTGTGAGTCAGCACCCACATGGGATAGAATCAGCTGTACCTGTTCATCTTCCTGTTACTTGGAGTGCTTTCTGTGACCTCTACCCCTGAAATCCAAGTTCATAGACATTTATAGCTGTATCTTTTTTTTTTTTTTGAGACAGAGTTTTGTTCTGTCACCCAAGCTGGAGTGCAGTGGTGCCATCTCAGCTCACTGCAACCTCCGCCTCCCAGGTTCAAGCGATTCTCCTGCCTCAGCCTCCCAAGTAGCTGGGATTACAGGTGTGCGCTAATTTTTGTATTTTTAGTAGAGATGGGGTTTCACCATGTTGGCCAGTCTGGTCTTGAACTTCTGACCTCAAGTGATCTGCCCGCCTCGACCTCCCAAAGTGCTGGGATTACAGTTGTGAGCCACCGTGCCCAGCCTATAGCTGTACCTTCTGAGTGCAAGCTCAGTTGAACTTGGAAAGTAATGGGAGCTCCCATTCTGGTGAGTAGAATGAGGTAGGACACTGCTCTGGGGCAGTAGTGCTGGGGGATGCAAAGGAGGATGAGATATTCTGGTGGGACTTGGATCTGGAGAGTAGGAGGCTACCTTTCCTCATCTCCAGCTTCTGCCTTTTTTTTTTTTTTTTTGAAACAAGGTCTTACTCTGTTGCCCAGGTTGGAGTGCAGTGGCAAGATCTTGGCTCACTGCAGCCTCCACTTCCTGGACTAAAGCAATCCTCCCACCTTAGCCTCCCAAGTAATAATATATGGGACTACAGGCACATGCTATCATGCCTGGCTAATTTTTAAATATTTTTTGTAGAGACAGGTTTTCACCATGTTGCCCAGGCTGGTCTTGAACTCCTGGGCTCAACTGATCCACCAACTTTGGCTTCCCAAAGTGTTCAGATTACAGGTGTGAGCTGCTACCATGCCTAGCCCCAACTTCTGCTTGAGGCTCTCTTTGGCATCTCCACACATCATCCTTAGCAGCCCAGACTGCATTTCTGTAGCAGCCTCTTCCCTGGTCTCTTCTTTCAGTCTCTCTGCCTCTAATCCAGTGGCTTTAAGAATTTTTTGGCTGTGACTTCCAGTAAGAAATACAATTTACATTGTGACCTAGTAAATATGTGTGTAGATTTATTGACTGAAACAAAAATGTTATGATTTAATTTTTATCCTTAGTGGGAGTGATACACTGATATTTTCTATTATATTTCATTAAAAAATGCCTTGTGACTAATGATCCTGATCCTTTTCACTACTTGGACAACATGGAACATGAACTGCGTGTGTCCACTTTTTTTTTTTTTATTTTTTTGAGATGGAGTTTCACTCTGTTACCCAGGCCAGAGTGCAGTGGAGAGATCACAGCTCACTGCAGCCTCAACTTCCTGGGCTCAAGCGATCCTCCCACCTCAGCCTCCCATGTAGCTGGGACCACAGGCATGCGCCACCACACCCGGCTAATTTTTTGTACTTTTTGTAAAGACAGGGTTTCGCCATCTTGCCTAGGCTGGTCTTGAACTCCTGGGCTCAAGTGATCTTCCTGCCTCAGCTTCCTTAGTAGCTAGTACTACCGGCATGTGATACCACACCCAGCTAATTAAAAAAGGATTTTTGTTTGTAGAGACGTGTCTCACTATGTTGCCCAGGCTGGTCTTAAACCCTTGGGCTCAAGAGATCCTCTTACCTCAGTCTCCCAAAGCCCTTGGGATTACAGGTCTGAGCCCACACACCCAACCTCAACAGAAATATTAAATAGCAATGTGGAAAATTGTTATTTGAGCTGTCACCAGGTGGCAGCACATGATTTGTTGCCAGAAGAATGGTACCAAAAAGCCTTTGGTCAGGGGGCTAGGCTGGGGTGATCTCTCTTCTCCCTTCAGAGATTCTGTGAGCTACCAATTAATCTTCCTAAAACACTGCCCTGTTTAGTTTATGGTCCTGCTCAAGAATAGCTCTCACAGCATAAAAAACAAAAGACAAATTTAAATATTGGCATTTAAGCCCAACCCACATGCAGCCTCTTCTCTCTCTAATATCTCCTACCACACTTCTTTCTTTCTTTTTATATTTTTTTGGGACAGGGTCCTGCTCTGTTGTCCAGGCTGGAGTGCAGTGACACCATCCACAGCTCACTGTAGCCTTGACCTCTGGGCTCAGGTGATCTTCTGGCCTTAGCCTCCCAAGTAGCTAGGACCACAGGTACATGCCACCATTTTGGGCTCATTTTTTTTTTTTTTCCTGTATAGACAGGGTCTCGCTATGTTGCCCAGGCTGGTCTCGAACTCCTGGCTTCAAGTGATCCACCTTGGCCTCCCAAAGTGCTGGGATTACAGAAGTGAATCACTGTGTCTGGCCATATTTCTTTTTTCTTTTTTTTTTTTGAGACGGAGACTTGCTCTGTCGCCCAGGCTGGAGTGCAGTGGTGTGATCTTGGCCCACTGCAACTTCTGCTTCCCAAGCTCAAGCGATTCTCTTGCCTCAGCCTCCTGAGTAGCTGGGACTACAGGCACGCGCCAATACACCCAGCTAATTTTTGTATTTTTAGTAGAGACGAGGTTTCACCATGTTTACCAGGATGGTCTCGATCTTCTGACTTCGTGATCCCCCTGCCTCGACCTCCAAAAGTGGTGGGATTACAGGCGTGAGCCACTGCTCCCGGCCTTGGCCGTATTTCTTAAACTTTATGGCCACCAGGAATGCATACCACCTATACTCTTCCAGGAGGATGGAAGTCTTAAGAAGTCTGAAAAGGGGTCTCTAACCCCTGGGAGTGCTAATACAGTAAGGCCCATACTGCTTGCTCTTGCCCTTCTCCTGTTCCAGTCTCTTCAGGCATGAGATTATGAGCTCCTGATGTCCAGGCACAAGCAAAGAGTGAAGAAATATGTGCCTTGAACAGCTGGGCAGAATTCTTAGCTGGGAGCGGTGGCTCACGCCTGTAATCCCAGCACTTTGGGAGGCCGACGTGGGCCAATCACTTGAGTCCAGGAGTTACAGACCAGCCTGGGCAACATGGTAAAACCCGTCTCTACAAAATACACAAAAAATTAGTCAGGCATGCTGGTGTGCGCCTGTAGTCTCAGCTATCCGGGGAGGCTGAGTTGGGAGGATCATCTTAGTCCAGGAGTTTGAGGCTGCAAGAGAGCCATGATCGCGCCACTGCACTCCATCCTGGGCGACAGAGTAAGACCCTTCTAAAAAAAAAACAAAAAACAAACAAAAAAACCCAATAAAAACAACAAAAAAATCCCAACTTATTCCCCACCAGCTTTCTTTCAAAATCTGTGTTCAAGCTAGCTGAAGTGTTACCTCCTCTAAGCTTTCACTTAACCGAATCTCATAGTCTTTATTAATTGCTTCCCTAGCATTTTGTTTAGCTCTACTGACTGCTCTTACTATTTCAAGTCGGTATTATTGATATATTTTTTCCTCCTCACTATACTGAAATCCTGCAGGGCGCAGCATTCTTACCGCTTTTCTTTACTCAGCTATACCTTGACCAACCCGAAAGCCGCTCCAGTCTAGTCCATTTTCAATTGGCTTTATCAATTACCAATCATTTCTGTGTTTAACATTTTTATTGGTCCATCTTGTGTTTACTGCCCCGCCCTCTAAGAGGCTCCTGGACTTGGGTTTCCCCCAGGTGTATTCCCTCCTCCTCGGTTCCGCCTTTCCCACACACTGCTTCTTCTGTTTTTACCTCGACTTCCTTCCTATTGGTTCCCTTCATCCTCCGGAGTTGGCGCCTACGGCTGTTGATTGGCTTTTCTGGACGCCCATTGTGCCCACCCTCATACCACGTGGCATTCCTAGCGCTAATTGGGCAATTTCACTAGCTCGTTTATCAGGAGTTGACGGTTGATTGGCTACTCTGAGGGAGGGCTTGAGGGAGGGGCGTGGCCAGTCGAGACCCCGCCCCCAGCCCCCCTGCTGGGCCGGTTAGGCGTTTCAGTCTCTCGCGGCCCGGGAGCTCAGCAGAGCTACCAGCTGCCCTGTTGGTTTCGCTGGTCGGATTGTCCTCCTGGCCCCGCCAAACAGGCGGGGGGAGCGGCCCCGACTGTGGGGCCATGGCAGTAGTCTCCTCGTTCTCCGCCGCCGCTAGCCCAGCTAAGTCGCCGGCTTCTGCGCTAGGGGCTCCCACCGCCTCCGCAGGCTAAGGAGCCGCTGCCACCAACGAGCTGTGAGGGTTACTATGCTCCCTCTTTGCCGCCGTCTCCTCCTCTTGCCCGCGCAGGCACCCCTCTGGCTGCTCAGTCCTGCCTCAGGTAACGTGAAAAGAGGACGGGGGACACAAACCCGGGCATCCTGCCCGGTCCGCGCGCGCGGCCGCTCCACCTCCTCTGCCCCGGAGCAGAGGCGCCTGCGCCCCTCCGCACCCGATGGGACCCCTCGGCTTCCCAGAGGTCCCCCTCTCAGCGGCGGCGGACGCTCCCTTCCTGGCCGCTTTCTCCTTTCCTTCTCACTTCCCTCAGGCTCCCCGCCACGTCTGCTCCCCCTTAGAACCTGGGAACCCATTAGAAGTTACCTCGCTCGCATTGGGGATCTTTCGTTTTCTCGGAAAACTCTTGTTTCAGAGACTTCCAGCTCCCCACTGAGCGCCTCCCTGCTCTCATACCCGCTCCTGCCTCAGAGATCTGGGTTCCTTCACTTGACTTCCCTCCGATACACTCTTCCCTCGAAAACGTTCACCTCTACCCAGGAAAACAGTTCCCTCCCCTCAGACCCTACTGCCTTCCCCCTCTTCTTTCCTCGCTTGTCATCATCTCCCTTCCTTTCCCCTCTCTGCTTTTTACTCTTCGCTATGAAGACTGGACTAAGCCAGTGTTCAGATTTCGCTACAAGTGAAACCCACGTTTGTGTAATTTAAAAATCTTTAAATTGTATACCTCTGAGAAGAACTTGCTGAGGAATTTGGACTTTATGCTGCATGCATGGGGAGCCGTTGAAGGTTTTGTAAGCAGGAGCTTGGTATGATTGCATTATCTCTGGTGAAAATATAGAGGAAGGATTGAAAGTGAAGACCGTGGAGGCGGAAAGGCCAGGTAGGCAGAAAACGAGTGTGCTCATCCAGGCGGGAGGGAATGGCACGAAATTCCAAGAGGTTTCAAAATAAAGTTGAGAGGAATAGTAGAAAGTTTCTGACTTGGCTGATGGTGTGAATCGGTAGCGTTAATTGAAATAGGGAACATAGTCTCCGGTCATATCACCCTCAACGCGCCTGATCTCATCTGAAATAGGGAGCATAAAAAAGCAATTTTGAGAGAAGGTAATAAATTTGGTTTTGAACAAGTTAAGTTTCAGGGTTTTTTTGTTTGTTCGTTTTTTTTGTTTTTTTTTTTTTGTTTTTTGACGGAGTCTCATTCTGTCACCCAGGCTGGAGTGCGGTGGCATGATCTCAGCTGACTGCCACCCCCTCCTCCCAGGTTCAAGCGATTCTCCTGCCTCAGACTACCGAGTAGCTGGGATTACAGGCATGCGCCACCACACCCGGCTAATTTTTGTATTTTTAGTAGAGACGGGGTTTCCCCACGTTGGCCAGGCTGGTCTCGAACGTCTGACCTCAGGCGATCCGCCCACCTCGGCCTCCCACAGTGCTGGGATTACAGGCGTGAGCCACTGCTCCCAGCCGAGTTTGAGGTGTTTTGAAATATCACTGTGGGTAGCTGGAAATTTGGGTCTGAAAATTGGGAGAAAGCTTGGACCTGGATACATAAATTTGGAGGGTCAAGAGAATATATGGGGGATATTTGTATGCCTTAGTATGGAATGAAAGATGAGAAGGACTGTGGACCAGAAGGAGCATTATTGTTTGAAAGGTAATAGACACTGAAAAAGAGAGATTAAAGGAACGGGACAAGAACTAGAACGTAACAGCATTATAATAGGAGCCAAAGAAAGGATTTCAAGAAGGGAGGGGGGTGACTATCAATGTCACATGCTCCTGAGGTCCAGCTGAATGAGAATTAAGAAGCTTTTTTTTTTTTTCTTTGGTGTCAGGGTCTCACTCTGTCGCCCAGGCTGGAGTGCAGTGATGCAGTCTCGGAGCCTCCCACCTCAGCCTTCTGAGTAGCTGGGATCACAGGCAGGAGCCACCACACCCAGATAATTTTTTGTGGAGACGGGGTTTCTCTGTGTTGCCCAGGCTGGTCTCGAACTCCTGAGCTCAAAGCTATCTGCCTTCCCCGGCCTCCCAAAGAGCTGGGGTTACAGGGGTGAGCCATCATGCCCGACCTGCCCTGTATTTAGCAATCAGGAGGTCACTTGTTTCCTCTGAAATGCAGTTTTGGTAGGGTGCGGATGGCAATGAAGGTAGTAGTGAGATCATGATGGATTGAGGAATAAATGAGAAGAAATGAGTAAAATTATTCTCCAGAGTTTGGTTGTGAAGGAGAGCTGGTTCTAGTGAAACTCATCTTTATGGAGAATATACTATATGCCAGGTACATAAAGATGCTTTATAGATCACAATAGCCTTGTGGTTAACATGTCAGTATCCATCTTTTACAGTTGAGAATACTGTGGACAAGGATTTGAGCAGGTATGTCTAGTTCTGAAACCTGTGTTCTTTCCATTATGGCACATGTGTGTTTTTCTTTTCAGTACAGGTGAAACAGTTCTGTAAGTGAGGGGAAAGTTCATCTAGGAAATATGTCAGTCAGGCATTTTGCCCTTTGACACCAAAAGGATAGTAGTGAAAATGGATAATGATGTGGTAGAAGGGAAGGAAAGTGAGGGAGTTTGACAGATGGCCGTATTGATGTGATTACTTATCTGTGGAGAAGTCAGTTTGGAGACTGAAGACACTATGGTGAGTTTCTGACTTGAGTATTATGGCCATGGGAATCTTAAATGGAAAATGAAAGAGAATAAAGATTTAACAAAAAAAATTGTTGGCCAGGTGTGGTGGCTCACTTTGGATTTTTTAATCCCAGCACTTTGGGAGGCTGAAGTGGGAGGCTCACTTGAGCCCAGGAGTTTGCAACCAGCATGGGCAACATCGTGAGACCTTGTTTCTACAGAAAGTTAAAAAATTAGCTGGGTGTGGTGGTGCATGCCTGTTGTCCCAAGCTACTGGAGAGGCTGAGGTGGGAGGATTGCTTGAACCGGGAGGCTGAAGTTGCAGGGAGTCAAGATTGTGCCACTGCACTCCAGCCTGGGGGAAAAGAAAAAGAAGCAAAAGAAACTCAGGAGCTAAATGACTGTTGACCACATTGAGGGTCCTCCTAGTTAGAAATAATATATTTGTAATGGGGCCCAGTAGCATGGATTTTACACTTTCTTCAACAGCCTAAGAATAGTAGGACAAAAAAGATGGTTGGATTGATTCAAAATTGAAACTTGCAGGACAGAAAGATAAAATGGGAAGCAACTTTACACTGCTATTGATAGTGTAGGAGATATGTTTGATTCCAAGGGACCAAGCTGGGAGTTATAAGAAGCACAATCTATAGGGAGGCTGGTGTACTTAGAGAATAAAAAGACAATCAGAAATGTGGTTGAAGACCAGATTTTGTAAGAAATATATAATTGGACAGCTCAGAGTTCATTATTTCAAGGTAAAGACAAAAACTGGCTTAACTCTCTCAATGCTGTTGAAGGGGAATGGAGGTGTAGGTTATTGAAGTAGTGGGAGATTAAGGGGCTGTGTTGAATATGTCATCAGTATGAATGTCACAGTTGTCCAGCATGATAGCAGGAGATTGAGCAGAGGAGACAGTAAGTCCTACAGGTGGGCCTGCTCACCAAGGAGGGACCCAGAGTTGGATTGGTGGTTACTTGGCATTTGTTGAAAAGTAGTACCAAATGGTACAGATGTTTGTACATGAATTAATGGTGATGTCCTCAGATACTTGATGCCCTGGATGTATGATGTGTTATTCTGTCTTACAGATATATGTTTGGGATAGACCCTCAAACACAAAAAATCCTTTGTAAGCTTGACATATGATGGGCTTTGATTCTGTTTGAAATATATGTGCTGGCTGGGTGCGGTGGCTTGCACCTGTAATCCCAGCACTTTGGGAGGCCGAGGTGGGTGGATCACCTGAGGTCAGGAGTTCGAGACCAGCCTGACCAACATGGAGAAACCCCGTCTCTACCAAAATAAAAAATACAAAAATTAGCCGGGCGTGGTGGTGCATGCATGTAATCCCAGCTACTTGGGAGGCTGAGGCAGGAGAATCGCTTGAACCCAGGAGGTGGAGGTTGCGGTTAGCCGAGATCGGGCCACTGCACTCCAGCCTGGGCAACAAGAGTGAAACTCCGTCTCAAAAAAAAAAAAAAGTATATATATATATATATATATACGTGTATACATATATACGTATATATACGTATATATATACACATATATACGTATATATGTGTATATATATACACATATATACGTATATATGTGTATATATATACACATATATACGTATATATGTGTATATATATATGTGCTGGGAGGCTAGGGACTCTCCACCTCAGGATCCTCAGTAACATTTTTTTATGGTTTTAGTTAATTGTGTGTGTGTGTGTGTGTTTTTAATTTTTTTTTTTTTATGGAGTCTTGCTCTGTCGCCCAGGCTGGAGTGCAGTGGCAAGATCTTGGCTCACTGCAAGCTCCGCTTCCCAGGTTCACAGAATTCTCCTGCCCCTCAGCCTCCTGAGTAGCTGGGATTACAGGTGAGGGCCACCATGCAGGGCTAATTTTTATATTTTTAGTAGAGATGGAGTTTCACCATGTTGGCCAGGCTGGTCTCAAACGGTTTTAGTTAATTGTAAAAAGAAAATTACACATTTACATATGCTCATCCCGGACTTATTTTGAGGAGAAAACTGACTTGCTTTTATGCTTTCTTCCCTGTATGAAAGTATTTATAGATATATTCTTAGTGTCATACATTTCATTTTGTTTTGTGAAAAGAATATAGTGTTGGAATTTGAAACCTATGATAAGGGCATTTATGGGAATTTCATCTCCTTCTGGTAGATGAAGCCCAATTATTACATTGTATTGTGTGGGTGATGGTGAATGTTTTGACCCAACAATGGCTATTATACTATTTACAAAGTCATCATATGGAGATGACTTCAGTGTAGTCTCACTATTGTTATTTTCCCTGAACAACCAGAGGCAGTGGCTGTTTCAGAGAAAAGCCTGGTTGTAATACGTTTTATGTCTTCCATTCCTGAAAATTTCCAAAAGGCAGTGTGATAAAAGGAAAAGAACACTAGGAAAGTCTTAGTCGTATTCAACTCTTGTTATTAACTATATGATGGTTAATACAAAGGCAAATTACTTATGTTTTGTGAGCTTTAGTTTTTTTTTTTAGAGACATTTAATCTTTGAATAGATAATACATTCAACTGGTTATTAAATGTAAACATTTTTTAATATACAAATTTAGGGCTGGGTGGGGTGGCTCATGCCTGTAATCCCAGCACTTTGGGAGGCTGAGGCAGGGGATCATGAGGTCCGGTGATCTAGACCATCCTGACTAACACGGTGAAAACCCGTCTCTAATAAAAATACAAAAAAAATTAGCCAGGCATGGTGGCACATGCGTGTAGTCTCAGCTACTCCCATCTCTGTTCCTTATTAACCTGATTCCATGACCTCTCCCAAATACTTTGAATAGTCTCTTTATATTCTTTTAGACTTTCTTTTTTATTTTTATTTTTTTTTGAGACAGAGTCTCACTCTGTTGCCCAGGCTGGTGTGCAGTGCGCAATCTCGGCTCTCTGAAACTTCCGCCTCCTGGGTTCAAGCGGTTCTCCAGCCTCAGCCTCCTGAGTAGCTGGGATTACAGGTGTGCACCACCACGCCTGGCTAATTTTTTAATTTTTAGTAGACACGTGGTTTCACCGTGTTGGCCAGGCTAGACTTGAACTCCTGACATCAAGTGATCTGCCTGCCTCAGCCTCCCAAAGTGCTGGGATTACAGGCATGAGCCACCGCGCCCGGCCTCTTTTAGACTTTCTTTAGGCAAATGCTTACAAGTAAGAATATACGGCTGGGTGTGGTAGCTCACGCCTATAACTCCAGCACTTTGGGCGGCAGAGGCCGGTGGATCACCTGAGGTCAGAAGTTTGAGACCAGCCTGGCCAATACGGTGAAACCCCGTCTCTACTAAAAATACAAAAATTAGCCAGGCGTGGTGGCAGGTGCCTGTAATCTCAGTTACTCGGGAGGCCGAGGTAGGAGAATCACTTGAACCCAGGAGGTGGAGGTTGCAGTGAGCTGAGATCGCACCATTGTACTCCAGCTTAGGCGACAAGAGGGAGACTCCATCTCAAAAAAAAAAAAAAAAAAAAAAGAGTAATAAAAAAACATATACAGTTGGCCCTTGAACAAAACAGGGGTTGGGAAGCTGACCCCTGTGCGGTAGAAAATCCAAGTATAATTTTTTTTTTTTTTCCTAAAGACAGAATCTCTTGCTGTTGCGCAGGCTGGAGTGCAGTGGCAGGATCATGGGTCGCTGCAGACTCAACTTCGTAGACTCAAGTGATCCTCCCCTTTTAGCCTCCTGAATGAGTAGCTGGGACCACAAGTGCATGCCACCATGCCTGGCTAATTTTTTTTTTTGTAGAGACAGGGCCTCCCTATGTTGCCTAGGCTGGTCTCAAACTCCTGGGCATCAACACTCCTCCCATTTCAGCCTCCTAAAGTGCTGGAATTACTGGCATGAGCCACTGTGCCTTGGCCCCAAGTATAATTTTTGACCCCCCTCCGCCGCCCCCTCGCGGCAAAACTTATCTACTGCTGTTGTTGTTGGTGCTGCATAGCCTGGCTTCATTAATTTCCTTTTTTTTTTTTTTTTCTTTTTTCTGAGATGGAGTTTTGTTCTTGTTGCCCAGGCTGGAGTGCAATGGCACAGTCCCAGCTCACTGCAACCTCTGCCTCCCGGGTTCAAGCAGTTCTCCTTCAGCCTCCCGAGTAGCTGGGTTTACAGGTGTGCGCCACCATGCCCAACTAATTTTTTTGTATTTTTAGTAGAGACAGGGTTTCACCATGTTGGCCAGGCTCGTCTTGAACTCTTGACCTCAGGCCATCCACCCGCCTCGGCCTCCCAAAGTGCTGGGATTACAGGTGTAAGCCACCATGCCCACTCCGGTTTTTTTTTTTTTTTTGAGATGGAGTCTTGCTCTATTGTCCAGGCTGGAGTGCAGTGGCGTGATCTCGGCTCACTGCAAGCTCCACCTCCTGGGTTCACAACATTCTCCTGCCTCAGCCTCCCGAGTAGCTGAGATTACAGGGGCCTGCCACCACGCCCAGCTGATTTTTGTATATTTAGTAGAGACAGGGTTTCACCATGTTGGCCAGGCTGGTTTCAAATTCCTGACCTCAGGTGATCCACCTGCCTTGGCCTCCCAGAGTGCCTGGATTACAGGTGTGTGCAACCATGCCTGGCCCCAGGTATAATTTTTGACCTCCCCCAAAACTTAACTGCTGTTGCTGTTGGCATTGTGAAGCCTGGCTTCATGAACTTACTTTTTTTTTTTTTTTAAATGGCTGACCACTACTGCTGCAGATCTCAAATCTGTGGTACCTATCAAGCAATTCAAATTTTTATTTATTTATTTTTTTGAGACAGAGGCCATTGCCCAGGCTGGAGTGCAGTGGTCTGATCATAGCTCACTATGGCCTCAACCTACCAGGCTCAAGCCATCCTCCCATCTCAGCCTCCCGAGTAGCTGGGACTACAGGTGTGTGCCACCACTCCAGGATAATTTTTTATTTTTTTGTAGAGGCATGGTCTCACTATATTACCATGGCTGGTCTCAAACTCCTGGGCTGAAGCGATCCTCCTGCCTCAGCCTCCCAAAGTGCTGAGATTACAAGTGTGAGCCACCATGCCTGGCCAACTTTTTCTTATAATGTCATGACTTTTCTGTTTCTTGAGAGCACTTCCAGCATTAGCGGCACTTGGTATGGATCTCATGGTGTTATTCAGGGTTTACAGTATTGCACTAAGCATGATGAAAAATATGCACGAACCTTGAGAGATCACTTTTTACTGTGACACTTTTTACTGGAGGAAGGAACTGCTCACGTGGAGATGATTAGCATCACACAGCATTTTAAGGGCTACTCACAACACTTGCTCACTGAAACAGCAACAGGAGGTGGCTCCAGAATTATTACAGAAGTACAGTGTGTACTACAGTTAATTTTATGCAGTTATGATTTAATACTGCATCTTTCCATTTGTTTACTGTTGACTATGAATGGCACCATGTATGGTTTGTATTTGTGTGCATAGGTTTTTATACATTTTAACTTTTTATAATGGATTTGTGTATATCTTGTAGTAAATAATAAAATAGACTAGTATCTACATATATTTTCTGCATTCATGGCATACATAACTTTTTCTTAATTTTTTTGATATTTCTAGGCTAGGTGTTTTGTTTCTGAGTTTTTTTCAAAGTGTTACACATCTCCAAAAATTTAAAAAATATATTTGTTGAAAAAAATCTGTATGTAATACAGGTTTGCCTGTAGTTTCAGCTACTCCAGAGGCTGATGTGGGAGGATTACTTGAGGCCTGGAGTTTGAGGCCATAGTGTGCTATGATCACACTTGTGAATAACTACAGCATATGAGTGGACCCGTACGGTTCAAACCCGTGTTGTTCAAGGGTCAATTGTATAATCCTGTTTTTCCCACTTTTCATGTAGAGTTGCCCATGGTTCCCCACTATTCTGCACCTCCCACCCCCAATCTTGCTTATTTATATATCTTAGAGACCTTTCCAGATCAGTACATAGAGAGCTTCCTCTTTTTTTTTTGGTTATATATATTAATATTATTATTTTTTTGAGACAGAATCTCACTTCATCACCCAGGCTGGAGTGCAGTGGTGCGATCTCAGCTCACTGCAACCTCCATCTCCCGGGTTCAAGCGATTCTCCTGCCTCAGCCTCCTGAGTAGCTGGGATTACAGGCGTGTGCCACCACACCTGGCTAATTTTTGTATTTTTAGTAAAGACGGGGTTTGACCATGTTGGCCAGGTTAGTCTCGAACTCCTGACCTCAGGTGACCCACTCATCTCAGCCTCCCAAAGTGCTGGGATTCCAGGCGTGAGCCACTGTGGTCTATATATATTATTCATTTATTCATTTATTATTATTATTCTCTTTTTAATCACCTGCATAGTATTCCATTGAATGGATGTATCATAATTTATTTAATTAATTCCTTATAATGGACATTTATGTTTCCAGTGTTTTGATATTATAAACAGTGTTGTAAAAAGGGCCTTTGAACGTGTCATTTTATATGTGTACAGGGATATTTGTGGGATAAATTCACAGAAGTGAGATTTCTTTTTTTTTTTTATTTGGAGACGAAGTTTTGCTCTGTCGCCCATGCTGGAGTGCAATGGCGCAATCTTGGCTCACTGCAACCTCCACCTCCTAGGTTCAAGCAATTCTTCTGCCTCAGCCTCCTGAGTAGCTGGGACTACAGGTGCATGCCACCACGCCCAGCTAATTTTTGTATTTTTAGTAGAGATGGGGTTTCACCCTATTGGCCAGGCTGATCTCGAACTCCTGACCTTGTGATCTGCCCATGTCGGCCTCCCAAAGTGCTGGGATTACAGGCGTGAGCCAACATGCCCGGCCCTCAGTCTTTTCTTTTATAGCTTTTGGACATTGAGTAAAAAAGAGAAGAGCCTGGCCGGGCATGGTGGCTCACGCCTATAATCCCAGCACTTTGGGAGGCTGAGGCGGGTGGATCACCTGAGGTCAGGAGTTCGAGACCAGCTGACCAACGTGGTGAAATCACGTCTCTACTGAAAATACAAAAATTAGCCGGGCGTGGTGGCATGCGCCTGTAGTTCCAGCTAGTTGGGAGACTGAGACAGGAGAATTGCTTGAACCTGGGAGGCAGAGGTTGCAGTGAGCCGAGATCTTGCCACTGCACTCTGGCCTGGGCAACAGAGTGAGACTCCATCTCAAAAAAAAAAAAAAAAAAAGAAGGGCCTTCTGCATTTCAGTCCTTTATTTTTTAATCTATCCAGTGAGAACAAGAAAACAATTATTGTGAAGATCAAAGTGCTCCATGAACTGTAAACTGTAAATCATTATACAGATTAAATATGGTGTTATTAATTTGTCTTTGGAACAAGTATGGAGGCTATTCTCTCTTCCTCTGAATTAAATAAAATAGAATAATATAATTTTTTTTTTTTGGGCCGGACGTGGTGGCACATACCTGTAATCCCAGCTGCTTCGCAGGGTAAGGCAGGAGAATTGCTTGAACACAGGAGGTGGAGGTTGCAGTGAGTCGAGATTGAGCCATTGCACTCCAACCTGGGCAACAAGAGCAAAAACTCCGTCTCCAAAAAAAAAAAAACAAAATTTTTTTTTCTTTCTGCAGTATGGAAAACTAGGGTGGTATTGATCTTGTGGTCAGTGTTTTCCTTGGACAATTGCATGGAATCTTCTTCACAATGACTTCCATAATGATTTCACTGTGGAAATCATGTATTTTTTATACTTTAGTCCCATTATTCTTTGTATTAGGTGTAACTAGAATCTGGCTAAAAGTTCTCAACATTTGTTTCACTTTCACATTGCATAGTATTTACTTTGGGTTTTGTGTTGCTACTGTTTGGTAGGTATTTGTATTTTGGAAGGATGTTAAAATTTTTTTTTTGATGATTATAAAAGTAATGCATATTCATTAAGGAAGAATTGGAAAATAGAGAAGATTTTAAAGGAGAAGATATACATTATTCATAATTTGCCCATTATTCAAAAAGTTAAAAACAGGCTGGGTATGGTTGCTCACCCCTGTAATCCCATCACTTTGGGAGGCTGAGACAGGCGGATTATGTGAGGTCAGGAGTTTGAGACCAGCCTGGCCAATGTGGTGAAACCCCGTCTCTACTAAAAATACAAAAATTAGCTGGGCAAGGTGGTGTGCACCTGTAATCCTAGCTACTCAGGAGGCTGAGGCAGGAGAATTGCTTGAACCCAGGAGGCAGAGGTTGCAGTGAGCCGAGATCGTGCCACTGCTCTCCAGCCTGAGCGGGCCACAGAGTGAGCCTCTGTCTCAAAAAAAAAAAAAAAAAAGTTAAAAACCATTGTTAACATTTTGGACTGTATCCTCTCAGAATTATTTGTCTGTGTATGTCTATATTGTCATCACCACCTCTCCAGGATTTGGCATAGTGCCTGGCCCGTAAGAGGTGCTAAATAAAGATATGTTGGCTGAGTGAATGAAAGAGTGAGTATGTTTTTTACATTGAAAATGTGGAATCTTGATGTCCTATTTATTTTACTTTTTCTCCACTGTACATTTTGACTCAATATTGTAGTATTACACTTTGTATTGCCGTAGTTTGAAGGTAAGTTTGAGTCCAAGCCCTTAGCTTGGATTAAAAGAGCTCATAGTCTGGAAGCTCATAGTCCAGTGAAAGAGATGATAAGCAACAATTAAAATGCTATATGATGACTATAATAACTAAGACTTGTGCAGGGTGATATCAAAGCACAGAAAACGAGATTGAGGGGTCAGAGAACACCTCCCACATGAGATGATTACTGAGAGAGTCATGTGGAAGAATCTGGGAAGAACACACCAGGGAGAAAGAATATTACGTGCATAGATATTGAAATGTGAGCACGGCTCTACAAATATAGCAGTTCTCTATGTTTGGAGTAGATTGTGACTGCAGATAGAGGAATGGACATAGATGAGGCTGGAGATGTGGGTAGGGGTCAAATGAGGCAGAACTTTTGTATGACACATGAATGATTCTCAGAAGTTTACTTAGCCTGGTGAAACAGATTGGAAAAGGTGTGAGAGTGGAGCTAAGAAGACCAAAAAGACATTAATTGAGTGCCAAGTAAGTAGTATAGTCAGATTACTACAAGAGCTAGAATGACATGAACATCATATAAGCTGAGACAAAAAGTCAACACTACATCAGAAGGGTGCGTTAAGTGTGGGGAATAATGATTAGGCTAATTA
This sequence comes from Nomascus leucogenys, assembly GCF_006542625.1. Taxonomy (NCBI): domain Eukaryota; kingdom Metazoa; phylum Chordata; class Mammalia; order Primates; family Hylobatidae; genus Nomascus; species Nomascus leucogenys. The sequence continues at coordinate 14,369,387 of NC_044392.1, read as the reverse complement.
TAGTGGAGCAGAGTCTTCGAATGCCAGGCTAAAGAATTTTATAAGCAACAGATATCACTGAAGATTTTTAACTGTCACCTGTATTGTCTGAACAGTTACAGGTTGCAGTTTGCTTCCTTCTGGCTAGTCTGAAATTCGGTTAAAATCTTTCTTTTTTTTTTTTTTTTTGAGATGGAGTCTCGCTTAGCTGCCCAGGCTGGAGTGCAGTGGTGTGATCTCAGCTCACTGCAACCACCGTCTCCCGGGTTCAAGCGATTCTCCCGTCTCAGCCTCTCGAGTAGCTGGAATTACAGGCACTCACCATCATGCCCGGCTAATTTTTGTATTTTAGTAGAGACGGGGTTTCACCATGTTGGCCAGTCTGGTCTTGAATTCCTGACCTCAGGTGATCCACCTGCCTGAAATTTACTTTCCTGAACTTTTATCAGGAAAAAATATTAAAGGAAGCAAACCTCTATCAGAAAGCTAAAGAAATTCCATCTATTATATATCAGTTAGTATGAATTCAGCTTAATGACTATATCTTTTGTATTTGTTTTTTTAATTTTTTTTCTTCTTTTTTGAGACAGAGTCTCACTCTGTCGCCCAGGCTGGAGTGCAGTGGTGCGATCTCAGCTCACCGTAACATCTGCCTCCTGGGTTCAAGCAATTCTCCTGCCTCACTTAGGCTCCTCAGTAGCTGGAATTACAGGCATGTGCCACCGCGCCTGGCTAATTTTTGTATATATATATTTTTTTTGGTAGAGACGCAGTTTCACCACGTTGGCCAGGAGTTCAAGACCAATCTAGTCAACGTAGTAAGACCCCACCTCTTCAAAAAATTAAAAAATTGGCCAGGTGCGGTGGCTCCTGTCTGTAATCCTGGGCTCAAGGGATCCTCCCCTTGGCCTCTCAAAGTGGTAGGATTACAGGCATGAGCGACTGTGCCTGGCTACCTCATTCTTTTTTTTTGAGATGGAGTCTCGCTGTGTCTCCCAGGCTGGAGTGCAGTGGCACGATCTCGGCTCACTGCAACCTCCACCTCCCACGTTCAAGCAGTTCTCCTCCCTCAGCCTCCCAAGTAGCTGGGACTACAGGCATGGGCCACCACGCTTGGCTAATTTTTGTATTTTTTGTAGAGACAAAGTCTCCTCATGTTGTTCAGGCTGGTCTCAAACTCCTGAGCTCAAATGATTCACCTGCCTCGGGCCTCCCACACCTGCTGGGATTACAGGTGTGAGCCATTGTGCCTGGCCTGTACTGTAATTTATTTAATCATCTCTATTTTTGGATATTTGGATTGTCTCCATTTTTCTCTGTTACTGTATTAGTCAGAGTTCTCTAGAGGGACAGAACTAATAGAATATATGTATATATGAAAAGGAGTTTATTAAGGAAGATTGGCTCACATGATCACAAGGTAAAGTCCCACGATAGGCCGTCTGCAAGTTGAGGAGCAAGGAAGCCAGTGACAAATCAGTCCAAGTTCTAAAACCTCAAAAGTAGGGAAGCTGACAGTGCAGCCTTCAGTCTGTGGCCAAAGGCCCGAGAGCCCCTGGCAAATCACTGGTGTAAGTCCAAGAGTCCAAAAGCTGAAGAAGTTGGAGTCTGATATTCTTGGGCAGGAAGCATCCAGCATGGGAGAAAGATGAAGGCCGGAAGACTCAGCAAGTCTTGCTCTTCCATCTTCTTCTGCCTGCTTTATTCTAGCTACACTGGCAGTTGATTAGATGGTGCCCACCCAGATTGAGGGTGGGTCTGCCTCGTCCACTCCACTGACTCAAATGTTAATCTCCCTTGGCAGCACCCTCACAGACACACTAGGAACAATACTTTGCATCCTTCAGTCCAATCAAGTTGACACTCAATATTAACCATCACACTTACCAACAATGTATACTTTAATATTCTTGTACATATATCTTTGCGTACTGATAGCAACTGTCATTTTTCATGGCTATAAAAATATTCTCTTGGCCGGGTGTGATAGGGGCTCACGCCTGTAATCCCAGCACTTTCAGAGGCCGAGGCGGGTGGATCACCTGAGGTCAGGAGTTCGAGACCAGTCTGGCTAGCATGATGAAACCCCGTCTCCACTAAAAATACAAAAATTAGCCAGGCCTGGTGGCATATGCCTGTAGTCTCAGATACTTGGGAGGCTGAGGCAGGAGAATCACTTGAACCCAGGAGGTGGAGGTTACAGTGAGCCAAGATCGTGCCACTGCACTCCAGCCTGGGTGACAGAACGAGACTCAAAAAAAAAAAAAAAAAAAGCCAGGCTAACACGAGGAACAACTTAACTTCCTCTTTCCTCTTGATTACTTTCTTTCCCACAGTCTCTGAAATAGCCCTCTAACATCAGAAGAGGTGAGTTGCCTTTCTTTTTTTTTTCTTTCTTTTTTTTTTGAGATGGAGTCTTGCTCTGTTGCCATGCTGTGCACCTGGCCCTTGAGTTGCCTTTCTGCCCCAAGTGGTCCTTTTCAGGCCTTCTCATATTTAACTAGGAAAATTGATCAAAGGAGATATTATCCTGGAAATTCATAAATTCACCTAGTGCTTTACCATCTCACATTATTTACATCGGGTCCAATATTAGTTAGTTTTGTGTTATTTCATATTCCAGCATATAAAGTTATAGATACATTTAGTATACACAGAAAATCAGAAACTGCATTAAAAAAAAAAAGAGACGGAGGCCAGGTGTAGTGGCTCACACCTGTAATCCCAGCACTTTGGGAGGCCAAGGCTGGTGGATCACAAGGTCAGGAGTTCAAGACCAGCCTGACCACCATGGTGAAATCCCGTTTCTACTAAAAATACAAAAATTAGCCAGGCGTGGTGGTACGCGCCTGTAATCCCAGCTACTCAGGAGACTGAGGCAGGAGAATCATTCGAACCCAGGAGGCGGAGATTACATTGAGCTGAGATCATGCCACTGCACTTGAGCCTGCACAACAGAGAGAGATTCCATCTCAAAAAAAAAAAAATAAATACAATTAAAAAAAAAAGAGATGGGGTCTTGCTATGTTGCCCAGGCTGGACTCAAAGTCTTGGCCTCAAGCAGTCCTCCTGTTTTGGCCTCCCAAAGTGCTGGGATTACAGGAGTGAGCAACTGTGCATGGCCCAGAAAATTTTTTTTTGAGACCGAATCTCATTCCATCAGCCAGGCTAGAGTGCAATCTTGGCTCACTGCAGGCTCCGCCTCCTGGGTTCAAGTGATTCTCATGCCTCAGCCTCCTGAGTAGCTGGGACTACAGGCATGCACCACCACATCTGGCTAATTTTTTGTGTATTTTTGGTAGAGATAGGGTTTCATAACTGTTGGTCAGGCTGGTCTCGAACTCCTGAGGTCAGGTGATCTGCTTGCCTCAGCCTCCCAAAGTGTTGGGATTCCAGGTGTGAGCCACTGCACTTGGCCAAAAAATGTCACATATAATCTTAATATCATTATTATACTTAACTAAATTAACAGTAATTTTCTACTATTATCTAGTAGTAGTGCTTATTAAAACTTCCCCAGTTGGCTGGGCATGGTGGCTCATGCCTGTAATCCTAGCACTTTGGGAGGCTGAGGTGGGAGGATTGTTTGAGCCTAGGCGTTTGAGGCTGCAAGTGAGCTATGGTTGAGCCACTGCACTGCACCCTGGGTGACAGAGCAAGACCTTATCTAAAAAAGAAAAAAAAAAAAAAATCCCTAATTGTCTTTTTTTTTTAGACGGAGTCTGGCTCTGTCGCCCAGGCTGGAGTGCAGTGGCGCAATCTCGGCTCACTGCAAGCTCCGCCTCCCGGGTTCACGCCATTCTCCTGCCTCAGCCTCCCGAGTAGCTGGGACTACAGGCACACGCCACTACGCTCGGCTAATTTTTTGTATTTTTAGTAGAGACGGGGTTTCACTGTGTTAGCCAGGATGGTGTCGATCTCCTGACCTCGTGATCCGCCCGCCTCGGCCTCCCAAAGTGCTGGGATTACAAGCGTGAGCCACCGCGCCCTAATTGTCTTTTATAGCTGGTTTGTTCAAATCAGGATCTAGCCAAGTGTCATCATTGCATTTGGTTGTTTTAACTGTTAATTCTTCAGAGTCAGAATTTGAACACAGTAGTGTGTACTCCAATGCCTTTGCTTTTCGTTGTGTCGTTGGAAAGAAGAAAAGCTTTTTAACAACCAGAACTTTGCAATAGTAGAACAGACTACTGTAGTGAGCTCTTTGTTACTGGTAGTGTTTTAGTAGGCCAGGCTGACTCTGCCTTCTGTAGTGTCCAATCCAGTGGACAGTTTTCTTCATACCATATACTACTTTGTGGTATTTGATATGTGTGCTGTTTCCACTTTTGGTTTCTGTGACATATTAGGTTGGTGCAAAAGTAATTGTGGTTTTTGTCATTACTATCAATGGCAATATACTTTCTTCTGGTTTTATTCTTGCTTTTTTCCTTTTTAGTCTCATTTGTATACTCTTCCTTTTTTTGTCCCGTATATATTGATGTTCCCTTGACCACTTACCTGCTTTCACCTAAGCACAAAAAGAAGGTGCCTGGGCTTTGGTGCATGGTAGGAATTTGGTATTACCTAGAGTCATATTCTCTACTTTGGGAAATTCTTTAGTAAGTGCTAGTGACTTTTTTTTTTTTTTTTTTTTTTGAGACGGAGTCTTACTCTCTCGCCAGGGAGTGCAGTGGCACGATCTCGGCTCACTGCAAGCTCTGCCTCCTGGGTTCATACCATTCTCCTGCCTCAGTCTCCCGAGTAGCTGGGACTACAGGCACCCGCCACCACGCCTGGCTAATTTTTTTGTTTTTTTTTTTGTTTTGTTTTGTTTTTTAGTAGAGACAGGGTTTCACCGTATTACCCAGCATGGTCTCGATATCCTGACCTCGTGATCCGTCCACCACGGCTTCCCAAAGTGCTGGGATTACAGGCGTGAGCCACAGCGCCCGGCATGCTAGTGACTTTTAAGTGTACATCTTCAGTCTTGTCCTCTCTCCTAAGCTCCAGTGTGGTGTCTCCAACAGCCTCCTGGACATTGTTAACTGGTGTTCCTTCAGGCAACTTAAACTCAGTAAGATCTGAGAAGAATTCGCATCTCCTTACACATCATATCCTTTAGGTGAATGGCTAGCCATTCTCCCAGTTACCCAAACCAGAAACATGGGAGGGATTCTAGTTAAACTTGGAGTCATCTGGGTACCTCTTGTACCTCATATATCCACTTGATCACCTTTTTTTTTTTTTTTTTTTTTTGAGATGGATTTTTGCTCTTGTCCCCCAGGCTGGAGTGCAATGGCGCAATCTTGGCTCACTGCAATTTCTGCGTGCTGGGTTCAAGTGATTCTCCTGCCTCAGCCTCCCAAGTAGCTGGAATCACAGGTGCCTGCCACCATGCCTGACTAATTTTTGTATTTTTAGTAGAGATGTTGGCCAGGCTGGTCTCGAACTCTTGACCTCAGGTGATCTGCCTGCCTTGGCCTCCCAAAGTGCTGGGATTACAGATGTGAGCCACAGTGCCCAGACTTGAACACCTTTTTTTTTTTGAGATGGAGTCTTGCTCTGTCGCCCAGGCTGGAGTACAGTGGCACTATCTTGGCTCACTGCAAGCTCCACCTCCCAGGTTCACGCCATTTTCCTGCCTCAGCCTCCAGAGTAGCTGGGACTACAGGTGCCCGCCACCATGCCTGGCTAATTTTTTTGTATTTTTGGTAGAGACGGGGTTTCACCGTGTTAGCCAGGATGGTCTCGATCTCCTGACCTCATGATCCACCCGCCTCAGCCTCCCAAAGTGCTGGGATTACAGGTGTGAGCCACTGCACCTGGCCAGAACACCTTTTTAAAAATGTCACTTATCTCTGCCCAGCATGGTAGTGCTGAGGAGGCTGAGGCAAAGGGGATCCCTTGAGCTTAGGAGTTCGAAGCTGTAGTGTGCAGTGATCATGCCTGTAAAGTCCAGCCTGGGCAACATAGTGAGACCCCCATCTCTAAAGAAATGGTCACTTACCTTCTCTCACTTATTTTTCCTCACTGCCAGTATCTTAATTAAGCCTTCCCTCTTATCTGTCATTAACAATTATCTTGTTTGGGCGCAGTGGCTCATGCCTGTAATCTCAGCACTTTGGGAGGCTGAGTTGGGCAGATCACTAGGTCAAGAGATTGAGACCATCCTGGCCAACATAGTGAAACCCCATCTCTACTAAAAATACAAAAAAAATTATCTGGGCATGGTGGTGCGTGCCTGTAGTCCCAGCTACTCGGGAGGTGGAGGCAGGAGAATTGCTTGAACCCAGGAGGCGGAGGTTGCAGTGAGCCGAGATCGCGTCACTGTTCTCCAGCCTGGGCAACAGAGCAAGACTGTGTCTCAAAAAAAAAAATTATCTTATTGTACTGTATTATATTCATTGATTTACATGTATCTTTTGGGAGACTGAGTTCTTGGAAAGGTGGAGTCATGTTTTATTCCATTTTGTACATCCTCCTACCAGAGAGGCAATATTAACATAGCGATTAAGAGTACAGCCTCTGGGTTTGAATTCTGGCTCCTCCACTTCTTTTTTTTGAGATGGAGTCTTGCTCTGTCGACCAGGCTGGAGTGCAGCGGTGTGATCATAGCTCACTGCAACCTCCGCCTCCTGGGTTCAAGCAATTCTCCTGCCTCAGCCTCCTGAGTAGCTGGGACTATAGGTGCACACCACCGTGCCTAATTTTTGTATTTTTAGTAGAGACGGGATTTCACCATGTTGGCCAGATTGGTCTCGATCTCCTGACCTCGTGATCCACCCGCCTCGGCTTCCCAAAGTGCTAGGATTACAGGTGTGAGCCTCTGTGCTCAGCCTTCTACCATTTCTTGGTTATGAGATTGGGCAAGTTAATTCCTTAATGCCTTCGTTTACACATTTGTAAATTGGGGGTAATACTGGTATCTATTTTAGAGGACTGTTATGTATATTAAATGTAAAGCGCTTGGAAAAGCATCTAGATTATAAAAAATGCTCAGTAAATACTATAGCACCTGTCCTAATGCCTTGCACCTAGTGGCTACCCAATTAATATTTGAGTCAGCTAATAGAGAGGATTCCTGAATTGGTCTAAAGATTAAACTAGTTCATCTCTAACTGCCTTTATAACTTTCACCCTAAGTTTCTGTTTTATGTCATGGCTTAGGGCCTGGTGGATTGAAGTTACACAGCAAATATGATGCTTATTTAGAAGAGCTAATACGCTTTTAAGAACTGGCTTTTGATCTGTCTGGTACTATGCCATTGTGTATATTCCTGGTTAATTAGATAAGGGATGCCAGTTTTTATGCTAGATTGCCTTTGGTTTGAATGGAAACTGCAACTCATTATTTCACAGCAGGATGGCAAGCTCAGCAGTATTGCTTTTATTTTTAATTAGACAGTCATCCTGAAACGTGTCTGTATTAGCTGTGTTGGTCCATAGAAAGGATAACAGCTAAGCAGACTTGTCATGTAGATTTGCCATGTGTTTGGTATTGATACCCAGCTAATGTACTTGTCAGTATTCCCATTCTAGAAAATAAGTGGCCAGTTTTTGGGGCTACATATTACTCATAATGAATCCTTAATTTATTTTGGATTAGGTGGGGACTTTTTATGATTAAAGAAAGAAAACAATGTGATGAGGATATTGGTATATTATGTTTGCAGTCTTTTTCTACTCTTTAGGGTGTAAAAGTCCACTGAATTCTCAGAAATCTTTTCTGATGACTTTGTGGGATAATATTACCAACTTTGTATACACATGATTTCATATTTGGATGGACATTGACAATTTTTTATTGCTGGCTGACACTTTGCCAAATCCAGCTACCTGTTGGTAGATAGCTTTCTAGTGCATTGCAGGATTAAATTTGTGTCTGGACTATTGTGAAGTTGTATCTACTTTGTTTTGGTGAAATGAAGGGGTGAGAAACAACAGATACTGTGCATTAGAATGGAAAATAGAGAATGATTGGGATTTGGCATATTTTCGCTGTCATCATGGCATCCATTCTTTAGAAAGCCTGTTTAAATCAATACTGATTTTTCTGTCTGTAGAATGTGATTGAATGACTGAAGGAAGGCTTTTGCCTCAGAGACTGGTAGAGCCATCATTTGTACACTTTTTACTCTCCCTGTTGAGGGAAGTTGGGGAATAGTAGCAGCTTTCTACATAGCTAATCCACAAATCATTTTTCACAGAAATTTGTATTTCTGAAGGAGACATGTTATAATGGGAAGTGCTTAGGTTTGAAGTGCTAGATTTGAATCCTGAGTCTCACTAGTTGTTTATATTTGGAGAAGTCATAATCTCTGATAATACATGCTTTGCAGAGTTGTCACAAAGATTAGAGACAACACACAAAACCCTTGGTAGAATGCATGGTCTGTAGTAAATAGCGGCTGCAGTTATTATTTCCAGAAGCATGTTTCGGACAGGAGTGTGGTCTGAGAGTCCTAAAAATTTCCTTGATATTTCTGAAAAATGATTTTTGGAATTCTTACTTTGGAAAGATAAAAAAGTATAATATTGAAGATAGGCTATTTAGTTCACTAACTTTTTTTTAATTGGTAGCTTTTCAAATTACTTTCCCCAATCAAAGCTTTTAATTGTATTTTCTTTGTGAAAAACAAATCAACTCCTATATAAATGAAATTAATATTTGAAAAAACAAACCTACCTATGTAGAAAAGAAAAAGCTTTGAACTTCCAAGTTTATAATATTTAAGTTGAAAACATAGTTACTAAAAAATTACTTGTGTCCTTATAAGCCACATAATTTGGGCATTTTTGAAAGACTGCTAAATGCTATTTCCTAGTTTAAGAACAAAAATGATTAAGCTTTTCTAACACAGTGTTTCTCAGCTAGGGCACTATTGGCATTTAGGGGAGGACAATTCTTTGTTTTGTGCATTGTGGGACATTTAGCTTCCCTAGCCCCTGCCCACTAAAATACCAGTAGTGCTCATCCCACACCCCCATCATTGTGACAATAACGCCTTATGTTTTTCTGGTAATGTGATGGTAACTGTAGTTATCACTGTTCCAAAAAAAGTATATTAATACTTTGAGGGACACTATTAGTATCAATAGATAATACTCAATAAATAAGACCAAGAGAGGTAATCCAGAGGCAGAAACCATCATAAAATGTCATATATTTGAAATAATGTATTTTCTTATTTTAAAAGTAATAATTCCCACATTTTATAAAATTGGGCTTGGTTTTAGGGTTTGTACCTGTATACTTTTGCTGCCTTTTATTAGTTATTAAAATTTGTCAGAATAAATTGACAGCCATTTATAGCTTGGTTGATTTCATTTAAAATATAGTCATTTAGTTTGCTCGCCAAGGGAGCAGAAGGCATGGTTTGGAAGTTTTCTCTTGCTCAGCACTTCCCTAAAATGGATTAATACAGTTCTTACTCCCATGGAGAGGACTCTACTTCTTACCACTCATCTCAGCTATCTAATCATTAGTATTACTTTAGCATGTGATAGGGGCTCTACACTAAATATCAGTGTTTGTTATGAGCTCTCCAGTTTTGTTTTTTTTTTGAGACAGACGTTTGCTCTATTGCCCAGGCTGGAATGCAGTAGCCCAAACACGGCTTACTGCAGCTTTGACCTCCTGGGCTCAAGCAATCCTTCCACCTTGGCCTCCTGAGTAGCTAGGACTACAGGTGTGCACCACCATGCCGGGCTAATTTTTGTATTTTTTGTAGAGATGGGGATTTCACTCTGTTGCCCAGGCTGATCTTGAACTCCTGGGCTCAAGCAGTCATCCTGCCTGAGCCTCTAAAAGTGCTGGGGGATTACAGATGTGAGCCAGTGATCCCACCCAATATTTTAAGTTTGTGGACTTAAATAAGTTAGGCCATCCAAATATTCACCCATGATTTTGAAGTTTTAGCCTAAGATATATATATATATTCCTAGGACCAAAAACTACGGTGGAAATTTAGCAGAATAAAAGTTTGAGAGTCTAGAGGCTTGGCTTGCACATTGGCATGCTGTTTATTTGCCAAATTGTTCTCAATGTTTTGGCTTAAGCATGCTACATAGCTGTTGCATTAGCAATAGACTTTAAAAAAAAACTGTGAAGGCCAAGCACAGTGGCTCACGCCTGTAATCTCAGAACTTTGGGAGGCCGAGGCGGGCGGATCACGAGGTCAGGAGTTTGAGACCAGCCTGACCAACATGGTGAAACCCCGTTTCTACTAAAAATACAAAAATTAGCTGGGCGTGGTGGCGCACGCCTCTAGGGAGGCTGAGGCAGGGGAATCCCTTGAACCTGGGAGGCGGAGGTTGTGGTGAGCCATGATCGCACCACTATACTCCAGTCTGGGTGACAGAGCAAGACTGCATCTTAAAAAAAAAACAACAAAAAGGCCGGGCGCGGTGGCTCACGCCTGTAATCCCAGCACTTTGGGAGGCCGAGGCGGCGGATCACAAGGTCAGGAGGTCGAGACCGCGGTGAAACCCCGTCTCTACTAAAAATACAAAAAACTAGCCGGGCATGGTGGCGGGCGCCTGTAGTCCCAGCTACTCGGGAGGCTGAGGCAGGAGAATGGCGTGAACCCGGGAGGCAGAGCTTGCAGTGAGCCGAGATCGCGCCACTGCACTCCAGCCTGGGTGACACAGCGAGACTCCATCTCAAAAAAAAAAACCCCAAAAAAAAAACCTGTTAAACTTTTTTGAAATTAAAAAAATTTAAATGCAGAAAAGAGTACAGTATAATAAATAACACCCAGAATTAACAAATATTAATTAATGAAAAATGATAAAATTAACAAATATATCATTTTGTGTTGTTTGCCATAAGTTTATTTTTCAATAAAAGGAAACAAAAATATTATTGGCAGTCCATCACCTTAACTACTTGGCCACTTCATCACATTAAGGAAACAAAATCTTATTGGTATAGTGGATGTCTCTTTTTGTTTCCCTTTCTTGTCGTTTCACTTTCTTTCCCCTGAGGCAAATACTATTATGAATTTAGTGTCTTCATTTTTAGTTCATGCTTTTAGATGTTCACTATAAATGTGTAATATCTTTAATAATTATAATAACAAACAGGAATTGAATGCTTATTGTTTATTAGGTACTATCCATTTAATCAATAACTTTGTGGTTATTGTAAGGATTAAATGTGTTCATAGATATAAAATATAATGTAGGCACTGTTTTTATTTTCATTTTACAGATAGGGAACTGGAGATGTGGAGAGGTTAAATAACATATCCAAGTTCATATAACTAGAAGTTATGGAGCAAGGATTCGAACCCAGATTGTTTGGCTGTAGGTGTCATAGCATTCATGACTATGCTATTCTGCTTTTCTATAATATATAATATATAATATATATTATCATTATTATTATTTGAGACAGAGTCTTGCTCTGTTGCCCAGACTGGAGTGCAGTGGTGTGGTCATGGCTCACTGCAGCCTTGACCGCCTGGGGCCCAACTAATCCTCCTGCCTCAGCCTTCTGAATAGCTGGGACTACAGGTGCACACCACCATGCCTGGTCAATTTTTTTTTCTTTTTCTTTTTTTTTTTGAGATGGAGTCTTGCTCTGTCTCCCAGGCTGGAGTGCAGTGGCATGATCTTGGCTCACTGCAACCTTCGCCTCCTGGGTTCAAGTGATTCTCATGCCTCAGCCTCCTGAGTAGCTGGGATTACAGATGTGCACCACCAAGCTGGCTAAGTTTTGTATTTTTAGTAGAGACAGAGTTTCACCATGTTGGCCAGGCTGGTCTCGAACTCCTGACCTCAGGTGATCTACTTGCCTTGGCCTCCCAAAGTGCTGGGATTACAGGCGTGAGCCACCGTGTCTGGCCTAATTTTTGCATTTTTAGTAGAGACAAGGTTTTGCCATGTTGGCAGACCAGTCTGGAACTCCTGACCTCAAGTGATCCACCTGCCTTGGCCTCCCAAAGTGCTAGGATTACGGAGTTAGCCACTGTGCCCTGCCACAATTAGCAGTTTCTTACCTCTTCCTAGCTAGCTGAGAATGTAAAACCAGACCCATTGAGCTGCAATGAGCAATTCTGTCTTCTGTGCTGTAATATGGAAAACTAGGATTTGCCACTCTCAGGGAACCCTGAGGGCATTGAGGAGGTTAATAAGGTATTGAGTTAGAAATGAAACATATCTTGATAAAGAATTCAGTAAAGTTGTAGGATACAAAATCAGTATACAAAAATCAGTAGCATTTCTGTGTGCCAACAGCAAACAATCTGAAAAAGAAATCAGGAAGGTAATCCCTTTTACAACAGCTTCAAATAAGATAAAATACCTTGGAACAATCTTAACCAAATAAGTGAAAGATCTTTACAATGAAAACTATAAGACTTTTTTTTCTTTTTGATCCAGTGTCTTGCTCTGTTGCCAAGCTGGAGTGCAGTGGTGTGACCTTGGCTCACTGCAACCTCTGCTTCCCAGCTTCAAGCAATTCTTGTGCCTCAGCCTCCTGAGTAGCTGGGACTATAGGTGTGCCACCATGCCTGGCTAATATTTGTATTTTTAGTAGAGACGGGGTTTCACCACATTGGCCAGGCTATAAACTATAAAATATTGATGAAAGAAATTGAAAAGGACACCAAAAAATGGAAAGATATTTAATGTTCATGAATTGAAAGAATCGATATTGTTAAAATGTCCATACTACCTAAAACAATCTACAGATTCAGTGCAGTCCACATCAAAATACCAGTGACACTCTTCACAGAAATAGAAAAAAAATCCTCAAATTTTAGAACCACAAAAGACCTACAATAGCCAAAAGTATCCTGAGCAAAAAGAACAAAACTGGAGGAATCACATTACTTGATCAAATTATACCACAGGGCTATTGTAACCAAAACAATATGAGAATACTGGCATAAAAACAGACACATAGGCTGGGCATGGTGGCTCATGCCTATAATCCCAGCACTTTAGGAGGCTGAGGAGGGTGGATCGCTTGAGCCTAGGAGTTTGAGACGAGCCTGGGCAACTTGGCGAAACCTTGTCTCTACAAGAAAAAAGTACAAAAATTAGCTGGATGTGGTTGTATGCACCTGTAGTCCCAGCTACTTGGGAGGCTAAGTTGGGAGGATCACCTGAGCCCTAGGAGATCGGGGCTGCAGTGAGCTGTGATCACGCCACTCCATTCTAGCCTGGGCAGCAGAGTGAGACCCTGTCTCAAAACAAAACAAAAACAAAAAACCAGACACACAGACGGATGGAACAGAATAGAGAACCCAGAAATAAATCCATATACCTACAGTGAACTCATTTTCAACAAAGGTGCCAAGAACATACACTGGGGAAAGGACAATCTCTTCAATGAATGGTGCTGGGAAAACAGGATATCCATATGCAGAAGAAAAATCTAATAAAAAATCTGATCAAAATGGATTAAAGACTTAAATCTAAGACCTCAAACTATGAAACTACTACAAGGAAACATTGGGAAAACTTTCCAGGACATTGGTTTGGGCAAAGATTTCTTGAGTAATATCCCCAAAGTACAGGTAACCAAAGCAAAAATGGACACATTTGATCACATGAAGTTAAAAAGCTTCTGCACAGGAAATGAAGCAGTCAACAAAGTAAAGAGACAACTCACAGAACGGGAGAAAATATTTCAAACTACCCATCTGACAAAGAATTAATAACCAGAAAATATAAGTTCAGACAACTCTATAGGAAAAAAATCTAACAATCTAATTAAAAAATGGGCAAAAGATCTGAACAGACATTTCTCAAAAGGAGGCATACAAATGGGAAACAGATCTATGTAAAGTTGCTCAACATCTTGATCATCAGAGAAATGCACATCAAAACTACAATGAGTTATCATTTCACCCTTAAAATGGCTTTTATTCAAAAGATAGGCAAATAATGCTAACCAAGATGTGGAGAAGAGGGAACCCTCGTTCACTATTGATAGACATGTAAATTAGTACAGCCACTATGGAGAACACTATGGAGGTCCCTCAAAATAGTAAAAATAGAGCTACAATGTGATATAGCAATCCCACTGCTGAATATATACCCAAAAGTAAGGATATCAGTATAGTGAAGAGACGTTTGCACTCCCATGTTTATTACAGCACTGTTTACAATAGCCAAGATTTGGAAGCAACCTAAATGTTCAACAGATGAAAGGATAAAGAAGATGTGGCACCTATACAAATGGATTATTCAGCCATAAAAAAATGAGATCCTGTGCTGGGCGGGGTAGGTCACACCTGTAATCCCAGAACTTTGGGAGGCTAAGGCGGGTGGATCACAAGGTCAGGAGATTGAGACCATCCTGGCTAACACGGTGAAACCTCGTCTCTACTAAAAATACAAAAAATTAGCCGGGCATGGTGGCAGGCGACTGTAGTCCCAGCTACTCGGGAGGCTGAGGCAGGAGAATGGCCTGAGCCTGGGAGGCAGAGCTTGCAGTGAGCGGAGATCGTGCCACTGCACTCCAGCCTGGGTGACAGAGCGAGACTCCGTCTCAAAAAAAAAAAAAGAGATCCTCTTTTTTGCAACAACATGGATGGAACTTGAGGACATCATGTTAAGTGAAATAAGTCAGGCACAGAAAGACAAACTTTGCATGTTCTTACTCATTGCTAAAGCTAAATATTAAGACAATTGAACTCATGGAGATATAGAATAGAATGATGGTTTACCAGAGGGTGGGAAGGGTAGTGTGTTGGGGATGTTGAGTGGGAAATGGGATGGTTAATAGGTACAATAATATAGTTAGATAGAATGAATAAGATTTAGTATTTGATAGCACAACAGAGTGACTACGGTCAGCAATAATTCATTGTATATTTTAGAATAACTGGGAGAGGACAGTTGGAATGTTTGTAACACAAAGAAATGATGAATGCTTGAGGTGATGGATACCTCATTTACCCTGATGTGATTATTACACATTGTATGCCTGTATCAAAATATCTCATGTACCCTGTAAGTGTCTATGCCTACTATGTACACATAAAAATTAAAAAGAGTTTATATCTCAAAAATGAAAAAGTCAGTTGATGGCAAACATCAAATTGTTCAGTTTAGCAGACAACTGTGTTTCATATAGTCAATGATGTTTTATGTACTTTACATATGTTTTGTAAATTACTTTAATCTTTTATTTTTCTAAAGTTTCTTTTTTCTTTTCTGTCTCTGTTCAAATTATAATCAGCCTAGCCTTCCTCTGCACTAAAGTCTCTGTTCTTTTTTCTACCCAGATAACTAACTTAACTCCTACAACTCTCATAGTGGAAAAATACTGAGCTAAGTAATAATGAAATGGAAGAAGTTTGAGCTTTGGTGCTGGGTAGAACTTGGTTCCAGTTCTGGTTCTACTAGCTCTGTATCCTTAGGCAAGTTACTTCATCTTCTGAGCCTATATTTCTTTTTCTGTAAAATGGAGATCAGACCTATCTTGCTGGTTTTTTTTTTTTTTTTTTTTTTTTTTTGAGACAGAGTCTCACTCTGTCACCCAGGCTGGAGTGTAGTGGTGTGATCTGAGCTCACTGCAATCTCTGCCTCTCGGGTTCAAGGGATTCTCAAAGTGCTGGGATTACAGGTGTGAGCCACCATGCCTGGCCACATTTTGAGATTAAATGAAGAAATGCTTTTAAAATTCCTGATGTTTGGAAAAAAAAACACAGTGGCCAGGTGCAGTTCACACCTGTAATCTTAGCACTTTGGGAGGCTGAGGTGGGAGGATCACTTGAGACCAAGAGTTCAAGACCAGTCTGGGCAATATAGTGAAACCTTGTGTTTCAAAAAAAAAAAAAAAAAAAAAAGCTGTTATGACCCATGACTCTGGGTTTTAAACAAGCTCCTCAGGTAGTTTGAAGCACATTATCAACAGACATACTTTGAGAAATGCACTACCCTTGGCTCCTTGGTTTCAAGTCTAGCTTTGCTAGTAAATAGGTTATAGTATTAACTTTTAGCATTTCCACTTTCTGGGCCTTATGTTTCTTCAAATATAAAATGAATGACTGAAGTTGATGTTTTCTACTGGCTCTAAAATTAAGAAAATTTGGTTTTTAAAATTATTATTATTTTTTTATGATGGGGGTCTTGCTGTGTTGCCCAGTCTGGTCTTGAACTGGCAGGCATGATGGCACATGCCTGTAGTCCCAGCTACACAGGTGGCTGAGGCAGGAGGATTGCCTGAGCCCAGGAGTTTGAGGCTGCAGTGAGCTGTGATAGCATCATTGCACTCCAGCCTGGGCTTGGATTACAGGAATGAGCCCCTGCACCCAACCCTATTTTATTTTATTTTTATTATTTAATTTATTTACTTTGAGACAGAATTTTGCTCTTGTTGCCTAGGCTGGAGTACAATGGCATGATCTCGGCTCAGTGCAACCTCCGCCTCCTGGGTTCAAGCAATTCTCCTGCCTCAGCCTCTCGAGTAGCTGGGATTACAGGTGACCACCACAACGCCCAGCTAATTTTTTTGTATTTTTTTTTTAGTAGAAAGAGGGTTTTGCCATGTTGGCCAAGCTGGTCTCGAACTCATGACCTCAGGTGATCTGCCTGCCTTGGCCTCCCAAAGTGCTGGGATTTTACAGGTGTGAGTCACTGTGCCTAGCCTCTATTTTATTTTTTAAATTCCATTTATATTTTAGATTCAGGAGGTATGTATGCAGGTTTGTTACAAGGGTATATTGTGTGGTGCTGAGGTTTGGGCTTCTATTGATCCCACCACCAAAATAGTGAACATAGTACCCAATAGGAGGTTTTTCAGCCCCTGCCTGTCTCCCTCATTTTGGGGCCTCCAGTGTCTGTTGTTCCCATCTTTATGTTCGCGTGAACCCAAGATTTAGCTCCTAGTTATAAGTGAGAACATGTGATATTTGGTTTTCTGTCTCTTCATTAGTTCATTTAGAATACTGGCTTCCAGCTGCATCCATGTTGCTGCAAAGGACATGATTTCATTCTTTTTTGTGGCTGCAAATTTTTTGTCTTATAACCCTAAATTTTTTGGAGACAAGGTCTTGCCCTGTTGCCCAGGCTGGAGTGCAATGGTGCTATCACAGCTCACTGCGGCGTCAAACTCCTGGGCTCAGGCAATCCTCCTGCCTCGGCCACCTGTGTAGCTGGGACTACAGGCGTGTACCATCGTGCCTGGCTAATTTTTACATTTTTTCATACAGACGAGGTCTCACTGTGTTGCCCTGACTGGTCTCAAACTCCTGAACTCAAGTGATCCTCTTGCCTTGGCCTCCTGAAGTGTTAGGATTACAGGTACAAGCTACTGTGGCCAGCTAACCCTAAATTTTTGTTCTTGTGGATATAAATATTTGGTCTGGTGGTGCTGATGCCACTTTTTGGCATAGGTTCAATAGAGGTACTTAAATGTTTTGTTATTTGGGAACTCAGAGTATTCTTCCTTCTTTGAAGATTGTGGTAGAACTAGATTAACTAGATTCAGGGAGATCGCATGGAACCTCAGGATGCAGTTAGGCCTTAAGAATTGGGGATTAGAGCAGAACAGGGAGTTCAAAAAGTTCCCTTTTTTTTTCTTTGAAAATTGGCCTCAATCTCTTGACTTCTTCTGGCTTCCACGCTGTATTATAGAAAATGGCCCTGGCCAGCAGCTCCTGAGTTTACATGACTTCTATTTTAGAAAGCCGCCATATTGAGACTGGACTATCTTAATTCCAATTGCACATTGCCAGGAAAGAAACTGTGGTTGTACACACTGGGTACAGTGCTGACTTCTGGCAATGGGTAAGGAGGCAGACTCATGTTGCTAAGATGGCCCTGGGATTCCTGCCACTTTTCTTTGAGTTGCAGAGCTGGTTAGAAGTGGTGGTGGTAAACTGAGTAGGTATCCACCTCCTTTATGAAAGCATTTCACTAATTGAGGAGTCACAATGTTGTATTTTGCATAGAACCCTTACAATTGAGTCTCATGGAAAAAAGCAGAAATAGGGAGAGACAGGCTAAAAGAAAAAGTAGGCTTGTGCTTTTATTCTTAGTTATGTACCAGATGGGATGGAGCCTTCTATAGTTACTTCTACTGGACTGTGCTTTTTCATCAACA
This sequence comes from Nomascus leucogenys, assembly GCF_006542625.1. Taxonomy (NCBI): domain Eukaryota; kingdom Metazoa; phylum Chordata; class Mammalia; order Primates; family Hylobatidae; genus Nomascus; species Nomascus leucogenys. The sequence goes on along the minus strand of NC_044392.1, from coordinate 14,351,362 downwards.
GTGAATTTTTAGATTGCTTTTGGATATAGTTTTCTTTTTTAAAAATTATATAATACATAATTTTGAAGTCTCCTTGTAATGTTTGTGTTATATATTTGGAATTAATTTTTGAAATAAAATATATGAGGCTATAAAGGGTATTGGTAGAAAGAAGCACAGGCTTTTGAATCAGACAGGCTTTGCACTTTTTTTTTTTTGTCTGAGACAGTGTCTCACTCTGTTGCCCAGGCTGGAGTGCAGTGGCACGATCTCGGCTCACTGCAACCCCTGCCTCCTGGGTTCAAGTGATTCTCCTACTTCAGCCTGCTGAGTAGCTGAGATTATAGGTGCTTGCTACCATGCCTGGCTAATTTTTGTATTTTTAGTAGAGATGGGGTTTCACCACGTTGGCCAGGCTGGTCTCAAACTCCTGACCTCAAGTGATCCGCCTGCCTTGGCCTCCCAAAGTGCTGGGATTATAGGCATGAGCCACTGCACCCAGCTTCCATTTTAATTTTATCTCTGCCTTTATAGTGACTGATTTCTTGATCCCTCTGTGAAATGAACATAATAATCCTTATATCATGGATTATCTGAGAATCAAATGACATGATGTATGTCAAGCTCTTATACTATGTTTCCTGGAAAGTAGGTGCTCAATGAATGGTAGATATTATCATTGTTATTTTGTTACTTAGAATGTAATTGGTGATCTTCATGATACTCTACTCATGGTAAAGACTGATTATATCTTGGGCTTTAAATATATCAGTGTTATTTGAGGGTAAAGACATAAAGCATTTTTTAAATCTGAAAACCAGGAACTAGAATGTGAAAGGAAATATTTTTGCATTGAGTATTTATTGCTTTGCATGTATTTATTCATTAAAGATTTCAGTGGAAATTTTTTTGATCTCTTTAGTGTCGAACCAGAAGAGAAGTAAAATTCAACAAAAATTTATGTGTGGAGTTCCTTCTTAAAAGAAGAAAAAAGTGATTATTTAGACTATGGATCGGAGCAAACGGAATTCAATTGCAGGATTTCCCCCACGTGTGGAGCGTCTTGAAGAGTTTGAAGGAGGTGGTGGAGGAGATGGAAATGTGAGCCAGGTGGGAAGAGTTTGGCCATCTTCGTATCGAGCTCTTATAAGTGCCTTTTCCCGACTGACGCGTTTGGATGATTTCACCTGTGAAAAAATAGGGTCTGGCTTCTTTTCTGAAGTGTTCAAGGTGAGTGATTCTTCAGCTTTTCTCATATTGTCTTGCTGTGGTCACATTTACTGCAGGTTGATAGTTGTGTTTAATTAGGATGTAGGATTTGCCTAATAAAGGTGCTGTGGATCTTGAACACTGTTCTAAATTCTCCTTTCAAGCTATTTATTAACTTATATTAAGATATTTTGTTTGAATCCCAAAAATAATGTGCTGGTTAAAAATTCAAATAACATAGGAGTCTCTTCCACCTCACCTCTACCCCCAGCCACACATGTGTGTATGCATCCACACATACATTCTCCAGTAATAACCACTGTTAACAATTCAGTATGTATACTTCTGGACTCTTTCTGTGCGTATACATATATTAGGCACACACCTTATATACATATATTAAAATTATATATACACACCCACATATATAGTTTTTGTTTGCTTATCTTCAGTAAAATTGATAGCTGGGTACAATGGCATGCACCTGTAGCCCGAGCTACTCAGGAGGCTGCTTGAGGCTGTGAGTTTGAGAGCAACCTGGGCAACATAGCAAGGCCCTGTCTCAAAAAATATGAGCCCATAATGCTCCTAAGCAATCATATTTCCCTAGTTCACTCACTCCCTCAAGAGAGTATTTTGTACCTTTTCTTCTCTCATCAAATCCCAGTGTTTCCTCTCTAGTCCTCATTGTCAGTAATTAATGAATTGCTTCCGAATTCACTGAGAAAATTGAAGCAAGCTGAAGAGAACTTCTGCAGACTCCCATTACTACCAATAGCTATCAACACACATCTTTACCCAGTTACTTGGCCTTTATACCTTGTACTATGGATGAACTACCTATACTCCTAAGTCCATTATTTCTGTTTATATTGTACGTTCCATTTCCACTTGCCTACTAATAGGCATTGCCTAAGAAATTCTCCCCTCTCTTTTCTACATTGTATTTTCACTGCTAAGTATTACCATTAACATGTTAAAAAAATTCTTTTAAGGAAAAAAAAAAACATTTTGGCTCTGTTATTTCCCCTTTATTTTATTTTATTTTTATTTTTTTTGAGATGGAGTCTCACTCTGTCACCCAGGCTGGGGTGCAGTGGCACAATCTTGGCTCACTGCAACCTCTGCTTCCCGGGTTTAAGCAATTCTCTTGCCTCAGCCTCCCTAGTAGCTGGGATTACAGGTGCCCGCCACCATACCTGGCTAATTTTTATATTTTTAGAGACAGAGTTTCACCATTTTGGCCAGGCTGGTCTTGAATTCCTGACCTCAAGTGATCCGCCCACCTCAGCCTCCCAAAGTGCTGGGATTACAGGCATGAGCCACCGTGCCTGACCTATTTTATTCTATTATTTTATTTTATTTTTTGAGACAGGGTTTCGTTCTGTCACTCAGGCTAGAGTGCAGTGTGGTGTGATCATGGCTTACTGCAGTCTTGACCTCCCTGGGCTCTGATGATCCCTCCACCTCAGCCTCCAGAGTTACTGGGACTACAGGTGCATGACACCATGCCCAGCTAATTTTTGGAGAGTTGGGGTTTCACCTTGTTGCCCAGGCTGTTCTTGAACTCCTGGGCTCAAGTGATCAGTCTGCCTTGGCCTCCCAAAGTGTTGGGATTACAGGTAAGAGCCACCACACCCAGCCCCTATTGTTTCTTTTATTAATATGTATGCTTTCCCATGTCTTGTTTTTTTTTTTTTTGGACCAAAACAACTCCATAGAATTGTCTCTATGTACCATTTCCAGCTTCTTTCTTTCTAGTGTGTCTTTCTCTAAAGTACTTTTTATTGCAGTAAAATATATATAACATAAATTTACCATCTTAGCCATTTTTTAAGTGTACAATTCAGTGTCTTAATTACATTTACAGGCCAGGCGCGGTGGCTCACGCTTGTAATCCCAGCACTTTGGGAGGCCGAGGCGGGTGGATCACGAGTTCAGGAGATCGAGACCACGGTGAAACCCCGTCTCTACTAAAAATACAAAAAATTAGCCGGGCGTGGTGGTGGGCGCCTGTAGTCCCAGCTACTCGGAGAGGCTGAGGCAGGAGAATGGCGTGAACCCGGGAGGCGGAGCTTGCAGTGAGCCGAGATCGCGCCACTGCACTCCAGCCTGGGTGAAAGAGCAAGACTCCGTCTCAAAAAAAAAAAAAAAAAAAAAGCCGGGCGCGGTGGCTCACGCTTGTAATCCCAGCACTTTGGGAGGCCGAGGCGGGCGGATCGCGAGGTCAGGAGATCGAGACCACGGTGAAACCCCGTCTCTACTAAAAATACAAAAACTTAGCCGGGTGTGGTGGCGGGCGCCTGTAGTCCCAGCTACTCGGAGAGGCTGAGGCAGGAGAATGGCGTGAACCCAGGAGGCGGAGCTTGCAGTGAGCCGAGATTGCGCCACTGCACTCCAGCCTGGGCAACAGAGCGAGACTCCGTCTCAAAAAAAAAAAAAAAAAAAAAAAAAAAATTACATTTACGATGTTGTACAACCATCTTCATTATCCTTTTCTGGAACTTTCTCATCATCCTAAACAGAATCTCTGTATCCATGAAATATTAACTCACTAATTCTCCCTTCTGTAACTGTAAATAGGTTCATTGCCCAATGCACACAGCAAGTCAATAAGCTGAGACACCAGGTTGCAGCAGAGAAAGGTTTAATCATAGGGCCGCCGAATGAGGAGATGGAGGAAAACCTCAAATTCATCTTCCCAGGAGACTGGGGCTAAGATTTTTTAAGGGTTTTGAAGTGGGCCGAAATGTGGCAATTGTTTGTTTTTTTTTTTTTTTTTTTTTTTTTTTGAGACGGAGTCTCGCTCTGTCGCCCAGCCTGGAGTGCAGTGGCACAATCTCGGCTCACTGCAAGCTCCGCCTCCCAGGTTCACGCCATTCTCCTGCCTCAGCCTCTCCGAGTAGCTGGGACTACAGGCGCCCGCCACCACGCCTGGCTAATTTTTTTGTATTTTTAGTAGAGACGGGGTTTCACCGTGGTCTCGATCTCCTGACCTCGTGATCCGCCTGCCTCGGCCTCCCAAAGTGCTGGGATTACAAGCGTGAGCCACCGCGCCCGGCCAAGCAGTTGTTTATTTGTTAAAGAGTACAGGGTGAAGTCATGGGACAGGGAGATGAAGAAGCTGTATTCTCTTGCAGATCTTGTTCCTCTGTGGGGGTCTTCAAACTGGTTGCTGGAATTCAGGGGTCTGAAAAACATATTAAGCAATCCTTAAACAAAAGCCTTATGATTATAATGTCAGAGATCCTGTTATAGGAAAGATGGGAATGGAAATAAAATCTTAAAGTTTTATGACCCTAATGTCAGAAATCCTATTCTGTAGGAACAATAGGGATGCAAATAGTATCTAGTGCTATATGACTTTTAGCAACTAGGAAGTGGGCCAAAGTGCGGACTGATTAATGCTTAATTATAACTATATTTCTGTCCAGAACCTGGCATGCACTTCTTGTGAACCCTGTGGGGGCAGTTTCACTCCCACCCACTAATATCTTCTACTTTCTGTTTTTATGAATTTGCTTATTCTAGGTACCTTATATAAGTGGATTAATATAATATTTATCCATTTGTGTTAGAGTTAATTCACTTAGCATAATGTTTTCAGGGTTATTCATGTTGTAGCATATATCAGAATTTCATTCCTTTTTATGGCTAATATTGCATTGTATGTATATGTCATATTTTATCTGTCGATGGTTGGGTTGTTTCCACCTTTTGGCTATTGTGACTAATGCTGCTATGAATATTGATATACAAGTATCTATTTGGTTCTTTGCTTGCAATTCTTTTGGGTATTTAGCTGTAAGTAGAATTGCTGAGCCATATAGTAATTCTATGTTTAATTTTAAGAAAAGATTATGGTAAAATACATACAAAATTTATCATTTTGGCTGGGCATTGTGGTTCATGCCTGTGCCAGCACTTTGAGAGGCCAAGACGGGAGGATTGCCTGAGCCCAGGAGTTTGAGACCAGCCTGGGCAACATGACGAAACTCTGTCTCTGGGGGAAAAAAAAATAAAAAATAAAATAAAATTTTTTTCTTACTATCTTAAAAGTTTTTAATTATGTTAAGTACATACTTAACACAACTGTTAAGTATGTACACGTGGTTGTGCCTCCAAACTCCAGAACTTTTTCATTTTGCAAAACTGAAACTCTGTACCCATTAAACAACTCCCCATTTCTCCATTCCCCCCAACTCCTGGCAACCACTATCCTACTTTATTTCTAAGAGTTTGACTACCCTAGATATCTTATGTAAGTGAAAACATACAGTATTTGTTTTTTTTTGACTGCCTCATTTCACTTAGTCAATCTACATTTAACTTTTTGAGGACCCACCAGACTGTTTTCCGTAGTGGCTGTGCCATTTTACAGTTCTATCAGCAATACGTAAGAGTTCCTGTTTCCCCAGGTGCTCACTGGCACTTATTTTCTTTTTCATGGTAATCATCCTATTTGATGTGAAAAGTGGTATCTCATTGTGGTTTTGATTTGCATTTTTCTAAACGACTAGTGATATTGAGCATCTTTTCATGTGCTTATTGACCTTTTTTGTATATCTTCTTGGAGAAATGTATATTTGAATCCTTTGCTCATTTTTGAATTGCATTGTATTTATATATTTTATATATAGGGAATATTTATCCCTTACCAGATATATGATTTGCAAATATTTTCTCACAATTTGTAATTTGTCTTTTCACTCCCATGATGGTGTCCTTTTTTGCACAGAAATTTTAAATTCTGATTAAGTCAAATTAATTTTTTCTTTTGTTACCTTTTGCTTTTTGTGTCAATCCAAGGAATCATCACCAAATCCAATATCATTAAGATTTTCCACAGTGTTTTTCTTCTAAGAGTTTTATAGTTTTAGCTCTTACATTTAGGTTATTGACAATTTTAAGTTAATTTTTCAATATGGTATAAAGTAAGGGTCCAATTTCATTCTTTTGCTTGTGGATACCAAGTTTTACAAGCACTGTTTGTTGAAAAGACTGTCCTTTCCCCATTGAATGGTTTTGGCACCCTTCATGTCACAGTCAATTAACCATGTTAGCGAGGGTTGATCTCTCTCTCTCTCTTTTTGTTTGTTTGTTTTTTTTTTGAGACAGGATCTCATTCTGTTACCTAGGCTGGAGTGCAGTGGTGCTATCTCACTGCAGCCTTGACCTCCCAGACTCAAGTGATCCTCCCACTTCAGTCTCCTGAGTAGCTGGGACTACAGACACACACCATCATGCCTGGCTAATTTTTGTTATTTTTTTGTAGAGTTGTGGTTTCACCATGTTGCCTAGGCTGGGCTTGAACTCCTGGGCTCGAGTGATCAGCCTGCCTCTGCCTCCCAAAGTGCTGGGATTACAGGTATACACCACCGTGTCCAGCCTCTTTTTTTTTTCTTAGAGACAGGGTCTCACTTTGTCATCTAGGCTGCAGTGCAGTGGCGTGATCATAGCTGACTGCATCCTCCTGGACTCAAGTGAC